>NC_091619.1:57684489-58309489 GCF_027580195.1 Bos mutus
CACTTCTGCCTAAAACAACTAAAAAATTGACAAGATGTATGAAACTGGCACTCAAGGCACTGGACACAGGCAGTAAAGAATAGTGGTCCCTGAAGGGTGGGAACAAGCATGTAGCCCTGGCCACTTACTGCCTGAAGAGAGATTTTAGGCTGTGCCCGGGTGCAGAGTTCCAGAGAGGAGACAGCTACAGAGAGGGAACTCTGGAGATGTGTAGAAGTTTCCCTTCAAGTGCTCAGTGGAGTACTGATTATCACATACACATGAAGAAATAAGCTGGGGAAAGAATCATGAAAAAGAATTAGAGACAAAAATCCTTAGAGATCACACAGAGTTGGGAACAGTACTTGTTTCTATCTTCCAGAGAGGAATATCGCATCATTCAGGAGTATTGGTTAGAGTAGAAATGTGGGTCTTACTTCAATAAAAGGGGGAAAAAAAGGGTAAATACAGCTCTAGTCTTGACTAACAATACTTATTAATAAAATAAGGCTTCAAAGGATCAATTGCTTGTTTCCAACTAATTCAAGCACATCCCAGGACAAAGATCTGGAATATTTACAGGAATACAAAATTATCAAACATTCAACAAGGCAAAATTCAAAACACCTAATTTTCAATAAAGAATTACCAAGCGTACAAAGAAGCAGAAAAATATGACCCATAGTGAAAAGAAAAACCAATCAACTGAAACCGACTGAGAAGTGATAGAATTAGTAGACAAGGACATTGAAACAATTTTATGACTATATTTCATACGTTCAGAAGCTAGAGGGAAGGATATGTAAAGTGAAGACATGAAAGATTTAAAAGACCAAGCTGAACTTCTAGAGATGAAAACTTGTTTGAAATGAAAAATGCATTGGGTGGGATTAACAAGAGATTATACATTTCAGAAGAAAAGATTAGTGAACTTAAGGAAAAGCAATAGAAACTATCCAAAAATGAAACACAGAAAAAAGACTGGGAAAAAAATTAGCAGGGTATCAGTGAATTGTGGGGCAATATCAAGTGATCAAATAAACCTATAACCGGAGTCCCCAAAGGAGAAGTGGAGAAAGACCAAAGAAAATTTAAAAAATAACAGTTGAAAATTTCCCCCAGCAATCCCACTGCTGAGCATACACACTGAGGAAACCAGAATTGAAAGAAACATGTGTACCCCAATGTTCATCGCAGCACTGTTTACAATAGCCAGGACATGGAAGCAACCTAGATGCCCATCAACAGACGAATGGATAAGAAAGCTGTGGTACATATACATGATGAAATATTACTCAGCTATTAAAAAGAATACATTTGAATCAGTTCTAATGAGGTGGATGAAACTGCAGCCTATTATACAGAGCGAAGTAACTCAGAAAGAAAAACACCAACACAGTATACTAATGCATATATATGGAATTTATAAAGATGCTAACAATGACCCTATATGCGAGACAGCAAAAGAGACACAGATATAAAGAACAGACTGTTGGACTCTGTGGGAGAAGGTGAGAGTGGGATGATTTGGGAGAATAGCATTGAAACATGTATATTATCATATGTGAAATAGATCACCAGACCAGGTTCCATGCATGAGACAGGGTGCTCAGGGCTGGTGCACTGGGATGACCCTGAGAGATGGGATGGGGAGGGCGGTCAGAGGGAGGGTCTGGATGGGGAACACATGTATACCCATGGCTGATTCATGAATGTATGAATGTATGAATGTATGAATGGTGAATGTATGGCAAAACCACCACAATATTGTAAAGTAATTAGCCTCCAATTAAAATAAAAATAAAAAAATTAAATTAAAAAAAAAGAAATTTCCAAACTTGATAAAAACTAAGCCCATAGATTCCCCCTCCCAAAAAACAAACTTTAAACACAAGAAAGATGAATAAAACTACACTGAGTCTCATAATCAAATTGCTCAACAATCAATGACCCAGAGAAAAATTTAAAAGCAGGCTGAAAAGAAAGACAAGAAAAAAAGTAAAAGTTTTTCTTGTCTTAAGATTGAGAACAAAATTAGGATGTCTAATCTCACCAGTGCTATTCAACTTTTTACTGGAGATCTTATTCAGCACAATAAAGTAAGAAAAAGAAATGAAAGGTATCCACAGTGGGAAAGAAAAAGTAAAACTGTCTTTATTCACAAGACATAGCTGTCTATGTTAAATATCTGACAGAGTCTATGAAAAAGCCATTAGAAGTAATAAGTGAGTTTAGCAAGGTTGTAGGATACAAGATTAACATTAAAAAAAAACCTGCCATATTTCTTTATACTAGCAATAAACAACTAGAAATTTAAATTTAAAAAGCACTATCAATAATGGGCTTCTCTGGTGACTCAGTGTTAAAGAATCTGCTGTTAATGCAGGAGATGCAAGTTCAATCCCTGGGTCGGGAAGATCTCATAGAGAAGGAAATGGCAACTTCCTCCAGTATTCTTGCTTGGGAAATCCCATGGACAGGGAAGCCTGGTGGGCCACAGTCCATGGGATCACAGAAGAGTCAGACATGACTTAGCAACTAAACAACAACAACCATTAATTATAGTGTAAAAATATGAAATATGGAGGGATATATCTGATGAAATATGTGCAAGACCTGCACACTGAAAACTATGAAACATTGCTGAGAGAAATTAAAGAGGACCTAAGTAATGGATTGAAATGCTGTGTTAATGAGTTGGAAGACACAATATTGTTAAAATGTCAATTCTCCTTAAATTGATCTATAATTCAATGCAATGCCAGTCAAATGACCAGCAGGCATTTTTTGGGGGTAGAAATTTAAAAGCTGATTTATATGGAAAAGCAAAGGACCTAAGAGTGCCAAAACAAGTTCCAAAAAAAATCAAAGTTGAGTGGATAATACTACCTGATTTCAAGATTTATCATAAAGGTATAGTTACCCAAACAGTGTTGTATTGGGATGCTGCTGCTGCTGCTGCTAAGTCGCTTCAGTCGTGTCTGACTCTGTGTGACCCTATAGATGGCAGCCCACCAGGCTCCCCTGTCCCTGGGATTCTCCAGGCAAGAATACTGGAGTGGGTTGCCCTTTCCTTCTCCAATGCATGAAAGTGAAAAGTGAAAGGGAAGTCGCTCAGTCGTGTCCAACCCTCAGCGACCCCATGGACTGCAGCCTACCAGGCTCCTCCATCCATGGGACTCTCATAAATACATACAAAATATCAATGGAATAAAATAGAGTCCAGAACTAGAGCTACAGATATTTGATCAGTTATTTTTTTCAACAAAGTTGCAGAGATAGTTCAACAAATGGTGCTGGAACAATTGGGTATCCAAAGGCAAAAAAACCAACAACCGAAACCACTATCAACACTAAGACTTTAATCCTTATTCCACACCATATACAAAAATTAACTCAAAAATTATAGTCCCAAATCTAAGAAAACATAAGAGAAAATCTTTGTGACCTTGAGCGAGGCAAATATTTCTTAGATAAGTGACACTAAAAGCACTATCCATAAAATAAAAAATTTATAAACTGGACTTCATCAAAATTTAAAACTTCTGCACTTTGAAAGGCACTGCAGAGAGAATGAAAAAACAAATTATATACAACAAGAAAATATTTTCAAATCATGTATATCACAAAGGACTTGTAACCTGAATATGTAAAAATTCTACATAATAATATACTAAAAAACCAGCCCAATAAAAAGATGGGCAAAAGATCTGAACAATACTTAAGAAGATCTGTAGATAAAACAAGCACATTAAAAAAAAAAACTCAACATCCTCAGTCATTACAGAAATGAAAATTAAAACCATACCTAATAACCAAGGAGAGAACTATCTAAAACACTGATAAAGGAAACTGAAAATGATTCAAAGTAATGGAAAGATATACCATGCTCTTGGATTGGAAGAATTGATGTTGTTAAAATGGTCATACTACACAAAGCATCTTCAGATTAAAAAACAAAACAAAACACACCTAATGAAATGAAGAAGCCCGATCACACCAAGTTCCTGAGGACACAGAACAAATGGAATGCTCACACACTGCTGGTGGGAATGTAACATGGCACAACTAGTTCGGAAAATAGTTTGGCAATTTCTTACAAAGTTTGGCATACACCTACCACGTGGCCTTCCCTGGTGGCTCAGATGGTAAAGCGTCTGTCTACAATGTGGGAGACCCAGGTTCGATCCGTGGGTCGGGAAGATCCACTGGAGAAGGAAATGGCAATCCACTTCAGTACTATTGCCTGGAAAATCCCATGGACAGAGGAGCCTGGTAGGCTACAGTCCATGGGGTCGCAAAGAGCGGAAGCGACTTCACTTACTTACTTACCATGTGGCCCAGTTACTTCCCTCCTAGATACTTATCCAAGAAAAATGTATATGTTCACACACACACTTGTACACAAGTGACCAAGGCAGTTTAGTTGTAATCCCTAATAAATGGGAACAACCCAAAAGTCTATGAACAAGTGGGTGGACAAACAATGAACAAAGTGTTGTATATCCATACAATAAAACATTACTTAGTAATAAAAATCAATGAACTATTGATACATATTATAACATAAACAAATCCTAAATTAATTATTCTGGGAGAAAGAAACCAGACCCCTTCCCTCCCCCTAAAAAAAGTACATTCTGAATAATTCCATTTATATAAAAATCTAGGAAAAATAAACTAATCTTCAGTGAGAGACTACCAGTGTTGCCTGGGGAATATAAGGGCAGAGAAGGGCAGGAAGAAGAGATTATAAAGGTTTATGAGGAACCTGTGGGGATGATGGATATGTTTGTTATCTTAATTTTGGTAATAGTTTCATGGGTGTATACAAATGTCAGAGCTTATCATATTTTATACTTTAAACACATGCAGTTTATTATATGGCAATCATATTTCAATGAAGCTGTTAACTTTTAAAATGGATTCAAATTGAATAAAATTAAAAGTTCAGTTCATCAGACATTAGTCATATTTCACGTTTGTAATTGCCACACGCAGCTCATGGCTACCACGGTGGACAATATCTGTGTAGGTCATTTCATCACTGCCCAGGGTACTACTGGAAGCAGTTGGTCTAACCGACACATTACAAAAAGCATCTGTTTCTTTCATTCCTCCTCCACCTACCTTCCCCAAACTTCAAACATGGGAACAAGCATGGAAGCATGGCATTGATATATAAATTACAGGAGAAAATTTTAAAGCAGATTTTATTAAGTTTAATGTAACTTTAATATAAAAGATACCTTCTATTCATAAACATATATAGCATACTATTTTTTCATTCAGTTATAACAACTTCTACAGATTACATTAGCTTCTTCCAAAGCTCAAGTTGAAGGAGATTTTAAACTAAAATGACAGGGAAAAAATGAAACAGACAACACTGTCTTGGAGCATACTTCTTCCTTGTAAGCAATATGGTTAGAGCCAAAATATAACTCCTAGAATAAATATTTTTTCATATACTTACAGATATTTTATGTCTAAAATACATAGCATGTTTCAGAATACACCACATAATGCAACTGAATTTTTCTATTTAAAAGTATCAAGCATATAACTCACAATAGATATAATCAGAAGTTTCAATTGTAAGAGCAGATATAAAAAAGAGACTTTGGTATATGCAGAAATATTTCACATTCAAGGAACAGTTCATAAAATGAGGACAGAGAAGTTGTTAAACTTAGTATTCTGACACTTTTTTCCCTCCCTTCCTATAGCTTTCATTTTTGAGATGGGTGGTTTTATTCTAAAAAGACGCAATCTCTTTTTTCTGTTCTCCCACACACACACACACACACACACACACACACACACATACCGCCCCCCCCGCCGCCCCATACTCCATGTAGCCTATGGACTTGGGAGGCAGAGTCTGTGTTTGCTCTGTGTTTTTGTTTCAATATACAGAATTCAGGACTGGAATCTTCAACCTTCCCTGTTTTAAAGCCTGATACACTAACCCTTTATGCACTTTGATGTCTGAGTCATCTCTTAGAAATGGAATACAGAAAAAGGCAATTGGGGCTGGAGGGAGAGGGGAAGCTGGTCGCCAGTGTAGACCAATGAACCAAGACAGCCCCCACAGTGTATTGTAGTAGGTAAGCAAGAAGTATAAAAATAGAACCCAAGTCCCTCTGTTGTTTGCAGAAGCAGAACTCACAAGCCAGTTTCACTTACTTTTTTACACCGACAGAGCCATTTTCCTTGTTTTCCATGTCAACAGATAGCATGGGGAGGCTGCAGGGTTCCTTTACTTCAGCAACTAATCAATAAGGGAGAAAAGCTCGTGTTTAATTCTTTGAAAGTGAGAGAAGAATATATACTCTGAATCGGAAACATAATGGTCCCTTTTACAGCCTCACACCAATTCACGTATATGTTTGCTTAAATCTCCAGTTCCCTCAGCGATTGGAGAGATGTGATTAAACCTAAAGAATTGGAGGAGACAGATTGGGGTGCTTTCATCTGTGCTGGCACTCCCTGCCTCGACAATAAGCATTTGCAAATGAAATTGAATCCTTGTTCAAAACAAGTGCTGTGCGAACTGGCACAGCTTCTCCCAGTGCCAAGCTCTCACTTAAGACACTGCAACTCATAAATGAGTCAAAGTCGACAAAAACAATCCCCCTTTTCCTCCCCTTTCCACCTCGGGCTGTGATTTCTTTTTTTCTTACTGTATTTTTTTTTTTTTTCTGTCCACTCCCACTTCTCCTCTATTTTTTCACTGCGATGCAAAAGAGCACTTAAAGCTTTTGTCAGCAAGTATTCCCCTACCTCATATATTCTCAATGAAAACCTTAAAAACCTGTCTGTGAGATGGCCATGCTCTGGTAAAGCTGGAAGCTCACGAAAATGTCAGATAGCCCTTAACACAGAAAGGTGCTGCTGGTGTGTGTGTGTGTGTGTGTAAGAGAGGGTAGGCAGCTCATTAGATTTATGTAAAAATCATCAAAACATTCAAGGAGATATAGTAGCATCCATCACTTTGTCTTTTTGTTTAGTAGGAAGAACACAGAAAAAATAAAATCCCTCTACAATTAATATGCAATTAGCAAGACGAAAAAGCTACAAACAAAACTGCTGGAAAAAAAAAAACTAGTTCTGAAATGTGCTTGTTCTTCTACAGCTGAAGCCATAAATTAAATACATTTCCTCTCAAATCACTTTATACTTCGGCACTTCTTCCCTAGGGATTACTCTGACATGACAAGTGCATCATTTAGTATATTCACAAGATTTTATCACTGTTACTGAAGTAGATGATTAACAAATAATACTGTTAAGTGTGGGATAATCTTCACTGCTGATATACACACACACACACATACCACACACACACAAACTTCCAGTCACTACACCACTTAGATCATTCATAGAGAAATCCAACATTTAATATACATCTAGATATTAACATACATCCACACACCGTTACAGAGTAGACAGAAGATAGTGCTGCTTGCTCCATGCCAAAAGAATGATTTCACTTCAGTTGGAAACTGTTACACATTCACCATTTTCTAAGCATCTCAGAAACAAAACAAAACAAAACACTCACAATGATACTCTGCAACACCACACTACATTGTCTTATTATTATTATTTTCTTTTCTTGTGGAAGAGTAAAAAGAAAACCTACCTAGAAGCAACTAAAACATGTCATTTTTTTATAGGCTTATCAAGAACAGCCAAAGAAACCCCAGTGTTTTCTTTCACAAAGTAGGCTGGCAAAGGAATTCAATAAGGAGGTACAATTTGACACAGTGAAATAAAACCAGGCTGGCTCTCAGCCAACATGACGTTAGGAATCACACACAAGCTGCACCAACTGCCTTCTGGTTCATGGCTGACTTTTTAAAGCTACAGTGTGCCTGTTCACTTTTGCTAACTACCTTCAGCACAATTAGTGGAAGTGAATGAATCACAAGTCCCCAAGCTGCAGAATTCTCTCTGCACCTGTCTTGATCAAAGGAAAACAAACTGTATCAAGAGGCTATTATTTTCTCCCTCCCCCTCCTTGTTTCTGTATCATATGTCTTTGCTGTTTTGAGCATGAATGTCATGTGTCAAACTATTTTTTTTCTTCTCTGTGGGAGAAAAAATAAGAGAAAGTCCAGTGCCTATGGGCTATATTCAGTGAACACCCAGAAGCTGCAGTCCTGTGTTACTCTTTTGCTGACAAAATTCCCAGGGCTGGCTTTCAAGCTCTTTGTGAGAATAAGGAAAGTACTGCCCAGCAGAAAATCCTTTTACTTCATTATGCAGGAAGTAACATATTTCAGAGAGGATGCAAAGGAGATGACCAGATCGCTTGAGGACGCCCACATTCTTTAATTTTGGCATTCATCCTACCAGATGAAGTCAGCCAAAAACTCAAAATAAAACAAACTTTATTCTACGAAACAAAAACAATTAGTCTGGGAGGTTTCATTTTACCAGATTTCCCCAGTTGCGTAAAAAGCATAATTCAACAAATTCAACATTTCTTTTCTATGAGCACCTGCTACTTTATTAATTACATATGAAAAAAAGGATTTGTGCCAACCCCCAAATTCATAGTATCTTCCACCATCCTAAGTCCCAGTTCAGGAAAGGGGAAGGTAGAATAAAGGCCAGGCATGATCTTTTGATTAAGTTACCCTGATCAATCTTACAGTTCTCTTGCTTGACTAGGAACTACTGCTCAAGGGAAACATTCCCATTCCACAAACATACTGTATATAACTAGGAACATAAATGGTTGTCACTGAAATAAACAATCAATATTTGCACACTTTTAGGTCAAGATGTCAACAAAATCTCTCAAGGTAGGGCAGAAGGATCCTAGAAAAAGTCATCTCCTGCTGAAATACTGTATAGAGTGGGCAGAACTGAGGAAAAAGCTGCTGGTCTCTCTTTTCTTTAGCAATTTTTAAGGGTACTAGAAAATCAGCAACTATGATCTAAATTTGCAGTCTGAATTTCAAAGTCAATTTTCTTCCCCTTACTTCTTGCAGGAATGGTATTAGAAATTTTCAACTTCTTGGAAGATCATCACTGAGAAAAATTTCAAATGCTCTCTCTGCACATCTTTGCCATTGCCCCCCTTGAAAGAGTAAATAATAATTTAGGGCAGACTTCTAAATATTCTTTTATTTTTGAGTACTATTTTTTGAGCACAGCTCAAACAAGTGGGTTTTTTTCTTGGTTTGTTTTGTCACCAATGATCAAAATGATGAACTATTCTGGAGACAGAGGACTCTTTCACCAACAGATTCCATAATGCTTTTGAAGTTGATCTGAGGTGTCTAAACTGTTTTCCAACTAAATTCAAATGGAAGGGGGCTGGGCTGTGAGTCCTGGGGGCAAGGGATAGAGAAGAGAGTACCCTGACAGCACTGTCATGGCAGTGCTTAGAACAATACTAGGTTCAGCCCACCACTCTTGAAAGGAGAGAGGCAAAGCATGTGTAGTTATACTGACTCTCAGACACCCTCACAGGAGAAAGGATTCTGTTCCTCTAAGAATTTCTTCCTACGTATAGAAGAGGACATCCCTTACTGTCTTGCCTGTTGTGATCAAAATTTGCCTGTTAGACAAGGGTGTGGGTTTCAGAAGGTGTTGTGAAAAATCAATCCCATTTTATAAAAAATGAGCCACATATCCTGACAACAGGAGGTTTCATTCATCAGCTAATTTCTAATTTTGGAGTAAACTGACATTTGTGGGTATAAGCATCTATATTAGTACTCAACCACTTCCTCCTCACTCCCTCCACAAAGTGATATTAACCCTCTGCTAATAAAAATTAAGTCTATTTGTGTGTAGTGTGGTGTCTGCTGTGTGTGTAGGGCATAGCTTAAATGCAGTATGTGTGATAAGCGTATGCTGTGTAATATGTGTGGGTGTTGTACCTGTGGTATATGTGTGTGTTTGTGGTGTGCATAGTGTCGTGGTATTCGTGTGTCTGCAGAATGTGCAGTATGCATTGTGTTTGTGTCTGTGTGTGTAAGGGGAGTGAGAGATAGAGATGCAAACCAACAAGACCCTCTAATCCAGGATATCATGGGATGTGCTAAAGTAACTTCAGAAGTCCTCGTGCTGAAATTTCGGAGCAGTACTTTCGGGGACACTTGGAAATGGGCTCAGATAGGAAGGGAGATGGGTCAGGAAGGATGGGAAACTGGTGCCTCAATCGGCTTCTTTTATTGATCTCTCATCCCCCAGTGAGCAAGCACCCTCCCGGGGGAACCATCCTCCCTGCCTTGCCTCCAGGTATCCGCCCGCAGGCGTCTCCAGCCCGAATCGCCGAGCGCAGACCTGGGTACACAGCGCTGCAGAAGTCATCTCAAGAAGTCGCCGAAGGGAGGGCCGAGCTCAGCAGGGCCCTAGAGGGTCTCTAGGGGAAACTGAGGAGGGCCTGGAGAGGGGGCGGTGGGGGCAGAACATAGGGCAGGAGAGGGGATGCCGGAGAGACTCTTGAATCAGCGGTCACGTCCGACAGCCAAACGACTCGCTTGTGGCACTGGTGACAGAGGGGAAAGTTTCTGGCTAAGGTTTTCAAGAAGAAATCGTTTGTCTTTGGGACTGGGGGCTCCCCAGGCGAACTCATCTTTGGAAAGGGAGTAGGGAGGTGTGGCGCTCGGTGAGCGCCCAGCCGAGCCTTGCCATCTCCTGGTCCCCTCCTGCTAGCTCCGCCCTGCAGCCCCCAGGGAGCCGCAGCGCTCCACGGGGCCGGGCACGCTTCTGCCCCCACTTCCACTCCGGGGTGACAGATAACACACTCGGGGGGTACAACAAGCTGCAGGAGCACCGGACACACAGCAGAGACGAGGGAGGGCAGGGCAGTTTTTCTCGTGGCTTTCTTCGTTTCCTTCCATCCTGGACAGGGTGGGGTAGGACGGGCGCGTTCCCAGTGCCCTCGTAGCACGAGCGATTACTTACCTCCCCGCATGGCCAGCGCCGGGAGGCTTTCCCCGGTGCAGAGCTCGCCGGTCGCCACGCGCCCAGCCCCAGTGCACCCGGCCGGGCGCGCGGGGCACGCCGGGACTTGTAGTCTCCGCCCTCGGGGCGAGGGTCCGAGGGCTGGGTCGGCGAGGAAGCTGAGAGGCCCGGGAGGGAAGGCATGGGGCCGGGGCGCTAAGAAGGTAAAGGGAGGACATTTGCAAGAACTTAAAACTTCCTGGGAGCTGGAGGTGTGAAACACTCCGAAAGAGATTTTTAAACAGGGAGTTTTCAGGCTAATACCCTTTTCTTCCTGTCTTATTCGCACGTGGCAATTCTGATGAAGTTTTGAGCTGGGGTTTGGCAGTTATGACAAGCAGAGATTTCCTCGGGCCAAGTCCACATTAGAGCGTTACTCCTTTTACCCAAACACACGAGTGGCATCCTCTGCTTGGAACACCTATTGTGTGGCTCACTCAGTTGAAGCCTTGGGCATGCAAAGGGAGAGTGAGTAATTGCCCATTACATTTGGACAGCACTTTACAGTTTACAAAGCACTTTTTACTGACTTAGTTCATTTTATTAGAACCAGAAAGCAACACAGATACGCGGAGGAAAACTCAAAAATGCAAGGAGTCTTTTGTATTCGCACTTCCGGAGGTTGGGGGTCCCCCCACCCTTCGTCCTCCCCCTCCCACCCTTCGCCCTCCCCGCCCCCACCCGACCCCCCAGCACAATTCTTTTTTTCCTCCACCCCTTTTCTTAGCAGCTGGGAAGAGAGCGTAGGGAGGAGGCTGTGTCAGATGTGGTGGGCGCAATGAAAGAGGGGAGCCTGCTGTGAAGGACTTCCTTGAAAGAGCTGATAATAAATCTTTACTAAATATGGAAATAAGTGAAACCAAAAGAAGAACCTATGGACTGGAAGAATGGAGGGGGAAGGAAAAGGCAGGTGGCACAGATGCAGAGACTGAATAGGAGGTAGTGATTAGGCTAGAGACAATATGAGAAAGTTGTATCCAAAAAATTAAAATGAAAAAAAAAAGCAAAATGAGGGATTTTTTAGAAGCCAGATAGACCTAGAATCTTGCTTTGGAGCTAGTTCTGTGACCTTAGGTAAGTTGTTTAACCTCCTCAAGCCTCTTTTTCATCTTTAAATTTTAAATAATAATAATTCCTACTATGAATAATGAATCACTCCTATTTTGTCATGTGGCTGTGCAGACTAAAAGCGAGAAGCATTTAGTGTAATGCCTGGCATATAATGAACACTCAATTAAACATTATAATTGAATGTTTATGATATGCCAAGTACTGTGTGTGTGTGTGTGTGTGTGTGTGTGTGTGCGCGCGCGCTTGCGCGCTTAGTTGCTCAGTCGTGTCCAACTCTTTGTGTCCCCATGGACTGTAGCTGGTCAGTCTCCTCTGTCCATGGGACTTTCCAGGCAAGAATACTGGAGTGGGTTGCCATTTCCTACTCCAGGGAATCTTCCTGACCCACATCTCCTGCATTGCAGGCTAATTCTTTACCACTGAGCTGCCAGGGAAGTTCCTAAAGCTAAGTATAAATAATATTATTAATAGATATTAATATTTTCTGGATAAACTCCTTTTGTGGATGTATCAAAAGATAAATTGGCGTAGAAGTACTAGTTAGGAGGCTGTGACAATATTCTAAGTTATAGGTGATGAGAGTTTGAACTAGTGATAAAAAAGGAAGCAAATATGGGACACCTCAGCGGGCAAATGGACAGAACAGTACAATCAACTGGATTCAGGAGTGAGGAGTAGGAGACAAAGATGGTTGTCCTTTCTAGATTAAGGGGATGATGTTATTCACATAAATAGGTACAACTGAGGGAATAACGGGTTTTGTAGGAAGATGACTGACTTTGGACACGTATAACTGGAGGCTTTCTGTGTCTCAGTGACAAAGTGGCAGTTGGAAGTGTGACTTTGGATACCATGTGTAGAAACAGAACTCTGAGACTTAGTTGAAGATCATGTGGAGAGGAAAAAGGTCAGCAGAGGAGGGCAGGGGGAGGGGAGGAGTGAGACTATGACACCAGGCAGGAACTGGGGGAGGGGAAAGGGAAAGATGCAGGAAAGAGAAATGAGGAGAAGCTTGTCAAAGGTCCCTGGACTTACAGATCAAGATCTCTTGGGCTGAAAGTACCTCCAGGAGTTGGTTTGGAAATTCACCAGAGTGATTTTGCTTGTTCCAGTGATTGTAGGTAGGGAACTCCTGGAACGTAGTTGGTTGGACAATGACACTGGATATCTTGCAATGCCCAGGACAATCCTGCTCAGCAAAGAATTGTCCCACATCCTGTGTGAATTGATTGTCCTGCTCCTCATTCGTGTAGATGAAAAAGCTGTTTATATTTATGTGAGTCTAGAATCTATTTTATATATAAACATAAACTGTTTTTCACATAGTGAAATGACAGTGCCATTCCTGGACTTAGAATCAGCTATATAGTTCATTTTGTGCTATCCATTTCATGAAGATTCTACGGATGGATGCAAGCATCTGACTGCTTCATTGGTTCTTTTAGTTTAGGGATACCTGAGTCGTTCCACATTGAACCACATGTTTATATTTTCCTTTCAGTATTTGAATTTTTAAAAAACTACATATGTAGGTAGCTTATGACTTCCCTTTCACAGTGTTAGAGGATATTAACCCATATTTCTTGTTAAAGGGTGCATTAGGTTTCACAAGGCTGTGAACCATTTTTTTCAGTCAACGGATATCTTTTGAGTGACTGCTATGTACTAGGCATCATTCTATTAATAGATACTTGAGATGCATCAATAAATAAAACATAAAATTTTAGTGCCTTGTGGAGCTTACATTCTAATGTGTGTGGGGGAGAGATAGACAATAATTGATAAATATAAACTAAATAAATTCTATATATTAGAAAGTGACAAGTGTTATTAAAAAATAAGCAGGATAAAGCAGCTTGGGGCTCCCAGGTGGCCCTAGTGGTAAAGAATCCACCTGTCAATGCAGGAGACATAAGAGACTTGGGTTCAGTCCCTGGGTCTGGAAGATCCCCGGGAGGAGGGCATGGTAACCCACTCCAGTATTCTTGTCTGGAGAATCCCATGGACAGAGGAGCCCCGTGGGCTACAGTCCATAGAGTCGCAGAGTCAGACATGACTGAAGTGACCTAGCATGCACACAAAGGAGACTGAGAATACAGGAGAGAATGTGGGTTGAAATGTTAAGTATAGTAAATTTTATCGAGAAGGTGACTTTCAGAGGAAGAATGGGTGTTGGTAAAAGAGTGGCCTTGTGGATTTTTGAGGGAAAAACATTTCAGAGAGAGAAGAGTGAGGCATAAAGATAGGAATACCAGACCACCTTTCCTGCCTCCTGTGAAACCTGTATGCAGGTCAAGAAGCAACAGCTAGAACTGGACATGGAACAACAGACTGGTTCAAAATTGGGAAGGGAGTACAGCAGGCTGTATACTGTCACCCTGCTTGCTTAATTTTTATGTAGAGTACATCATGCAAAATGCAGGGCTGGATGAAGCACAAGCTGGAATCAAGATTGCCGGGAGAACTGTCAATAACTTCAGATATGCAAATGATACCAGTCTTATGGCAGAAAGAGAAGAGGAACTAAAGAGCCTCTTGATGAAGGTGAAAGAGGAGAGTGAAAAAACTGGTTTAAAAAACTAAAAATCTTTAGAAAACATTAAAAAAACTAAGATCATGGCATCTGGTCCTATTACTTCACACAAATAAATGGGGAAACAATGGACACAGTGACAGACTTTATTTTCTTGGGCTCCAAAATAACCGTAGATGGTGACTGCAACCATGAATTTAAAAGACACTTGCTCCTTGGAAGAAAAACTATGACAAACCTAGACAGCATGTTAAAAAGCAGAGACATTACTTTGCCAACAAAAGTCCGTTTTGTCAAAGCTATAGTTTTTCCAGTAGTTGTGTATTGATGTGAAAGTTGGATCATAAAGAAAGCTGAGCACCGAATAATTGATACTTTTGAACTGTGGTGCCAGAGAAGGCTCTTGAGAGTCCATTGGATTGCAAGGAGCTCAAACCAGTCCGTCCTAAAGGAAATCAGTCCTAAATATTCATTGGAAGGACTGATGCTGAAGCTGAAACTCCAATACTTTGGCCACCTGATGTGAAGAGCCAACTCATTTGACAAGACCCTGATGCTGGGAAAGATTGAAGGCAGGAGGAGAAGGGGCAACAACAGAGGATGAGATGGTTGGATGCCATCACCAACTCAATGGGCATGAGTTTGAGCAAGCTCCAGGAGATTGTGAGGGATAGGGAGGCCTGGAAATCTACAGTCCATGGGGTTGCAGAGTCAGACATGACTGAGTGACTGAATAACAGGGTGAGTATGTGTCTGGAGTTTTCAAGACATAGCAAGGATGCCAGTGTGTCTGGGTTAGAGAGAGTTGTGGGTGAGAAGCAGGAGAACTGAGGATGACCACTGAGTTGGAACAGGGGATGAAGGGTGGAGGACTTTACAAGCCCTTTGCTTTTCATGCTGAATGGAATGGAAAGCTACTGTAGACTTTTGGGTGGAACAATAATATGGTCAGGCATATTTTTAAAGGGTTACTCTGGCTTCTCTCTCTAGGACAAATCACAGAACAATGGTGGATATGCCAGAAGCTATTGCAGTAATGGAGGCAAGAAATAATAGTGGCTTGAACCAGAGTGGTAGCAATGAAAAGTGATGTGAGTGAGGACTCTTGAATTCCAGGACACTGTAGAAGAGTTTCAGGATTGGGGAAGCTGGAAGATCGAGACACATTAGGGGATGTTTGGAGCTTTGTTGTAACGAGACTTCAGGTGGGAACTGGGAGTCTGCTCTAGGCTTAGGGACAGGAGACAACTGTGTTTATAGAGTGATGGAACTATGAGATGTTTATTCTTGGAAGGAAGGTGGAACAGTTCTTCCCCTAAGAAAGGCAAGAAAGACAATGGAATTAATCAGGAAGATTCTAAAGAAAGAAATGTTTAAAATTTTTATTCATTATGAAGACAAACTATGTGGTAAAAATTAAAACAATCAGAAATTAATAATAGAAAGTAAAAATTCCTAATAAATCCATTTCTAGAGTAATTTATATTAAATGTTTGGTATATGTTTTCTACATTTTTTCTTCTAAGCATATGATTTCTCTTTTTTTTGAAGGTGACCTTTTTCCCTCTGCCTAGATTACTGTAGGATTTTTTTCTTCAGTCCCTGAAGTTTTAGAAAAAAGCTTTTATTAAATTTTCTTGGAATGTGGTGAGCCCTTTCAAAGTGTAATTTCAAGATCTCCTTTATTTCAGAAAATTCTTCTGTTATGTAAATTTTTACAGTTCCATTTATTCATTCACATCTTCAAAGACAAGAGTCATTCATATGTCAGTTCTCCATTGTTTCTTGTCCACATCTTTCATCTTATTGGTGATTACTTTCTTTCTAAATAATATTCTGCTAAATTCTGTGTGATTTTTTTTCAATAACTTATCCTCCAAGTTCAATTGTCTTCAGTTTAAGTTTACTTCTTGGTGTTTTTAGTGTGATTTTCAGTGATACATCTGATGCTTTTTGGGGGGGGACTTTCAAAAAAATCTTTGAATGACGTCAGTGAGATCTAAATTATTGCTCAAAAATAAAGTGAGTCATTGTCTTGCCCCCTCTCCCTGTTTACCTGTGAATCATCCACTTAAAAAGTAAACTGGAATATAGAATGTTGATGGCTTATAATCTTTGATTAGCCATTCAGTGATGGATCAGCTGAACAACAGGGAAATCTACTGTGGATGACAAAGAAAGAGAGGCAGAGAGAGATAAAGGGGAATTTACTTTTTTTTTCTACCTATTACCTACATTTTTAAACAAAGTATTCAAGTAACTTTTAATAATATAAAAAGTAATGTTAAAAATAATTTAACATCCAAATGTAAATAAAATATCAACACCAGAGGAGAAATAAAAATACAGATAGGTAGATGCAGCATCCTACAAAGTTATTAAAATTAAGTTATGACCAAATCTTTAAGTTTCCTGGCAACCAAAGCAAGAAAAAAATAATCCACATAATTAAATATATGATTCCCATTGACTCTAAAAGAAAACTAATAAGTCAGTGAGATGGAAATATTTTGTCACACTGAGTTCTGAAAAAAAAAAATGGAGCAGTGTTCCTAATGACTTTGATTAGTAAGTACAACTGTGTCGCTCTTTAAGCCATTTCTTACAGCATTGCTTAATGAAAACTGAAAACCTGGCATCTAAAATAATCCAGAGAAAACAAATCCCAGTGGCTCTAAGACAACATAACCCAAGCTTGTTGAAAGATATTCCTCTTTGGAGGAATAAATGGTCTTCCTGGACTGAATTGTGTCCTTGTGAAGGGTATGTTGAAGTCCTAATCCCCGGCATCATAGAATGTGACTTATTTGGAAACAGAGTAATCTCAGGTATAATTAGTTAAGATGAAGTCATCCTGGAGTAGGAGGAGAGCCGTACTTCTGTAAGACTGGTGTTCTCATAAGAAGAAGTAAGACACAGAGAAAGGCCTTCCTGAGTGGCTCATTGGTAGAGAATCTGTCTGTCAGTGCAGGAGACTTGGGCTTGATCTCTCGGTCAGAAAGATCCCCTGGAGGAGGTCATGGCAACCTACTCCAGTATTCTTCTCTGGAGAATCCCATGACAGAGGAGCCTGGTGGGCTACAGTCCATGGGGTTACAAAGAGTCGGACATGACTGAGCAACTGAGCACCCAAAGCAAGACACAGAGAAAGGAGAGACTATGTGAAGACACAGAGACACAGAGGGAAAGAGGGTGTTGAAGATGGGAGTTGTGCTGCCTCAAGCCAAGGACCATCTAGGGCTACAAGATGCTGGGAGGGGCAAGGCAGGAAACTCCTCTAGACACTCCAAAGGGAACTTGACTCTGTTACAACTTGATGTCAGACCCCTGGCCTCCAGATTGTGAAAGAATTTATTTCTCTTGTTTTCATAAAGTTTGTGGTCCTTTATTATGACTGCCTTAAGAAACTAATATGATAAACTGTATTTCTTTTGACAATATTTAATTTATTTAATGTATTTTATTGAAGTATAATTGATTTACATTGTGTTAATTTTTGCTGTACAGCAAAGTAATTGTTATACATGGATATATATATTCTTTTTCAAATTCCTTTCCATTATGTTTTGTTGTTGTTGTTGTTCAGTCTCTAAGTCATGTCTGACTCTTTGTGAGCCCATGGACTGCAGCATGCCAGGCCTCCCTGTCCCTCACAATCTCCCAGAGTTTTCCCAAGTTCATGTCCATTGAATCTGTGATATTATCCAACCGTCTCATCCTGTGTCCCGCTGTTCTCCTTTTACCAGCATCAAGGTCTTTTCCAATGAGTTGGCTATTCGTGTCAGGTGGCCAAAGTATTGGAGCTTCATTTTCAACATCAGTCTTACCAGTGAGTATTCAGGGTTGACTTCCCTTAGGATTGACTGGTTTGATATTCTTGCTGTCTCAAGAGTCTTCTCCAGCACTACAATTTAAAAGCATCAATTCTTCGGCGCTCAGCCTTCTTTATGGTCCAACTCTCACATCCATTCATGGTTACTGGAAAGACAATTGCTTCGACTATACAGACATTTCTCAGCAAAGGGATGCCTTTGCTTTTTAATAATGCAGTCTAGGTTTGTCATAGCCTTCCTTCCAAGAAGCAAGAGTCTTCTAATTTCATGGCTGCAATCACCATCTGCAGTGATTTTGGAGCCCAAGAAGAGAAAATCTGTCACTGCTTCCATTTTTTCCCTTTCTATTTGCCATGAAGTGATGGGACCAGATGCCATGATCTTAGTTTTCTAAAAGTTGAGTTTTAAGCCAGCTTTTTCACTCTCCTCTTTCACTTTCATCAAGAGGCTCTTTAGTTCCTCTTCACTTTCTGCCATTAAAGTGGTATCATCTGCATATCTGAGGCTGTTGATATTTCTCCCAACAATCTTGATTCCAGTTTGTAACTCATCTAGTCTGGCATTTCACGTGATGTACTCTGCATTTAAGTTAAATAAACAGGGTGACAATATACAGCTTTGTCATACTCCTTTCCCAATTTTGAACCAGTCATTTGTTCCATGTAAGGCGCTAACTGTTGCTTCTTAACCCGCATATGGGATCTCAGGAGACAGGTAAGATGATCTGGTATTCCCATCTCTTTAATAATTTTTCATGGTTTTCTTTTGTGATCAGCACAATCAAAGGCTTTAGCATAGTCGATGAAACAGATATTAATATTTTTCTGGAATCCCCTTGCTTTTTCTATGATCCAGCTGATGTTTGCAATTTGATTGCAAACAGATCTGGTTCCTCTGCTTTTTCTAAGCCTAGCTTGCATATCTGAAAATTCTCAATTCAAGTACTGCTGAAACCTAGCTTGAAGGATTTCAAACATAACCTTACTAGCATGGGAAGTAAGCCCAATTGTCCAGTAGTTTGAACATTCTTTAGCACTGCCCTTCTTTAGAACTGGGATGAAAACTGATCTTTTTTTAGACCTGTGGCCACCGCTGGGTTTTCCAAGTTCCTGACATATTGAGTCCAGCATTTTAACACCATTATCTTTTAGTATTTTAAATTGTTCAGCTGGAATTCTGTCACTTCCACTAGCTTTACTGATAGTAACGCTTCCTGAGGCCCACTTGACTTCATTTCCAGGATGTCTGGCTCTAGGTGAGTGACCACACCGTCATGGTTATCCAGGTCATCAACAACTTTTTCGTACAGTTCTTCTATGTATTCTTGCTGCATCTTCTTCTGCCTCTGTTAAGTCTTTACTGTTTCTGTCCTTTATCATGCCCATCCTTGCATGAAATGTTCCTTTGATATATCCAGTTTTCTTGAAGAGATCTCTAGTCTTTCCCATTCTATTGTTTTTCTCTATTTCTTTGCATTATTCATGGAAGAAGGCCTTCTTATCTCTCCTAGCTTTTCTCTGGATCTCTGCATTCATTGGGTACCTCTTTCCCTTTGTCCTCTGCTTTTTACTTCTCTTCTTTTCTCAGCTGTTTGTAAAGCCTCTTCAGACAATGACTTTGCCTTCTTGCATTTCTTTTTCTTTGGGATGGTTTGTTCACTGACTCTTGTATAGTGTTACCTGTGTCCATAGTTCTTCAGGCACTCTGTCTACCAGATCTAATCCCTTGAATCTATTCATCATCTGCACTGTATACCATGAGGGATTTGATTTAGGTCATACCTGAATGGCCTACTGGTTTTCCCCACTTTCTTTTCTTTTAGCCTGAATTTTGCTATAAGGAGCTGATGATAGCTTATTATCAGATCAGATCAGATCAGATCAGTTGCTCAGTCGTGTCCGACTCTTTGCGACCCCATGAATCGCAGCACGCCAGGCCTCCCTGTCCATCACCGACTCCTGGAGTTCACTGAGACTCACGTCCATCGAGTCAGTGAGGCCATCCAGCCGTCTCATCCTCTGTCGTCCCCTTCTCCTCCTGCCCCCAATCCCTCCCAGCATCAGGGTCTTTTCCAATGAGTCAACTATTTGCATGAGGTGGCCAAAGTACTGGAGTTTCAGCTTTAGCATCATTCCTTCCAAAGAAATCCCAGGGCTGATCTCCTTCAGAATGGACTGGTTGGATCTCCTTGCAGTCCAAGGGACTCTCAAGAGTCTTCTCCAACACCACAGTTCAAAAGCATCAATTCTTCGGCGCTCAGCCTTCTTCACAGTCCAACTCTCACATCCATACATGACCACAGGAAAAACCATAGCCTTGACTAGGCAGACCTTTGTTGGCAAAGTAATGTCTCTGCTTTTCAATATGCTATCTAGGTTGGTCATAACTTTCCTTCCAAGGAGTAAGCGTCTTTTAATTTCATGGCTGCAGTCACCATCTGCAGTGATTTTGGAGCCCAGAAAAATAAAGTCTGACACTGTTTCCACTGTTTCCCCGTCTATTTCCCATGAAGTGATGGGACTGGATGCCATGATCTTCATTTTCTGAATGTTGAGCTTTAAGCCGACTTTTTCACTCTCCACCTTCACTTTCATCAAGAGGCTTTTGAGTTCCTCTTCACTTTCTGCCATAAGGGTGGTGTCATCTGCATATCTGAGGTTATTAATATTTCTCCCGGCAATCTTGATTCCAGCTTGTGTTTCTTCCAGTCCAGCGTTTCTTATGATGTACTCTGCATATAAGTTAAATAAACAGGGTGACAATATACAGCCTTGACGAACTCCTTTTCCTATTTGGAACCAGTCTGTTGTTCCATGTCCAGTTCTAACTGTTGCTTCCTGACCTGCATACAAATTTCTCAAGAGGCAGATCAGGTGGTCTGGTATTCCCATCTCTTGAAGAATTATTATAGGATATTGAATATAGTTCCATGTACTATGAAGTAGGATCTTGTTGTTTATCCATCCTGTATAACAATAGTTTGCATCTGCTAATCCCAAACTCCCGGTCTTTTCTTCCCTCACCCACATTCCCGCCCTTGACAACTACAAATCTGTTCTCTCTATCTGTGAATCTGACTGTTTTATGAAAGTGGAAGTGTTAGTTACTCAGTTGCTTCCGACTCTTTGCAACCCCATGGACTGCAGCCCAATGGGCTCCTCTGTCCATGGGATTTTCTAGGCAAGAATACTGCCATTTCCTTCTCCAGGGATCTTCCCCATCCAGGGATCAAACCTGGGTCTCCCACATTGCAGGCAGACTCTTTACCAACTGAGCCATCAGGGAAGCTTGTTTTGTAGGTAAGTTCAACAATAACTTTTGTAGATAGATTGTTTTGTAGATAAGTTCAACAATGGTTTATAAATGCTTATTCTCTCAATCAAGTTTTGGTATACATTGTTGTGTGGCCAGACCACTCAGGATGGCTGTCCTCTTGCTCTTGTATACCCTGCTCAACAGGTTCCTACTTTACCTATGCCCTACTCACAAGACTAACCTTCCCTCTCAGTCATGGAGCCTAATCAGTAAATGCTTATGCACTTGCTCCTGGCCCCAGATGTTAACTGTTCTAATCTTTAGATTAGAACTATCTCCACATTAATAGTTCATCAAAGGGCAGTGGAGGGTGTGTTCCTCTGCAGGTTTCCCTGGTAACCGGTGAGCCAGCCTATAATCGGTAACTTCTCTCCCCTGCCACTTCAGACATGTAAGATCTGCTATCCATGGAACCACTGATGTCTCTGTTGCTGACTCCAGGCTCTTTGTTTGGTCTTGAAGCTGGGCAAGTACAAGAATTGCAGACCTGCAGGGTACAACCCAGCAGTTGGACAGTAGAAGGTTTGGTAAGGGACTAATGTAGTTTTTATGTGCTGATACTGAGAATGGGTCCGTATACTTTAAATGAAAAACCCTTAAATATGTGCCAGCTAAATATTCCTTGTGAACATTGTCATACCTAAGATTTACATCTGTAATGCTGGCCATCACACCTGTAGGAAATACCTGGTGTGTACATGAAAACAAGTCCAGGATTTTTTGTTTTTAACAGTGTGGGATCTGTTTTGTCACATGAAATCAAAGAACATTGCTATAATTTAGTCTAGAAAGTTTACAAAAGAGGTGATACCTGTCCCTCACTGCAAGAATTGGACTGACACATGATTACAAGCCATAAATCAGTTAAAAAAAAATGCAGGTTAATTTTAGTACAGTTGATAAGCCAGGATTTATAACAATGGATAGCAGCTCTGCTATCTGTTGAAACTACCCATAATCATTGAAACTCATCATTGGCATACAGTCTCACATTCTCTATAGTAGGAAGGACATATATACAGATTTTCCAAAAATTGTCTTCCTTCCTTCCTTCCTTCCTTTATTTCTTCCCCGTCCAGAGAATTTTATTCCCAGGCAGATGGTATTAAGAAAGCAAAATTTGTACAATTTCACCCCCTTATCCAAAGGTCAAACTTCTGGACATTCTCCAAAACCCAGCAGCTGTCTAGAAACATGAAAAGGAGGATGTAGGTCTCTGAGAAATAATTACAGATCCCTGAATTAAAATTGTGATATTTGCAGCAGAACTATGGTTAACTGGAGACAGACTCAGCAACAGGGGAAAGACACACTAAACAGCAGACGTGGGGTGACAGTGACTTACCTACAACAATGAACATTGTACAGTGAGATCTGGGTCCACAGCGAATGCGATATCTAGGGGCAGGGAAGGATCCAGTGGGAAGTTTCTTATATTTGAAGGTGTCTGCAATTACAGATAATAATAATATTAAGTTAAAATATGTGGAGGAGTTCTCTTACTCTGAAGTGCTGAACATGAGTGATGAAATATATGTCATTGTTTAAATGCATGGATACATTTTAAAGTAAGTGAGTGTGCTTAATATGTTAAAATAAATTATAAAGGAAATTAAAATGTGAAGATGGAGAAAGAGACTATATCAAAGTATCTATCATATTTTTAAAAGAACAAAATAAAACTTCTAGACATGAAAAATGAAATGATTAAAATTAAAAGGCTAGTGGAAGAATTAACAGCAGAGGATCCTGCAACTGAAGAGACAATGGGAGGGGTGTGGTGAGTATAGATTGGAGGACATTTCACAGAATGCAGCACAGAGAAATAATTGCTGGATGATTGACAGAGATGTTAAGAATTATGGAGGATAGAGTGAGAAGGTTCAGTATGCCTCTAACCAGAATTTCAAGAGGAGATAATAGAGGAAAAGACAAGGCAATATGTGAAGACACGTCAATGAGACATTTTTACAATTGATGAAAGATAGTAACCACAGATTCTAACACCCAAAGGATCCCCAGTGAGATAAATTTAAGCAGACACACACACACCTACACACACTGTTGTGAAACTTCAGAATGTCTAAGACAAAGTGAAGCTATTAAAATTAGTCAAAGAAAAAAATACAGATTACCAGTAAAGAAATGAAAATAAGACAGCTGAATTCTCAGCAACAGAGGTGGAAAAGACAAGATTGTAGGAAAATATTTTTAAATGTCCTGAGGGATAGCATCACTCATATAGAATTATTTCCCTAGTGGTTCAGATGGTAAAGAACGTACCTGTGTGCACTGGGACGACCCAGAGGGATGGTATGGAGAGGGAGGAGGGAGGAGGGTTCAGGAGAGAACACTTGTATACCTGTGGCGGATTCATTTCGATATTTGGCAAAACTAACACAATATTGTAAAGTTTAAAAATAAAATAAAATTTAAAAAAAATAATAAAAAATAAACAGTCAAAAAAAAAAAAAAAAAAGAATGTACCTGTAATGAAGGAGACCTGAGTTCAATCCTTGGGTTGGGAAGATCCCCTGGAGAAGGGAATGGTAACCCATTCCAGTATTCTTGCCTGGAGAATTCTAGGGATAGAGGAGCCTGGTGGGCTACAGTCTATGGGGTCGCAAAGAGTCGGACATGACTGAACGACTAACACTTTCACTTTCACCCCTTAAAACTATAGGCCAGATTAAGTTAGATTATGCTATGGTAACAAATTAACTCTGAAACCTCTGTGGCTTAACACAGAAGTTTCTGGCTCATATTATGCATCCAGTATAGGACAGAGGATTTTCTGCTTCACACACTCACTCAGGGCCTCAGGCTGACATAAGCTCTGCTTTCTGTAGTGGCATCACTCAGAGCTACACGACATACAACATCATTCATTTCAGGAGGGAAAGAGGGACATGGAGGAGCACAGGTTCTATCTGCTTTTGTCTGAAAGTGAAACACATCACTTCTAGTCACAGTCCTTTGGTCAGAATGAGTCTCAAAGTCCCAAAGTAATTGCGAGAGATTGGTAAATGAAGAGAACTGTGTGGATACTTGAGAAATACTAATTTTCTCTGTCACAACTGTTTTTCAAGATGGGGATGAAATAGAGGTAGTTCAGGAAAACAAACACTGAGAAAGTTTAACATCACTGACCTCTTAATAAAGGAACCTCTTAGGACATCTTCAAGAAGGGAAACAATCTGAGAAAGTCTGAGCAAAAAAACTGAAGTTAGTAAAGGAAAAAAGCAAAGTGTTGGGTAAATATAAAGGTTAAATAAAATTTAAGGTACTCTGGAAGAAGATCAAGGGTGATAGACATTTGTCTTATCAGATGATGAGACGTATTACAAAGGTATTGCACTGAAGACACTGTGATATAAGCATGCTGCTGCTGCTGCTAAGTCACTTCAGTCGTGTCCGACTCTGTGTGACCCCATAGATGTCAGCCCACCAGGCTCTCCTGCCCCTGGGATTCTCCAGGCAAGAACACTGGAGTGGGTTGCCATTTCCTTATCCAATGCATGAAAGTGAAAAGAGAAAGTGAAGTTGCTCAGTTGTGTCCGACTCTTAGCGACCCCATGGACTGCAGCCCACCAGGCTCTTCCATCCATGGGATTTTCCAGGCAAGAGTACTGGAGTGGGCTGCCATTGCCTTCTCTGATATAAGCATAGGGAGAGATAAATGGACACAAAGTATATTAGAGAGCCCTGAAACAGACCTGGCATATGAGAGAACTTAATATATGATGGAAGTGGCCTTGCAGATAAGTGTAATTGGCATTGTGATAATGGGTTAACCACTTGGGGGAAAAATGCAATGCACTTGGATCTTTGCCTCACATCATATAAAAAAACATCTACTTCAGGTGGATTGAAGACATAAATATGAAAAAAAAAAACCTTAAAATTTTTAATTGATAACGTAGGAGACTTTATGCTAGCAGGATAAAAAATTTTCTTAGAAAGATACAAAAATATAATTTATAAAGAAAAATATTGCCTGGATGGGAGGGAGTTTGTGGGACAATGGATATTTGTATATGTATGGCTGAGTTCCTTTGCTGTCTATCTGAAACTATCACAACATTGTTAATTAGCTATACTCCAATATAAAAAGTTTTAAAAAATAAAATTAAAATATTGAAGAAATTTTAATTAATTTTATTATTTAGAAACTTAGCTGCATCAGAACATAATACAAATCAGAAGATACTTGCAGCATATTTAACTGACAAAGTAGTAATATCCAGAAGAAGAAAGAATATCCAAATCTCAAGAAAAAAGCTCACAATCAAATGGATAAAAACAGGCATTTCACAGAAGAAGAAACCCATATGGCTAAAAAATTAAAATATTCAACCTCAATATTAGAAAAATAGAAATTCAAATCCTGAGATGCAGTTTCATCCCCAATGGTTTGGCAAAATTTTAATAGTTTGAAGAAGTGTGTTGTGAGGTATGGAACAGTCAGAACTCTTATTTTGCTGGATTGTAAATTAGTCTGATTATTTTGGAAAATAATTTGACATTATCATATAAAATGAAAGATCCATAAACTAGTATTCAGCAATTCAACATCTAGGCTTATACTGTGGTAGACAGAGCCTAACACCCTCCACCCCAGGATATCTGTCCACATCCTCATCCCCAGAACCTGTGAATATGTTAGGTCACATGGCGAAGAAGAATTAAGTGTGCAGATACGATTAAGGTTGCCAATCAGTTGATATCAAAATAAAGAGATTATCCTAGATTATCCAGGTGAGCCCAATAATCACAAGGAAACTTAACAGTGGAAGATGAGGCAGAAGAGTCAAACCAGAAGAAAGTGATCAGTCATTGTGGACTTTGAAGGGTCTGTAAGCCAAGGAATGTGAGCAGTTTCTGTCTGCTGCTGCTGCTGCTGCTGCTAAGTCACTTCAGTCGTGTCCGACTCTGCGGGACCCCATGGACTGCAGCCCACCAGGCTCCGCCATCCATGGGATTCTCCAGGCAAGAGTACTGGAGTGGGTTGCCATTGCCTTCTCCGCAAAGAGTCTCTAGAGGCTAGAAAAGTCTAGAACTTCCAGAAAGTAATGCAGCCCTGCTTTTATCCTAAAGAGACCCATTTCAGATTTCTGACCTCCAGATCATTAGGGTAATACATTTCTGTTGTTCAAAGCCACTGAACATCTAAATTAGAGATAATTTGTTACTATAGCCATAGGAAACTGGTACAGTAGTCTAGAGTAACTTTCGTGCAATGGCAGCAGGAGATAGATGGTGAACTTTATATAGCAGCATTGTTCAAAGTCATGAACAATTGAAAATAATCCAGATCTTCATGGTTAGGAGAGTAGATCCATAAATACTGTGGAATAATATATATCAGTGAAATGAGTAAACCACAGGCATATATCAACATGATATTGAATGGAAAAGCACGTGACAGACAGATACATAAGTTAGAATGTCATTTATATAAAATTAAAAAAAATAAAAGTCCAATATGTTGCTTAAATATACATAGTAAAATACTGTCTAAATAAAAGCAAAGGAATTATAAATACAAATCAGCGTTAATGGTTGCTTCTGGTGGTGAAGGTGGGACTTGCAGATCGGTGAAGAACATACACTTCATCATTCAGGCTTCTGTAACAAAATACCATAAATTGGATAGCTTATAAACAACATACATTTATATTTAACAGTTCTGGATGCTGGAAGTTCAAGTCAATGTGCTGGCAAATTTGGTATCTTGTTTACAGGCAGCCGTCTTTTCACTATGTTCTCACACGGCGGAAGAAACAGGAAGCCTCTTTCAGTTCAGTTCCCTTCAGTCGCTCAGTCGTGTCTGACTCTTTGCGACCCCATGAATCGCAGCACGCCAGGCCACGCTACCATCACCAACTCTCGGAGTTCACTCAAACTTACATCCATCGAGTCGGTGATGCCATCCAGACATCTCATCCTCTGTCGTCCCCTTTTCTTCCTGCCCCCAATCCCTCCCAGCATCAGAGTCTTTTCCAATGAGTCAACTCTTCACATGAGGTGGCCAAAGTCCTGGAGTTTCAGCTTCAGCATCATTCCCTCCAAAGAAATCCCAGGGCTGATCTCCTTCAGAATGGACTGGTTGGATCTCCTTGCAGTCCAAGGGACTCTCAAGAGTCTTCTCCAACACCACAGCTCAAAAGCATCAATTCTTTGGCACTCAGCTTTCTTCACAGTCCAACTCTCACATCCATACATGACCACAGGAAAAACCATAGCCTTGACTAGACGGACCTTTGTTGGCAAAGTAATGTCTCTGCTTTTCAATATGCTATCTAGGTTGGTCATAACTTTCCTTCCAAGGAGTAAGTGTCTTTTAATTTCATGGCTGCAGTCACCATCTGCAGTGATTTTGGAGCCCCCCAAAATAAAGTCTGACACTGTTTCCACCGTTTCCCCATCTATTTCCCATGAAATGATGGGACCAGATGCCATGATCTTCATTTTCTGAATGTTGAGCTTTAAGCCAACTTTTTCCCTCTCCACTTTCACCTTCATCAAGAGGCTTTTGAGTTCCTCTTCACTTTCTGCTATAAGGGTGATGTCATCTGCATATCTGAGGTTATTGATATTTCTCCCGGCAATCTTGATTCCAGCTTGTGCTTCATCCAGCCCAGCGTTTCTCATGATGTACTCTGCATATAAGTTAAATAAGCAGGGTGACAATATACAGCCTTGATGTACTCCTTTTCCTATTTGGAACCAGTCTGTTGTTCCATGTCCAGTTGCTTCCTGACCTGCATACAGATTTCTCAAGAGGCAGGTCATGTGCTCTGGTATTCCCATCTCTTTCAGAATTTTCCACAGTTTATTGTGATCCACACAGTCAAAGGCTTTGGCATAGTCAATAAAGCAGAAATAGATGTTTTTCTGGAACTCTCTTGCTTTTTCGATGATCCAGCAGATGTTGGCAGTTTGATCTCTGGTTCCTCTGCCTTTTCTAAAACCAGCTTGAACATCAGGAAGTTCATGGTTCACGTATTGCTGAAGCCTGGCTTGGAGAATTTTGAGCATTACTTTACTAGCGTGTGAGATGAGTGCAATTGTGCGGTAGTTTGAGCATTCTTTGGCATTGCCTTTCTTTGGGATTGGAATGAAAACTGACCTTTTCCAGTCCTGTGGCCACTGCTGAGTTTTCCAAATTTGCTGGCATATTGAGTGCAGCACTTTCACAGCATCATCTTTCAGGATTTGAAAGAGCTCAACTGGAATTCCATCACCTCCACTAGCTTTGTTCATAGTGATGCTTTCTAAGGCTCACTTGACTTCACATTCCAGGATGTTTGGCTCTAGGTGAGTGATCACACCATCGTGATTATCTTGGTCGTGAAGATCTTTTTTTGTACAGTTCTTCTGTGTATTCTTGCCACCTCTTCTTAATATCTTCTGCTTCTGTTAGGTCCATACCATTTCTGTCCTTTATCGAGCCCATCTTTGCATGAAATGTTCCCTTGGTATCTCTAATTTTCTTGAAGAGATCTCTAGTCTTTCCCATTCTGTTGCTTTCCTCTATTTCTTTGCATTGATCACTGAGGAAGGCTTTCTTATCTCTTCTTGCTATTCTTTGGAACTCTGCATTCAGATGCTTATATCTTTCCTTTTCTCCTTTGCTTTTCACTTCTCTTCTTTTTACAGCTATTTGTAAGGCTTCCTCAGACAGCCATTTTGCTTTTTTTTTCCATGGAGATGCTCTTGATGCCTGTCTCCTGTACAATGTCACGAAGCCTCTTTACAAGTACTCTAATCCCTTCCAAGAGGGTTCACCATCATGACACCTTCCAAAGGGCCTACCTCCCATATACCATCACTTTGGGAGTTAGGATTTCAACATATGAATTTTGCAGAAGGGACACAAACATTCAGACCGTAGCAAGCACACAGGGAGCTTCAGTGGCACTGGCAGTGTTCTAGAATACTGATTTCACTGGGTTTGTCATGATGCCTTGTAACATACATTTTGTATGTGTTGGTTTGTAAGCACTATTTACTATATTAAGAAATAGATGGGAATAAAGAATTCCTAAGTATGACAGAATGTAGATTTTGTCCTATGGTGCTTGAAATAATTAACTGAGGTGTCTGAGGCATTACAATCTGCTTGATGCTCAAGTGAGTATTAGAAATACTACTTTTACATAAACTGAGTAAGTGGGAGTTTTGTGGCTCATGTGGCTTAACTGGCAGCTGATTTTTGTCCATAGGGTCACAGCCAAGAAGTCGAGTGAAGGTGACCAGTTCATGGAGAGAACTGGGAGACCAAACAGCCTTCCTAGCACCAACTCCACCCTTAATTATTGGTCAACACTAATGCGTGCTTGCTCTGTCCAGGCACTGTTCTAACCATGTACAATTCACACAGCTACTCTTTGAAGCAGGTACTATTATTATTTCTATTTTACAAATGGTCAAAATGAGACCCAAAGATACCCTGCTCAAGACTACCCAGCTAGGAAGTGGCAGAAACTTGTTTCAAACACAGACAGATTGAGTCCAGAGCCTATACTCTTATTCACCACTGTATACTGCATCTCAACTTTATTGTCATAAGATTTACACTGAGGCAAGATCCCCTGGAGGAGGGCATGGCAACCCTCTCCAGTATTCTTGCCTGGAGAATTCCATGGACAGAGGAGCCTGGTGGGCTACAGTCTGTGGGATCACGAAGAGTTGGACATGACCAAAGTGATTTAGCACACACACACCATGCACTAAATTAAAATGCCAGTTCTTGTGACATAGTTGCTCTGAAGTAGGTCTTGAAATGAGCACTGGAATTTGCATTGTCAGGTGGCACTTAAGCATTTGCCACTAGTTTGACTTCTGTCCAATTTACCCTCCCACAAACACGATCGTACTTCTGTACTTAAAATTCTTGTGTGTTTCTCCCTGGCATCAGGACTCCAGTTCAACCCTCCTGGCTCAGCATACAGGCCCTTCATTCTCTGGCCCCTGACCATCCTTTTTGGGTCACAACCATTCCCTTAACCCTTTCTTTAGTTCCACAGACCCTCTTGCAAAACCGCATATGGTATTTCACGTGTCTGTTCCTCAGGCATGCTGCTTTTTCTCCCCAGAAACACTCTTCCAACCTCTTGACCTAGCTAACTCCTACCCATCCTTCCAATTTCTGAAACTTCATTTTATACCTTTGCCCAATATTGATTTAGAAGCCTCCCCTCTGCTCTACCATAATACCCCATGGTTTCTGAAATATCCTATAAATATTTCATGGTGGTAATGGCACTACATTGTAAACTTCAGTGTACTCAGATATTTCCTCCTTTAAGTCTGTAATAATAGTAATAAATGTCACTTATGGGACAGTTATAGGCAATTCACATATTATTTCTCATTCTTGATCCAACTCAATTTTCAGCGGCATTTGAAGGTTGAGGAACTGAGGCTTAGAGAGTAAGGTAGTCAGATCATGATCATGGCAGTATCACACTCACACCTGGTTCTGCGATATCTTTGAGTCTTTCTCCCCAGCACCAGGCATGAGTGCTGACACCTTCCTGGTTAGATGAAGGTGAATGGATGCATGGCCTGGATTGCCATAGATGCAGGTTTAGAAGAAAGAAGTGAGTGAGTGAAAGTTGCTCAGTCGTGTCCGATTCTTTGTAACCCCATGGACTACACAGTCCATGGAATTCTCTAGGCCAGAATACTGGAGTGGGAAGCCTTTCCCTTCTCCAGGGGATCCTCCCAACCCAGGGATTGAACCCAGGTCTCCCGCATTGCAGGCAGGTACTTTACCAACTGAGCCACAATGGAAGCCCTAGAAGAAAGAAAAAGCAGAGAAAAACAAAGGCAAATTTGAAGTCAGAGTGTGAAGGCTCTTGCTTAGTTTCTGCCTCTGCCTCTTCCTAGATGCTAAGATCAGCGAGTTCCCAAATGCTGAGCATGTCCACAGGCTATTAGTATGGCAAGCAGGCTTCTCTGGTTGGGAAAGAACTTTGCACTAGAGGCTGCAGATCAATGGGGAGGCCAAAAGCGTCTTAACCCAGAGGCAGAGTAGCATTAGTGCTAGTTTTCTTTGCAGAAGAATTGTGATGTCATGCAGTCTTTATCTTGGTTCCTCAGATGGGGAAATAGTGATTTGCTATCTCTGTCTGCAGCTGTGACCAGAGATTGATGTGGGCTTGGTCTCAGGGCCGGAGCTTGCACATCGCCTGCCTTTTGGTTTGTGTCCAAGGCTGCTGTTGTCTGAAAATAGAAGCTGACACTGCCTCTGACTCAGTCTCTTTCACCTCATGTTCTTTCTGGTTCATTTGTCCTAAAAGTATTGACCCATCTGATTCCTTGCTATGTGTCAGATTTGCAAACTTTGAGAGTTATTACAGAGAGATTTAAACTTTCTTTAATTCATCCCTGGAAGTTGGGTGTCTTGTGAATCAAAGGAAATATGTATTTTTTTTATGTTACCTCACTAATGATATACAAGGTCATGGGGCATTCCTTATGGTGCTTCTTTTGAATAAAGTAAAGGCGTTTGTTAAAGCCACTGCCTTGGGGTCCATCCCACCTCAGTTAGCAGGGAGTGAGGGTCTGCCTCTGGATTAGCCTTCTCAGCTCTCTGTGACTTGCTGAGCCCTCTTAAAGGCTCCTCTCTACCCTCTCTCCTTTAATGTCTTCCCTTTAAGCAACTGTTAACGAGGACTTCTCCACGCCTATCTGATCGGAAGTGGTAAGGCTGCAAGTTCTCAGCACCTGCACCAGCTCCCTCTGTGTTCTAGCCAGTCAGGCCCTCTTCTCCATTCTGCACCTCTAAGAGAAGCCATGAGTAGGCTTCTGCTTCCCCATCTCCCACCTACCTTCCTCCCCATCGAACTATGAGACTTACGCAGAGATGACTGCTTTCAGCTCATTTTGGATTTTCATCAACTGGTTAGGCTCTGTGCGTTTAATTCCCTGTGATGCAAACTCTCTTCATTGTATGTAACTAAGCCTGTCTGTTTCTCCTGACACTTGCAGGTTTACATCATCCCAGATCTACCACCATCTACTGGTTGGGCAACCCTGAGCGCATCACTTTGCCTTTCTAAACTGCAGCTCTGTCCTGTATGTGGACGCCTTAAGCTTGCTCTCCTCAGCCTCTCCCTGTGGTCCCCAGACTCATGACAGGTGCGGGAACTCGGAGTCCAGGAGGCAATGATTCCCACTGCTCTGATGCAGGTCCCCATAGGTGTAGAGGGCAGTACTCCTCCTGGAGATGTGCATGACCATGTTCTTGGAGGCCACCTGAAGGCAGCCTCTTAGAGTCTGTCTCCTCTTACCTGGGCCTGGTTTAGGGAGCTGATGCTGGGCCTTCATTTAACTGGATGTACTTTGGAGTGTAGGGGAAGAGCTACCCAGATTGTAAATCATTGATCAAGTGTCTCTGTCCACAACAAGCAGGAACTCTCCCACCCCGTTTCTGGGACTGAGGCTGCTCTTCTTTCCAGAAATGTTCCGGGTTATGCCTCATTATTTCAAAATTATGCTTCAGAAACCCTAACACACTGGGGCCCATGGGTGGAGTTTTCTTAAAGATTCCCAGGCTCTACCACTAAGTCTGAATCAGTAGATCTGGAGTAAGGCCTGGAAATCTACATTTTAGAAGCAACACACCTGATTTTATGATCAAACAGATTTGGGAAGGACAGAGCTCTTCCTGCATAATTCTCTTTGTTTAACTTTTCCTTTCTGAAGGACGGTTGCTGGGCAGCTCCTTTTCTGCAGCATAAATAAGCAGCCTTTCCCAGGTATGCTTAGCAGACAGGTGTGTCCAAGTCCCTCCACAACTTTTACCCAAGTCAGTTACTTTTATTTCTAACACAGGTCTATGATGGAATGTTCTTCCTAAGTACAAGAGATCTAGGTTTTGTTGGTCCTGAAGCTTATAATTTAGAGATACTGTTAAAGGAAAGAAAGATTAAAGTATGAATACAACATTCAAGATAGCCTTGGAAGAGCCTTCTGCTTGCGAAAAACCTGAAAGTTTAAACTTTATCACCTGTACAGCAGCTCTGCCTCTGAGCAGATCTCTCCTTCTGGAGCAAATCAAAAGAACACTGTTACTCAAATCGTCTATGAGTTCCATGTATATTACTAGATGAATTTGTGGAAATGTAAAGGGGGGAACCTCCAGAAATAGATAGTTTTGGCCCAGAAGAGTCTGGAGCTGAGTTTTTAGCCATAGCACAGTGGCCTAGGCTTAGTTGGTGTTTACTTGTTGTTATTCCATTTCTTTGACATTGGAGAAACAGTGACAGTAACATGGCTCCTTATCACCCACCTCCCGTTACTTTTTGACCACCTACCACTTTCCTCCTTGCTTCTCCTTTTCAACCACACTGGTCATCCCTGAGTCAATCCGGCTCACTCTTGCCTTGGGGCCTCTGCATTTGAGGTTCCTCTTCCTGATATGGTGTCTCCATGTTACAGAAAAAGACACATGGGTTCAGAAAAGCACAGCACTTTGACCAAGTGATTAAAGCCCATGAAAACATCCATAACGTTTTTCCAAGGGTCTCATTCTTTTTTTTTATTGAAGTATAGTTGACTTTTTCCACAGTTTATTGTGATCCACACAGTCAAAGGCTTTGGCATAGTCAATAAAGCAGAAATAGATGTTTTTCTGGACCTCTCTTGCTTTTTCCATGATCCAGCAGATGTTGGCAATTTGATCTCTGGTTTCTCTGCCTTTTCTAAAACCAGCTTGAACATCAGGAAGTTCATGGTTCACGTATTGCTGAAGCCTGGCTTGGAGAATTTTGAGCATTACTTTACTAGCATGTGAGACGAGTGCAATTGTGCGATAGTTTGAGCATTCTTTGGCATTGCCTTTCTTTGGGATTGGAATGAAAACTGACCTTTTCCAGTCCTGTGGCCACTGCTGAGTTTTCCGAATCTGCTGGCATAATGAGTGCCACACTTTCACAGCATCATCTTTTAGGATTTGAAATAGTTCAACTGGAATTCCATCACCTCCACTAGCTTTGTTTGTAGTGATGCTTTCTAAGGCCCACTTGACTTCACATTCCAGGATGTCTTGCTCTAGGTGAGTGATCACACCATTGTGATTATCTGAGTTGTGAAGATCTTTTTTGTACAGTTCTTCTGTGTATTCTTGCCACCTCTTCTTAATATCTTCTGCTTCTGTGAAGTCCATACCATTTCTGTCCTTTATCGAGCCCATTTTTGCATGAAATGTTCCCTTGGTATCTCTAATTTTCTTGAAGAAATCTCTAGTCTTTCCCATTCTGTTGTTTTCCTCTATTTCTTTGCATTGATTGCTGAGGAAAGCTTTCTTATCTCTTCTTGCTATTCTTTGAAACTCTGCATTCAGATGCCTATGTCTTTCTTTTTCTCCTTTGCTTTTTACTTCTCTTCTTTTCTTCTTTTGACTCTGGGAGTTGGTGCTGGACAGGGAGGCCTGGCGTGCTGCATTTCATGAGGTTGCAAAGAGTCGGCCACAACTGAGCAACTGAACTGATAGTTGATTTACAACTATTAGTTGCATGAGTATTTACAAATATTAGTTTCCGGCGTACAAATTAGTGATTCAACATTTTTATAGATTACACTTGATTTAAAGGTATTATAAAATATTGGCTATGTTCCTGTGCTGTACAATATATCCTTGTAGTTATTTATTTTATACACAATGCTTTGTACCTATCTCTATATTGTCCTTCCAATTCTCTCTCCCCACTGATAGCCACTAGTTGGTTCTCTGTACCTGTGAATCTGTTTCTATTGTTATATCATTTGTTTGTTTCTTTTTTTAGATCTGACATGTAAGTGAGATCTCACATCTTTCTCCATCTGACTTATTTCACGAAAGCATTAATACCCTGTAGGTCCATCCGTGTTGTTGCAAATGATAGAATTTCATTCTTTTTATGGCTAAGCAGTATTCCATAGTCACATTCCACGTATGTTATGCATCTTCTTAAACCACTCATCTGTTGATAGAAACTTAGGTTGCTCCCATATCTTGGGAACTATAAGTAATCCTCTATAAACATTGGGATGCATATATTATATATTGAAATGATACTATTTTTAATATATTTGATAAACAAAATTTATTATTAAAATAATTTTACCAGTTTCTTTTACTTTTTTAGTATAACTAAGAGAAAACAAAATGACATAGGTAGCTCACTTTTCTGGCTTCTATTATATTTACAGTTTATATCAGACAGCACTGGTCTACACTCTCCCATCCCTCCCTAAAAACTTTTCTCATCTTGTCAACTGCTCATTTCAGTGCTCGTTCACTCCCGTCCAATCCAACTGCATTGGCTTCCTTACTGTTCTTCAAACACATGACTCTATCTGGCATCCTCCTGCCTCAGGGCCTTGGCTCTTGCTAGTTCCACTCTTAGAAAATGTTCCCTCGAATTATTCGGATGATTTATTCTTTAACTTTCTCTGGACTTTATTCAAGCTTCACCTTTCCAATGAAGCCTTATCTGACCACCCTGCTGAAATTAAATTCCTCATCCACCTCCACTCCTGTATTCACTGAGCCCCTTCCCTGATTTATTTTCTTCCATAGCATTTGTCGCCATGTAACCCACTCCAGTATTCTTGCTTGGAGAATCCCAAGGACAGAGGAGCCTGGCAGGCTACAGTCCATGAGGTCGCACAGAGTCAGACATGACTGAAGTGACTTAGCAAGCATGCAGCACAGCATAGTATATATATATTTTGCATTTATTTTGTTTATTAACTAATTGAGTCTCTAGAATCCATGCAGGTGGGGAATCTTGTTAAAGCTGTACTCCTAGCATCGAGAACTATGCTTAGAACATAGTAGGTACTCAAAAAATATTTGGTGAATGAAAGGCTGAATGAGTTTTAATCAACCACTTAATGATACAGGTCAAGAACTGAGGACAAGTGGCTCTTTCAGGGTCTCATGGAGAGTGAAGGGCAGAGTGGAAGCACCCTCTGTAGATCAAGTGCTAATGACCAGAAGTGCAGGTGCCACCAGCTAGATCCCAGCCCTTTGCTTGCATTTGTGTTACTTCATTGGACTATGCCCACAATTTCATGCCACTTTTAGGACTTGTGCTTGAGAGAAGGATGTACTCCAGAAAAAATATTCTACCTCAGTTACTAAATCCAGGAGATAACCTCTAACATTCTCTTTTACTTCAAGGATAAACCTTTGAGTTTTTGTTTTTGTTTTTTTTCTAGACAAGAATTATATTTCTCTGTGGATCTGTGAAAACTAGTAACATTTTACCAGGAAAAAGATTGCTAGAAGGAAGTCATTACCTTTGATAATATAGTCAGCTTTCTGAATTTGCAGATGAGGAACCTGTGGATATAGAGGGTGGCTGTACTGCACTATTTTATGTAAGGAACTTGAGCATCTGAGGAACTTTGGGTATATGCAAGCATCCTGCAACCAATCCCCTGTGGATACTGAGGGGCAATTCTATAATGAAATACTTGTTATAACCTGAAGAGTTTAGACTGGTTCATTTATTTGACTAACCAGTACATATTTATGGATATGTGCCAGGCATCATTTTAGGCCCTGGGTGCAGATAAATGTGACATGATCTTCAAGGAGTTAACAGTCTATTGTATATGGGGGCAGGGGAGGAGGCAGAGGGCAAGGTAAATGAACAAATACAGGATGTGTTAGTTTTTATAGCTTCTGTAACAAATTTAGAGGCTCAAAATAATACCCATTTGTTCTCTTACAGTTCTGGAGATCAGAAATCCAAAATGAATCTTGTTTGGCTAAAATTAAGGTGCCAGGAGGCCACATCCTTCTGGGGGGTCTAGGGAAGTATCTGTTTTCTTGCCTTTTTTTTAGGTTTTAATGGCTGCTTGTCTTCCTGGCTTGTGGTCCCTTCCTCTACCATCAGAGCACATCACTCCAATGTCTGCTTCCATGGTCACATTGCCTTCTCCCTTCACTCTGACTCCTCCTAGGTCCCTCTTATATGGTCTCTATGATGATAACCAGGTAACCCAGGAAATCTAGATAATTCAGGAAAACTCCTCATCTCCAGATCCTTAACTTAATCACATGTGCAAAGTTCCATTTGCCGTATAAGGTAACATTTATAGGCTCTTGGGATTAGGACCTTGACATTTCGGAGGCAACATTATTCAGTGTATACCACAGAGGACAATGTGGAGGACAAAGGGTCACAGTGGAGTTAAGTACCAGATTCTTTGTAAATATAAATGACACTGCAGACAGAATGTGGGGAAGTGGGACGGCTTTATAGAGTAAGTGACGTTTTAATTGAGGCTTGCATAGTAGGAATGGATGGGTGGCATGTATGATGTCTACAGAATGCACAAGGGAAAGGAGGCTTAAATGAAGATAATTTTTGCAATAATGATCTATCACTATATAACAAATCACTCTGAAACTTGGCAGCTTACAGTAGTAAATGTCTGGGATCTCACATAGCTTCTGAGGGTCATGAATCTGGATCCTCCTGCCCTATAGTGTCTTGTGAGGTTGCTCTTAAGTGTTGGCAGGGACTGTGGTCATCTGAAGGGGCTGGAGAAGTGGTCTTCAAGGTCACTCACATGACTGTCAGCAGGAGGTCTCAGTTCTTCAGGAGGCTGAGGCTGCTCCATAGTGTTGCTCACATGACACAGCAGCTGTCTTCCCGGAGGGCAAGTAATCCAAGAGAAAGACAGTTCAAGATAGAAGCCTTAGTCATTATAACTGAATTTCAGGAGTGGTTAGATTATCATCATTCAACCATTCTATTGATCACCCAGACCCACTCTGGTACAATGTGGGAGAAGATTACACAAGGTCATGAACACCAGGAGGTGGGGATCATGAGGACCATCTTGAAGTTTGGATCCTGGAATATTCTTGAGATGATAAGAGTTTCTCATTGCTCGAATGTTTGACAATCATGAAGGATTGGTGGGGATGAGGTTGATGTGGGAAGGGAGGGCTAGAGCATGGCGGACCTATACCCTTGGCCAAGGGTTTGGAGATAATCCTTTTATTGATAGGGAATTATTGCAGGGGCTTAGAGAAGTGACGTGATCAAATTGCTTTTTAGAATGATCATGTGTGTGGTATGTATGGAGGGTGAAACAGAGAGAAAATAGATTAGAGAGTAGGAGTGGCTAAGAAGTTATTGCAATAGTGCAGGAGAGAGGGGAGGAGGCTTCATATAAGGCAAGAATATGGAAGAGCTGAGGATGACGGATTCAAGGCATATCAGGAAGTGAAATATTAGGGAGGCAGAGGGTCAGGGAAGGCCTCAGGGTGACTCTCAGGCTGCTGGTTTTCAAGATGCATGCTGCTGCTACTGCTAAGTCACTTCAGTCATGTCCGACTCTGTGCGACCCCATAGATGGCAGCCCACCAGGCTCCCCTGTCCCTGGGATTCTCCAGGCAAGAACACTGGAGTGGGTTGCCCTTTCCTTCTCCAATGCACGAAAGTGAAAAGTGAAAGTGAAGTCGCTCAGTCATGTCTGACTCTTAGGTAACATTAAAATAGTACAGAAGGAAGGATATGGTTGACATGAGAGCCAAAAATAGTTTCGTAACCTGCCTATATTTGAATGTATTGAATCTGAGCTGCCTGTAGGACTTACAGGTATAAAGACAACTGATGGCTAGTTAGGAATAAACCTTGTTTAGACTAACAACAGTAAGCCCTTCTGGGCATTTTCCAAGAGAAACTGTATTCTGGCCAGAGGAGTGCTCTTCTCACTCTGAGTTGGTATTACATCCTAAACTAAACTGAAGGTCACTTTTTAGATGCCATCCTCATAAGGTCATCATCCTTAAAACTACCAGTTTTTTTATTGCCTGCTGTATATCACACTCTGTGCTATGCACCTTGTGTTCTTTATTTCATCTTCACACTAAGATGAATGTTATGGAGATACATGATGTTATCATGGGCTTCCCTGTTGGCTCAGCAGTAAAGATCTGCCTGTCAATGCAGGAGACACGGGTTCAATCCCTAGGTTGTGAAGATCCCCTGGAGAAGGAAATGGCCACCAACTCCAGTATTCTTGCCTGGGAAATCCCAATGGACTGGTAGGCTACAGTCCATGGGGTCACAAAAGAGTCAGACACAGCTTAGTGACTAAATAACAACAATGTTATTACTTCCTTTTAAAAGATGAGAAAGCAGGTGCAACTATTCCCATTTTTTTCAGATGCAGAATATATATTGTACAATATACAATTCATTGTGAATATGTAACATCGGCTCGAGGTTATATAGTGAGTACTGGTGGACACAGGTCTCAAACTGAGATCTTTTGATTGCAGACCTTGGGCCTTTAATTGAACAGTCACCTACAAGGTGCTTTCTAGAGTCAGAGACACTTTCAAGCAGGGTGGGGTTAGGGAGTGATGATTTACCACCCGCCATACAAGAGATAGCAAATAAGGAAAGCAGGGGCAAAGTCAGAAATCCACATAGCAGTGCTGTGGAGGAAAGGTCAGACACCCTCTTCCTGTTCAACATGGAGAGATTTTGGCCTACTGACAATGTTTGCTAGCTCTTTCTTAGGACTCTCTTCCAATTTTTTTGTTTTTGTTTTTTGCTATATCTGAAAAAATGTGAGGAATTGCTTTCATTCATTTTAAAAAAAATTGTTCATTTTCTGGAAAGTATAGCATCCTGCGTTAGCCAGATGGCCTTTGGATGCAGAGGGAATTTAACCACAGCACATTTTTCATTAGAAAAGAGATAGGGGAGTGGGTGGATGAAGGATGTCAGACAGATTATGTCTTTTCCTTCAAGAAGGTTCCCATAACAGCAGATAAATTGGTCTGGAAATAGCTTCCGAGCCATTTCTTTATGTAAAACTCAGATTAAAAAAGAAAAAAATATATTCTCACATCTAAGATTGTACTGTGACATTTAAGAACAGATAAAGGGACTGGTGGTCGTGCCCAGCTTTGCAAATTCCCTGTCCTAGAGAAGAGCTGACCCCAGACCTGCTTCTCGCAGATCAGGGTGTGAGAGCACAGGATCTCACTGACTGGCAGGGAAAGTGTCACAGCTTCTCTGCAGCCGTCTGGAATTTCCCCTGAGAAAGCAGAAGACAAGGCTAAATATAGACTTTCACCTTGAAACGCCATAAAGGTAATAAAACAGGGCATGGTGGGTTATGACAGGTTCCTTTGCCATGCTCCTACTTCACATTTTCTGTGAGTTTCCAAGCAACAAGCTTATTGAAACTAGAGAAGTAGGGAAGTGAGCAATGAGTTCAGAGAACTCAGCCACAGAAATGCCCAGACAACTCTGGACATCAGAGAACTGCTTTCCCCATCTCCCTGACCTGATGCACCCCCCACCCCACCCCCCACACAGTATACCCAGAACCTGGTGAAACCAGCACGTAGTAGCTGTTCAGTTAGGACTCAGGCCTTTGCCTTTATTGATACCTGACCATACATCAGACTTTCTGTGTTTATCTAGCAGGCATCAGTGTTAGTAGGAATATGGGTTCTATCCTAATTTCTTTTGATATTTGTTAGGTAAGTTGGAGAACGCGATGGCACCCCACTCTAGTACTCTTGCCTGGAAAATCCTATGGACAGAGGAGCCTGGTAGGCTGCAGTCCATGGGGTCGCTAGGAGTCGGACACGACTGAGCGACTTCACTTTCCCTTTTCACTTTCATGCATTGGAGAAGGAAATGGCAACCCACTCCAGTGTTCTTGCCTGGAGAACCCCAGGGACGGGTGGGCTGCTGTCTCTGGGGTCGCACAGAGTCGGACACGACTGAAGCAACGCAGCAGCAGCAGCAGCAGCAGTTAGGTAAGTAAAGCAACTCAGAATCTGGGGGAGCCCTAAGTCATTATTCAAATTCCAGAACACAGCTCTCCCAGTTGTGTTTAGCTCATATGCCTTAACAGAATTTCTAGTTCTAGTTTTGGTTTTAAAATACTGGCACTTAAATAAAATTGATTTAATTAAAACCTAAAACAGGGACCTCTGTGATGATCCAGTGGTTGACTTCACCTTCCAATGCAGGGGGTGTAGGTTCGAACCCTGGTCAGGGAACTAAGATCCCACATGCCTCACAGCCATAAAACCAAAACATAAAAGAGTAGCAATAGTGTAACAAATTCAATAAAGACCTTAAAAATGGTCCACATCCAAAAAAAAAAAAATTGTTTAAAAACCAACCTAAAACATCACTGAGTTTTCTAACTAATTTAACTCATAATGATTTTTTCCTTCTCATTTTTATTTTTCTGTGCAATGAAATGTATAATAAAACTATGTAACTTCTCTGGTCCAAGTTAAGAATTAATATGATGTTTACCTTAATATAATGCCTGTCCATACGCTTCTTTGTATGAACATTGTAAAAATGCACAATTTCACACAAATGGGCTAAGGAAAGTAAAAACCATGGAAAGACTGCTTAACAGGAAATGAAGCCACACCCCAGGAGGCCCACAATAATGAAGTCAGTGCTGAATATATGAAGATTTATATGACATGTTAACAGATTATTACCACAAATTATATTACTAAGTCAGTCATGGGAAATTGGTTCAGAGCCAGAAGGAAGTCAGTCTAAGAACAAATTCAGCCTTTGGGTTGAAGCTTTTCCATCTGCCACAATCACAGAACCCTTTCAGGCACTGTAGAGTCAATGCCTACTGGACATAAGATCAGGATATTAGTCAGTGTTGACTGCGTGAGACCTAAGGAAAAATATTCTGTTCCTAAGGGGCATGACTGGTCCCTGTAATTGTCTTTCTAATTTTACTGTTATAAACTATGCCTGTTGGAGAAGTAATATTACTGAAATAGACATTGTCTGAGAGGTTTCCAGAGAACTAAAATTTTGTAAATGTATTTTTGGCTGGCCTCTGACGTGTTTGATGTTCTCCTTTTCAGGGACACATGCAGCTATCTATAGGGAGAGGAAGTGCCCCAGACCCATATGTGACAGGAGTACTCAGACTGGGGCTAGGTATTTCTGAGGTACAAATGGAACCAGTTTAGTAGCCCCAGCACCTGACTCTGACTCTAGTTTGACTTCTACCTTTGCCTCCAATTGTTGTCTTGTTAGCTTGTCCAATAGTAGCTATTCCAACTGATGGGCTTCCTTCTTCTTCCTTTTTCCATATCCTTTATCTGTTTTCTCAGGTCTATTCTTTGATCTGGCACTTGCGTCAAATACTGTCTTTGTAACTAACTTCTCCTGCTCAGTCCAGGATCACTTTCACAATACACCCCTGGGTGCTGCTGCAGGGGGCTCCTGGCCCCTGCCCTGTGAGGTCCATCTCAGTGTATCAGGGAGATCTCAACCAGCTCCTGGGTTTCTTTCAAGACTTTTTTTTTTAATCAGATTAGTTTGGGTTTATAGCAAAATTGAGAGGGAGGCACAGAGATTTTTCGTATATGTTCCTGACCCCACACATGCGTAGCCTCCCCAACATCAACATCCCCTGCCAGAAGGTACTCTTGCTATGACTGCTAAATCTGCACTGACACATCATAATCACTCAAAGTCCATGGTTTCCATTAAGGTTAATTCTTGGTGTTATACAGTCTCCCAGTTCAGAAAAATGTATAATGACATATTTCATATAGTGTTTTCATTGCCTTAAAAATTTGCTGTGATTCACCTATTCATCCCTCTCTTTCCATTCATCCCTCTCTTAGCCCTTGGTTACGGGTTATCCATAGTTTTGCTATTCTAGTATGTCAGATGCTGCTGCTGCTAAGTTGCTTCAGTCATGTCTGACTCTGTGCGATCCCATAGACGGAAGCCCACCAGGCTCCCCCGTCCCTGGGATTCTCTAGGCAAGAACACTGGAGTGGGCCGCCATTTCCTTCTCCAATGCGTGAAAGGGAAAAGTGAAAGTGAAGTCATTCAGTCGTGTCCGACTCTTAGCGACCCCATGGACTGCAGCCTACCAGGCTCTGCCATCCATGGGATTTTCCAGGCAAGAGTACTGGAGTGGGGTGCCATGTTGGAATCAAATAGTATGTATCCTTCTCAGATTGACTTCTTTCACTTAATGATATACATTCAAGTTTCCTCTGTGTTTTTTCATGACTTAATAACTCATTTCTTTTCAGTGTTGAATAATAGTCCATTGTCTGGATGTACTTCAGTTTATTTATCCATTCATCTGCTGAAACAACATCTTGGTTATTTCCAAGTTTGGGCAATTATGAGAAAAGCTGCCATAAACTTCCACATGCAGGTTTTTGTGTAGATGTAAGTTTTCAGTTCCCTTGGGTAAATACCAAGGAGCACGACTGCTGGATCATGTGGTAAGTGTGGGCTTCCCTGGTGGGCTCAGATGGTAAAGGATCTGCCTGAAATGCAGGAGACTGGGATTTGTTCCCTGGGTCAGGAAGATCTCCTGGAGAAGGGAATGGCTACCCACTCCAGTATTCTTGCCTGGAGAATTCCATGGACAGAGGAGCCTGGCAGACTACAGTCCATGGGGTTGCAAAGAGTCAGACATGACTGAATGACTAACACTATGTTTAGTTTTGTGAGAAACTGCCAATCTGTGTTCCAAACGGCTATACATTTTACATTCCCGCCAGCAGCGTGTGAGAGTTACTGTTGCTCCACCAGCATTTGTTGCCAGTGTTGTGGATCTTGGTCATTTTTCTGAGTGTATAGTGGAATCTCATTGTGTTTTTAATTTGCATTTCCCTGATGACATGTGATATTTCCTGCAAAAATTAACTCTTTCAAGGCTTGAGATACAGAGCAAGAAACTCCCAGCCTCATCCAAACCCTGTGGATCTGTTTTTCACCTAAAAAATTTTGTATTCCAAGAATAGACCTGTTCTCCTGAATAATGGCATTGACAGGAAGTGAGCACACAGAGACCTCATCTTGTGACGGAAGCCCAGCGTGACACTCTTGGTCATGACTACAGTTAGTGTGAACAGTAGCCAGTGCCTTTCTATTTCCCTACCATTTTTCAGCCTGGAGCTGCTTCTTTCCAGGGAAACAGTTCTACACTGATATGATTGACGTCCTTCTGCAGGGCTCCTCTGGGGGCCTTCATAGTAACTGTGTCACTTCAACATGTCAACATTTTCTGAAATGTGGACAGTCTGCTGAGAATGGTCTTCATACTTGAAGTAGATGTGGAAAGGCTTCATATGGTTAATTGCCATGTGTGTATCTTATTTGGTGAGTCTTGTTAGGTCTTTGGCCCACTTTTCACTGGTTTGTTTACTTCCTTATTGTTGGGTTTTAAGGGTTCTTTCAGAAAAGGCAATGGCACCCCACCCCAGTATTCTTGCCTGGAGAATCCCAGGGACAGAGGAGCCTGGTGGGCTTCCGTCTATGGGGTTGCACAGAGTCGGACACGACTGAAGTGACTTAGCAGCAGCAAGGGTTCTTTGTATATTTTGGATAACAGTTCCTTATCAGATATATGTTTTGCATAATATATTCCCTGTCTTTTGGTCATCTTCTCACTCTCTTGACATTTTCTTTTGCGGAATGGAAGTTTTTAATTTTAATGAAGTCCAGCTTATCAATTATTTCTTTCATGGAACATGATTTGTATGTGGAAAGTCATCACTTTACCCAAAGTCATCTAGATTTTCTCCTATGTTATCTTCTAGGATTTTCATAGTTTTGTGTTTTACACGTTTGATCTGTCTCTTCAAAGAAAGTGTGTGTTTTTTTTTTCCTTTTTAGTATGCCTTGCAGTTTTTTTCTTGATAACTGGGCCTGATGTACCAGTTAAAAGAAACTTCTGTAAATCGGCCTTTGGGAGTATGGCAGTGAGGTGTGGGAAGAGATGGAGAGTTCTATAGTCTTGTCTTGTTTTTAGGACTCAGTCTCTTGGTGAGCCTGTATGTCTGGACTTTGAACTTCACAAGTATTTTTCTCCACGCTTTGGTGGGACAGGATGGGATGGAGTTGAGTATACCCCTTCCCCAAGTCCAGTTAGGCTCCTGATAAGACCTCAGGCCTTTGCTCTGGTTAACAAGTTTCCCCTGTGTCCAATCTCCTGATCAGCCTTATTAAGAACAGCTGTTCTCTGACATAGTTCAAAATGGTTCCTTTTGCCTCTCCCCTGCAGGAAGCCTAAAGGAGTTTTTCTCCAAGGTTTGCTGTGAGAACCTGCTCAAGTTCTAGAAGGTAAAACTTCCAAAAATTTGGGGCTCCCCCTAAGACTGGGTCCCCTGTAGTTTTTAACTTTCAGATTTGTCCACATTGAGCCTTCTTTAATTCATTGAGTGCATTTCAGGTTTTCTATCCCGTCACTGGTTCCCACGGTAGCTTCTGCTCAAGAATCTCTGCTCAGGTAAGCTGTAACTCCCTTTATTTGCCTGTCTCTCTCCCCATTATTAGGAGCAGTGGTTTGTTCTGTGTTCTCCCTCTCTTATGAATCCCAGAGAGTTGCTTATTTTTCAGTCCATTCAGTTTTTTGGTTGCTGTTGTTTTTTGGCCGTGCTGTGTGGCCTGTGGAACTTTGCCCACCAGGGATTGAACTGGGGGCCTCCTGTAGTAGAAGCATGGAGTCTTAACTGCTGGACCACTGGGGAATTCCCACTTAGCTTTTTACTTGTTAGCCCTCAGTGGTGATTGTAAGGTCCTTATATTCAGGACTGAAAATGGTATTTGTGGGTTTCTTGCCCTAGCTGGAGGGATTTATGAGTCTCTAGGCTCCCTGGGTCCCAGCTGAGACATACTGTGTGTTATAAGCTTTTCCATTCAGGCCCAGGAGAAACATTTGCATACAGGAGAGTCTTCCTGCTCAGAAAATAAGATGGGATCCTGCCTGGGATAAGACCTGTGGATATACAGCAGTCCCTTGGGGTCTGTGAGGGACTGGTTCTAGGACTCCCTGCAAATGTGAAAAATCTGAGGATACACAAGTTCCTTATATAAAATGGCATATAGCACACATGTCTTCTTGAATACATTAAATCATCTCTAGAGTACTTATACCTGATACAATGTAAGTGAAAGTGAAGTCGCTCAGTCGTGTCCGACACTTAGCGACCCCATGGACTGCAGCCTACCAGGCTCCTCTGTCCATGGGATTTTCCAGGCAAGAACACTGGAGAGGGTTGCCATTTCCTTCTCCAATGCAGGAAAATGAAAAGTTAAAGTGAAGTCTCTCAGTCATGTCTGACTCTTAGCGACCCCATGGACTGCAGCCTACCAGGCTCCTCCGTCTGTGGGATTTTCCAGACAAGAGTACTGGAGTGGGTTGCCATTGCTTTCTCCAGATACAATGTAAATGCTATTGTAAATGGTTGTAAATACAATGTAAATGCTGTGGAAGGCAGCTATGCTAACTGTTATACCACCAGCACCTCTGTAAATGCTACATATAAATCATTGCTAGAGTGCAGAAAATTCAAGGTTTGCTTTCTGAAACTTTCTAGAATTTAATTAAAATTTTTTCTTTTGTCCTGGTTCAATTTGTGGATGTGGAACCTGTGGATAGAGAGAGCTGATTGTATAATGTAGGCCAGACAGTGAATGCTCACATGGTCAGTCATCAATCCTGTGAGCCTTGAGAATTAAACTCAAATGCCCAGAAATAACACCTAGAATCCCCAGGCTTTGTCATTTATATCCACTTTTACTGCGTAGGTCCTTTTAATGCTTTTGAAACTTCACTGTAGGTTTCTTGGCTGACAGAGTAATCTGCTGCTTGGGTGTGTGGGCTCACGTTACCCACTCTGTTCAGATGCTTCCTTTATTGTCGTGAATATGCTGACCAAGAGGATGTGGGCCCAATTTCACTGCCTACTCTTATTCTATTTTTTTTCCAGGAAAAAATGGAAAAATGGTTACTTATTTATTGTGGTAAAATATGTATAACATAAAAGGTATCATTGCAACCATCTAATGGCATTAAATACATTAATTCACACTGTTGTGTAATCTTCACCACCATCCATCTTCAGAAATTTTTCCTTTTCCTAAATGGAAACTCCATACCAGTTAAACACTAACTCCTCATTCCTCCCAGCCCTAGCTCCTGGCAACCACCATTCTGATTTCTGTCTCTCTGAATTCACTGCTATAGGTAACTCATATGGGTGGAATCACACCATATTTGTCATTTTGTGACTGACCTGTTCCTCTTAGCATAATGTTCTCAAGGTTCATCCAAGTTACAGCATGTGTCAGAATTTCCTTCCTACCACATTTTGTTAAACCATTCATCCCTCATTGAACATTTAGGTTGCTTCCACCTTTTAGCTATTATAAATAAAGCTCTATGAACATGGATGTACAAATATGTTCACATTCATGATTTCAGTTATTTTCTGTATAGACCCAGAATTGGAACTGCTGGACTGTATGGTAACCTTTGTTTTTTCTGAGGAATTGTTATGCTATTTCCCTCAATGGCTATCCCATTTTACATTGTACCCCACAGCAATTTCTCCACATTCCTACCAATACTTTCTCTCTCTCTCTTCCTCCCTCTTTCTTTCTCACTCCCTTCTTCCCTCCCTGCCTTAATGGTAATAGCCCTCCTAATGGGTGCAGAGTGGTATCTCGTTGTGGTTTTGATTTGCATTTTCCTCATGATTCCTCATGATATTCCACATCATTTCATGTGCTTATTGACCATTTGTATATGTATATCTTTGGAGAAATGTCTATTCAAGTCTTTTGTCCATTTTCTAATGAGTTTATTGGTTTTTGAGTTGGGTTATAAATCTGAATTTTTTTTTAATGGTCTTTAAAAAAAGAAGAGAAAATGAACTCGCTCAGTCGTGTCTGACTCTTTGCAACCTCATGGACTGTAGCCCACCAGGCTTCTCCATCTATGAGATTTTCCAGGCAAGAGTACTGGAGTGGATTGCCATTTCCTTTGCCTGGGGAATCTTCCCGACCCAGGGATTGAACCCAGGTCTTCTGTGTTGTAGGCAGATGCTTTACCGTCTGAGCCAAATGTCAAATAGTAGTTAAAAAATAAATATTTTTTAAAATACTGTGGAAAAAACTATGGAGGCCAAATTCCATTAGTCAGGTGGCTCTTGCCCAAGTACTGTCTGGTCACTGTCTTGGCCTTAAGTGCGGATGGCTCTGAGGGGCATTGTCCAGAAAGCAGAGCCTGGTGGGAAGGACTAAATGGAGAGCATTCACTGTTTATAACATGTTGTGTTTTATCTGAGCCACCCGGGAAGCCCTCCCTGGGTTGGGAAGATCCCCTGGAGGAGGGCATGGCAACCTACTTCAGTATTCTTGTCTGGAGAATCCCCATGAACAGAGGAACCTGGCGGGCTACAACCTGACGGGGTTGGAAAGAGTTGGACACGACTGAGCAACTCAGCACAGCACAGCACAGTCTTGCCCAAAGCCCCATTTCTTCCTTTTTATTACCAAAGCCGAAATCCATATGCCTCACGTGTGCTCACCATGGCAATGAAAGCAAATGATGTATTTATTTAATAAAGGGCTTTACCTGGTGAGGAGTCAGAGAAAGCTTCTCATCAACAGAATGTGAAGTATTAAAGACTTTGTTTAATTGTACAACTTTCCACTGAAGAATATTCCTTTATAAAACATGTATTTGATTCACTGTTTACAGGAAGAGAAAATGGCACATTTATATGAAAGTATATTAAATGAGATAACTCAAGGAGACAGCAAGTGACCAACACTGATCTCTTCCAGCACTGCTGGGAAAGGTGCTGTAAGTGGGCTCAGTGGAACTGACCTGGACTGGAAGGTCCTGGGGCTGATTTCTCTCCCTGCTACTGTCTTGCTGTCTGACCTGCCTCATTGACTTCTATCTCTTCCTGGATAAGATGGGCTTAATAACCCCTCCTTGGAGAGGTTTGTGGAAGGTATGAAAGGTCTTTTAAAGTGGAAGTGCTCTTTAGATGCAAACTGTCCTTTTTCCACATCCTCCTAGTCCTGGGAACAAGCTTGGGAGTGGGGAATGCTTGACCTGAAATATGGTCTGAGCCTCCTTGAGTGTTAACACTGAGCACCAAGGGCCCTGGACCTTGCCTCTTGAAGGTCAATCAGATTTTTTTCTGCTGTTATCATTATTGTCCTTGACATTTTCCACTTGGCAGCTTGCGAGCGTCCTCCTGACCTGCTGGGAAGCTACAGCCATTCCTGTCTATCACACCCTGGCAAAGACACTGCTGGGGGCAGCCAGGGTGGCCTCGGTCATCAGCCACCCACCCCAGGACAAGCCCAGTACTTGCTCTTAAAACTCCTTCCCACCCCTGCCCAGGGCTCAGAGGTACCCCCCGACAAGCGAGCACAGTTGTCCAGGTCAAAGTCTCTAAAGACAGAACGCCTTCTCACAGATCCTGAGAATACACTTGAGGACCTCTAGGAATCTTTGGGTCTCGGTGGAGGGAGCAGTGTTCTTGGAGACCCAGTGATGGAGGCATGGCCTTTCCACGCCCCAGACCCTCCCCGCTTCCAGGCTGTGCTAGGACAGAGCTGCTGTCTGGGTTACCTTGGGCAAGTTCATCAGCATCTTGAGCTTCAGTGTCTCTTTCTATAAAGTTAGAATGGTAATATCTATTCAATATGATGAGAGGGCTAAAAGAGACAGCAAACTTAAAGGGCCTGGTATTTGGGGTAAGCTTAAAAAAGTTAGTTCTTCAACTTAGAGGTGGAGAAAAGTACCAGGGGCAGGGCTGAGAGGCATTTTCCAGGCACATGCCTGAGGAGCAGCCTGTCCATTCTTCATCTCCATGGAGCTGGGGTCCAAGCACTGGGCACCCTCCTGCCACCCAGCAAGTCTCCTGTCCTTGGTGTTTTCCTGGGGTGTGGGAGGGCTGTAGCAGCTAGAGTTGGTGTCCTGTAGGCCCATCCTCTGTCCTCCTTAACCACTTCTCCTGGGAGGCATAGGAGCCCTGGTTCAATCACAGTTCGTGGGGGTCTGCCTGATGGCCAGATTGTCCCAGAATGAGTAGGAAGATTGGGCTCCTTGCTGTGTGCTTCTCTATAAATGACCACAGCTGTCATTATGCAGGGCTGAGCCTGTGGAGAAAATCGTGTAACTGCAGATTAGGGCCATGACAAATTTCATGGTTTTCAAAATCCACCCTTAACAATCCTTTTGTCACAGGCCAGCTCCTTCTCCTGTGTTCCCTCAGCTGCTCTTCCAAACCTTAACCCTTGCCCGGAAGTCTCCTAACTTGCCTCTGCCCTCGGCCTCTTTGCACACGCACTGGCCTCCACTGTTCCAGGAAAACCAGGTGCCAGATGCTGCCTTCGCATTCTCAGCCTGCATCTTCAACGTTGTTCATCTGGCAGCAGGCCCTCCCTCCTCCTCTCCAGCCTGAAGAGATGGGAGGCCTTGCCTTCTGCTCAAGGGCACTCCTTCTGTAGTGAACTTGTGTTCTTTTTTCTCCTCTGTGTCCCTTCTTCTAGTGAAGAAGCCCCATTGCCTCTTTGAAACCATCCTCTTTCTTTCTTTGTTCACGTGGTTGAGTTGGCATTGACCCCACCCCAGTTCCAGAGAGGACAGGTAACCAATTTAGAGCCACTCAAAACACTCCAACTTTTTGGCCACAGAAATAGGTCAGAGTGAGCACATAAATGAAACCTGGGCCCTCAGAATCAGTCCAGAGCCACTGAGATGTAGTTTATTTTACTGAGCCCATCAGGCTTATGGGTCATATAATGATGGAGGTGGGGCGCCATATTTGCTGCTACATGGGTGCAGACTGCTTGAGGAAAGTGGAGCTGGGAAGGGGAGGCGGAGGGAGAGGGAGATGCCTGACAACGTTTTGTTGAGTCTTTGGAGGCAGCAATGCCTGGATTTTTTTCAGTTACATGAATTAGTGAGTTCTCTTTCTCTTAAGTGGGTTGAGTTACTGGCACTTTCAACTAAAGAGGCCTGAAAGAAAACACCCTCCCCTTTAAACCCTAATGTCACTAGAAAAGGATTATATCTCTGTCTGTGTTTTCATTCCAGCACTCAGGGTAGTGCCTGGCACATAAGTCAGTACTCAGTAAATATTTCATTAAATAATATTAACTAAATGGCCTGTGACTAGGGCTGGTGATCCCTTCTCTTCACCTCACCTCCATCTTTATCATTTCCCTTCCTGTGTTTGGAGCCTCTCCCTTCCTTAGACATTGTAAATGTTCATGTGCCCTTAATCCTAAAAATAAAACCAAGCACATAACAACAAAATAAAAAAATCTTCCTTCCTTATGGCATTTCTTTCTAGCACCCTGACCTACTTTTCCATCTCATCTGAGCTCTTCAGAAACATATTCTTAACTCACAGCAACCTGGCTTCTGTCCCAACTCTTTAAACAATGTCACGCTTATCATCGACATGAGAGAATGTAGTCAAGACTCTGCAGCCCCTCATTATATCTGCATAGCGGGCTGATTCCCCTTCTTTCTAAGAGGCAGGATGTCCCTCAGAATCTCAGACTCTTCCCACTGAATCTCAGCTCACGGCTCTTCCTTTTGCCTGAAAACTCTGCTTGAAGTCTGGCCTTCCGTTAGAGCATCTGAAATTTCCTTCCTGCCTTGGAATTGCCGTGGCACAAGCTTTCTCCTTGGCCTTTGTATTTTTCCCCTGGTGGCAAGGTAGGTCAGGCCTCAGTCATCCAGTGTGTTCAAGGCCCACATTCGTGTCACATATTGACCTTTAGACTTATGCCAAGTCTTATACCACAGCTGGCACTCTCAGCTCAATCATTTTCAGGGGCGGCCAGTCTTCTAGGTTAGCCCTTTAGGTATTGAACTAGGAGTGTTCTCTGCCACCTCTTGGATTAGGTTAGAGTGAAGTTTCATTTTATTCAGGTTATTGTACTATTACCTAAGGCAATAGCTGGAACAACAACCACCAAAGGCCATTTCAGGAGTGAGACTATAAAAGGAAGTGCCTTGTCTTCCTGATCCAGGAATCCCTCTGAAGGTTAATCCTGGCTGGTTCTGATGACCTAACAGGTGGTAGAGGATTCCAGGCATCTAAGTCAAAAAGCATGACTTCGTCTATGCAACAAGCAAATGTGCACAAATGAATAATTTATAAAGGCTTAAGAGGTAAATGATCTCTGTTCATCCTGCTGGCTTTGGAAAACCACCACATCCTCTCGTGGCTCCATCTCTTTCATTTATCCATTCAGCAAACATTTGGCAAGTGTCTACTGCCTGCAAGGGGGTTATTATCCATATAAAAACAAAACTCATGCAGATAAATAGCTTTAATAAAATGTGCTATTAAATTTTAAATAGGTTTCCTTCTGTTAAAGGCCACATGGAGACTTAAGAGTTAAGTCAACAAGTGTGAAGGACTCATTTAATCTGGTAAACCAGAACATCTCATTCCATGATGACTAAACTTGGTTCCATATCAGAGTCTAGCTCCATCGTTTGGGGTGGACCCTGGAATTTTTAACAATGCCCCTGAGTGATTCTGATGTTTAAGTTTATCATGGATCCATTTCGCCCTTTGCCTTCAGAACTGGACTTGATATCTAGGGGTTGTTTAATGGTATCTCCTTCTTGAAAATGGGTCATTTCTTGATTCTCTGGACTTCCCAGGTGGTGTGGTGGTAAAGAATCCGCTTCCCAATGCAGGAGACATAAGAGATGGGGGTTTGATTCCTGGGTCAGGAAGATTCCCTGGAGTAGGAAACAGCAACTCACTCCAGTATTCTTGCCTGGAAAATCCCATGGACAAGGAGCCTGGTGGGCTACAGACCATGGGGTCACAAAGGGGTTGGACGCAACTAAGCAGGCATGCTCACACTCCCTCGCTGGATTCTCTAACCGTACTTCCTTTGGTTCCCTCCTGTCCCTTTTTCTCAGCCTTTTCCCCTGCTACTTCTTTTCTACGAGCCACATATTAGCTTTCTATGGCTGTCAAAACCTCAAATTTAGTGTTCTGAAATAAAACAGATTCATTATTTTACAGTTCTGTAGGTTAGAAGTCTGATGTGGGTCTCTGTGGGCAAAGACCAAAATATCAGCAGGGCTGCATTTCTTTCTGGAGATTCTAGGAGAGGATCTACTTCCTTGCCTTTTGAGCTTCTAACGGCTGGTGGCCCTTCTCCATCTTCAAAGTCTGTAATGGCTGGTTGAGTCTTTCTCACGTCACGTTGTTCTGACCATGCATCTGTAGTCACATCTCTGTTTCTGGGGCTCCTCCTTCCTTCCTGTTCTGCTTTAAGGGGCTCCTCCCTTCCTCCATCTTCAAAGCCGGCACTTCTCACACTGTGTCACTCTGACCTCGTCTTCTGTTTCCTGCTTCCACTTTGAAAGATTTCTGTTATTATGTTGGGCCCACATGGGTAATCTACCATCCTCTATTTTAAGGTCTGCTGGTGTGCAGCCTCCTGAGGGTTTGGATGTGGATGTCTTTGGGGGAGGGCATCACTCTGCGGCTGCAGGGCCCTTCGTTGTTGTTGTTTATTCTCTCTTTGCAATTTTTGGAGGCTAAACAGGCCACGTGAGTGAGTGAGGCAGGACAGAGAGACAGAGTGAACTGGATGTCCCTTTTAAATGGGCAGCAGTTAATCCACTCCCGTCATTTGTTACTATGTGAGAATGTGGTCCCAGATTTGCCAGATCTTCTTTTCTTTAATCTGGAATTTTAGATTTCCTTTCTTTATTATATCCTCCAGCGTTTCAATGTTGGCTAAGAGTTTAAATATTTAAAGGTATCTTACAAGCCAAACCAAACCCATCTACTGATGTATGCAGCCTTGAGCTGTCCATCTGTAACCTCTGCCCTGTCTGTTATCACCGGAAACAATCTCACTAAGCCCAAGCATTCAACCACCCCTGACACTATGCGGGATGACTCCCAAACCTCTGAGTCCATCTAGACGTCTCTGATAAGCTGAGAACAGCATCTATGACTACATTCCCCAGGGCCATACCCACTCATGAGCTCCCTGGAAAAATCTGCTTCTCAAGCTTGAAACCTGGGGGTCCCTTACTTTCTGATTCAATGGCCCCATAATTCATTCTACCTTTGCACTTTACAGGGGTCCTTGATTATCCCTTTGCTGGATTATTGTCCCACTCTTTATACTCATTCTGTAGGTTTCATTCTGCATCCTGACCTGATTGCAGCCTAAGCTCTAAAAGGCAACAGGCCACCTGAACTTTCACATCTACTTAACATCCTCTGTGCTTTCCAGTATCCCACAGGCTGTGGTCCAGAGTCTGCAGTATGGTCTTCCATGCCTGTCATGATAAGAGCCTGCATTACGTCTCCAACCTCCTCTCTTACTGCTTTCTAATTGCTGGCTTGGATTTCTGCATTACAGAACAGTCACTGTAGCCCCTCTGTACTTGATGTGGTATAACACCTGCTCATCCCTTGGCCTGAAGTGCCCTTCCCCACTGATATACCTGGAAACCTACTCATCCTTAAACCCAAGCTCAGGTCTTGCTCTGTGAGATGTCCCCTCTTTCCCCTCTGCCTTTTCACAGCCCTTCCTTGCAGATTTCACTGCTTTGCTTATGCATTTTTTATTGAACTTGTCTCATGTGACTTCAAGAATTTGTTCACACATACGTCTCCCATCTTTGTGTTGTATCATCTTTTTGTCACGAGTACTTAACCCTGGGCCTCACAACAGAGGTGCCTAATAATATTTCTGAATGAACGAATGAATGAAGGAGCCATGCTAGACAGATGGCATCTGTCCTATTTATAATCAAAATTACCCCAAGGAGTTGTAATTCTTTGATGAGTTTCTCATTTCTCCCTTCAAATAAGTTTCTATCTTCCGCCAGCTGCAGAAGCTCTTTGAATGATTTAAAATGCAGAATTCAAAATTGGCTGCCAAGAAATGCCACTTCATTTCCTTTCTAAAATAACGTGATTTTCCCCCGTGACCCAGACGAAGCAACAACCCTTGGCTAATGTTTCATATAAAGGGGATTTTTTTGGTAAAAGGAGGGTTAAGGGGAGTGAATTTTAGTTTTTCTCATTTCCTTGGTCTTCTGTAGGTGTTCCTGTCCAGGTGTGAAGACTCTTTCCTGTCTAGATGTGCAGGGGAAAGCCACACCACATCAGGTATTTAATACTGCAGTGACGCCACCTCAGGAAGTGCCAGGGACCTGTGAACCTTGCAGCCTCCTTCAATATAGTCATAGATCTGGGCAAGGATGACAATTTACAAGGCGTTTTTCTCTCAGACAGGGAGCAGATTAGTTTTCTAAAAATGGAAGGACAGGCACAAAGCGGCACTTGTCATCTTGGGGAGCCTGGCCAGCAAACCTTGTAGACCGACTGGAAGAGCTGGGCTGAAGACCAGCCTTAAGGGCAGTCTCACAGTCACTTACCATTGGCCCAAGAGTAGCAGGGCAGACTCCAGGGGCAAAAGTGAACATTCGGCTCCTGGACCCACAGCACTTTTCAGTTACTTACCAGACAGATTGCCTGGTAAAGATTGTAGGGAGAAATATCAATAATGTCAGATATGCAGATGACACCACTCTTATGACAGAAAGTGAAGAGAAACTAAAGAGCCTCTTGATGAAAGAGGAGAGTGAAAAAGCTGGCTTGAAACTCAACATTCAAAAAACTAAGATCATGGCATCTGGTCCCATCACTTCATGGCAAATAGATGGGAAAACAATGGAAACAGTGAAAGACTTTATTTTGGGGGGCTCCAAAATTACTATAGATGGTGAGTGGAGCCATGAAATTAAAAGATGCTTGTTCCTTGGAAGAAAAGCTTTGACCAATCTAGACAGCATATTAAAAAGCAGAGACATTGCTGACAAAGGTCCGTCTAGTCAAAGCTGTGGTTTTCCCAGTAGTCATGTATGGATGTGAGAGTTGGACCATAAAGAAAACTGAGCACCGAAGAATTGATGCTTTTGAACTGTGATGTTGGAGAAGAGAGTCCCTTGGACTGCAAGGAGATCAAACCAGTCCATCCTTAAGGAAATCAGTCCTGAATATTCATTGGAAGGACTGATGCTGAAGCTGACACTCCAATACTTTGGCCACCTGATGCAAAGAACTGACTCATTGGAAAAGACCCTGATGCTGGGAAAGATTGAAGGCAGGAGGAGAGGGGTCGACAGATGATGAGATGGTTGGATGGCATCACTGACTTGATGGACGTGAGTTTGAGCAAGCTCTGGGGCTCGGTGATGGATAGGGAAGCCTGGCATGTTACAGTCCTTGGGGTCACAAAGAGTCAGACACGACTGAGCAACTGAACTGAGCCGCACAGCAATCACTGTTTTGTTGTTTGAGGTTTTCCTCTTCCCCTATCTCCCTGGTATATCAGGCCCCCCTGCTCCTTGAGGGAAAGGCACAAGAGGAAGAAGAATTAACACCCACTGCACACCTAACGCAAACTAGGAAGTGCATTAGATGCTATAGAAGCTTTCTTCTTTTAACATATTTTAATTTTATTTGCATTCTTAAATCTCCAGTTTACAAGTGAGGAGACAGGACAGGTGAGGCCTAGTAACTCGCTCAATTCTACACAACCAGGAGATGGTAGGGCTGAGGTTTATTCCCGGTAGGTGTTATTTTAAAGCCCATGCTCATTCCACTTATGATACTGCTGATACAGGAAAATAGTTGTAAAATCTAATTTTTGTGCTTATGTACCAGAAACTTCAGCTTATGTTATCTCATCCAGCTTATGGTTTTACTGGACTAATATGTCTAAAGTATTCTTAGGCCAATATTCAGGCAATCAATCGACACACATTCTGTAAAGAGGCTACCAGATTGATCTAAAGAGGCATAAGACTCAACCCTAGCTTGCCAGTACTTACAGGCTGTATGAAGAGATGAAGAAAGTAAAGAGAAACACAAGAGCACTGTGATAGCATAGGAACTGTGGCAAGTAAGCATGTCAGCAACTCTGGATCTTTCTACTGTGACACTCACAATGTGTGATACACTCTCCTGGGTGTTTGTGGGGTCGTAGCTGTCACATCCCCTCTTTTGCCCACTTAAAGTGTGTTCAGTTCAGTTCAGTTGCTCAGTCGTGTCTGACTCTTTGCGACCCCAAGGACTGCAACACCTCAGGCTTTCCTGTCCATCACCAAGCCCTGGAGCTCACTCAAACTCATATCCATCAGGTTGGCGATGCCATCCAACCATCTCATCCTCTGTTGTCCCCTTCTCCTCCTGCCTTCATTCTTTCCCAGCATCAGGGTCTTTTGACCCTGATGAGTCAGGGTCAAAGAACTGATGAGTCAGTTCTTTGCATCAGGCGGCCAAAGTATTGGAGCTTCAGTATCAGTCCTTCCAATGAATATTCAGGACTGATTTCCTTAAGGATGGACTGGTTTGATCTCCTTGCAGTCCAAGGGACTCTGACGAGGCTTCTCCAACACCACAGTTTAAAAGCATCAATTCTTCGGCGCTCAGCTTTCTTTATGGTCCAACTCTCACATCTAAACATGACTACTGGAAAAACCACAGCTTTGACTAGATGGACCTTTGTCAACAAAGTAATGTCTCTGCTTTTTAATATGCTATCTAGGTTGGTCATAGGTTTTCTTCCAAGGAACAAGCGTCTTTTAATTTCATGATTGCAGTCACCATCTGCAGTGATTTTGGAGGCCAAGAAAATAAAGTCTGTCACTGTTTCAATTGTTTCCCCATCTATTTGGCATGAAGTGTTGGGAGCAGATGCCATAATCTTAGTTTTTTGAATGTTAAATTCAATGTAATATAAAGTGTGTTAGACTGCAAATAATTGCAAGGATTTTGTCAAAGAGATCACTCCAATCAGAAAGGATCTTTGGCATTTTAATTATTAGTAACTAAATATCAGTTGCAACCTCACAACGAATGACAGGACACTCTTGTGTGTGGAGCTGCTGAGCCCAAGAATCACTGCAGGGGACTGCCAGTGGTCTCATGTGGATACTGAGATGAGAGGAGGGGGGCCTTGATGGGGCTGAAGCACACTAGAGTGTCTTGTAGGAAATTGCAGATGCTATAGACTCAAGTCGGAGAAGGCAATGGCACCCCACTCCAGTACTCTTGCCTGGAAAATCCCATGGATGGAGGAGCCTGGAAGGCTACAGTCCATGGGGTCGCTGAGGGTCGGACACGACTGAGCGACTTCACTTTCACTTTTCACTTTTCACTTTCATGCATTGGAGAAGGAAATGGCAACCCACTCCAGTGTTCTTGCCTGGAGAATCCCAAGGACGGGGGAGCCTGGTGGGCTGCCATCTATGGAGTCGCACAGAATCGGATACAACTGAAGTGACTTAGCAGCAGATTCAAGTCTAGCGTTGTTCCTGACATATGGAGACTCACAAATGAGCTGAACTGAAAAATGCAGGGCAACAATACCAAAGACCTGCAAATCCTGGCCAGTCACATCCAAGGTCCAGCACATGGCAGGACCTCCTTCCTTCAATGCAGACAGACAGGTAACACCCCCACCTCCCTCCCTGTAGCTTCATTATCTCAGTGAATCAGGCAGACTGAATTTTCTAAAGGAACTGCATGGAACTATCAGACTGGACTATGTTTTAAATTGAATAACATGAAAACTCATTTCTCCCTTAGCCAGAGAATAGGGGCCAGAGGCAAGGTGGAGTGGCAGGAGGTGAGATTAAAAAGGGATAAAGTAAAGGAGCTACATATTCTCTGCCCTGAGTGGAGTGTGAAATTAATTTTGTGACATTGTAACATTTATATTGCTATTTGCTGGTTTTTCAATTTTAGATATTCTCTTATACCACTCCATGGCGTTTTCTCCCTTTTCATCATAATTTCTGAGAGTTAATAACACTATCTTTAGTTTTTCTATTGGTACCTTTATTCAACTTCGGATTACATGCCTAAATCTCCTTTTCTTGTCCCATCTACTTTCAGTGATGCCCCAACTTTCTATGATGTAAGATAAGGGCACTTCAAATCTTCCACCTTCTAATTTCTGTCATTTGGATAATTAATGTTTATCTTCTGTAACTATATTTGAGTCTTATTATACATTATATATAGGTTGATCAAAATAGTCAAGAATCAAAAATAAAGTTGTTACTTTGAGTATGAAATACTTTTTATGAAATACATGTCAATATCACGATGCCAGCACCTTCAGGGTCACAGCTGCCATTGTAACAAATTAAGCTTAGCACCTACTACACACCATGGTTGCATAATGGCTTGCTAAACAACGCAGATTTATAGTTTTGGGAGTCAGAAGTCCTCCGTGAGTCTCCTTGGGCTAAAATCAAGGTGTCAGCAATGCTGGTTTCTTCTGGAGGCTCCAAGGGAGAAAATTTGTTTCCCTGCCTTTTCCAGCTACTAAAGGTCACCAAAATTCCTTGGCTGGTGGCACCTTACTCCATTTTCAAAGCAGTATTTCTCTGGTCCTTCTTCACTCACCACATTTCTCTCTGACCATAGCCCGTAAAAGTCCTCTGTTACTAAAGATTTATATGGTTTGATTGGGTTTACCTGGATAATCCAGGATAATCTGCCCATCTCAAATTCCATAATTTTAATCACATGTGCAAAATCCCTCTGCTCTGTAAGGTAAGATGAGCACAGGTTCCAGAGATTAGAGCATGGACATCATTGAGGAGTTACTGTCCTGCCTACCACCCAAAATGAAATGTTCCTGATGTTGAGAAAAAATAGATTCTACCTTTTAGGCCTCATCAGTTGCTCAAAATTCACACCACATTTTTAATGTGCTTCATTTGTGGATTGCAATTTTCCTACTTAGGTTTTTTTTATTATTTTTAGTAAAGACTTTTGTTAGAAGAAGTACATTTTCTCCTTAACAAATCCTTAATAATATCTACCTACTTTTTTCTGTATTATTAATCATCTGCATCTTTCATTTTTTTAAAGATTGAAGTGTGATTGAGTATTTTTTTTTTTCCTTTTTAAAAAAAAAAAACAGTTATTTTTTGAGCTCACCTGATTCTTGTTCTAGTTTGGACCAGTTGCGCTCTAGGCCTACCGTTCTGTCTTCACCTTGGGTTTCTTGTCCTTGAATTCTTGGTAAAGCCCACTGCTTATACTCTACATTTTTATATTTGTTGTTTTTCACTCTAATTCCCAAGGAACTTTTCATGAAACGATGAAGAGAACATCTCTGAGTTCTTAGATGTGAAAAATGACCTCTCTGAATCTTTTGCATTGCTTTGTTGTATTCACTTGTATTCCCTCGATTCTGATTTCTAATATAATTTGGCTTTCTAAAAAGAAAATTATCATTTATATTTTTTCTGTGAATTATTTGTGCTTTTTCTTCAAAATTTTAGTTGGATTATCTTTTGCTAGAGCTATATTTATATGTAGTGAAGATTAATCCTTTGTAATAAATACTGCAAAATTTTCTTCCAGTATAACAGTTATTAAAAAATATTTTTGTGAATCTTTTTATTTTGTATATTTAGAATTTATCTTTTAAATTTATAGTGTTCAATCTCTTATGACTTCAGCTTTTGGGGTTTTGTTTAGAAAGACTTATGTATTCCAAGTTATACAAATATTCTGATTTTTTTCTAATAAATATGTACTTTTATTGTTTAGTTTTAATCCATCTTGAATTTGATTCTGTTTATTATAATTTGTTACAATTTTCAAACAAATCAACACCATTTAGATATTCAGTTTATCTTTTCCTCCACTGTTTGAAATACAATCTGCATTAGATTATTAGCTTGTATGTTCTTGGGACTATTTCTGAACTATTGTTTTGTGTTGATCTGGTTCCTCAGCTGTACTGTGTTGTTTTAATTACAATAGTTTTAAACTCTAGATACTCAGGACAACTTAACCTCTCCTTGTTATTTTACTGAATCATCTTAATGAATTGTATATGTGAATTCTTATAAAATCTTGAGAATAAGGTTGATAAACTCCATAAAAATTATCTAGGATTTTGATTGGATAACATTGAATTTATAGATTAACTTGAAGAAACCTCACAATATTGACTTTAAAACTCTTTTTTTTAATTGGAAGAAAATTGCTTTACAATGTTGTGTTGGTTTCAGCAGCAGTATTGAGGAACCTATTTGCAGGGAGATGCAGATATAGAGAATGGATGAGTGGACACAGCAGGGGAAGGAAAGAGTGAATGGAGTGAACGGAGAAAGTAACACTGACAAATATACGTTACCATATGTAAAGAAAAAATCGAAAAAGCAAGAGAGTTCCAGAAAAACATCTATTTATGCTTTATTGACTATGCCAAATCCTTTGACTGTGTAGATCACAACAAACTGTGGAAAATTCTTCAAGAGATGGGAATACCAGACCACCTGATCTGCCTCTTGAGAAACCTGTATGCAGGTCAGGAAGCAACAGTTAGAACTGGACATGGAACAGCAGACTGGTTCCAAATAGGAAAAGGAGTATGTCAAGGCTGTATATTGTCACCCTGCTTATTTAACTTATATGCAGAGTACATCATGAGAAACGCTGGACTGGAAGAAGCACAAGCTGGAATCAAGATTGCCGGGAGAAATATCAGTAACATCAGATATGAAGATGACACCACCCTTATGGCAGAAAGTGAAGAAGAACTAAAAAGCCTCTTGATGAAAGTGAAAGAGGAGAATGAAAAGGTTGGCTTAAAGCTCAACATTCAGAAAACTAAGATCATGACATCTGGTCCCATCACTTCATGAGAAATAGATGGGGAAACAGTGGAAACAGTGTCAGACTTTATTTTTTGAGGCTCCAAAATCACTGCAGATGGTGATTGTAACCATGAAATTAAAAGATGATTACTCCTTGGAAGGAAAGTTATGACCAACCTAGGTAGCATATTCAAAAGCAGAGACATTACTTTGCCAACAAAGGTCCATCTAGTCAAGGATATGGTTTTTCCTGTGGTCATGTATGGATGCGAGAGTTGGACTGTGAAGAAAGCTGAGCGCCGAAGAATTGATGCTTTTGAGCTGTGGTGTTGGAGAAGACTCTTGAGAGTCCCTTGGACAGCATGGAGATCCAACCAGTCCATTCTGAAGGAGATCAGTCCTGGGTGTTCTTTGGAAGGAAAGATGCTAAAGCTGAAACTCCAGTACTTTGGCCACCTCATGCGAAGAGTTGACTCATTGGAAAAGACCCTGATGCTGGGAGGGATTGGGGGTGGGAGGAGAAGGGATGACAGAGGATGAGATGGCTGGATGGCATCAGTGACTCGATGGACGTGAGTCTCAGTGAACTCCGGGAGTTGGTGATGGACAGGGAGGCCTGGCGTGCTGAGATTCATGGGGTCGGAAAGAGTCAGACATGACTGAGCGACTGAATTGAACTGAACTGAAAGAAAAAATCATTCTGACACTTGTTAAAATGGTAATGAAGACTTTATTCAGGACTACTGCAATAGGTGTCAAGACTATCACAAAACGGGAGAGAGATCAGGTTCAGTTCTAAACACAACAAAGACAAGCGAAGATTACAGCCAATGAGCAGAATGAGGGGTGTCAGTGGATGAAAAATTATTAAGACGAGACACTGAGGGAGAAGGGGTTCTTGTAAACTGGCTCAACAGGATTCTTGCTGCAGGAAGGTAATAGTGATAAGATATCAAGCGGTTGGGGGGATTCTTACTAAACTGACTTTGCAAGTTTCTTTTAATGCAGGGCAAAGCAGGCTAAAGACAGGTACCAAAGATAAAGCTGAGTGAAAAAGGGCACAGAGGAGAAGGTCTAAAATTTGGTTGGAGAGGGAGTTTTTGTCACTCTTTCTATCCAGAATCATAATGGTTTTCTATATTACTCAAATTACATACTATGTACTGCTAAAAAGATTCAGGTTTCTTTAGTTAGAACTCACTCCTTTTTTGTTATATTCATTCTTTAGTATGATACAGTTTTTGTTAATATTATGAGTGACGCTTTAAAAATTACATTTCCTATTTTTTATTTGAGTCATATGGGAAAACCTGATTTCTGTAGGTTGATTCTGTGTTTAGCCATTTTATACTTCTCTCTTATTAAGTTTAGTCATTTTTCAATTCATTGTCTTAAATTTTAAGCATGTTTTTCCACTTCCACTTCAGTTCAGTTCAGTCCAACTCGGTCGTGTCTGACTCTTTGCGACCCCATGGACAGCAGCATGCCAAGCTTCCCTGTCCATCACCAACTCCTGGAGCCTATTCAAACTCCTGTCCATTGAATCAGTGATGCCATCCAACCATCTTATCCTCTGTCATCCCCTTCTCCTCCTGCCATCAATCTTTCCCAGCATCAGGTCAGAAATAAAGAAAAATAAAGGGCAGAAATGGTATGGACCTAATAGAAGCAAAAGATAAGAAGAGGTGGCAAGAATACACAGAACTATACAAAAAAGATCTTCATTGACTTCTTTTAGGATGGACTGGTTTGATCTCCTTGCAGTCCAAGGGACTCTCAAGAGGCTTCTCCAACACCACAGTTCAAATTCAATTCTTTGGTGATCAGCTTTCTTTATAGTCCAACTCTCACATCCAAACATGACTACTGGAAAAACCATAGCTTTGACTAGACGGACCTTTCTTGGCAAAGTAATGTCTCTGCTTTTTAATATGCTGCCTAGATTGGTAATAGTTTTTCTTCGAAGGAGCAAGAGTCTTAATTTCATGGCCACAGTTAGCATCTGCAGTGATTTTGGAGCCCCCAAAAGTAGTCTCTCACTGTTTCCATTGTTTTCCCATCTGTTTGTCATGAAGTGATGGGACTGGATGCCATGATCTTACTTTTCTGAATGTTGAGTTTTAAACTGACTTTTTCACTCTCCTCTTTCACTTTCATCAAGAGGCTTTTTAGTTCTTAGCTTTCTGCCATGAGGGTGGTATCATCTGCATATCTGAGGTTATTGATATTTCTCCCGGCAATCTTGATTCCAGCTTGTGATTCTTCCGGCCCAGCATTTCTTATGATGTACTCTGCATATAAGTTAAATAAGCGGGGTGACAATATGCAGTCTTGACGACTCCTTCTCTATTTGGAACCAGTCCAGTTCTATGTCCAGTTCTACCTGTTGCTTCTTGACCTGCATACATATTTCTCAGGAAGCAGGTAAGGTGGTGTGGTATTCCCATCTCTTTAAGAACTTCCACAGTTTGTTGTGATCCACACAGTCAAAGGCTTTGGCATAGTCAATAAAGCAGAAGTAGATGTTTTTCTGGAACTTTCTTGCTTTTTTGATGATCTAGCGGATGTTGGCAATTTGATCTCTGGTTGCTCTGCCTTTTCTAAATCCAGCTTGAACATCTGGAGGTTCATGGTTCACATAATGTTGAAGCCTGGCTTGGAGAATTTTGAGCATTACTTTGCTGGCATGTGAGATGAGTGCAATTTTGCAGTAGTTTGAGCATTCTTTGGCATTGCCTTTCTTTGGGATTGGAATGAAAACTGACCTTTTCCAGTCCTGTGGCCACTGCTGAGTTTTCCAAATGTGCTGACACATTGAGTGCAACACTTTCACCGCATCATCTTTCCCAATTTGAAAGAGCTTAACTGGAATTTCATCACCTCCACTAGCTTTGTTCGTAGTGATGCTTCCTAAGGTCCGCTTGACTTCACATTCCAGGATGTCTGGCTCTAGGTGAGTGATCATACCATCGTGATTATCTGGGTCATGAATTTCCACTTTGGTGTCAATATTTCAAACTCTGTTTATTTTTTGGAATTGTTTTGTTAAGGTCTCAGGAAAAGGTTGAAATATAAATGGTGTCTTGTTCTTCACGTAAATGTAAGTGCTTCCACTGTTTCACTGTGAAGTAAATGTTTTGTGATAGTTTTTGTAGTTACCAGCATCATGTTACTATAGCTTCCTTCTATTCATAGTTTATTAATACTAAGATTTTTTTAAGAATTTTAAAATTAGGTGTGAATGCTAATGTAGTGAATTATAATAATAGAATAATCGATTTACTAAGGTTGAACTTCCTTTGAATTATTGGAGAAAAACCTATTTGAGTGTTTTTCAAAGTGTACTTAGAAATTGCTCGTGGCTTAAAAGGAAAGATCTATGCTATAATCTGCTTCATATTCATTTCACAAATTTTCCTTTTATCTATTAATGCTTACTAAGATATTTGCTAATTTCTTTGCTCACTATTGCTTCTTATATCCATCCACTCCTTCTCCTGGATTTCCTTTCTTTCTTACTGAAGTACTTAAAAAAGATTTCTGTCAGTGAGGGACTGAGTGATTAGTTCTGACTTTGAAAATGTCTTCTCTGTTTTTCCTTCTCTTCAAGGATAGCTTAGCTTGAAATGGGAGTCTAGGCTGACTGATACTTATTCTCAGCTCTTGAAAATATTACTCTGTGATCTTCCAGCATGTATACTTGCTAATAAAAAAAAGTCTGTCTAATTGCCTTTTTTGTAGGTTGTTTTTTTCTTTCTGTTTACTCTGAAGATTTTCTCCTATGCTTTGATGCTCTAGAGTTTTCTCTGCTGCTTAGTGTGAATTTGCTTTTATTTACCTTTCTTGATGTACTTATCAATCTAAAATCTCATGTTTCTTCAATTGTAGAAAATTCTCAGTCACTGTTGCTATGACAATTGAGTCTCTATTACTTTCCCTTTGATGTATTTTGGATCCTCTCATTTTATCCTATAATTCCTCTCAACTTTTACATGCTTTTATCTCTCTCTGCCGCATTCTGAGTTATTCATTCCGTTTTACTTTCCAGTTCTCAAATTCTTTCTTCAGCAGTGTGTAGATTACTATGCAATGATCTTCTGTTCCTCTCCTCAATGGATATATATATATATATATTAATGAAAGTTTTTCTTTATTTGGGTATATTTGTTGCACAATATTTTATAAGTTATAGATGTCCAACATAGTGATTCCCAATTTTTAAAGGTAATACTTCATTATTTATTATAAAATATTGTGTGTTGTAAAATACGTCCTCAAGGCATTTATTTTGTACATAATAGTTTGTACCTCTTAACCCCCTACATTTTCTCCTTCCCTCTTCCCACTGGTAAACACTACGTTTGTTCTGTATAACCGTGAGTCTGTTTCTTCTTTGTTATATTCACTACATCGTTTTATATTCCATGTACGCATGCTGTGTTAAGTCACTTCAGGGGTGTCCTGCTTTGTGCGGCTGTATGGACTGCAGCCCTCCAGGCTCTTCTGTCCATGAGGATTCTCCAGGCAAGAATACTGGAGTGGGTTGCCATCCTCTGCTCCATGGGATCTTCCCAACCCAGGGATCTAACCCATGTCTCCCAGATTCTTTACCTGCTGAACCATTGAAGAAGCCCTTTTGTCTTACAGTTTTTTTTTTTTTTTTTTCTGGATACACACCCACCCAGGAGTAGGATTGCTAGACCACATGGCAGCTTTGCTTTTAGTTTTTTAAGGAACGTCCATACTATTTTTCATGGTGGCTGCGCCAGTTTACATTCCCACCAACTGTGTGTGAGTGTTCCCTTTTCTCCACACCCTCTCCAGCATTTGTTGTTTGTAGACTTTTTGAAAGTAGCCATTCTGACTGGTGTGAGGTGATATTTCATTGTGGTTCTGAATTGCATTTCTCTAATAATTAGTGATATTGAGCATCTTTTCTTGTGCCTGTATCTGTATGCCTTCTTTGGAAAAATGTCTATTTAGGTCCTCTGCCCATTTTTTGATTGGGTTGTTTGTTTTTTTAATGTGGCCTAAGGCTGCATATTCTCTGCTGACCCTAGTGGGCAATAAAACCCCATCAGCCGTCCTAGAGCTTCGAGCTAGTCTGATATTCCATGAGCCACTCTGACATTAGCGCCTTCTCATGCCAGGTTTTGAGCTTCCTCTTGTTTTCTAGCACTGTGCTCTTTCCTTTATTTATCTTTTTTTTTTTTTTTGGAAACTGTCTGTAGCTTTACACTCTGAGCTTCATCCACGTTAAGGTTTGTAGCTCTAGTTTATTCATTTTATCTCCTATATAGAGCTCAACCCTGTGGAGTTACCTCTATTTATTTGTTCATTCTCATTTCAATGGATACTTAGATTATTTTCAAATTTTTGCTGTTACAAGTAATGTTGCAATGATTTTTTAAATACATATCTCCTACAGGACAAATGAGTTTCTCTAGACTCTATTGTATGAGTGAAACTGGGGCTCACAGAGCACATATATGGGCAATTTTACTAGACTTTTCTAGGTTTGCTTTCCAAAATGGTTGACTAGTTCATATCTCCAATGCAGTATAATAGAATTTTTTTAAATTTATTTTATTTTATTTTTTAAAGTAATTTTATTACAGTATAGTTCATTTACAGTGTTAGTTTTGGCTGTACAGCAAAGTGAATCAGTTATACATATATCATTCAGTATAAGAGAATTTTGATTGCTCCACATTTTTGCTACAATTATATGTTAAGCTTTCTAGTTTTTGCCCAACTGACAGGCATGTGATAGTCTTACTGTGGTTTTAGCCATTACATTTTTAACATTTTATGACGGTATGCCTGCTACATGTATCTTTTCCTGCATAACAAATCACCCCAAAAGTTAACTCTTAAAGCAACCCATTTACTAAGTTCAGATATTTCATGGGTCACAAATTCAAACAGGAGCAGAAATGGTTTGTCTCGCCATTAAGACGTCTGGGGCATTAACTGGGAATATTATGCAACTGGAAGCATCTCCACAGAGGGGACAAGTGCCACCTGAAAGCATCTTTACACCTCGCTTCTCAATGGGAAGAACATCAAAGAGTTTGTGACCATGTTTAGAATGGCTGTCACGCCCCACAAGTGCTGTTCAGTCATTTTCTCTTAGATAACATTCAGTTAACAGGGTGTAGTTTATTTTAAAAAATATTTTACATGTTATTCTTAAATTTCATGTTTTTATAGAAAGATATCAAATGTTTCCAAAAAGTTTATTGAAGGATAAAAATAGAAAATAACAAAATAAGTACTTCATAATACTTTTAATATCTTAAATAGTGAAGTAGATTTCAGTGAGAATATGAATTGGGAATCAGTGTATTGGAACAAGTAAATCTTTGAGATTGATGGTTTCCTAAATTATAATTGTGGCAAAGCTGTGGGACAATGAAAATGAGAAGAGGGAAGACTCAGATGTCTCTGAGAATAGAGTTTTGTGGGATTGGTCAGCCCTTGCCCCCAGCCACTGATGTTGTTTACTAGGATAATTTCTTAATAAGTGGTGTGGTGCCAGTGCTTCTGTGCCTCTCATTCTGGTAGACCTATCAAGTTTTTCCACAATGCACAAAATAATTATTTTCCATACAAATTTTTTGGTTTTTGTTGGTGAAGGTGTAGAACAGATTTTGGTGAATATCAGCTTTTTTTTCTCCTTTCTGACACATCTTTCTTCTGAGAACTATACCTCCCGCAACCCATGTAATTCTAGTGAGGCTGTTGTCATGTATATCCCCTTACTTGGGCACAGAGGTAGGTTCTGACCCAGGCAGGACCCCTAGTCCCATTCAGGTATTGACATAATTCATGAGACCTTCTCCTTCATCAAGGACTATGAACTCTTCTGAAAGTGCAAGCCTAGAGTGCTGGTGGTTTTATTTTCTGCCCCATGGAGCGTGTCTCCTGAAACTGAAGTCAATTCTGAGGAAAGCAGGGTTAAGAGGTGAAGTGAGAGAGAGGCAGAGTTCCAATGATATATAGTTTGATCTTATATTGTGACAAAAACCCACCCTTGGACTTCCTGGTTCTGAGTCCACTGCTTCCCTTTTTTGTTAAAGCTACTTTGCATTGAGTGGTCTGTCACTTGCTGAGCGAGCGAGCCTTGACTAGTATCAATTCCCAAAGTATAAAAGCAAGATTCAGTCTTCCGCCTTATAGCAAAAATTGTACTGAGCATACTAAATTAAGAATTGTGCAAAATCAGCCCCAAATACTTGACAAGTATGTATTGAGGGAAAGCAAAGTGAGAAAAAAATTGGTGGCATACTATCTAGAAAAATGTAGGTAAAGCCACTGACCAGAGATTCTACATTGGGCTTTGGGTGTTGAATTGTATGTGAAGGAAAAAGGTTCAGCAACTTTTTCATTTGTTTATCCCAGGGAAGAAAACTTTTATTTGGTTAGTGATTGTTTTCTTAGCCACAGTATAGATAGAAATGAGGTTATCTGCAGATCAGTAAGTGACAAAGAAGAACATTGCTACTTGAATGAAAAAGGCTTTTTTCTGGATGCTAGTAACCATATTTATTCATGGAGAATGTTCTGCACTTAACTGTGTATTTCTTGACTTTGACAGTTATTACAGAAAATAGTGAAAAATTTAATAACAGGGAGCTTGTGGTCACTGAGTATGAGTTTTTAGCATACTGTATGAAGGAACAGGCAGCAAAGACAAGAGTTTTTTCTCCACATGACAATGATGTTGGGTGTTAAAAGGAAGATTGCTCCTGAGCTTGGGAAATGAGGAATGAGATGAAAATATTTCTTCACGGCAATGATACTGCTGGTGATGCCATTTCAGTGACATCAGATGGCTTGCTCAAAAGTATTATTTTCAGTCATAAAAGGAATGGATCAGGATTTCTTTAGAAAGCTGAACTCTGATGGAACTGGCTTAATTGCTAAGAGTAAGTATCATAATAATTGAATTTTTAAAATGGATGAAGATATTAACGCTCTGACATGGGGCATGTTTATTTTTGAAGAATTACTTTATCATTATAAAGAATGCAAGCAATTCAGCAAAGTGCAAAGGAGAAGTTATAAAATCACTCCAAATTCCACACCGTTAGTACCATGCTGACCCACTCCAGTGTTCTGGCCTGGAGAATCCCAGGGATGGGGGAGCCTGGTGGGCTGCCGTCTATGGGGTCACACAGAGTCAGACACGACTGAAGTGACTTAGCAGCAGCAGCAGTACCATGCTGGGCTTTCCTCCATGTGCGAACAGAAACAGAAGGCTAGAGACACAGAGAGGTACTAACTAGACAGCACTTATTTAATAAAAATTATATCATACTTTTAATAGAACATCTCCCATTTAATTTTACTTATATTATAAAATCCAATTTAGTAGAAGAAACTGAAATGAAAATAAATGTAATTGGATTCAACACAAGAAGCTGAAGTAAAAATGAAAGCTGCTGATAAATGTTCTTTCCCCACAAAATAATTGCGAAATTATAAAAAGAATCATTGAGAAGTTAGAGTCATTATCTTATATTACCACATGCACTAGTTTTAGATTCTATTAGTTGACTTCCTGCCATAAAAGATAAGGAAATGACCAGTCTTACTTCCCTTTCCTACCTTCCAATTTTGTTAGCTATCTTTTTCTAATTGTGCTAAGGTTTAAAACATTTACATCTGGTTCTGTAACTTTAATTCCCACTCTTGTGTGTGTGGTTAGTAGGACAAAGAGATTCAGTGTTCACCATGGGTTTTGTATCTCTGCTTCCTCATTACTGAGTTCTTTTTCAAAGATCCAGTTGGATGTGAAGGGGCCATAGGTTTTCTTTTAATTACTCAAAGAGACTTTGTGCCTTTAACTTAAATGCAACTTGATTGGGTATACTACTCTTGGCTCACATTGTCTTTCACTTAGAACTTCACACCATCACTGTCTTTTGGCACCAACTAATACTAAGGAGACATCTGAGATAAGCCAGATTCTGCCATCACCTGGAGGGTCTTAATTTTATGCATAAAAATTTTAATCCTTGTAGTTCAAAACCTTCACTGGACTATGGTTTGGTGTTGAAACCTGTGTGTCAGTTTTTCCTGAAAAGGTATTTTTTCACACACTATTTCATCTATAGTTTCTTATTTCAAGGATGCCACTTGTGAATTATCTTTGTTCACAGTGTCCATGACCACCTCTGAATTTGAATATCGTTTTCATTTAGTATCATTATCTCACTGTAATAGAAATCTTACCTATTAGTATGTCTGTGGCTTTAGCCCCCACTTAGCACTGTGGATTTTCATCTTTTCTGTCTGTGGAGATGTTTGTCTTGTTTTGAGTGCAATCTATTAATGTATCCTTAAAGATATTTGAAAATATATTCTATCATTTCTATGTGGAAAGTAAGCAGCCTCTAGAAGCTGGAAAAGGCAAGGAAACCTAGAGCCTCTAGAAAGGAATACAAGCCTGCTAATGCTTTGATTTTTAATCTAGAAAGACTCACTTCGTATGTCAGCTCTAAGATAATAAATTTGTGTTGTTTTAAATCACAAATTTTGTGGTAATTTGTTACAGGAACCAAGGAAAAACTAACACGTTAAAGTAATCATTGGCTGTGAGTATTACTACCCCATCAATAATCAGACAATGAACCAACTGGGTTTCTCTCACCAGCCCTTTATCCCCATCCCACTTTCCTTTTGGCTGTTGGATTAACATCAGCATTAAGAGATAAACAAAGAGGACAGTGAAAAAGTTGACTTAAAACTCAACATTCAGAAAACTAAGATCATTGTGTCTGGTCCTATCACTTCATGAGATGGGCAAACAATGGGAACAGTGACAGACTTTATTTTCTTGGGCTCCAAAATCACTGTGGACAGTGACTGCAGCCAGGAAATTAAAAGATGCTTGCTCCTTGGAAGAAAAGCTATGACAAACCTGGATAGTGTATGAAAAAGCAGACATTACTTTGATGACATAGGTCTATCTAGTCAAAGCTATGGTTTTTCCAGTAGTCATGTATGGATGTGCCAGTTGGACTATAAAGAAAGCTTAGCACTGAAGAATTGATGCTTTTGAACTGTGGTGTTGGAGAAGACTCTTTGGAGTCCCTTGCAAGGAGATCCCAACCAGTCCATCCTAAAGGAGATCAGTCCTGAATATTCATTGCAAGGACTGATGCTGAAGCTGAAACTCCAATACTTTGGCCACCTGATGCAGAGAACTGAGTCATTAGAAAATACCCTGATGCTGGGTAGGATTGAAGGCAGAAAGAGAAGGGGTCGACAGAGGATAAGAGGGTTGGATGGCATCACAAACTCAATGGACATAAGTTTGAGTAAACTCAGGGAGTTGGTGATGGACAGGGAGGCCTGGTGTGCTGCAGTCCATGGGGTTGAGAGTCAGATACAACTGAGCGACTGAACTGAACTGAAAGACTCTAAACTCAATGAGTCTGGTGTGTTCAATTTTATGTTGTATTATCAAGAAGATAGTTTGATGCCAGGGGTAAGTCAGACCAGGAGTTAGTCATGGTTTCAGTTACTACGCTCTCTCTCATTAGCTACTGTTTCCTGCCAATACCCCAGGGAAGAATAGAAACAAGCAGCAGGTGAAGTGAGGTCTGTGACCATTGTTTTTTTTTTTTTTGTTTGTTTATGGTGAGTCTTGATGTTATTTAGTCACTCAGTTGTGTCTGACTCCTTGTGACCCCATGGACTGTAGCCCGCCAGGCCCCTCTGTCCATGGGATTCTCCAGGCTAGAATACTGGAGTGGATTGCCATTTCCTCCACACGATCTGTCCAACCCAGAAATCGAACTTGCTTCTTGGTGTCTCCTGCATTGCAGATGGCTTCTTTACCACTGAGCCATGGGGGAAGCCAGTATTAGCCAAGTATAAAGCATTTGAGGGGAGATGACTGGAAGCCATTCACCATGGGAGTATACTCATTGGGTGTACTTGTTTGTTAGGACTGCTTTTACAAAGTACCACAGACTGGGTGGTTAAACAACAGAAATGTATTGCCTCACATTCTTGGAGGCTAGAAGTCCAAGACCAAGGTGTCAGCAGGGTTGGCTTCTTTTGAGGCCTTTCTCTTTGGCTTGTAGATGGTCCTCTTCCTCTTATGGTCTCACATGGTCTTCCCTCAGTTTGTGTGTTCTCTGTCCTAATCTCCTCTCATAAAGACACAGTCTTATTGCATTAAGGCCCAACCATATGACCTAATTGTACCTTAATTATCCCTTAAAAGGGCCTACCTTCGAATACGATATTCTGAGGTACTGTGGGTTAGGACTTCAACATAGGAATTCTGGTAGGACACAATTCAACCCTTATCAGAAGGCATATAGAAAATGTTCAGCAAAGCTAAACTGAAGGTATTTAACGTCATATCCAATATTTGTAAGAGAAAAGTTGAGGGAATTTCAAATGATGATAGTTCTGGAGTGAAGATATACCCAGATCTTTAGAACCAGTTACATACAGAAATGAAGAAACTAGAATTTACACAAGCTTAACAATGATAAAATGAAGCAGTCACTGGCTATACAATGCATCAATGTTTATAAACGTTTGTAGTAACAAAAAATAGTAAGTTATTAATTACCTAAAAAGGTATTTCTTGAGGTAAATGACAACTGTAGTAATACACATTAATTAATCTGGCTGAAACCAGAAGAGGTAATGGTGAAGCTCAAAAACACCTCTAAAGGAAAAAAATATATAAATTTTTTTAATATATTTTTATATTTATATATATATATATATAAATATATATATATATAAAAGTTCATTATTACCAAGTAAGGGTGAGGGCTTTTCTAGTGTTAATCTTTAGAATATGAATATTTTCAACATTATTTTATGAGTAATATAGACTAATAGTATTAGGAAAAAGTAGAAACACTTTAAAGACTATGGAATAAGTCTAGTAGTTTCTCAGTGAACACCCAGTTAGAATAGGCTAGTGGCCATTTGACCCTTTATTGCTCTGTTCTCACCCAAATACATAAGAACTAGGAATCCATAAGCATCTGAAGTATACACAGAAAATAAATCAGGAAATAAGGGTACTAAATAGAATCCAAGACTCAAATTGTTCTATCCTTTTAAGATACTTTAATTTTGCAGTTATTAATTAAAAAACACAGTTGTTTTCAGCATTTCCTAGCTACAGGAGTGCATAGGAAATTCCATTCTAAATAAAGAAGTAATTAATGAAATAACAACACACCTTAACATTTTACATTGATAGGTTACAGTTTACAAGGTGCTTTCACATACATTATTTCATTTGATTCTTCAACAAGCAGAAAAAACAGTAGGAAAGAAAAATGATTTTTTTAGGTTTACAATGAGTATTTTCAGGCCAATGGGCACTCACCACAGGAACATATCAGAACAAGACAGCAATGCCCACAAGCCACAATATCATTTTGGTAGGTTGACAGTTTGATATCAATTGGATAATTAGCATCAGTGAAGGAGGAAGGAATCAGAACAGACACGAGGTTCTCATGATATTCAAAGAACTGTAAGAACACTGCAAGAATTAAGGAGAAGAAAGATGCCCTAGAATATCGGCTTACTGAGACTTACTTCAAAGCATGTTATCCCCTCAGAATGTCAAAAATCATCAAACATGGGGAAGTTAGAAGGGACCTTAGAAACTGCCTAATGGAACGCGTCCATTTCACAGATAAGAGAACTGAGGCCAAGATCACTGCTGACAGTGACAGACAAGGCTCAACACTCAGATGCCTTGACTTTCAGTCTATGGCTCCTTTCCTGACAATGTCATCTCCTTACTATGTCTTCTGTTTCAAATAATGTAATCTGAGATTAAATACTGATTCATTCCACTTATTTCTTATTCAAGTTTATATCTTATTTTTGGCTAAATTGTGGCTGAAACTGGGAGTTTTATATAATTCTAAGATATTCTAATTCAGTGTATTTGAGTGGTTGGAAACAGACTCCCTTGATGGATTGGGACAAAGCTTGCTGATATCTTTCAAATGGAAGTTCAATGGAATGGCTAAATAGCCCTCAAAACCAATGCATGCCTACGGGTCATCCACCCAGGCAGATTTTATAGCAAATTTGTGCCAGGTAACAGTAATTCAATGATTTTCTTTTTGTTTTTTTAAGAATTCATAGAAATCTTTTTAATTACTGAAAACTAAAAATGTAATAATCAAATCGCCACCCCATGATTTACTAAAATTATGTAATAATTTTACAATAATATACAACATAGGTACCATAGCATTTATAGCATACATATTGAATACATGATCAGCATGTTCTTGGGTCTAAATGAAATACAAAAAACCTAAATTATTTTATACAAATGATGTTTTAGATTTATTAACATGATATTTATTACATAAAATCTGCTACAGCAAAGTATTTCCTATTTTCCTTGCACATTTTAAATATACGTGGACCAACAAATCAGCATCAGCTTTAGGTGACATGACCATGCAGAAGCACTCGACAGCCAAAGACGTACAGACTGATGCAGAGAGCATCTCAGACACATTTCTTCAGCATCTTCAAAGGGTTTACAAAGGTGTGGTACACAGGAAAAGAAGTAGAATCGGTGACCTACCTGCCCCGATAATGAAGCAGAGTGTTTATATACATTAAGATCAATTTGATTAAACACAACCCATCTTATATGCATGTAAATTGATCATAAAAATGAACACAGTTTATTTTCAACTATTTTGGTGTGTTGTTTTAAGATAGGTCACTGACACACAGAGATAAAACCAGACAGGAAATTTAAAAGCAAAGAAAAAAAAATATTTAAAAATTGAGTTAAGCCATGGATTCTCAACAAACAGTGAACGAAATGGGCAAAAATGCTTGAAATTTCCACATGATAGCAATGTTATTAAGTCAGCTGGCAAAAAAATATTTATATAAAAAAACAAATACTAAAATTGTATTTGCATGATCATAATTCCATTTACTGAAAGAAGCTAGAAATTATGACATATCTAAAAATACCACACCTCAAAATTAAAATACAATTGTGGCAGTTTTGTCCCCTTTCCTCACTGCCGAGGCACAGGACGAAAGCTGAAGTTGCAGCAGCGCCTCTATCTCAGGCTGACACATACAGTACACCAGCATAATCACCTGGCAACAAATTTTGTTCTTAACTGTGACAAAGCAAAGCAAAGCAAAACAAACAAAATACCTCTAAACAAAAGTGCCTCTGTATCATTTACAAGAATCCAGCCATTTGTTTGGCTTAGATGAGTATTTGTTCACATCAATGTTCTTTTTAGTTCATTTCTCTTCCTTTAAAAAGTTTACAATGGGGACTTTTTGAGAAACTTAAAAATTTGTCACTTTCATTAGTCATGTTCTATTAAAATACTGTCTAAAATCCTTATGGAAAGTTAAAGTTTATAAATCTTAGAACTCTTCTCTTGATACCTACATAAGTGCTGGTACCAAGTGAGAGAATCTGGATGATTATGATCCATGTTATTAGTTTTTCCTGCAAATGAGACTGTCACACTGCACAGGTTGGTCACGTATTTACTCAAAGGGAGGATGACAGAAAAGGCAGTGAAGTGACACAGAGCTTCTGATCTGTATGAATCCAAACTGCTGGGTCTAGCTACTCTGCATTAGTGAGTTCTAGGAAAGTTAATGTTTTATTTGTGTAAATATCCTTGGTGAAAAGACATTCTATCTTTAAAAACTGTCCAGCATTTTGGCAAAAACTGAGTATGAGCTATTCAAAGTAAAAATAATTATTAGAAAGCATATCCTCAAGCAACTGACCAACACAAATATTGGTTAAGAGTTACTAAAAGCAACATTTATCCTTCCCTTCCAAAGTCACATAGCCATAACACTGCCCATTTGAAACACCAAGAAAATAAAATGAGCACTATTTGCAGAAAAATTAATGGAAATGAAACAGGACGGAATGGATGTGGAAGAAGAGAAGAATGACGAACCAAAGGGAAGCAGGAGAGTGTCTAGTTCTGTGTTATGGCACAGACAATGCTTGCTTAGCGGTGCCTTGTTACAGAGGTGGATGCAGAGTGCACACACGGATGACGGGAATAGAGACCTCACTCAGTCGCTGGAATGAAGGAACTCGGTAACTGCTTTGACAAGGAGGGTCTCGGCTCTACCTTATCTCTTAACAGAGTGCAAAGACTGAGTGTGAGCTCCGATGTCATCTTGTTGCTCTAAAATTCACAAAATTCTTTCCCACATTTTTCTGTTATAGAGACACGGATATCTTCTTCTTCATAGTCATCAAAGTTGCTGGTATCTCCAGAGCCTCTGAACTTTGGTATGAATGGAGCTTCAACCTATAATTGAGAAACAGAGAAAACAAGAGTGATACTATGATTTATTATAAGAAATACATATATATATTTGGTCTTAGTGTCAGTTCTTGGCACAAGCTCCTAAAGCCTTTGGATCTCCTGAGTTGAGCATGGCAAAGGTGTCTTTTTTATGTTAATGAGGTGTCTTTGGGAAAGCCTATAGGTAACTTAAGTAGGGTGGCTGGTTGCCAGGGTACCCAACACTGTGATTAGAAGGTTGGAACTTTCAGTTTACTACCTGACCTGGGGAAGGAGTACATCAAGGTTGTATATTGTCACCCTATTTATTTAACTTATATGCAGAGTACATCATGCAAAATGCCATGCTGGATGAAGCACAAGCTAGAATCAAGATTGCTGGGAGAAATATCAACAACCTCAGATATGCAGATGACACAACCGTTATGGCAGAAAGTGAAGAGGAACTAAAGAGCCTCTTGATGAAGATGAAAGAGGAGAGTGAAAAAGCTGGCTTAAAACTCAACATTCAGAAAACTAAAATCATGGTATCTGGTCCCATCACTTCATGGCAAGTAGATGGGGGAAACAATGGAAACAGTGACAGACTTTATTTTATTGGGCTCCAAAATCACTGTGGACAGTGACTGCAACCATGAAATTAAAAGACGCTTGCTCCTTGGAAGAAAAGCTATGACAAACCTGGATAGCGTATGAAAAAGCAGACATTACTTTGATGACATAGGTCCATCTAGTCAAAGCTATGGTTTTTCCAGCAGTCATGTATTGATGTGAGAGCTGGACCATAAAGAAGGCTGAGTGCTGAAGAATTGATTCTTTCAAACTGGGGTGCTGGAGAAGGCTCTTGAGAGTCCCTTGGACAGCAAGGAAATCAAACCAGTTAATCCTAGAGGAAATCAGTCCTGAATATTCATTGGAAGGACTGATGCTGAAGCTGAAGCTCAATACTTTGGCCACCTGATGCGAAGAGCCAACTCATTGGAAAAGACCTTGATGATGGGAAAAACTGAAGGCAGGAGGTGAAGGGGATGACAGATGATGAGATGGTTGGATGGCTTTACCAACTCAATGGACAGGAATTTGAGCAAACTCTGGGAGATAGTGAAGGACAGGGAAGCCTGGCGTGTTGCAGCCCTTGGGGTCGTAAAGAGTTGGTTGGACAGGACTGAGTGACCAAAACCACAACCTGATCTGAGGGAAGAGGGACTGGAGATTGAGTTCAATTAGACTCTCCTGGTGGCTCAGTGGTAAACAATTTGTCTGCCAATACATGAGACACAGGAGATACCAGTTCAATCCCTGGGTTGAAAGGATCCAGTGGAGGAGGAAATGGCAACCCATTCCAGTGTTCTTGCCTGGGAAATCCCATGGAAAGAGGAGTCTGGAGGACTGTAGTCCTTGGGGTAGCAAAGAGTCAGACATGACTGAGCAACTGAACACTCACACCAAAGGGCAGTAATTGAGTCAATCATGCCTATATAATGAGGTCTTCATGAAACCCCAAAAGGAAAGAGTTTGGATTTTGGAGAGCTTCTGGGGTGGTGAACCAGTGGGGACTTGGGGAGAATGGCATTCCTGGACAGAGCACGAAACTAGGATCCCCTTTCTACACACCTTGTCCTAGGCCTCTCTCCCATCTGGCTATTATTGAGTTACACCGTTTATAATAAACTGGTCACCCAGTAAACAACTTTTCTCAGTTCTGTGAGCCAGTTTAGCAAATTAATTGAACCCCAAGGTTTTGGGGGAATCTTGATCTATAGCTTGTTAGTTAGAAGCACAAACTGGACTTGCAGTTGGTATCTCCAGACAGGAAGTGTCAGAAGTGAGTTAGTTGCTTGGTTGCATGGAAAAACAGGAAAAAGAAAGGCCTGAGAATTTCTAAACACTAAGGAAAATAAATTCTTATTATTACTAATGCAGTGGCAATCTTTAAATGCCTTTAAGTCCCTAAATGATAAGAACATTAAAAGAAGAAACTAACTATAGGTTTGCTGTTAATCTTAACATTTTCATTCAAAATATGGTACAGGCCAACAAACTTGAGATTTCTAGGATAATTCACTGCTGCCATCAAAATGCTGGTACTTAAGGTTACAGAGGATGAGATGGTTGGATGGCATCACTGACTTGATGGATGTGAGTTTGAGCAAGCTCTGGGAGTTGGTGATGGACAGGGAGGCCTGGCATATTGTGGTTCATGGGGTCACAAAGAGTTGGACACAACTGAGCAACTGAACCGAATTGAAAGTTACAGAACTCTAGTTTCCCTTTATCAGTTTCTTATTTCTGAAGTCTATTTTTCTATCCTCCTTTCCTTAATTCCTTCCTGTTTATTTATTTATTTTTATTCCCAAGATTATTTTGTTTAAAATATCGGGCTATCAAACTTTCTGGGAAATTTGAACAAAAAGTCTTTTAGAATTACAAAAGTGTTAAATTCTGAACATTTTTCTCTTTGGATCCTAAAAATAAAATGTCTTTCCATTATTTAAAATAAGTCTTTATAAAGATTATGTTGTGCATTAAATATGTCTGAGGAAAAGATTTTAAAAGCTGAAAAAATAACATCACAGTTTACACAGCATCTATAATGTTTATAAATAATTATATGCATGTGGTTTCATTTCTTTCTCAAAATAACACCATGAGAGAGGCAGGGCAGGTAGCCTTATTCCCATTTTACAGATTATAAAACAGAAAGTTGATCAAGTTCATATGACTAGTAAGTAGCTAAAGTAGGTTTCAAATTCATAAGTCTTCACTTTTAGTCCAGAGCTGTTTCTAATATTTATACCAGTGATTTTCAATGAGTTTTGATTAATATGCCTTTACATCTTTTACCTGATTTGCCTCTTGAGAAATTTGTATGCAGGTCAGGAAGCAACAGTTAGAACTGGACATGGAACAACAGACTGGTTCCAAATAGGAAAAGGAGTATGTCAAGGCTGTATATTGTCACCCTGCTTATTTAACTTATATGCAGAGTACATCATGAGAAACGCTGGACTGGAAGAAGCACAAGCTGGAATCAAGATTGCCGGGAGAAATATCAATAACCTCAGATATGCAGATGACACCACCCTTATGGCAGAAAGTGAAGAGGAACTCAAAAGCCTCTTGATGAAAGTGAAAGAGGAGAGTGAAAAAGTTGGCTTAAAGCTCAACATTCAGAAAATGAAGATCATGGCATCTGGTCCCACCACTTCATGGGAAATAGATGTGGAAACAGTGGAAACAGTGTCAGACTTTATTTTTTGGGGCTCCAAAATCACTGTGGACGGTGACTGCAGCCATGAAATTAAAAGATGCTTACTCCTTGGAAGGGAAGTTATGACCAACCTAGATAGCATATTGAAAAGCAGAGACATTACTTTGCCAACAAAGGTTCGTCTAGTCAAGGCTATGGTTTTTCCTGTGGTCATGTGAGAGTTGGACTGTGAAGAAGGCTGAGTGCCGAAGAATTGATGCTTTTGGACTGTGGTGTTGGAGAAGACTCTTGAGAGCCCCTTGGACTGCAAGGAGATCCAGCCCGTCCATTCTGAAGGAGATCAGCCCTGGGATTTCTTTGGAAGGAATGATGCTAAAGCTTAAACTCCAGTACTTTGGCCACCTCATGCGAAGAGTTGACTCATTGGAAAAGACTCTGATGCTGGGAGGGATTGGGGGCAGGAGGAGAAGGGGACGACAGAGGATGAGATGGCTGGATGGCATCACTGACTCGATGGACGTGAGTCTGGGTGAACTCCGGGAGTTGGTGATGGACAGGGAGGCCTGGTGTGCTGCGATTCATGGGGTCACAAAGAGTCGGGCACAACTGAGCGACTGAACTGAACTGAACATCTTTGAGTATATATCACCAATAAATATACAGTTTTTTATTTATAAATAATTTACACACATGGCTAAATTATTACAAGATACACACAAACAAGACATCTAAAAAAATAAGGTAAAAAATAAGTAGGAATGGGAAGTCTAACTGGTTGCCTTGTGTGCCCTGTGTGGGGGCCTGCAGGTCTGCACCACACAGAAGAATGAGCTAAGCAGACAGTCGCTTCATGTCTAGCCAGGCAGTAATTTAGGATCACACCTACTGAGACAATCATCTCTAGAAAATGACTGTACAGTGTGAGCTGTCCAGGCCATTTTCTTCCATTTCTGTCTTTCTGCCAGATGACTTTGACTATTTGTTGTTCATGAGCACTTGGTCAAAGTCTACAGACTATGAAAACTATTCAAATTTACTATTATTTTTGTACTTATCTACATACTTATCACTGACATGATACTAAAACAAATGGCTATTTTAAAGTACTGAATTATTTCTATTTGTAAATTATTCAGAGATTCTCAAGTTTATTTCTGTTAATCATAAAGATTTACTATTAATCAATTTGCCCAATACAATAACCAGTTATACTGTGCTACTTCTCAGCAGACAGGCTGTTTAACCTAGATTCATCATTTGGATGAGCAGTAGCAGTTCTACCCCTTTTAAGAGTAATTGTTTAAAATACACGGTATGTATAGAATAGTAAATATTGGCTAAGTAACAGAAATGTTTATTTCTAAATATAAGTTTTAAAATAGTCAAAATACATCATAAATTTTTAGAATATTAATAAGGACAAACCTCAAGGAAATTTAATTAATTCATCTAAATATAGCATTAATAATACTATAACATAAAGATAATATAGCGATAATTACAAAGGTATATAAATGATTTTATAGGAAAATATAAAATTCTAAAATTAACTCAATAAGAGGCAAAATTTGAAGAGGCCAATATCTACAGAATTAATTTGTTTTCATTTCCAAGGTATAAATATAATTCCTATCTTTCTTAAATTTCCCAAAGGAAGATAGAAAATTTCCAACTTAATTTTATGAATCTATATAATTTCAACTCCAGAAAAACAAAAACTATAGGTTGATAAAATTTAAGACTACGGAAGTAAAAATCCTAAATAAAGCTTTAGCAAATTAATTTCAGGCAGATATTAAGATAATAATACCCTATGATTAAAGGATATTCATTTCAGGAATGTTAGGATATCTCACCAATATAACTCTTTATACTAACATGTCAAAGAAGATAAAATACAATATACTGGCACTCAAGGATATTTCCTTAACCTGATCAAGAATACTTATCCAAGACAAACGGCTAATATCATATCTGGTGGTAAAGCATAAAAAGCATTCCCATTCAAAAGAGAACAAGATAAGACTGTTCAACAGGCCCACTATTTTGAAATATTGTTCTAGACATTCTAGCATATAACAAAATGGAAATAAAAGATATTAAAAAGAAGACAAATGACACCTCTACCCACTGTGATGATCTTCCAGTAAAATCTAAGGAAATCAATAACAGAATTTACTTAGTAAGGTGGCCAATCATAATAAACATAGAAATGTTTTCTCCCCCATACTCTTAATGGGAAAGAAACATACTCACAGTAACAACCAAAATATAAATTTAAGGAAAAACTTTGAGAAAGAAATTGGACTTGTATGAAGTAAGAGGTTTCTAAAACCTTACCAAATAACAGAAAATGTTTGAATAACTGCACAAATATAACATGTTCATTATGAAGAATTTTTAAGATTTTGGTTTTCTTCTAATTAATACACGTAATCCCAATTAAGATCCCCCAATACAAAATAAATCTTTGGGAAGACCAACAAAACAAAGGAATTACTGCTTATTGGGTACAGAGTTTCAGTTCTGCAGGAGGAAGTTCTGGAGATGGATGGCGGTGATGGTGGCACAATAGTATGAATGTACTTAATGTCCCTGAACAGAACACTTACATTTGGTTAGCATATTGAATTTTATGTTATGTGTACTTTACTACAATAAAACTGGAGAAAACTGAAATATGTATTTTTCATAAATATTTATAAAAATTCCACATATTAAATATATAAGTATCTTGAAAATTGAAAAAAATCACATTATAAACCTACATAAAATGATGTGGTGGTTCCCTGATGGCTCAATGAGTAAAGCATCTTCCTGCAATGCAAGAGCTGCAGGAGACTCAGGTTTGATCCCTGGGTAGGCAAGATCCCCTGGAGGCTGGAATGGCAATCCACTCCAGTGTGCCTAAAAAGTCCCATGGACAGAGGAGCTTAGCAGGCTACATAGTTCACGGGGTTGCAAAGAGTTGGACATGACTATGTATGCATGCACAGTCTGAAGTTGAGGGGAAAGTGAAGGCCTGAAGGATGCAGATTTACTATTGAAGGTGGTTACTAAAGTCATGGGAATGGACTGTAGTGAGGAAAAGTACAGAAATAAAAGGAAGAAATATGCCAACTGTTGACAGTGGTACTGTCTGAATGATGGGATTATGATGATTTAAAATCTATTTACTTAACAAATTACCTCATGACAACTGTATGAAACACACCTCAACCAGCAAGAAAAATAGAGCCAATCTATTTACTTTTTCTCTCCAAACTACCTTCTTTTGCATTCTCTACTTTAACCTAAATGTTGAGGATGAGAAATCTGATGCTTTAAAGTAGTTAAGTAATTTCCTTGAGCTCTCACTCCTAATGGTTGGCTGATTTGGGATTCAAATCAATGTCTACATAACCCCAGAGTTCACGCTCACACTTTACTGCCTTCTGAGGCAGTCTGAAAAGGCAAAATGATAGGATACTGAAAGAGGAATGCCCCAGGTCGGTAGGTGCCCAATATGCTATTGGAGATCAGTGGAGAAATAACTCCAGAAAGACTGAAGGGATGGAGCCAAAGCAAAAACAATACCCAGTTGTGGATGTGACTGGTGATAGAAGCAAGGTCCGATGCTGTAAAGAATAATGTTGCATAGGAACCCGGAATGTTAGGTCCATGAATCAAGGCAAATTGGAAGTGGTCAAACAGGAGATGGCAAGAGTGAATGTCACATTCTAGGAATCAGCAAACTAAAATGGACTGCAATGGGTGAATTTAACTCAGATGATCATTATATCTACTACTGCAGGAATCCCTTAGAAGAAATGGAGTAGCCATCATGGTCAACAAAAGAGTCTGAAATACAGTACTTGGATGCAATCTCAAAAATGACAGAATGATCTCTGTTCGTTTCCAAGGCAAACCATTCAATATCACAGTAATCCAAGTCTATGCCCCAACCAGTAACGCTGAAGAAGCTGAAGTTGAACGGTTCTATGAAGACCTACAAGAACTTTTAGAACTAACACCCAAAAAGATGTCCTTTTCATTATAGGGGACTGGAATGCAAAAGTAGGAAGTCAAGAAAAACCTGGGGTAACAGGCAAATTTGGCCTTGGAATACGGAATGAAGCAGGGCAAAGGCTAATAGAGTTTTGCCAAGAGAACGCATTGGTCATAGCAAACACCCTCTTCCAACAACACAAGAGAAGACTCTACACATGGACATCACCAGATGGTCAACACCAAAATCAGACTGATTATATTCTTTGCAGCCAAAGATGGAGAAGCTCTATACAGTCAGCAAAAACAAGACTGGGAGCTGACTGTGGCTCAGATGATGAACTCCTTATTGCCAAATTCAGACTTAAATTGAAGAAAGTAGGGAAAACCACTAGACCATTCAGGCATGACCTAAATCATCCCTTATGATTATACAGTGGAAGTTAGAAATAGATTTAAGGGACTAGATCTGATAGATAGAGTGCCTGATGAACTATGGACTGAGGTTTGGAGACAGGGATCAAGACCATCCCCATGGAAAAGAAATGCAAAAAAGCAAAGTGGCCGTCTGGGCAGGCCTTACAAATAGCTGTGAAAAGAAGAGAAGCGAAAAGCAAAAGAGAAAAGGAAAGATATAAGCATCTGAATGCAGAGTTCCAAAGAATAGCAAGAAGAGATAAGAAAGCCTTCCTCAGTGATCAATGCAAAGAAATAGAGGAAAACAACAGAATGGGAAAGACTAGAGATCTCCAAGAAAATTAGAGATACCAAGGGAACATTTCATGCAAAGATGGGCTCGATAAAGGACAGAAATGGTATGGACCTAACAGAAGCAGAAGATATTAAGAAGAGGTGGCAAGAATACACAGAAGAACTGTACAAAAAAAGATCTTCACAACCAAGATAATCACGATGGTGTGATCACTCACCTAGAGCCAGACATCCTGGAATGTGCAGTCAGGTGGGCCTTATGAAGCATCACTAGGAACAAAGCTAGTGGAGGTGATGGAATTCCAGTTGAGCTATTTCAAATCCTGAAAGATGATCCTGTGAAAGTGCTGCACTCAATGTGCAAGCAAATTTGGAAAACTCAGCAGTGGCCACAGGACTGGAAAAGGTCAGTTTTCATTCCAATCCCAAAGAAAGGCAATGCCAAAGAATGCTCAAACTACCGCACAATTGCACTCATCTCACACGCTAGTAAAATAATGCTCAAAATTCTCCAAGCCAGGCTTCAGCAATATGTGAATCATGAACTTCCGGATGTTCAAGGTGGTTTTAGAAAAGGCAGAGGAACCAGAGATCAAATGGCCAACATCTGCTGGATCATTGAAAAAGCAAGAGAGTTCCAGAAAAACATCTATTTCTGCTTTATTGACAATGCCAAAGCCTTTGACTGTGTGGATCACAATAAACTGTGGAAAATTCTGAAAGAGATGGGAATACCAGACCACCTGACCTGCCTCTTGAGAAACCTGTGTGCAGGTCAGGAAGCAACAGTTAGAACTGGACATGGAACAACAGACTGGTTTCAAATAGGAAAAGGAGTACATTAAGGCTGTATATTGTCACCCTGCTTATTTATATGCAAAGTACATCATGAGAAACGCTGGGCTGGATGAAGCACACGCTGGAATCAAGATTGCCAGGAGAAATCTCAATAATCTCAGATATGCAGATGACACCACCCTTATGGCAGAAAGTGAAGAACTAAAGAGCCTCTTGATGAAAGTGAAGGAGGAGAGTGAAAAAGTTGACTTAAAGTTCAACATTCAGAAAACGAAGATCCCATCACTTCCGGTCCCATCACTTTATGGCAAATAGATGGGGAAAAAGTGGAAACTGTGGCTTACTTTATTTTTTTAAGCTCCAAAATTACTGCAGATGGTGATTGCAGCCATGAAATTAAAAGACACTTACTTCTTGGAAGGAAAGTTATGACCAACCTAGACAGCATATTAAAAAGCAGAGACATTACTTTGCCAACAAAGGTTCATCTAGTCAAGGCTATGGTTTTTCCAGTAGTCATGTATGGATGTGAGAGTTGGACTGTGAAGAAAGCTGAGCGCCGAAGATTTGATGTTTTTGAACTGTGGTGTTGAGAAGACTCTTAGGAGTCCCTTGGACTGCAAGGAGTCCAACCAGTCCAACCTAAAGGAAATCAGTCCTGGGTGTTCATTGGAAGGACTGATGTTGAAGCTGAAACTCCAATACTTTGGCCACCTGATGCGAAGAGTTGACTCATTTGAAAAGACCCTGATGCTGGGAGGGATTCGGGGCAAGAGGAGAAGGGGACGACAGAGGATGAGATGGCTGGATGGCATTACCGACTCGATGGACATGAGTTGGGTAAACTCTGGGAGTTGGTGCTGGATAAGGAGGCCTGGCATACTGTGGTTCATGGGGTCACAAACAGTCGGACACGATTGAGTGACTGAACTGAACTGAGCTGAAAGGACTAATGTGGTCCTGGAATTGGGAATTTGAAGAATCCAGAATTAAATATGTTGTTGTTATTTAGTTGCTAAGTCCAGTCCAACTCTTTGCAAATCCAAGGAATGTAGCCCCCCAAGGTCCTTGGGATTTCCCAGGCAAGAATACTGAAGTGAGCTGCCATTTTCTTCTCCAGGGGATGTTCCCGAGCCAGGGATTAAACCTGTGTCTTCTGTATTGACAGGTGGATTCTTTTACCACTGAGCCACCAGGGATGCTAATATAGATGTTATTTAACAGCTCAAACAATTTAAAGCATTTAACCTTTCTAAGCTGATTTTCTTATCAGTTAATTGGGAAAAATGGCATCACCTATCCCATAGAATTACTTCAAAGATTAAAATGAGACATTACAGTGTTGCTTTTATAAATTTTAGGGCACTACATTGGTGCTGGCAAATTTAGGGAAAATATGATATGTTTGTTTATTTCTGGAGGAGGAAATGGCAACCCACTCCAGTATCCTTGCCTGGAAAATCCCATGGAGAGAGGAGACTGGAGTCCATGAGGTGGTAAAGAGCTAGACATGACAGCATGAAAGCACATTATTTATTCACTACATCTAAAATCTATTTTAAGTTGCTCTGGACTTTGTTCTTGACTATATAACACATTCAGTTGAGATAATAATGCTAACAGCAATGTTTAATGAATTTAATGGTTAGAGATTATCTGAATCCCTCTTTGAGATACAAAGGCTGTACTGGACTCACTTTACTTTGGTCTTGCTATGTTTTTTATTTACTGAATTAAAATTTTTTTAAGTGTTAAAAAAATATTTTATAAGAATATAAATTAGAAAAACGACTATTTACAATTAGAGCATTTACATTTTTTTTCCCAAGGAAATTCACTCATATGGCTTGCTTCATGGCATTATTAGATATGGCAAATTTCAGAGACATTAGATGTTTTGCTTTTATAGGAAAAGAAAAAGAAAAAATTAACATATTCAAGATGAAAACACTTCATTCATATAAATTATCTTTAACTGGGCATTTAAGAAGGAAAAGGAGAGATAAAGGTAATTCAGCATAGCAAAAGTTTTCTTAAATGTCTCAATTTATCCCAAAGGTAAAGTAATGATGATTGAAAAATATCTTAATGAATCCAACAATTAAATGTTATTAAATCTGGCTGTGTACTTCTGGGTAGGTGGATATATTCGTTTACATATTGTCTTACTACTGTGACTTTACATCAGCTTTGAAGTGCAGATTATTAGGACACTAATATGTACTTGCCATGGCATGTGAAAAGTAAAAGGTATGGGTAGGAAAAATTTGACAAGGAAAATATTTCCAAATGATCATACAGACTATACGCTTTCCCTTCTATCAAGGAGAAAACTCATTTAAGTTGTGAGCTCTAAGGTTCTTTGTGGTTTAGTTGCTAAGTCATATCTGACTCTTTTGCAACCCCAATAGACTGTACTTGGCCAATCTTCTTTATCCATGGGATTTCCCAGGCAAGAACATTGGAGTGGACTGTCTCCCATTAGCAGGCATATTCTTTACCACTGAGCCACCAAGGAAGTCCTATAAAAGTTCTTTAAGTCCTACATAAGATTAATTCAAAAGGTAAAAAATATTAAAACTTTGTGCTAAGTTGAAGATACCTCTACTACATATAATTTAAATAGTAACTTAAAAAGCTTTTAAATTAAAGAAAGAACAGGCTCACCTTTCTCTGGTAAATAGCAATCCAGTCTGTTGTGGCAAACCACTTGTGAGTTTTTATGTCACTCACACCATTCTTTAGATTTCCAAACCGCTTTGTTAAGTCTACCTGCAGCAGGTTCCTTAGAAGGTCCTTGAGATCTGAACTGAAGTGAGAAGGGAATCGAACCTGCAAAACAGACCATGTGGTAAGACACGCATTCTAAGATTCAAGATACTTCTGAAAGGTATTTTTTTTAATGTGATAGATCATTATATAAACAAAAATATGTAGTGATGACTTGCAAATACTTTTAACTACATACTTCAGTCTCCATAGTAGTCCTTAAAAAAGGTAATTATTTAAGTGAATGAATTAAAACTGTTCTTTTAAGATCTTGCTTTGGTCATAAACTTTGGAGCTACTGTTGATGTGGCAAAGAATGGGACATGACTGAGTGACTTTTACCTTCACTCCAGAAAAATGGACCCCTCTTCAGAAAAATGTGCATAATTACAGAACTTTTCCAGCAATGTCAGAAGGTTTACCCATCTTCAAGAGAGACCCCTTGGATCCCATATTATAAACTTTTGTCTTAGAAACAAATTTAAACTTGTAATTTAAATAGAAAAAGCAGCATATGAAAGATATCAGTATGCACATTTTTTAAAGAGATGATCAAAAAAGCAGTCTAAAAATGATGATAAAAACCCACACTGCCTTTCATAGCATAGGAAACCACTTTTCTTTCACTAGTGGGTGACTTTTAAGCATAATTCTGCTATTATGCAATAGTACAAAAATGATTTAGGTTGGTTTAAAAGCAGTTTCCACTTTCTATATTGTGAAGATTTTATAATTAGTTGATTGGCCTCCAGCCTTAAAAACAAAGAAAAAAACTCCAAATAAGTGAAGATGTTATAAATCAGGTAATCAATAAAATAAAGTACCAGTCATTGGAGACCTAGGTCTACTTTCTGTTTTGTTTAAACACTCTTCTCCTCTAACTCTCTATTCCGACCTAACTCCCAGTTCTCACCCTATTATTAATATGAGTACTGAAAAATTAAAATGGGTACTATTAAGGGATGATTTTAGAATGAATAGCTATACCTATGCCTCCTTACTATTTTCTTTCATTATTACCTTTTCTCCATTGTCCTATGGAACTGTGTTCACTCATTTCCACTGCTCTTTTCCCCATCAAACACACACATATGTATGCATATAGCTACATGTGTGTGAGCACGTGCACTTTCATTTTAATCCCATTTTCCTGTTGTGTGCCCAATTTCATGCTCCCACCTTCACTAAACACAAACACCATTGTCTGGATTATCAGGGCCTTAACTTCAAACTGACCATAAATTTTGAAGAAATGCTTTAAAGGGTTAATAGATACATTTCTGAACCTGCATTCTTTCTTGGTTCTCTACAAGTGCCAGCAGCCCCTATAACGTGCACTGTGTATCATGACATTACCTCAGGTGATCTTCACCATGCACTCACTCATTTAACTACGCTGCAGTATTCGTGCATGTATGTCTCACCCAGCCTGTGAACTTCCGGAGGGAAGATACTGTGTCATTTTTGTGTTTGCAGTTCCAGGATTTATTAGATCACTTTAAATAAGACAGTTCACCCATCTGACAATAGTGTATTGAGTACCTACTATGTGCCAGGTACTATTCTAGGTGCTGGATGCACAACAGTGAACGAAAACAAGTCTCTGATTTCTTGGCGCTTACATCCTAATCCAATATGACATTCTTGATGAATACAGTATTACCTATATTCTGTTAATAAATACAGAGAGACTAAGATTCAGAGATATTATATGCCTTACCCAATCATCACACCAGAAAGCAGCAGAACTAGACTAGAAACGTAGTCTTACAAATCCCAGCTCCATGCATTTTACTCTTTATTACACTCCAAATGTATAGAACTTCTTACTTTATTATATTCTGACTTTGAAAAAGTTCAATGTCCTCGACACAGATTCTCACGTTCTCAAAACAGAAGTTAAAAGAGGATGCAGAGCTAGAAATTTATGGCAACACTAGGTTCATCATCATAGTCTTCTGACTGCCACTCACAGCTGTTCTGTAAACAAACGTTTCTCAAAGTGTGGTTCCAGGGATCACTTTCATCTACTAGGAAGCAGAAGATAACAATGCAGATTCCTGGGGCTTACTTCAAAGGTGATAATGGTACTGGCCTGAAAATCTGAGCTTCTGTCTCTAAACAATTCATCTATACGTGAAAGCTTGGGAAACACTATTTGCAATGCTATTTACTACATTAAGGAGAAGTTTTTGTTTTTTTTTTCTGCTAGTGACAGATTAAAAAACAATTTTAGTATAAATAATAAACTAAAATCACCATCATAACAGAGGAAAACTAGTACTTGTGTCAAGTAACCAAAGACTATTTGAAAGTTGAAGGTTTGGCATCAACTCATAGTAGTGACTAAAAAACCTCATTTTTGCAAAGCTTGTATTAGTACAGATTATAAGAGGTTATATGTTAAAAAAAAAAAACATGTGAACTACCACCCTCTCTAGTTCCTACTTTTGACACAATGGCTTATTAGAAGTTGGGCACTGTGCCAAACACTTTACATGCACTGGCTCATAAAATCCAAACTATAACAGCTAAGTATGATTGCCCTCATTTTATACCTGATGTAATTAAGACCTACAGGGATTAAGCAATTTGCTCAAGATTACAGAGCTAGTAAGTGGCAGAGCTATAATAGCAAACCAGGACTCTGACTTAAGGGTATATACTTTAACTTCAGGTTACTGTCAGGAACCTTATAGAAGACTGCAATTTTATCTTAAAAAATATCTGCACATTTCTTTATCCTACTTGGAGTAAAAAATAGAGAATACAAGGTATTCAAAGACACCCCATCCACTTGAAAAATACCACAATTATTTATAAAATGATTATATTCTAATTTTGTTTAGATTCTTAAGAAATACCTTATTTGAAGTAGACATCTTCATTTAGAATAGAGGTTTCATGAACTGTTCAATGTAATGTGTCAGTTATTCTCCCCTTCATGATGTTCAGAATGGTAGATAGTGATGTACTACAAATAAATCTTTTGAATTCAGGTAATATGCAATGAAGTGAAAAAAGAATACAGACACCTAAATAAAACAGTTCCTTACTTGGAATGCAAATACAGTGATGGTTCTGAATTAGTTAATGAGTATGTTTATTCGTTTAATCCTCAGAACAGTGTTTCTCAAGTGGGAAGTAGTGGTAGGGGGTTGTGATGATAGATATTAGAATCATTTGGGAAACTGAAATTCTATACGCGTCCTCCTCACTTCCACATCACACCTTCTTTTCCCCCAGAGATTATGATAGGTAGCCCACACTCCCACAGTAAGCCATATTAATGATGGGTATCTGTCATATCCTTTACATGAGTTTGGGTAGGCTCTGGGAGTTGGTGATAGACAGGGAGGCCTGGCATGCTGCGGTTCATGGGGTCGCAAAGAGTCGGACACGACTGAGAGACTGAACTGAACTGAACTGACTGATGTTTTAAATGGAAGAATTTTATTTATAGTATGTTAACCTGGAAACACCAAAGACTTCTATAATGAGAAAAATGATGAACTCTTCCTTCAAAACTGTATCAAATTCTGATATGCATTGTTTCTTTGCTGCTGCTGCTGCTATGTCGCTTTAGTCGTGTCTGACTCTGTGCAACTCCAAAGATGGCAGCCCACCAGGCTCCCCCGTCCCTGGGATTCTCCAGGCAAGAACACTGGAGTGGGTTGCCATTTTCTTCTCCAATGCGCGAAAGTGAAAAGTGAAAGTGAAGTCGCTCAGTCGTGTCTGACTCTTAGCAACCCCATGGACTGCAGCCCACCATGCTCCTCCACCCATGGGATTTTCCAGGCAAGAGTACTGGAGTGGGGTGCCATTGCCTTCTCTGATTGTTTCTTTAACTATTATCAATTCTAACATATGTAGATATAGAAAGTAAAATCAGAATTCTAGAATACTGCAGCTAGAGGGAGTTTAATTTAGTCTAAAGCTTCATTTTAAAGATAAGGAAACTTTTTTTTAAAAGAAATAAAAATACGGAACCTGAGCTCCAGTGAGACTATCAACTCAGTTTCATTGTTGGGAAAATAACTTGATTCTCTTGACTCCTACATCTTTCTTCAGGCCAGGATAGCACAAAATATGTGATAGGGCAAAAAATGTGAAAGCAGCTGTAAAGAGCTAGATTTGGAAAAGAGACAGTTTAACCCCATTAAACCGCTGGATCTAAGTGGTAAGGTTATTGGAAACTGGGATCATTTAACATGAAAGAGGGCTTTGTGCAGTATGTGCTCCCTAAAGTGTTTACTGGATGTTTATCCTCTAATATTTCCTGCTTAGGATTCTTTTTCAACCTTTAGAGACCAAGTTATTTCTGAGTTTCCTAATGATATATTCTTAAGAATAAATCTACTTCTGCAGTGAGGTACACACACATAAGCTTTCAATATATGATGTGCATGAAAATCATCTGAAATAATTTAAAAAATATACATATAATTGGAATATACAGAAGACCAACTGAACTGGTATCTCTGAGAGTGGGCATCTATTTCATGAAAGCTTCATGAAGGCAGAGGCTGCAACTGATTTGCTATATCTAGCACTGCTCATATACTATGAGCTTAATAAATACCTAACAAATGCATGGACTTAAATTCAATAAACACTGATTCAATACCATCTATATGCTAGGCACAGATGTGCTTGGGGTATAGTAGAAAAACCAAAGTAAGACAAAGATTCCTGCCTCCACAGTGTTCACTTCTAGTGAGAAAGAAACTTAGCAACAAACATGACCTTCTAAAAATGTTGTCATCCATCATTCCTGGCAAAACCTTTCTTTGTAAGGTTTTTAATTTTTTACTCTGAACAAAATGGGGGTCACTGCAAGGTTCTGAAAGGAGTAACAAGATCTGACAATGTTTTTTAAAGAACCACTCTAGTGACTCAAAAGAGAGCAGTATCAGTGGAGGTGGTAAGAAGTAGCTGAATTCTGTGCATATTCTAAAGATAGAGGCAATATGGTTTTCCTATGCATCAAATACAGATTGAGAACTTCGGGGTGTTTTGGCCTGAGTAGCTGAAAGTAACTGAAAGGATGATGCTGCCATCAAATGAGATGGGAAAGATGGTGAGAGGAACAGATTTGCTAAGGAAAACAAAAATCTGTCAGTTTTAGACAGGTTGAATTTGAGATATTTATTAGACCTTTGGGCTTCCCTGGTGGCTCATACAGTAAAGCATCTGCCTGCAATGCCGGAGACCCGGGTTCGATTCCTGTGTCGGGAAGATCCCCTGGAGAAGGAAATGGCAATCCACTCCAGCACTCTTGTCTGGAAAATACCATGGATGGAGGAGCCTGATAGGCTACAGTCCATGCGGTCGCAGAGTCGGACACGACTGAGGGACTTCACTTTCACTTTTCATTAGACCTCCTAGTGGAGATCTCAGGAAGTTGGATACAAAATTATGCAACTTACGAGTCACGTATAGCTAGTATTAAGCTTCCCTGGTGGCTCAGATGGTCTGCCCGCAATGAGGGAGACCTGGGTTCGATCCCTGCATTGGGAAGATCCCCTGGAGAAGGAAATGGCAACCCACTCCAGTACTCTTGCCTGGAAAATTTCATGGATGGAGGAACCTGGTAGGCTACAGTTCACGGGGTCACAAAGAGTCAGATACGACTGAGTGACTTCACTTTCTTTCTTTATAGCCAGTATTAAAAGTTATACAGAGGATGTGCCCACCAATGAAAGATGTGCAAAAAAAGAAGATCGAGCCAAAGAGATTTAGAAGGAAAGATGAGTAGAGGGTAGTGATACATGTACATATACAGCTGATTCATGCTGTTGTACAGCAGAACCTAACACAACATTGTAAAGCAATTCAGTCAGTTCAGTTCAGTCGCTCAGTCGTGTCCGACTCTTTGCGACCCCATGAATCGCAGCATGCCAGGCCTCCCTGTCCATCACCAACTCCCAGAGTTCACTCAAACTCATGTCCATTGAGTCAGTGATGCCATCCAGCTATCTCATCCTCTGTCGTCCCCTTCTCCTCCTGCCCCCAATCCCTCCCAGCATCAGGGTCTTTTCCAATGAGTCAACTCTTCGCATGAGGTGGCCAAAGCAATTATACTCCCATTAAAATAAATTTTAAAAAGAAAAAGAATGAAGATATAAATCCAAGCATTCTAGCATCCCCTTTTTAAAGAGTTTCATGAGAATTATATGTTTTTTAAGCCAATTTAAAAAAAAAGGAAACATGAGTAATTCAGAAATAAAGCCAAGATCATGAAGAATCACTGAAGCCAAATGAAGGAGTAATGAAAAAACCACTGAACTAGATTCTATTTCTTGCTTTGCCACTAACTGGCTTTTATCTTGGAGAAGGAAATGGCAACCCACTCCAGTATTCTTGCCTAGAGAATCCTGTGGACGGAGGAGCCTGGTGGGCTGCTGTCCATAGGATTGCCCAGAGTCATACACGACTGAAGCGACTTAGCAGCAGCAGCAGCTTTTATCTTTGGGCTATTCAGAGCCCTGATTTACCTACACATAGAATAAGGGAGTTAAACTAAATAAAATGGAACATTCTTGTCACCTCAAGAATTCTACTAAGCTATTTCTTTGGTAGAAAGAATACCTGGGTTCCAATCCCAACTCTAGTTCTTTATACTTTAGGCAAACTTTTACCTTTCTGATAAGTGAGATAACCTCACTTATCTCATCCATAAAATGATAAAAGTATATTTCATCTGGCAGGTATGAAAATAAATTAGGTGACTTTTATGAAACTGCCTTTTCTTTTTCCAGCCACGCTATATGTCTTGTGAGATCTTAGTTCCCTGACCAGGAATTGAACCTGGGTCTACGGCAGTGATGGAGAAGGAAATGGCAACCCGCTCCAGGATTCTTGCCTAGGAAATCCCATGGGCAGAGGAGCCTGGTGGACTACAGTCCATGTGATCACACAGTCAGACATGACTGAGCGACTGAGTACTACGGCAGTGAAATCACCAAGTCCTACCCAGTGGACTGCCAGGGAATTCCCTATGAAACTGGCCTAGTATCTTATAGGCACTAATTCAATACATGTTTCATTTTAGAATAATATCTTAATGATCTGAAGCGGAATTTCCGATTCAAAAAAGGAACCTAGAAGTCAGCAATATTTTTCATTATGTTTCCAGACTACTCAAGGACAGAGTGTACTAGAAAAGTCATTGCAGAGTATAATAAGTTCCTCTTTTCTTCTTTTCTCATGCTCCACCTTTTAAATTTGTACAACAAATTCTCTTCTTAAGGCACTTAAATTTGATAGAGTGAGGGAGAAAATAGACAACTAAAGCATTGTTTTATAAGGACAAAATTGTGAATATAGCTGATACCTTCTTAACTCTGTAAAAATATATTACACAATGTGTTAAAATAACTATGAAATTAAGTCTGAATTGAGCAAACAACCGAATATTTGTTCGGCTGTAACATCAATTATAAAGTCTTGTGCATTTTGGTTTTAGGAATAACTATTACCTTTTAAAAATTTAAGAGGAAGTTATATCCAAGAAGAAAATCAGTGCATATTGTTATAGTATCCATCCAAACAGGATGATTTAAATTCACTCTTTTTTAATTTTAGAAACAAAGTGAGACAAAAGTCAAATTTGTCTACTTTTAGCTTTATCACAGAAATTACAAAGTTGATCTCTGATTGAAGAGGAGAAAATTTTTACTGCTATTCTTTTGCAGTTATGGAGGAAAAGACTGTTCAACTAGTAACATTTTATCCTGCATCAGGATAAAATTTACTGGGCTTAGATGACTCAAAAGAGTTTGTACACAGTCAATAATCTGTCAACTTCTGCCCACATTGCATACTGGGATATTTTAAGAAATTCTCTCTCTAAATTAGTATAGCTCTAAGAAATCTATGATCCTAGTTAAAAAATTATCTAGCAAAACTGAGCATATACATTAGTTAACTTTTCAGAACACATAACTTTTCATACATACTTTCTAGCAGATATGGTGATAAGTTCCACACTATCTCACAGGACTCAGTCTCATAGGACTGGATCCTATATACATAAAAGGAAACATCTAGGACATTAACAAAATACTTATATTAGTACCATGATTGTGGGCTCTCTGATCTGTTCTCACCTATGCAGAAACAGTGCATAGATAAAATGAATTCAGATGGTTGCATAAGGCTATTATCCACCCCATCCTCATTCCATATGCAAAACAAGTTGCAATCATTTGCCGATAGGACTCCTAAAGTAAGGACTGTCTCACAGCAGGTATTAAGAATTTTAAATGTTCACAGCAAGGTGTTAAAAAACTGCCCTGGATTTTATGGATATATTATAACTGCTTTTGTATTTTATGAAAATAACTATTGAGTACTATAAGTGTCTTTGACTATAGCCATGGCCAAATAGAAAATGGCATTTTAATTTCTCAAAAAAGTATTAGCACTGGGGCCTTCAAAAAAGTGTAGTGGTATATCTGCATATGTGTATGTTATTTAGGAATATACAGAAAAGAGATAATATAGCAGGCTTGAGACTGCTACCCTTGAGGAAGGCCTGTCGGCAAGTTTGGCCCTTGGCAGGTATCTGGGAATTGGAATGGTCACAGTTCAGGAAACTGAAAAGAAATTTCCCTAAGTGACACAAGTGGCTCACTGCACCTAGATTTACTACAAATGATATGGCTTATGCTGAACATTTGCTTTTGTTGTGGGAATCTCAGATTCTGGTATATGCCAGATAGAAGATGTATATGTGATTCCAATAAAATCCTTGAGCCTTGAGTCTTTACTGTACTTCCCTGGTAGACAACATTTTATCCATGTTGCCAAAATTCATTGCTGGAGAAATAAAGTTTGCCTTCTGACCCCTTTGGGCAAGGACTCTTGAAAGTTTATGCTGGTTTCCTCTGGACATTACCATAAATGCCTTTTCCCTTTGCTGATTTCACTTTATAAACTTTCTTGTAAGATACCTTACAATGAAGGTACTTATTACAATGTAAGATATTCATTCCCTGAATATCCCTATATGATGAACTTTGTGAATCTTCCTAGTGAATCACCTAATCTGGGGGTCGTCTTGGGGACCCTAGACACAAAAGGGAATAGTCATTTGGCTGCTAATCAACCATATTTCACTTCATGTGAATGTGGATGGCCCTTTAGGAAAAAAAATTAGCCAATTCTTTTGGTTATTCTGTGTATACCTAGGTTTATAACTTGATATTTTGTATAGTGTCTTCTTGTACATATTTGGTGGTCATTAAAAATGGAATCATACTTTAGGAGCTAAGAATTTTTTTTTAATTACATAAATAAAAAATTCTTGGTTTTCACACAGCTATTACTCGCTTGCTACCTCATTTGCAAATACCATTTTTCAGTACAGTGTTAACTTTTGCATTTCTAAGAGTAATGAAGCCAGAGAGAGTTGCTGTGGAAACCATCACTGATTCTTGTTATAGAGTACATGGCACTGAGGTATTAAATTTAAAGACTATATACAGAAACTCAGCATATGTATTGCTAGGATGAGGCATAGTCAATGTGGGAATTATAAGAGTTTTCTGTTAACTAGGCATTTCTAAACCTGAATCTTAATACTGTATGAATAATTTGACATTTAAATACCACCTGCTCTGTTTTTTATTAAAGGAAAAATATGTGTAGGAGAGAATCTAACAAGCTGATTGATCATCCTTCTGTACATTGAAAAATATTAGTTTGAGCTAAAATACTGTAAATAGAGAAAGAATGTAACAATCGAATGTTCAAAAATACATATGTTAGTGAACTAATCACTTTATTAAACTTATTTGAACTTTGATAAGTCAATAATTCCTATAATCTTTATATTAATAATGTGGTTTCAAAAATATACTCATCATAAAATACTGTTGCATAAAATAACATGTTTTTTTAAAAAATCAGAAAAATTCTGAATGAAAAGTATGTTTTTAACTATTTGACATCACTAAAACCATTAAGAAAATTTAAATACAAATACAGGATCTGTAAGACCAAAACTGGATTATCAATGATCTGAACAATTAAAAAACTTGAAAACAAGTTAATCTCCAATTTGACTTTTAGCTGCTAAACAGAGAGACAATAATGCTTTATAATGTGGATAGAGACAACTTCTAGTTTGAATCTGAGTGCTGAAACAGATGGTTTTAGTGGAAAATGTGAACATGATTTCATATTTACATAATACAGATCCTAGAGATCACTCAATAATAATATTTTATTTTCATGAATTCTACTTTAGATGAGAAAAGATAATAAGAAATGAAAACAACTCTATATCCATTATGGGGAGAGATAATCTGGCACCTTTAGTTAAAAACAGCAGTACACCAAACACCTTATCATATCTAATAAAAAAGAAAAAAAGTCAGATATTGTGATATAAAATTCTATATTCCTACTCTTCTTTTCTAAGATAACCAGGATTTAAACTGTTATAATTTTAGAATATCTGCAGATTTAAATTTTACGCTAACATTGGATCCTAAATGTTAAAGTTTGATATGAACATATTCATAAATAGCCAAAAAATTTTACACAGTGTATACTGACTGACAAATAGAGGCCTATTCACACAGATGAAGATACACTTGTTTTAATGAAAGTAGTTTTCCTAAGTGAATAAAATTTAGTTATGACAATAGCATCCTTATCAGAAAGTTTGACTTCTCCTATGAAGTTTCCCTGGAGGCTCAGACGGTAAAGAATCTGCCTGCAATGCGGGAGACCTGGGTTTGATCTCTGGGTTGGGAAGATCTCCTGGAGAAGGGAATGGCTACCCACTCCAATATTCTTGCCTAGAGAATTCCATGGACAGAGGAGCCTGACAGGCTACAGTCCATGGGGTTGCCAAGAGTCAGACATGACTGAGCCACTTTCACTATGAAGTTAAAGATGTTTAAGCAATATAGTAGATTCAGGAACTTTGTAATTAACTGTAATTAAATTATTTGGAAATATTACTATAAATTCTGTACTCTTAGTCTTTGTATTAGTAAAATACACTTCTCCCATTCAGTTATTTAAAAGTATTTTAGTATATAGCCTTTGGTCTTTATTTTCTCTTGAGATGTTACATAATTACTTCTCAAATTCTTAAAAAAATAAATCACTGCTTTGTCTATTAATTTTTCTTGATTTTTTTGTTTGTTAATCTCAAAAGTTCTTTTGACTTTTAATATTCTTTTGGGTGAAAGCAATTACAAAGATAAAAAATCAGAAACCTAGAGATCTACAAGTGTAGCAAGGACAGGAGTAATACTTAATTACCTAAATATTTCATTCTGCCTTTCTATATTACTTTAGTGTAAATCTTTCAATACCTAGCTTAATTATCTATAAGAGGTATTCATTTTTTACCTTCGACATAGTTTAAGTATGTGCTCTTTAGTAAGTCCCCTAGTTTGTGAACACTGCCACAATGTAGAACTTTCCCCCTTAAAATGCAGTAAATTGGAACTGAAAACCTTGTGATCTCTGTAGACTGCATATACACTATGACATATGAACAATATTGTGTTGAGATGTGGGTTCTAGGTGGCTGGAGAGACTCATCCTATCTGTGTCTTATCCCTAAAGCTCTAGCTATGCAGCATCCAAAATTTAAATTTGAGTCTTGGTAAAAAAATAACTACATTATGAATAATCAGGGTACCTTTTGAATAGCTGACATTATAAATTTTAAGTTCATGAATGCAAAGGGTCAACTTTCATACTAAATATAGAGGATGAATCTGGTTGAGATACAAAGAAACAGATTTTTTTTTTTTCTATCACTTTCCAGATTCTTTAAAAGTTTGATCAGATTAATTTTCACCTTGATATTGTTGTTGTTTAGTCACCTAGATATGTCTAACTCTGTGACCCCATGGACTGTAGTCCACCAGGCTCTTCTGTCCATGGGATTCCCCAGGCAAGAACACTGGAGTGGGTAGCCATCCCCTTCTCCAGAGGATCTTCCAAGCCCAGGGATTAGAACCTGGGTCTCCAGTATTGCAGGCAGATTCTTTACCATCTGAGCCACCAGGGAAGTTTAGAAAGTCACAACATACAAAACAGCCAATTGAATCACATCTCAAGGTAATGTCATGTCAAGATTGATGTTATATGATCAAAAGCAAGCAAGCAAACAAACAAAAACTAATAGAGCATACCACATGGAGGAATAAGAAAAAGGAGGAAACTTCCTTCCCATGAATTCTGTCAAAAATGTATAGAAGGTCTTCCAGGAATTTTTGAAAGCTTAGTTTCTTTTCTTCGTGGTGGGAAGAATCAGGCTCATCTCTACTTAAACTGACAGCAGTATTTTTAAAAAGGACCAGAGGTATGAGTTAAGACAAGAGTCTATGGCTGACTTTAAACAAAATACACTTGGAAAACAAAATTAGGAATTATAAATGCAAAAGAAGAAAGGTTAGTATAGTACTTCAAAATGTAAGATATTCCAACTTATATCTACTCATATTCAAGAAGAACTAATGTTTTTTCCATATTTGCTAAAGATCAATGGCAATTGTAATCATATTAACGTGAAAAACCATTAACATCATTTCTTTGAATTCTCATCTTAAAAGGCTTATCTATTCTAAAATTGGGGCTTCCCAGGTGAAGTGAGTGGTACTGCAGGAGAACTGACTGCCACTGCAGGAGACATAAGAGATGCAGGTTTGATGCCTGGGCCCAGAAGATCCACTGGAGAAGGGCATGGCAACCTACTCCAATATTCTTGCCTGGAGAATTCCATGGACAAGAAGAGCCTGGAGGGCTACAGTCCATGGGGTTGCAGAGTCAGACATGACTGAAACGATGTAGCACACACATTTTATAATTATTTTCAATTTTGTGTTGTTTGACATAATTTAAACAAGTCTCTCCTAAAAAAGCATGGGCATATAAAAACAGCCCCTAAAATTACTCTCCAAGCAGATATCAACATGAAATAACTAACAATTTTTATTTATTTGAAGAAAGATAGAAGAACTATGGCTATGATCCTGAATTTTACAACTGATAATGATAATAATGATGGAAACTGCTTTATTATTTTGTCATTGTTTGTAAAATTGCCCTTTTTTACCTAAAAGACTTCAATGATTCAATATTTACTGTATCTTAAATGAGTGCTAGATATAAAGGCAGACTCTGTGGATATTTCTATATTTTTCCCAATTTAGGGTAATATCCAGATGATATCAAATAGTTTCAATCTATAATGCTTAAAACTCATGTAGAGAGATAATCAATAATTAAGGAATAATAAAATGTATTACTTACCTTTCCAGAAACAATTTTTTCATAAATCTGAATTGGTTGGTCTGCAAAGAATGGGGGGTAGCCAGCCGCCATTTCATAGATTAACACTCCTAACGCCCACCAATCCACTGCCTTATTGTAGCCCTAAGATAAACCACACCAAATGGCAATCATTACTTAATTCTCTCAGAAGAGAATGAAGTCAATTTATTTCAAAATGATCTTCAAGCACATGAAATTTTCAAAAAGGCAGTTGCTGAGCAGTTATTCAGGATAAAATAAAAAAGAATATATTCCAGATATTGAAACTGAATATTAAGAAATACTATTAAATCTTCTTCCTAAAATCATTAAGAGTATTAGAGACAATAAAATATGCCCTGTTTAATTGGGATAATTTAGTTTTTGTTCAACAATAGGAAGGGAATTGGATGAAATTACCTCTTAAAGCCTAATCTATTGTGTAATATTATGAATCAGATTTTCTAGAGAATACTTAAGAAAGGTCAAAAGTTTTGAAATGAGAGTAGATATTGTACTTCATGATAAATGCTAAAGTTGACTTCAAAATATATTGGTGGGTTTAGGAGGGTAAATATATTAGGGATAATCCCATCAGATCTTATTAAAACCAAAAGCTTAATGTGGAACCTAATGAATGTAAATATTTAAGTAAACTTTATCCATCCACTGTTTTTGTTTCTCATCTCTAAAAGGTATACAGGAAAGATACCTAATTCATGGAGTTTTATGGGGACTACATCAAGTGAAAGGAAATAATTAATATAAAAGTGTGTTATAAACCAAATGTACAATTCTAAGGTTATTCTTAATTGAGTTTTTCTTTTCATGTTAAACTTACTAAAATGAAGATCTAGAAGTATTGATAAGAAAATAAGAAAAAAATTAATATGTTTATATAAAGTTTGATAAACCATAATCAGTGTCAACTGGCACAAAAGATTATGGGGGAAAAAAAATACAACTTTATCATGGATAGAAATGAGCTGAGTTCTTGCCAGATCTTTTGGTCTACCCACTTAATTACCTTCACCACTCCCACTATTCCAACTTTTCATTAAAATTTTAGCTTTACAAATAATTTTATTTTCAAATTACTGGTTAAAATATAATGATATAGAGATTCTATTTTTCTTTTTATTTCCTGCTTCTATATGTTTTAAAGAGAGAGAGACTAGTAAAATAGGGATAACACTTTGTTTTGCTAATAGAAATGGGCATTAACTATGCTTTTCTTTAAATGCAACTCACTAATAATGTAATTACAATGTTTTTTGCTATAACAAAAGCATATACTGTTAAAATAGATCCTTTTATCAAGTTCTGATTTCTTTGTTTTAGATTGTGTGCTAATGTTTATAATAAGTATGCCAGATGCTTTTAATACCCTAGTTAAAGACAATTAAATCAATAAGAAAAACTAAATTATAATAGATAGATGGGCAAAGGACATGAACTAAGGACTCATACATACACACAAAGCAATACCAAACTGTTATTAAGCATTAAAAAATCTAATAATCAAAGTCATGAGACTTAAAATAATTAGCTATCAGTTACTATCTATCAAATTACTAATGATCTTTTAAAACAAGAATACCCAATGCTGGAGAAAGTGTGGTGAAATAGATACTCCTTAAACACTACTGAGAAGTGTAAAATGTTACAAATTTTTTTGGAAAGTCCTTTGGCAATATGTATTGAAAACCTTAAAAATATGTATGTATTGAATATGTATTGAATATATGTATGAATATGTATGTTTCAATATGTATTGAAAACCTTAAAAATATTCTCTGACCCTGTAATTTCACTTTTAGGAATCTATCTTAAAAATAATTTAAAATATAGAAAAAAGCTTTATGGACAAAGGCATTTATCACAGTCTTTTACAAAAGAAAAAAAGGGAAACAAGTTGAATATTCAACAACAGAAGAATGACAAAATACAAAATAGTGCATTTTAAAACAAGCAATTAAATTACGTTTGCAGGATAATTATTACTCAAGTGAGAAAAGCTGAATACAAAATTGTATATTCACTGAAACATGGATAGAAAAATATATTGAAATGTTTTTTAAAAAGGCTACCTCTGGGTAGTGAGATTGAAAGTTTTTTGATTCTTTCTTTATGGTTTTCTATATTTCCCAAATTTCAGACAATGAATATCTATTTCTCTACACACACACACACATTTTTTCAGGTTTTGGTGCTTACAGTGGCATCACATTATCTGTTAAATGTACTTAAAGAAAAGAAATGTTAGTGGCAATGACATTTAATTATAAAAGATTAAAAGTTATAGATGATTTAAATTATGAAAGATAATGAAAGGAAAGCTGAAAGAATTCTCTTGTTCTAACACTTCTGCAGTTAGCCAAATTTCAATTATTCAGAGGGTAGTTAATTAATGCATAAATATCAACACATATATCTTATCCTTTTCTCTTTCCTGACTCCTGTCTGAACCATTACTATCAGTTTCTCCTTTCTAGCTTTTACCACCAAGGGATGGAAGTAGAAAGGAAAACGAAAGTTAAACTACCCTTTTAGAAATGATTAAAAATTTCTCTCACCACATTTTCACTGTTGAGAAAAAGTAGAACTGTCTTCAATAAGATTACAACTGTCTTCAATAAGATTATAACTATTTAATTGCTATAATGTTTCTATTTTTAAACTAAAATTTTAAAAAATAATTCACATACTTTTTTTCCACTTAAGTGGTAAAATTGAAACAATGTGTTAGGGGAGTGTAATCTCCTCCATTCTGTCTCTTCTTAATAAAAATTTGAAGCAATGGACGTTAAAAAGCTTGTTCTAACTACCTAACAAAAGGAAGAATAGACAACTAGTACATATATATCATCTTTAATTTGCCTCTTGGTGTAACCCAGAGCAAGGACTCTCTGCCCTCCTGTTACTGGGAATAATTATGAAAAGGCTATGCTTCTGGTTTCAAAACATGGATTTAAAGGCCATATTTATTTAAACTAATTCTCTCAGCTTTAGAGTTAAAATCAACAGCTTATGAGATTAGTGGTAGACTCTAAATAATTGATTTTTAGTAATTATGCACAAAGATTTAAATTCATATGTAGATTAAATAAACATGTAAAATTAGATCATAACTTTTTTTAAAAATAAAAGTCCACAGTGATGCATGCCTTATATTTTTACTTCTTACATAATGATACTATAAATATACCTTGCTGAGAATGATTTCTGGAGCCAAATATTCTGGAGTGCCACATAATGTCCAAGTTCTGCCTTTAACTCTTTTGGCAAACCCAAAGTCTGTGACCTATAAAAGATAAAAAGCCTGTAAACATTTGTTATTTCATAATAAATATATTTACTGTACCTAAGTTGAAAGTTAAAAATCAGGGTTAAAATTAACACCCTGAAAAAAAATTAAGTCCATGTAATTGAGACTAATCCATTAAGGCCACTATTTAGTGAATAAAGATTAATGCAACACCAACCTGGAAAACCGTTCCCTGACTCAACGAAACAAATGAACCAAAAAGTTTCAATAAACATGAAGCAGTGCTAGAAGTGTTCCTGAAGTTCAACATTGTCTTCTGCCCTTAATTATATCATCAGAAGTTGCAAAGCATCATTGGGAGAATCTTAACTGTGTAAAAAGGAGTGCTCCTGATGCATTGAGAGTAGAAACGGAAAGGAAACACTGCCACCAGTCCAGTATTGGTAGCTGGGGATCCTCTGGTAACTGCACTGTAGAGTTAAAAAGCATAGTCTCAGGACAAGCTGATGGGATTTAAATTATGCTCTACCTGTGTGACCTTGCAGTATCTTAGTTTCATTAATCTTAAAATGAGAATAACAGTAGTATTTACATTTCATACTGTTATCAAAATTAAAAGAGGTGACACATGTGAAACACTTGGAACGATGCCTGGCACTAAATGAGTACTCACAAATTTGGCTATTCTTCCTTTATGCAGGAGCCTGTGCACAACCTGTGCACAGTTCACAATGAAAGGAGATATAAACAGGTTCTATCTTTGATGGAACTTTTGGTCCTCTGTAATAGCAACAGAACTGTTAATTCAATTTAAGCTATTAGGAAGAACTGTCTCCCTCAAAGGAAAAAAAAATCCAATTTTGGTAGTTGTGGTTAAAAATATATAACTTCTTACCTAGTATGTTCTCAAATAAATTACACATAATGTGTTCAAGTCATACCTGGATATAACCTTGGTGGTCAATTAAGAGATTTTCAGGTTTTAGATCTCTGTAGATGAGGTCTAGTGAATGGAGGTACTCGAATGTTAGCACTATCTGAGCTGCATAGAACCGTGCATGGGGTTCACTACGAAGAAACAAAACATTGATTTTTGGTAAAATGGGTTAACATATAGTAACTAGTAGATTACACAAAAAATAACATGAGGTAGAGGCATTTTGGGAGCAAAAGATACTTTTTTTCTTTTAAACATATGTAAAGAATCTTGTTAGTTTCCAAATATTTTTAAATCTATAAATCATCTTCAAATAATGCTTTTATATGCTTAGTGAGCAGCATATGTTGAAGAAAACTATAACTCTCAGATTGCCATTGTAATTTAAATTATTGTTGGCCATACTACAAGATACTAAGAATGAAAAGCACCAGTTAGATTGTCTATCAGGGCCATTGCTGTTGTTGATAAGCTCCATATACCTTTCCCATAAATTTCTAGTACTTAAAGAATTTCTGCTTTTATCTGCAGATTTAAGCCATTATACCCATGCTGTTACTATTACAAAAGGGATATATGCTCATTATAGGAAAAAAGCCATAAAATATTAACAAAGAATAAAGATACTAATAATCTCATTCAGAAACCAGATTCAATCCTGGTGTTTGAATTTCCAAATCTTTCACTATGCATGTTTCTACAAATATCTAAACATAGGTATAATCTGTATATTTACATAAATACACACAATTCTGGATGCATAGATTAGATTAACTGATTTGTTGCTGCTTCTGTTGTTTAGTCATGTCCAACTCTTTTGCAACTCCATGGACTATAGCCCACCAGGCTTCTCTGTCCATGGGGTTTTCCAGGCATGAATACTGGCATGGGTTGCCATTTCTTCCTCCAGGGGATCTCCTTGACCCAGGGATTGAACTGATGTGTGTATGTGAAAGTTGCTCAGTCGTGTCCAACTCTTTGCGACCCCATGGACTATACTCCAGGCCAGAATACTGGAGTGGGTAGCCTTTCCCTTCTCTAGGGGATCTTCCCAACCCAGGGATCAAATAGGGGTCTCCTGAATTGCAGGTGGATTCTTTACCAACTGAGCTATCAGGGAAGTCTCCTGCATTGGCAGGTGAATTCTTAACCACTGAGCTGCCAGGGAAGCACAGATTAACTGACAGATTAGGGTAATCTTGATGCCACATTCTAAGTATTATTCCAAAAGGATGTACTGATTTTCCAGTTTGAGTTTCTGGTTCATCTTCATTTGAATTCTGCTAATCTTCCTAGTATATTGCAATGACTTTCAGATTTGTGTCCTCAATGAACAACCTTAACTATGAATAGAATTTCCCTCAAGATGGTTCATAGGAGTTTGATTTGGTAGCACCAGAAATAGGAATTCTAAAAAAAAGATTGTATATGCTGTTCCTTTTGCTTGTCATGTACTACATTTCCAAGGTCCTAGCCTGATACATACCAAGTGCTCAGCAAATATTTGTTAAATTAATGAATGAATATGAGAAGGAAAACTTTTCTGTGGCAATATTTTATAATATCCTTCCATTTCCAGCCCTATCACAACACTGTAACAAGCTACAACACATGTTCTATGACAAGAAATGAGAATACTGTAAAGGAGACTGGAAAAATCACCCTGGTAATTGAAACATTTATCCCCAATTCTGGAAACGATTGACCTAGGAAGTCCCTTCCTATTTTCTTAATATGCCTGTTTGTATAAGATCTACTTTTATCTTATGTTTATCATCATAAACATAAGATGCACTCAGCATTTTGTATTTATGTCCACATTAATATTTGATCGGAGGTACATAAACATTACCCAGACTTTTAATCAAATTGTTGAAACGTAAGAGCAAAATATTTCTATAAGGATAGTTTAATGCTGTAGCAGCTTTAAGTCTAGACAGCTACTATGTAAGTAGAGAATCGTAACGACTCCATTGATTCTGATTAATGCTACGCTCAACAATAATTCAGTCTTGTCTCAAAGTTTCTAAGGCTGGAGTTAACAACCTTTCAAGTGTATAAATAATGTGTGAAAGGTTAGAAAGATAGTGTCTCTGTGCGAATTATGCCAACCACTGGCCTTCCTATTTATCAAGTGTTAAAGAAAGAAGAGTGTGGGGAGTTGCAAAGAAAGGAAGTAGTCACAGAAAATGGATAAACTATTTTTTGAAGACAGGCTTAGGTATGGTAATTCAGTGTTAAACTTAAAATTATCATAGGGCAATTCTGGACTGCCTGGACAAGGAGTGTAAGACAGGACAACAGGGAGTTAAAACAAAAATCATTAAATAGAAGTTACTCTGCATTAGCTCAGTGCTTGACACATATTGGATGCCCTATACATTAGGTTAATAAATGAATTGTGGTTTAGGCCTCAGGAAGCTAAAATAACTCTCATATTGGCCTATTATGAATATAATCTCATGCTAATCTCAATTCATATTTTTATAATATGAATTGAATTATCATCTTCAGTCATCTGAATTCATACTGATGTTTTAATTATATCAATATATAGTATATTGAGTGAAGTTGAACTTGCTCTTGGTTTTAGCCTAATTCTAAAAGTGATTATTAATGAATAGTAGGAGTTTACAAAGTATTATGCACAGGTAAAGCTAATAGAATCTAAAAACTATTTTAATAACTGTGTGACCTTATTAGCAATAACTTAGTAAGTTACTGCTTTTTAAAAAAATTATATACATATGTTTAAAACTGATACATACGTTTAAAACATACATATGTTTATGTATATACATATGTTTGTTACATATTTATACATATAGATATGTGTAAGTTACATACATGTGTTTAAAACTCAACATGGCAACATTAGGAGAATAAATTTGTGCAAAATGAACTTTCATAATTTTACCACCATGATACTATGATTATCTTTTCTATATATTTATTAATATATTTCTTACTTGTCTTCATACTTACATAAGCCTTTTCCTCAGAGATATATTACTAATATTTATTCACTAAATATTAGTTTAAATTCAATTAATTTTTACAGTACCTGGAAATTCTTCAAATAATGGACCCTCATGATACCTACTAATGCTAGAATATTTACACTGCTATAATGGTGTTTTTAGTTAACTTTTAAAACTCAATAATGTTTGTATAGCTAAAATATTACTAATTTAAATGAAATAAATTTTTAGCATTGACAAAAACTTATTTGGTTTAAAACAAACACACAGCATATAAGTATTTGAGAAGCATAAAGTATTAGTTACCTGAACCTTCCAATTCTTCTTAGATGTGAAAACATTTCACCACCAGGAACATATTCCATAACCATGTATAAATTAGAATTATCCTATTAAGTAAAAAGAATAAATAAATCAAAACTATGAAACTTAGATTATTTCTCATGAAAATATTTTAAGATGACACCATGTACAATTAGAAAAAGACAAGTTAAAAATCTGATAGATTACTAACATCAGGAAATAGAGAATAAATGGAACATGCTCTCACTTTTGTACACTGGGGCACTTATTTTTTTCCCTGGTACTCTTGCCACAGATTGGTCTGGGATTTTTGCTGTTCCTGCTCTTACAGGAAATACTTAACTCTTGAACAATTAAACACTGGGGTAATGACTTAATGCTATAGTGTAAGCAAAAGTTTAAAAATAATTTGAAAAATAATATTTACATTTTATGCACCTAAATAAGGTCAGAGAGATTAATAATTTTGAACATCATTCTAAATACACAGGTCTTCACTTGATTTAACGAATAAAAGAGGACAAAGGAGAAAGATTAAAATGTTCCATATTAATCCACTGGTAGAGAGATGCCAAGTATCATCCCAAATAGCTGAAAAGCTGCCAACTTAAAGAATAAATCTTTTGCAACTTTATAAGGTGCTTGAGCAGAGGGCCAAAGACTATTTTGCTTCAATAAATGAAGAGGCTAGAACACAAATTACAAGTAAAAGAAGACGGTGAGACTGCAGCAGAAAAGGTTCAAGAGGAGAAGCTATGTGGGTGTATCCATTTGTATGAGTGTAAGATATGCTTAATAAGATGTCACTATGAATTTTAATAAACTGATATACTTGATCTTATAATACCATTTCATGAAAAATTACACATTATCTTTAACAATTTCCTCAAGAACAGTAAAAACCTTTTCAAATGTCAGCTAAGTTTTTAAGCACAACAGGACTTACATAAAATCTAAATATATTACTTTTTTGTTTATCCATATTTTCCAGCTTTATCATATAGATTAGAATCCTACTACAGTTTCATATTTTAAAAAATATGAAGTTGAAAATATTTTATTTTGATAGAAGTAAAATTTACCTTAAAAGCATATTCCAGTCGAACAAGAAAAGGAAAATTCACTGCCTGTAATATTCTTTTCTCATTCAAAGTATGCTCTATTTGCTTCAGTTTAACAACCTGTAATTGAGAGGAAAAGATATATTTAATGTATTTGAACAAAATTTAAAAGTTTCTATAATTTAAAAAATTAATTAATTTATTTTAATTGGAGACTAATTACAATATTGTGGTGGTTTTGCCATACATCGACATGAATACAGGTCTGGGACAATTCAGAAGGATGGGATGGGGAGGGAGGTGGGAGGGGGTTTCAGGAAAGTTGCTATAATTTAAAAGAAGAAAATTTTCCATATAATAATGAACTTGCAGAAGCAGGATTGCCAATTTAAATACAGATAATAAGAATAATAACTACCAATGAGAATTATCAGATTCAAATGAAATACCTAACAGGGGTTTAAAATTTAGTCTTCAGAATGTCAAATATAATTTTCAGTTAAGAAGCAAGAGCTATGAAGAAAGAGGTTCATAATAAATTACCTAAAAAGTTAATATATGACAATACTTGGGTCTTAATGACTTATTGGCCACTAAAAGAACTGGTACAAATAACTGTAATAAGTAGGTATTGATTTTAAATCTTGAGAAGATAAGCAAGAAAATTAAAGATTAAGGTAAAGTCAATGATTTTTAAAAAGTGGGTAAAAATGAACAATCTGTTAATATCATTATATCTGAATAAATACAATAACAAATTCTAAAACTTCAATTTGTATAGCCACAAACTATTGACAAAAATGACTGTCTTTATAACAAATAGGTCATTTAGGATTGATCAATTGATCTATTCCACTGGATAGTCTAATCAATCAGGTCCATAGCAGGGAAAGCAACTTATCTTGACCTACTGAAGACTGTTATTTTATACCAAAAGAGGTTCTATTCTGAATTGAACATTAATACGAAAGGTAATTAAAGGGCTTCCCTGGTGGTCCAGTGGTTAAGAATCTGCCTTGCAATGCAGGAGACACACTGATCCCTGGTCCAGGAAGATTGCACATGCCTTGGAGCAACTAATCACATGCGCCACAACTCTAGAGCCTGTGTTCCGAAATGAGAAGTCACGGCAACGGGAAGCCCGTGCATCACAACTAGACAGTAGGCCCCAAATACTACAACTAGAGAAAGCCCGAGTGCAGCAACAAAGACCTAGCACAGCCAAAAACAAAAAATTCTTTAAAGTCTTTGTATAAAAAAAGGTAATCAAAGACACTGTCCATTATTAGGATATAAAATTACAGTATAAAAATAATGCTGAGTAAAGAATAGTTGACTGAGAGTCAGAAGACCTGTGTTTTAGTCTAGACCTTCTATTCAACCAGCTTTGTGACACTGGAGATACTGCAACTCACTGCTTTTTCCTACCTGAAAATATGAAGTGGCTGAATCACTATTAGTCCATACTTATTACAATAAATTATATAACATTAGCTGGAGAATTATTGTTGCTTTGTGCTTACTTTTTATTCATAGACTGATTTTATTTTTTTTTTAAAGCAGTTTCAGGTTCACAGCAGAATCAAACATAAAGTACAAGATTTCCCATGTATCTTTTGCCCCACACATGCCTAGCCTCCCCTATTATCAACATTCTTCACCAGAGTGGACATTTGCTACAATCAATGAACCTATACTGACCCATTATTATCTCCATTAGTTTGATCAGGGTTCACTCTTGGTGTTGTACATTCTATGGGTTTGAACAAATGTGTAATGACACGTACCCACCATTATAATATACAGAGTAGTTTCACTGGTTTTGATATCAGGGTGATGGTGGCCTCATTCAAAGAAGTCACAAGCATTCCCTCCTCTGTAATTTTTTGGAATAGTGTGAGAAGGATGGATGAAAACTCTTATTTGAATATTTGGTAGAATTCATCTGTGAGGACATTTGGTCCTGAACTTTTGTTTGTTGGAAGTTGTTTTTTTTTTTTTTTTATTTACTGATTCATTACTGGTAATTGGTATGTTCATATTTTCTATTTCTTCCTATTTCAAGCTTGAGAGAGTGTACTTTTCTAGGATTTCCATTTCTTATAGTTTGTCCATTTTATTAGCATTGTAATCTCTTGTGATACTCTGTATTTCTGTGGTGTCAGTTGTAACTTCTTTTTCATTTCTGATTTTATTTGAGTCTTCTCTCTTTTTTACTTGATGAGTCTGGTTAAAAGTTCTTATTAATTTTATTTATCTTTTAAAGAACCAGCTCTTGGTTTCAGAAATCTTTTCTACCGTGTTTTTTTTTTTTTTTTAGTCTCTATTTCATTTATTTCTGTTCTGATCTTTATGATTTCTTTCCCTTCTACTAAATTTGGGATTTGTTTATTTTTCTTTTTCTAGTTCCTTTAGGTGTAAGATTAGGTTGTCTGAAATTTTTTTCTTGTTTCCTAAGGCAGTCTTGTATCACTGTAAACCTCCTTCTTAGAAATGCTTCTGCTGTGTCCCACAGATTCTGGATCATTGTGTTTCATTTTCATTGTTTCCAGGTATTTGCTCATTTCCGCTTTGATTTCTTCAGTGACCCAGTGGTTGTGTAGTAGCACACTGTTTAGCTTCCATGTTGTTTGTGTTTTTTGCACTTTTTTTGTAGTTGATTTCTCATTTCATATAATTGTAGGCAGAAAAGGTGCTTGATATGATTTCAACATTCTTATATTTATTAAGATTTATTTTGTAGCCTAGCATTAATCTATCCTTGGAGAAGGCAATGGCAACCCACTCCAGTACTCTTGCCTGGAAAATCCCACGGGCGGAGGAGCCTGGTAGGCTGCAGTCCATGGGGTCACTAAGAGTCAGACATGACTGAACGACTTCACTTTGACTTTTCACTTTCATGCATTGGAGAAGGAAATGGCAACCCACTCCAGTGTTCTTGCCTGGAGAATCCCAGGGACGGTGGAGCCTAGTGGGCTGCCGTCTATGGGGTCGCACAGAGTTGGACATGACTGAAGTGACTTAGCAGTAGCAGCATTAATCTATCCTGGAGAATTTCCATGTGTGCTTGAAAAGAATGTTTATTCTGTTACTTTGGGGTGGAATTTTTTGTATATAGGTATTAAATTCATCTAGTATAATTTATCAGTTCACACCAGTGTTTATTGATTTTGTCTCACTCCAATTGAGTGATATAAGTGAGATATTAAAGTCCCCTACTATTAATATGTTACAATCAATTTCTTCCTTTATGTTTGTTAATATTTGCTATATGTATTTGGCTGCTCCTATGGTTCTTCAGTCACTCGGTTGTGTCTGTCTCTTTGCAACCCCATGGACTGCAGCCCACCAGGCTCCTCTGTCTAAGGGATTTCCCAGGCAAGAATACTGGAGTGGGTTGCCATTTTCTTCTCCACTCCCATGGTAGGTGCATATACATGTATAATTGTCATTACTTCTTCTTAGATTAACCCCCTTTGTAATTCCCTCTTTGCCTCTTATTATAGTCATTGTTTTATACTCTATTTTGTCTTAATATAAATATTCCTATTCCAGTTTTCTTTTCATTTCCATTTGCATGGCATATTTTTTTTTTTTTTTTTACCATCTCTTCACTTACAGTCTGTGTGTCTTTAAGATTTGTAGTGAGTCTCTTGTAGGCAACATATACATAGGTTTTGTTTTCTCTTTTAATCCATTCAGCTTTTAGTTCATTTACACTTAAAGTAATTATTGATAGGTATGTACTTATTGCCATTTGGGTAACTGTTTTCAGGTTTTATTTTGTTCCTTTCTTCTTTTGCTAACTTCCCTTGTGATTTGATATCTATCTTTAATGTTATGTTTGGATTCTTTCCTCTTTTTGTGTGTCTGTATTATAGATTTTTGGTTTGTGGATACAAGTAGGTTTATATATAGAAATATATATATATAGTTACTTAAATCAATCATCTCTTAAATTTTAATGCATTCTAACAATCCCACATTTTTACTTCCCCCTGCTAAACATTTACGGAGAAGGCAATGGCACCCCACTCCAGTGCTCTTGCCTGGAAAATCCCATGGACGGAGGAGCCTGGTGGGCTGCAGTCCATGGGGTCGCTAAGAGTCGGACACGACTGAGCGACTTCACTTTCACTTTTCCCTTTCATGCATTGGAGAAGGAAATGGCAACCCACTTCAGTGTTCTTGCCTGGAGAATCCCAGGAACAGGGGAGCCTGGTGGGCTGCCGTCTATGGAGTCGCACAGAGTCAGACATGACTGAAGCGACTTAGCAGCAGCAGCAGCAGCTAAACATTTAATGTTTTTAGATGCCACAAAAGATGTATTAAAACTAATAAATTATTTTAGTAAGGTTTCACAATATAAAATAAATAAGAATATTTTGTGTTTTAATACACTAAAAACAAACTATCACAAAGAGAAATCAAAACAGTCTCACTTACAATTGCATCAAAAAAAAAAAGAAAAAGTAAAACATCCAGATAAATCTAACCAAGGAGATAAAAACCTGTACTTGGAAAATGAAAACACATTGATGAAATAAACTACAAATGACACAAACAAATGGGAAGACACACTGTGCTCATGGATTGGAAGACTTAACATTATTAAAACGGCCATACTACCCACAGTAATTTACAGATTCAATGCAATCTCTTATCAAAATACCAGTGGTATTTTTCACAGAACTAGAATAAATAATTCTAAAATTTATTTGTAAACACAGCCCTGAATAGCCAAAACAATCTTGCAAAAGAACAAAGCTGCAGGTATGCTTCCTGATTTCAAAGTATACTACAAAGCTATAGTAAACAAAGCAGTATGGTACTGGTATAAAGAAAGACAAACAGACCAACAAAACAGAATAGAAAGCTCAGAAATAAACCCATACTTATATGGTCAATTAATCTACCAATGAACAAGGCAAGAATCTACAATGGGGAAAAAGACAGTCTCTTCAATAAATACTGTTGGGAAAATTGAACAGCTATAAGCAAAAGAATCAAAGTGGATTATTTTCTCATACCATATACAAAAATAAACTCAAAATAGATTAAAGACTATTGTAAGACCTGAAACTATAAAACACCTAGAAGAAAACACAGAAAGTATGCTCTTGATACTTGTCTCAGAAATATTTTTTTGGATATGTCTCCTCAAGCAAGGGAAGCAAAAACAAAAATAAACATATGGGACTACATCAAACTGAAAAGCTGGTGCACAGTAAAGGAAGCTATGAACAAAACAAGAAGACAGCCAACTAGATGAGGAAAATATCTGCAAACAATTATATGATAAAGGGTTAATACCCAAAATATACAAAAAAGTCATACAACTGAATATCAAAAAACAATCAGATTGAAAAATGGGCAGAGGACTCAAAAACACATTTTTCCAAAGATGACATACACAAAGTCAACAGGTACATGAAAAAATGTTCAATATCAGTAATTATCAGTTCAGTACAGTTCAGTTGCTCAGTTGTGTCTGACCCTTTGTGACGCCATGAATTACAGCACGCCAGGCCTCCCTGTCCATCACCAACTCCTAGAATTCTCTCAAACTCATGTGCATTGAGTTGGTGATGCCATCCAGCCATCTCATCCTCTGTCGCTCCCTTCTCCTCCTGCCCCCAATCCCTCCCAGCATCAGGGTCTTTTCCAATGAAGGCCAAAGGATTGGATTTTCAGCTTTAACATCAGTCCTTCCAGTGAACACCCAGGACTGATCTCCTTCAGGACGGATTGGTTGGATCTCCTTGCAGTCCAAGGGGATCTCAAGAGTCTTCTCCAACACCACAGTTCAAAAGCATCAATTCTTCGGCTCTCAGCCTTCTTCACAGTCCAACTCTCACATCCATACATGACCGCTGGAAAAGCATAGCTTTGACTAGACGGACCTTTGTTGGCAAAGCAGTATCTCTGCTTTTCAATATACTATCTAGGTTGGTCATAACTTTCCTTCCAAGGAGCAAGCGTCTTCCGACTTCATGGCTGCAATCACCATCTGCAGTGATTTTGGAGCCCCAAAAGGGAAATGCAAATCACAATCACAATGAGCTAACACCATATACCTATTAGAATGGCTATTATCAAAAAGACACAAATAACAACTGTTGGCAAGGACATGGAGAAAATGGAACCCTCCTGTACTGGTGATGGGAAGATAAATTGGTAAGGTCCCTATGGAAAACAGTAATGGGGTTCTGCAAAAAAATTAGAACTATTACATAATCCAGCAATTCCACTTCAGAGTATTTTTCTAAAGAACACAAAAACACTAATTCAAAAAGATATATGCACCTCTATGCTAACTGCAGTGTTATTTATAATAGCCAAAATATGGAAGTAACCTAAGTGTCCATTAATAGATGGACTGTTAAAGAAGATGGAATAAAATGGGATTGACTCAGCCATAAAAAAAGAAGGAAATCTTGCCATTAGTGACAACATAGGTGGACTTAGAGGGTATGAGGGTATTATGCTAAGTAAAATAAGTCAGACAGACAAAGAAAAATACTGTTATGATATCTCTTATATGTTGAATCTAAAAAACATATGAACAAACAAAACAAAATAGAAACAAACTCATAGATACAGAGAACTCAGAGTGGAGGGGGTTTGGTGGATGAGTGATACAGGTAAGGGAGATTAAGAGATACAAACTTTAAGAGCTTACAAAAGAAAGAGTTACAAAATAAATGAGTCACAGGTATAAAGTACACCATACGGAAAATGTGCTCATTGTGCTGTGCTTGGTTGGTCAATTAAGTCCAGATCTTTGCGATCCCATGTACTGTATCCCACCAGGCTCCTCTGTCCATGGGATTTTCCAGGCAATAATACTGGAGCGGGTTATCATTTCCTCCTCTAGGGGATCTTTCTGAGCCAGGGATTGAACCTGCGTCTCCTGCACTGGCAGGTGGATTCTTTACCACTGAGCCACCTATAATCAATAATATTATGATAACTTTGTGCAGTGACAGATGGTAATTAGATTTATTGTAGTGATCATTTTATAATGTATACACATATCAAATCATTATGTTGTACACCTGTAACTAATATAGTATTTTAGGTCTATTATGCTTCAAACAAACAGATTTGAAACATTTTGTTGTTGTGCTAGCAATACAAGTATACTAGTCACTTATCCTGTCTCAGATCCAATTATCTCATCTAGATAATTAGGTTAAGAACTAGTTGAGATGGCTCTCTAAGAGCTCCATGCTCAGATTATATAAATCAGGAGCAGAAAGTTCAAGGATGAGTTGAAGCTTGGACAAGAGTACACAGGGAAAGCATACAGAACATGAAGTAGAAAGAGTGGATAGTCCAGAGATTGAGATTAGCAGTCTTTACAGATAAGACAGAAGAAAAAAAAATAGAACAAAATATGAAAAACCACATGAAAAAGAAGAGCCCAGAGAGAAAACAGTATAATCAGGAGCATAGGGTTCCAAAAGTCCAGGGACAAGACGGTTTAAAGACAGCAGTCTGTACAGTCACAGGCTCTAAAAAAGTCACATAAGATGAGCAAAAAGAGTCCACTGGACTTGGTCATTAAGTCACTGGATTGGTGACCCATGGTAATGTTATTTCAGTGGAGTAGCAAGAAGTAGGAGATAAACAAGAAGGCAGCTAAATTGTTGTGGGTTAAAGATTAAAAGGAAGTGGGTTAGTGGGCAGGGTGATTAAACTATTTTTTCAAGAAGCATAGCTAGAAAAGATATGTGAAAGAGGGCAGAAGACAAAGATACACAAATGTGTGTATGAGTGTATTTAATTTTAGAGACTTAAGTCATTATTCCTTTTCATGTTAGAAGTTAATTTTGTTTTTGTTTTAAAGTAGAGGTTGGACTGAAACCTCAAACCAGTCTAATGTTGTGCTGTCCAACATGGTAGCCACTAACCACATGAGGTTATTTAACACTTGAAAGGTGCCAAGTTGAAGGGCAATGTACTGTTAGTGTAAAATAAACATCAGATTTTGGAACCTGATATGAAAAAAAGAATACAAAACACCTCAGTAATTTTTATGTTAATTACATATGGCAGTGATAGTATTTTAGATACCTCAGGCTAAATAAAGTTCTATTAATTAAGATTAATTTTTACTTTTTTAAAAATGGAGCTACTAAAAACCTTAAAATGACATATGTGCCTCACATTGTATTTCTGTTGAATACTACTAGTTTTATCCACCATCTATAACCCTGATTACTAGCTAAGTACTGTTTCCTCCATATTTTCCTATCTATACTCCAATAAGCCAAAATGTCATTCTTGGGTACATAACGTCTGTAAGATAACAAATCAAGATTTGCCATTTTTCTTTTACTTTCCTTCAATCATGATTACTAGAAAAATAGAAGCTTAATATTTAAAGCATGAATAATTCAGACATTCTGATTCATTTGTGCGTGCTCAGTCATGTCCAGCTCTTTGCAATCCCATGGACTGTGGCCCACCAGGCTTCTCCGTCCATGGAATTTTCTAGGCAATAATATGCAGAAGGTTGCTATTTCCTACTCTAGGGGATATTCCTGTACTAGGGATCGAACCAACATCTCTTGCATCTCAGGCAGATTCTTTACCACTTAGCCACCTGGGAAGACCTTCTAATTCATTAGGTAGTGGCAATATATTATAAATATTCAAATTTAATTTTTAATTATTTTTTTAGCTATAACTGATATATAACATTATTAGTTTGATGTGTACAATATAAAGATTTGATATTTGTTACAGTATGCAGGTTTTCAAATTTTTCCCTGCTTAACTTACATTTTAAATTAAACAACTCAATCATGTTAAACAACAAGGCTTCAACTGTCAATTAAGTCATAAAATAAATCACTAAATTTCTATTACCTCAATCTAAGGATCTAGTAATTGGTCCCTGAATTTCTCCACAAGACAAAATGTAATAGAGATGCTTGTTCTTTACATATAGAATTCAGTATTTTGTTAGAAAATATATACAAACCTATTATGTATATTGTCACCCTGTTTATTTAACTTATATGCAGAGTACATCATGAGAAATGCTGGACTGGAAGAAACACAAACTGGAATCAAGATTGCCAGGAGAAATATCAATAACCTCAGATATGCAGATGACACCACCCTTATGGCAGAAAGTGAAGAGGAACTAAAAAGCCTCGTGATGAAAGTGAAAGTGGAGAGTGAAAAAGTTGGCTTAAAGCTCAACATTCAGAAAACGAAGATCATGGCATCCGGTCCCACTACTTCATGGGAAATAGATGGGGAAACAGTGGAAACAGTGTCAGATTTTATTTTTCTGGGCTCCAAAATCACTGCAGATGGTGACTGCAGCCATGAAATTAAAAGACGCTTACTCCTTGGAAGGAAAGTTATGACCAACCTAGATAGCATGTTCAAAAGCAGAGACATTACTTTGTCAACAAAGGTTCGTCTAGTCAAGGCTATGGTTTTTCCTGTGGTCATGTATGGATGTGAGAGTTGGACTGTGAAGAAGGCTGAGAGCCAAAGAATTGATGCTTTTGAACTGTGGTGTTGGAGAAGACTCTTGAGAGCCCCTTGGACTGCAAGGAGATCCAACCAATCCATTCTGAAGGAGATCAGCCCTGGGATTTCTTTGGAAGGAATGATGCTAAAGCTGAAACTCCAGTACTTTGGCTACCTCATGCGAAGAGTTGACTCATTGGAAAAGACTCTGATGCTGGGAGGGATTGGGGGCAAGAGGAGAAGGGGACGACAGAGGATGAGATGGCTGGATGGCATCACTGACTTGATAGACGTGAGTCTGAATGAACTCCGGGAGTTGGTGATGGACAGGGAGGCCTGGCGTGCTGCGATTCATGGGGTCGCAAAGAGTCAGACACGACTGAGCGACTGATCTGATCTGATTATGTATAAATTATTATTGAAATAATAATATATCCCCGTGGGGAAATTAACAAGATGGCACCAGTCAGGCTCTCTCACCCCATGCTCTCTAGCCCTCTCGCCCTATGATCTGTCAACAATGACTTTGCTGCATTAATGACAGCTGAGATAACTTATAGCACTACTCATGCGTGTTATAAGATACTTGCTTGGTCACTGGCAATTTTGTGTGGTATGCCTGTATGAGCTTCACATGAAAGCACTGGCTGCTGCTGCTTTGGGGCTACTCTAGGGCAGCATCATGATTATTTTATGTGAGATTATGTTCTGGCTACATTATGGCTACATTATGGTTATATTGTAGCTGGTGCTATGACTGCTGCGTCAGCCAGAGGAGAGGCTATGCTATGGCCGCTGTGTGAGCCAGGAGAGAATAAATGTGTCTGCAATTCTTACAGCTGCTCGTGTCTTCTTCCAGCCTCTTAGCTAAAGCCTTGCCTACCCTGAGTTCAGTGAACAGTGTGAACAGGATCAGCGATACAATCCGCATACACTCAAACTATTACCTTTGTGTGCCATATAGTCACAATAAATAGGAATGCAAGTTAAATGTGACAATAAAATCATCTGGAGGTGTCAGTTCAGATCAGTTGCTCAGTTGTGTCCAACTCTTTGTGACCCCAAGGACTGCAGCACGCCAGGCCTCCCTGTCCATCACCAACTCCCACAGCTTACTCAAACTCATGTTCACTGAGTCGGTGATGCCATCCAAGCATCTCATCCTCTGTCGACCCCTTCTCCTCCTGTCTTCCCAGCATCTTTCCCAGCATCAGGGTCCTTTCAAATGAGTCAGTTCTTTGCATCAGGTGGCCAGAGTATCAGAGTTTCAGCTTCAGCATCTATCCTTCCAATGAATATTCAGGACTGATTTCCTTTAGGATCGACTGGTTGGATCTCCTTGCTGTCCAAGGGACTCTCAAGAGGCTTCTCCAACACCACAGTTCAAAAGCAACAGTTCTTCGGTGCTCAGCTTTCTTTATAGTTCAACTCTCACATCTATACACGACTACTGGAAAAGCCATAGCTTTGACTAGATGGACCTTTGTTGGCAAAGTAATGTCTCTGCTTTTGAATATGCTGTCTAGGTTGGTCATAACTTTTCTTCGAAGGAGCAAGTGTCTCTTAATTTCATGGCCGCAGTCACCATCTGCAGTGATTTTGGAGCCCCCCAAAATAAAGCCTATCACTGTTTCTACTGTTTCCCCATCTATTTGTCATGAAGTGAAGGGACCAGATGCCATGATCTTAGTTTTCTGGATGTTGAGTTTTAAGCCAACTTTTTCACTCTCCTCTTTCATCAAGAGGCTCTTTAGTTCTTCACTTTCTGCCATAAGGGTGGTGTCATCTGTATATCTGAGGTTATTGATATTTCTCCCTGCAATCATGATTCCAACTTGTGCTTTATCCAGTCCAGCATTTCTCATGATGTACTCTGCATATAAGTTAAATAAGCAGGGTGACAATATACAGCTTTGACATACTCCATTCCCGATTTGCAAACAGCCTGTTGTTCCATGTCCAGTTCTAACTCTTGCTTCTTGACCTGCATACAGGTTTTTCAGGAGGCATGTAAGGTGGTCTGGCATTTCCAACTCTTTAATAATTTTCCACAGTTTGTTGTGATCCACACAGTCAAAGGCTTTAGCTTTAGTCACTAAAGCAGAAGTAGATATTTTTCTGGAACTCTCTTGCTTTTTTGATGATCCAACGGATGTTGGCAATTTGATCTCTGGTTCCTCTGCCTTTTCTAAATCCAGTTTGAATATCTGGAAGTTCACGGTTCACATACTGTTGAAGCCTGGTGTCAATGTAAGTCATTCTAGTGCATGTGTTTAATAATTCAGCTGATAAAACGGAAATTTACTCTTTAGGTAAATAACAATGAATATACTAATATCATTGCTTTAGATTCCATATATAAACAATATCACGTAATATTTCTTTCTCTGTTTGACTTATTTCACTAGTATGATAATCTCTAGGTCCATCCTAGACTTAGATACTGCAAATGGCATTATTTCATTACTTTTATGGCTGAGTAAATACCCCATCATGTACATATATACCACATCTTTATTCATCTGCTGATGGACATTTATGTTGCTTCCATTTCTTGGCTACTATAAATAGTGCTGCAAAGAACATTGGGGTGCATCTGCCTTTTCAAATTATGGTTTCCTCTGGATATATACCCAGAAGTAGGATTGCAGGATCATATGGAATCTCCATTTTTAGTTTTTTAAGGAACCTTAATACTGTTCTGACTCTGATGCTGGGAGGGATTGGGGGCAGGAGGAGAAGGGGACGACAGAGGATGAGATGGCTGGATGGCATCACTGACTTGATGGACGTGAGTCTGAGTGAACTCCGGGAGTTGGTGATGGACAGGGAGGCCTGGCGTGCTGCGATTCATGGGGTCGCAAAGAGTCGGACACGACTGAGCAACTGAACTGAACTGAATACTGTTCTACACATAATGGCTGCATCAACAATGTAGCGGGTTCAAATACTGTTGAAGCCTGGTGTCAATGTAAGTCATTCTAGTGCATGTGTTTAATAATTCAGCTGATAAAACGGAAATTTACTCTTTAGGTAAATAACAATGAATATACTAATATCATTGCTTTAGATTCTTTTTCTCTATGTTGGCATATTACATATTTTTCTCAATATGTTGGCATATTACTTTGCCAACAATGGTCTGTCTAGTCAAGGCTATGGTTTTTCCTGTGGTCATATATGGATGTGAGAGTTGGATTGTGAAGAAGGCTGAGAGCCGAAGAATTGATGCTTTTGAACTGTGGTGTTGGAGAAGACTCTTGAGAGTCCCTTGGACTGCAAGGAGATCCAACCAGTCCATTCTGAAGGAGATCAGCCCTGGGATTTCTTTGGAAATCCTGGGATTTCTTTAGATTCTTTTTCTCCATATCTTCTCTAGCATTTATTATTTGTAGACTTTTGATTATGGCCATTCTGACCAGTGTGAGGTGATACCTCATTGCATTTTATATTTTCATTTCTCTAATATGGCATCCGGTCCCATCACTTCATGGGAAATAGATGGGGAAACAGTGGAAACAGTGTCAGACTTTATTTTTCTGGGTTCCAAAATCACTGCAGATGGTGACTGCAGCCATGAAATTAAAAGACGCTTACTCCTTGGAAGGAAAGTTATGACCAACCTAGACAGCATTTTCAAAAGCAGAGATATTACTTTGCCAACAATGGTCTGTCTAGTCAAGGCTATGGTTTTTCCTGTGGTCATATATGGATGTGAGAGTTGGATTGTGAAGAAGGCTGAGAGCCGAAGAATTGATGCTTTTGAACTGTGGTGTTGGAGAAGACTCTTGAGAGTCCCTTGGACTGCAAGGAGATCCAACCAGTCCATTCTGAAGGAGATCAGCCCTGGGATTTCTTTGGAAGGAATGATGCTAAAGCTGAAACTCCAGTACTTTGGCCACCTCATGCAAAGAGTTGACTCATTGGAAAAGACTCTGATGCTGGGAGGGATTGGGGGCAAGAGGAGAAGGGGATGACAGAGGATGAGATGGCTGGATGGCATCGCTGACTCGATGGACATGAGTCTGAGTGAACTCCGGGAGTTGGTGATCGACATGGAGGCCTGGCATGCTGCGATTCATGGGGTCGCAAAGAGTCGGACACGACTGAGCGACTGATCTGATCTGATCTGAATATGTAATTAGAAATACTGAGTATCCTTTCACATGCCTATTGGCCATCTGTATGTCTTCTTTTCAGAAATATCTATTTACATTTCCACCTATTTTTGATCGGATTTTATATACATATATATTGAGCTGTATAAGCTATTTATATATTATGGAAATTAATTTTTGGCAGTCAAACATCATTTGCAAATATTTTCTACCACTCTGTAGGTTGTCTTTTTATTTTATGGTTTCCTTTGCTGTACAAAAGCTTTAAATAAGTCCCATTTGTTTATTTTTGTCTTTATTTCCAATACTCTAAGAGATGGAGCCAAAAAATATTAATGTAATTTATGTTAAAGAGCGTTCTGCCTATGTTCTGCCTAGAGGTTATCACACTAAGTGAAGTAGGCAAGGTAGATAAAGACAAGTATCACATTATATTACTTACTTGTGAAATCTAAAAACATAATACAAATGAATTTATTTACAACACAGAAATAGGCTCACAGACATAGAGAGCAAATAGAAAACAAACTTATGGTTACCAACAGGGAAAGCTGGGGGATAAACTGAGAGTTTGGGATTAAAAAATACACACTAATAAATATAAAATATATTACCAACAAGAACCTGTATAGTACAAGAACTATACTCAATATCTTGTAATAACCTGTAATGGGAAAGAATCTAAAAAAGAAAAAAATATATATACAACATATAAAACTGAATCACTATGCTGTATACCTGAAGTTAACACAAAATTGTAACAGCATTGTATTTCAATTTAAAATTTAAAAAAGTTTTAAAAAATTCCAAAAGAAAACCAGACAAATAAATACACTAACCTTCTGCTTATCTAAGATCTTCATGGCATAATACTGTTCAGTGGCTTTGTGTTTCACCAACATGACTCTTCCAAATGAACCTGTTCCAAGGGTTTTTTTCCTTTCAAAATCCTCCAGCCCAGCATTATTCTAAATATACAGGAAAAAATATATTTTATAATTAGAAGTATTGATAAGAAGAATATGATAACTATAATAGACTTAATAATATATTATCAGAATAGACAGTTTATAACTATCCATTTAAAAACAATATAAAAAGACTACAGAAATTCCAGTTTATTGATTCTGTTTTTCCCTTTGAATAAGAAAGGATCTTACATTTGAGGAGAGACTTATATCATAAACAAAGAGTAATAGTAATGTGAGGAAATAAGATCCTCAGTTGAAATATAAAAGGTCACATTCCAATATGAATTCATAGTACTGGATTTATAATAAATTAGATACATATTTTGGTAATTAAAAAGTGACCAGAAGTATGTAATCATGGAAGCCACACAGTGCATTTGCAAAAAAATTGTAATGAATAGATAAGCTGAGCATCAGTCATTTCACCAGTTATCTCTGAAGAAAGCAGTGTCTTACTATCCTTTCTATGTCTTTCTATCCTTATATAAACTAGATAATAACAGCATGAGAGATCCAAATAATTTTCTCTCTCTTATGTGATAATAACCCTGTATTACCTTAAAAAGTAACAATAAGGTAAAAAGAATTCCTCACTCCCACAAAGATAACCAAAAGTTGGAATCCCAGAACAATAATCAGTCTCTTTTTCTCCTTGAATAGATGCTTTGTTACAAGCAAAATGTCTTTGTTTGGCTTTAACTATAGCATAGAAGCAAAAAATTGGAGGCATCAATCTACTGAATTTGTTGCTGCCACAACAGAATGAAGATTACAGGGAACAAATTATGCGCTTAATAGCATCAAACAGTAATTGCTGACCCATTTGTTTAATAGGTTTTCATTATAAATGTCTTCATGAAAATCTTGGAAAAAATAATTCCAAGGACCAGTCTGTATAGCATTAAGCTTAAGAAATATATGATGCAATATGGTTCTTTTATAAGTAAGGAATTTGAATTGCTACTGGAATTCACTGTAGTTGAACTTAATCTTTTGCAAATCAAACCTTGCCTTTGCTCAGAGCTTCTTAGTAAATCATTAAGGAGAAAGCAAGTGACTCTAAGTTTTTATTTATAAAACTTGTATTCATTCCTATTTCTCAATTTTAAATTGCTATGAGATTCTGTATCAATACAGAAAGAAAAAGTCCTTATAATTCTGTTTGAATTAATTAATTTTATGGATTAATATTTAATTTTTGGTTTTATCAACAATGGATTGAAATGTTTAATAAAATTCCCAAATTAATAATGAAAATAAACATTATTAATAGACAACAGAATATCTCTTTCTGCCAGTCATTGCTTTTCATACAAATATGACATCTTCCTCACCTCCCTGGAGAAGGCAATGGCACCCCACTCCAGTACTCTTGCCTGAAAAATCCCATGGATGGAGGAGCCTGGTAGGCTGCAGTCCATGGGGTCGCTAGGAGTCGGACACGACTGAGCGACTTCACTTTGACTTTTCACTTTCATGCATTGGAGGAGGAAATGGAAGCCCACTCCAGTGTTCTTGCCTGGAGAATCCCAGGGATGGGGGAGCCTGGTGGGCTGCCGTCTATGGGGTCGCACAGAGTCGGACACGACTGAAGCGACTTAGCAGCAGCAGCAGCCTCACCTCCCTTAATGTTTCAAATTAGACAATGTCTAACTTCTTTTAATCATCAGAGTGACTGTGTTTTATGGCTCATGCTCTACATCTTGGTAATGATAGCATCTTCTTAAAACAAAGCATTTTACCTAGAATTAAATATTTTTTAGTAAAAAAATATTTGAAAAGGATTTTTATGCTAGGAAAAAAGTTTTTAAAATTTAAACTACTAAAAGTCATTAATTATTTATAAAAATAGATTCAAAAAAGTTTTTGTCAAGTATAGATGGTTCTTCTTATACACAGTTTTTAGATCTTAAGATCTAAAGTACTTAAATTATATTGAACTTAACCCATCAAAACATTTATGAATCTTTGTGTACTTGGTATGTTGTCAATAGCCAAGTATTTGTGATTAAGAATTTGAAACTATACAATATGATCCCTACTGTCATAATTCATAAAAATAATAAATATTCTATCAAAGACATAAATCAAAATTACTATCAGAAACTATAAACAGTTTGTAGGAACTTGGAACTAGTATCAAAATGTACCATTGGGTATTATATTGGAAATTAGTTCCTTTTCCAATTTAGGTATACATAAAATTAGTAATGAATCAAAACCTAATGTTATAACAAAATTCTTACATTCAGCTTATATTTATTGATGCTACTTGGAAATTAAGTTTTCCAAAATAGTAAGTTATTTAGGCAAGTATCATGATTTTACTTAAAGCGAGATTTTAAATCACAGAAAATTTTAAATGTTCCTTACCGGAGCAGGATTTTCCCATTTTTTTAAAAAGTCTTCTTTGGCTTTGGCTAGAAACTCTTTCACTGAAAATATATTAAAAAAAATTGACTTGTAAGAATATCCATACTACATATATATACATACACATAAGTATACTTGCTTAAAAAACATAGACTTAGGTTAACTATAGTTGTCACGAAACATATATTCACAACCATGGTATACTAGAGAGCTATTTAGTTTCTTTAAAGAAGAAGCAAACATTTTCTCAAGTTTCTAAGAATATTTAATTCTGTTCTATATGAAGGTCACCTTGATAATAATCTAATAATAAAAATATGGTTCCTGAAAATAATGAAAAATGTTAGAAATGAATACAGGGAAAAATACTTATTGTAAAAAAAAAAGCCACCAGACATTAACAGAGCCTTTAAACATAAGAAGTGAAAACATCTATAGAATGTGAATTTATTCATTTATGGAATTTCAAAAATAAGTGACTTTGATAAAGGGCTGTTTTCAGGCATAAGGATTTACATTATTAGATTTGTATCCTCTCTACTAAAGGTAGAGAGAAAGAGGGAAAATCACAGACTAACACAAGAATAGCCACAAAGACTTAAAAATAAAACAACCAAAAACCCAAACAGCTTAAAAATCTCATTCTAAATTGAGAGCAAAACTAAATGCCTGAATGCTTAATTCATAATGTAAACTAAAGTAAAGTAATTCAAAATCAGATGGTTATATAGTGATCAATAATAGTCACATTATTTTATTGAGCTGTGGTTTGAAGTTTTAGATTTGCTAAATGATGAAACACTTAAAAGAATTCTTTTTCATAGTCTTCCCACAAAGCTATTAACAGTGACTTCTGTTTACAAAAGAACTTCAGGGTTTTAGAAACGAATAGGAAAAAAATTCCAGAGATATAAAATGGCATTAACAAAATTTATCATTGTTCCCATAGTTAAGTTTGAGATAAAAACGTAACTATAAAAGAAGTAAATCTTTTAGTCTTTCTTTTTTGGGGAAGGGAGAGTTTCCAATATTCCTCTGATATCTGAATCTATAAAGAAACAAGAAAATAGTATTTAAATAGTGTTTAAACAGTAAAGGGCAAAAAAGTGGCACATCGGCATTTATTTCAGAAGTTATAAGAATGATGAAAGGGATGATAAAAAGACAAAATTAAAAGTTCAAGTGAGGGGTTCACAAATAATTTAATAAGATCATCTACTGATACTGTATTATTAAACTACTATTTAAGTAAGATATTTAAGATATACATTCCCCTGATGAAGTACCTTTGGCAAAACACTGTTAATCAAGAGGCCTGTTGACATTTGCTTTGAGATTTCAAAATGGTGTTAAGAGGCACCAAAAGCAGACATTAGTTTTATGTAACACTCACTAGTGTGCATGTCTGAAGATAGTATTTTACTACTTTATATAAACTGTCACTTGTATTTTGCTGGAAAATACTCTCAAAATGCCTATTTTAGGAAATGAGAAAAATAATTTTTAAAATTAGAATCTTCCCATTGTATAAAAATCTCATTCACCAAAACAATGAATCAAATAATTGCACCTAATTATGCACATATGATCTAATTTCTCCCAAGGGTGGATTTGGGGCGTGGAAAATTATTACATTTTCTTTGACTTTAGGAAGGTTCAAGTCATCCTACTTCTGAAACTTAATGTACTAGTTACAATGGAAGAAGAGTGGTTTTGAAAAATTTTTCTTTTCTTTTTTGCATAAAACAGATATATCTGCACATGGCATTGACTTGGAAATGACAGCTACAAAGTAAGTTAAAAACATAATTTATTGCTAAATGCAACTGTGGCTTTTAAGAAACAACTTGTGATTCCCAAAATATACCCCTGATTTCTTTTGAAAAATATTTTTAGTTATCTTCTATCTATAGAACTTTTTGCATATCAAATTGCAGTATAAACTCTCCAGATGCCTACATGAGTATAGATAATTTGGAGACATGGAAGAAAATCAGGAAAAGAAAAAAGAATCCCTAACATCCTGTTTCAGCTTCTCCTGTCACTTTTTGCTAATTGGATCTTGAGTTAAAAAAAGTAACTGGTCAAAGGAAGGACTGGCAGTATTTGCCAAAGATGGTAAGTTGAAGGAAAATTTCCTTTTTCCTGCTTGATGAATAAACTAAAGGAAAAATTTTAAGTACTGCTTAATTTCATGCACTAATAGGATATTCAGGAAAATCTTTGAAATACATCAGTGTTCTGAGTTTACTGTCAAGTAATACTGTAGAAAGTAAATAACAATTCTCATAAAGGCCTTATATAAAAATTATCAGAAACTATGTGAATTAAAGATGTTGAATTTTACAAATTATTTCAACATATAAAGAGATTCCCTTTTAGAGTAAGGATAAGCCTTAATTATAATGTCATTAGATAGTTCCACAAAGACAATCTTGCTCCTGAAACACTTTTTGTCACATAAGTATATATATACACATACACAAATCTCTAGTTTATATGTGGACTATTTAGATACAAAGATGACATAGTTAACTCTTTGTAAAAGTATTAGTTAACCAAAATATATATTTTATAAATATAAACAAAAAATATTTCACAACATGCTAGATTAGGAATAATTCTAAAACAATAGGTAATCTAGAGACACATATATTTGCTTTGCATTTTATTAAACAGTGGTAAACTTAACTTTCTAAATGTTTATCTTCAGTTATTTTTAAAGCTTATAACCACTGATGGTGTGTGTGTGCTAAGTCACTTCAGTCATTCGGAGTGTTTGCAACCCTATGGACTGCAGCCTGCCAGGTTCCTCTGTCCATGAGACTTAACAGGCAAGAATAACAGAAAGTGAAAGTCACTCAGTTGTGTCCAACTCTTTGCTACCCCATGGACTATACAGTCCATGGAATTCTCTAGGCCAGAATATTGGAGTGGGTAGCTTTTCCCTTCTCCAGGGGATCTTCCCAACCTAGGGATTGAACCCTGGACTCCTGCATTGCAGGCAGATTCTTCACCAGCTGAGCCATGAGGGAAGACCAAGAATACTGGAGTGGGTAGTGTATCCCTTCTCCAGGGGATACTGGCGTGGGTTGCCATTTCCTACCCCAAGAGATTTTCTCAACCCCTAGGATCAAATCTACATTTCTTGTGTCTCCTGGTGTTGGTAGGCGGATTCTTTACCATTAGCTCCACCCAGGAAGCTCTCACATGTGTTGAGCTCCAAAGCCTGTGGCTGTAGCAGGATATCACAATGATTTAATTAAGTTTAAATGTAGATATGGCTTATGGGCTTCCCAGGTGGTGCAGTAGTGAAGAATCTGCCTGCCAATACAGGAGACACAAGAGACATGGGTTCAATCCCTGGGTTGGAAAGATCCCTTGGAGGTGGGCATGGCACTCCACTCCAGTATTCTTTCCTGGAGAACGCCATGGACAGAGAAGCCTGGAGGGCTAAGGTCCATAGGGTCACAAAGAGTCAGACACAACTGAAGTGACTTAACACGACATACATATATGCTGTAAAATTGGTTCTAATACTTCTTAGTAATCATAAATACCTATTTAAAAACACAGTGATTCCTAACTCTCCTTAGGAAAAATCATCTCAACAAAGGATTTTTCTGCAAATATATTTTGTTCTGTGTGCTGTGCTTAGTCGTGTCCAACTCTTTGCAACCCCATGGACAGTAGCCAGCAAGGCTCCTCTGTCCATGGGGATTCTCTAGGCAAGAATACTGGAGTGGGTTGCCAGGCCCTCCTCCAGGGGATCTTCCCAATGGAGAGATTGAATCCAATCCTCTCGAATTGCAGGCGGATCCTTTATGGTCTGAGCCACCAGAGAAGCCCAAGAATATTGGAGTAGGTAGCCTATCCCTTCTCCAGGGGAACTTCCTGACCCAGGAATCGAACTGGGGCCTCCTGCATTGCAGGTGGATTTTTTTACCACCTGACCTACCTGGGAATGGTCAATAATGGAGCAAGCTAGGTGCTAAAAAAATGAAGACACCAAAAATTAACTCAATTTCTTCCCAGAAGTATATATTTCAATTATATTTATTTTCCAAATAAAGTTTTCTCTTTTTCTCTTTTCTCTTCTCAGTTTAAGAAGTGAGCATACCAAATGAATATATATGTTCACCTAGGGTTGATTTGTAGAAATATTTACCCCTATTCATGAGATGAAGGAAGTGATACTTTTTATGAACATCCACAAGTACATTAAAAAAAACTTAATTCTTACCACCCTCAAAGTATTTTTGAATATATTTACACATAGGCTATTGTTAAAAATTTGAGTTCATTTTAAACATTAGGAAAATTTATTAAAAATTTAAGTATGGAATATTCCATGTTATGAAAATCAAGTATGAAATATTTTATGTTATTCAGATAATTCTGCAATGTTTCACTAATTATAGGTAGTATATTTATTTATTAGGCAGTTTTTGGTTCTGTGTTGCTGCTAGATTCGAGATTGCTACCTATTATAAAAAGAGCATGTTGTTAGTTACAGTATGCTGTTATGCAACATTTAAAGGAGGTTATCATTCACGTTTTATAAGAAATGTTTAGAAATCTTTTATGGTACAAATTACAACTACTCCAGACAGTGAATTCTTCAGTTTTCTTTGTAATGAGATAAATGTCACCTCCCTCTTTTGCAGTAAAAAGACAATTTTATTTAACTTCTTTTAATGGGTGTCAGAAAATAGAAGAGAAACAGAAAATAGGACAAAATAGAATATAAACTTCCTAGGGTAAATACCCAATTAAAATATTAGCTGTTTTTTTTTTTTTTCAAAATTTACAACAGCATAATTATCTTCCAAAAACCTTTCATTAACCTGGGTTATTTAAGTGGTGTGTGCTTATCAGTTTTGTGCTACCCTCTATATAAAGTGTACCATGTACACTATTTCACAGTACTATATGTTGTTTCTAAAATATAAGAAACTATAATATAAATCATTTCTGTAGATAAAACTCAACACAAAACTAAATAAGCCATTTCTTTCAACTAAAATATTTTATTAACTCAGAATATTTTATAAAAATATAACTATACTAATAGCATAACAACTTGCAAACAACCAAATAAAAAGTCTTGAAAGGTAACATTTGTTTTATTAAAAGTAGTTGCCTACCAGATACTTCTGAAGACGAGCAAGCTTGTATCCGAAAAATAAACAATGATTAAATGACACAGGACAGCATATTAGCATGAAATCACCTATACACATTTTCACAGAATATTTTGTACAGAATAAAGTATTAATGTAGAAACAATTATTTGACTGAATATATTCAAATAGAATATTTTAGGATTAAATGGTAAGGAAACAAAATCAATAATAAGTGTTTAGTGCCAACATCAATACTAATTTTCTAATTTTCCTTAAGATCACAACTAAAAGTTTAACTTCTCATAGCAATTGCACTAATAATACTAAATTTAAATATACATCCTATAACCACTGCAGTGCTATCTCTGGACTTTTGTTCTTTATTCAAAACTTCACTGTAGGCAAAGACACTGAACTGTAATACTTCGTTAAGTCCCTTCTGAGAGACAAATAATGTCTTACAGACAAACAGTGTCTTCATTGGTGCTGTTTTAACCATCTTCTTAACATTTGTAGAGCATTGTTCAATGGTACCAGAAACTGAGTCACAATTGGGGAACACAATAAAGCATAAACATATCGCTACTATTAAGCAGATGAGAAGCTAAAGGGGAGATAGATGAACCACTGTAATGGAATGTGACAAGGATTACAACTAAGAAATCTATAGGTGCTAGTCTAGTGCAAAAGAGGAAATTCTTGGGTAGTAAGTTAAGTCATAAAAGATGATGTGGCATTTGTGCTGAATCCTGAAGGATAAACAGTTCCTCTGGCAGATAAAGTTGAGGAGAAGGACAGGCTGGGATGATCTTGAATAAAAGGCATGGAGGAAAGAGCATGGTTTATTCAGGAAATGGCAACAGACTTGCAGACAGGGTAAAGGTGTACAGCAGCAGTGGCAAGTGAATGCGTAGCAAGAAAGTGCCCAATCAGGCAGGTAGCTGTTTACCACAGCCACTCTTTACAATGTGTGGGAAGGAACAGGAATAAACTGTTATTCCCAATTGCTATACTCTACTCCTGGGAAACAGGAGGCAAGATAACTTGCTAAAGAATGAGGGGAACCAGATAGAGTAAGCAGGAATACCACTGGAGATTGCAGGTCTGAATATTTTAAATCTTGATGGCATACATTTAGGGAACAGAAGGAGGAGCTGTCCCTCTAAAATTTTCTATTAGGGAAAGACTAAGTATTTGGTACTATAAGCAATTGTTTTTTACTAGTATCTTTTCTTATAATAAGTTAAAAAATTTTTTACTGAGCAAATTATAATTCATGGACCTCCCTCCCTAATCTCTTTGTAATTAAATTATTTTCATTTTCATTCTTTACCTAAATAAAAGCATATTCTATTTGAGTTATTCAGTGTATGTCAGAAAGCACAAAATAGGATGGGAATGAAGGTAAATTACCTATGAAAATACCAAGTTCTATCAACAAATAACAGTACAATCCCTTTCAAAACCTCAAGGAAGTATAAATCAAGTAAACTGTAATAGTTTGTCTTTTACCATCACTACTTCAAACACCCACCTCTTTAGAGCTCTGTATCTGTTATTTTTAAGTATACCCCCCACACACATACATGCTGTACAAAAAATTTCAGTAAGCTAATACATAAAATATTCTAGTCACAAAATACCTCATAAAAATCTAACTTAGAGCAATAAACCAACAGAATTATTCTGTAAAAATTGGATTCCTACCAGATGCTTCTGATGATTTGCGTGCTTGATCAAAAAGAATAAATTGAACAGATTAAATAACATAAAATAACATATACACAAGAAGTTATCAATCCATGTATGTTCATTAGATATTCACAAATAGGAACAGAATGAAAACCACATATTCAAAAATGTTTTATACCATGATTACAATTAATTCTTTGGATACATATTTTTTAAAACCAGTTAAAACTCTACTCTGCAAATATATTAATGAAACACCATATTTCTATCTTTTTAATCTGAAAAGCAACTGTGTTCACTTTGTTGAAGAGACATGTTGCTTCAACATATTCAAACATGTTTATTCAAAGCAAATTCACTGTAACCTTAAAATGAGCATGTATATAAAAAACAACTCTAACTACTACAACTGTATTTGTGCAGTTCAGTGGATGAGACCATGCCTACTTTTGTTTTCTAAGATATTAATTAGTCTTGCACAAAGTCACACATGGATGAGTGGCTGGAAACTTAATAGGCATTAAAGGCTCTACTTTGTGTTGCAATACTAATTTTTACTGTTCTGTCCTCTCCTTATGATTTTTATTAGTTAATTCTTTATCAAGTCTTGGTTACAAGTGAACATCATAATTGACTCACTCTTTCACTACACGGCTAAAAAAATTTAAAACTTTTGGTGAGACATATATAAATGATCAAACTATAGAAACACACACTAACTTACTTGATTAGTATCTATTTATCAATCATGGGCAGATGGATACACTAGGAATCCACACAGTGTACTAATTCACTACTAATCACACACATATGCCTTCTCTCCCAACTTTCTATCTAGGAATGCTGTGGATTTTCTAACCATCCAAACCATGTTTGACTGAAGATGTTCCCAATAGGATTTTATAATAATAAATATCACTAAATTTACAGTCATAAAACAAATGACCCAGAAAATTTTTGAAATGCTCTTTGAAATGCACTATACTTGCATAACTGTTCACTGAGGCTTTTTCTCAGAGGATATTATACCTACCACAATATATACTAAAGATTTTACATTTGGTTCTGAATTCAAATATTTTGTCTTGTTGCTGGACAATATAGAGCTAGGAGTGGATCCCTAGCTGATACGGTATGTACGTTTTCAACTAAACTAGATAATAATAAATGGCTCAATAAATGGTTGTGCCAGTTTATATTACCACCATATTCTTGATGATCCATACCTCAACAAAATGCATTACTGTTTTTTCTAATTTTTGATAATCTAGTGGGTATGAAATTTTAACTGCTTGTTAAAGATTATAAATATCTCAATAGAATTTTATAATTTTTCTCTTAAAGGTCTTATTATTCTTTTATTAGATTTATTCCTAGGGTCTTTAGAGCTCTGGTGGCTATTGTAAAAAGGAGATTTTTTTTTTTTTAATTACCATTTGTTTGTTGCTGATGTATAACACACAAATGATGTTTATATAGTGGTCTTATTACATGGCAGACTCTCTTATCAATTCTAAAATAACACTGGTAGAGTTTCTTGAATTTTCTATGTAGATAATCACATATCTATGAATAATGATACTTTGGTTTCCTCCAACATTTTCTTGTCTTACTGTTCAAGTTATGAGTCACAGTGTAATACTGTACAGACAATGAGAATCCTGTTCCTGTTACTAACTTCAGAGAACATGTTTCTAATTGATTTCTTTCCCATACTTTACTTGTAAAGTTATACTAGAATACACAGATTTAAGAAATTAAGAATATATCCTCTTTAATTCTTTGAAGTTTTGCACAAGATCAAAATTTTTGTTCTTTGTGAACTTGACTATAAAACTGTCCAGTCCTAATTTTGTTAAGTTTTTATTTTAACTATGATTAAATTTTAAATAGTTTGTAATCAAATTTTTAAAAAGTCTCCATGAACTAACCTTTGGCTCTGATGAATCTTTATTTTCTATTCCACTGATTTTTGCTCATGTCCCTATTAGTTTTCTTCTTTTGATTAACCATGCTGTGTTTTCCCTAACTTTACTTGCACACTTATATCATAAATATCTTTCCCTTTTCCTAATATACACATTTAAAAATTTGTCTCTAAATCCACTTTAGCTGTACTCTACAAGTTCTGATACATACTGAATTTTAAGTTTATTAGTTATTTCTTGACCTGTGTGTTACTGGAACTTTTTAAATCCCCAAATACAATATTTGTGTTTACTTAATTAGTCTTTTATTATTGATTAAACTTTACTGCTTTGCAGTCAGAGACCACAGTGAAAGAAAAAGTGAAAGTGTTAGTCACTTAGGATTGTCCAACCCACTGAGAACCCTATGAACTGTAGTCCTCCAGGCTCCTCTGCCTATGGAATTCTCCAGGCAATAATAATAATAATAATAATAATAATAATAATAAATGGCTGCAGTGGGTTGGTATTCCCTTCTCCAGGGGATCTTCCTGACCCAGGGATTGCACCGAGGTCTCCTGCATTGCAGGCATATTCTTTACCATCTGAAGCAACAGGGAAGCCCAGAGACCAAAGCCTATATCTCAATTCTTTAAAGTATTTCAAATATATGTAGTCAAATTTTGTAAGTGTTCTAAATATTTCTGTGTACTCTCCAATTACTGGGTAACAATTCTTTATATATATCTATAAATATTACACAGTTGTAATTTTTCTTTCTAAATGGGTCAATTTTATGTATTTTGAAGCTCTGTGGGAGGCATATATAATTTTTTCCTCATATTTCTTTTTTACGTGATTATTAATTTTGAACAGTAGTCTGAATATGAAAATTCTATTCTCTGACATTCTTGGTAGGATCTAATGCTGCAGTACCTGCTGACTATCTTTTGCTGTAGATTGTGTGTGTGTGTGTGTGTGTGTGTGTGTGTGTGCTGTGTATCTATTTTGATTTTGGATTGTGAGTTCAAAGTTTAGTTGGCCTTTATCTGTGAGAAAATCACAGGGTTTGATTTGAGGATATGCTTCATATTAGCTTCTGCCTGGCATCTGATAGATGTTACCAGCCTGACACTGTTACTATAAGGTATTTTACTTAAAATTATTAAACCACACAATTAATACAGATTAAAACATGAAATCTACTGGAGGAGAAGCAGTTGATTATAAACTCTCAGGAGAAGAATCCCATACACATGCACACACGGCCCTCCCAGTTCCCCAGGAACCAAAGCCAGGAAATGCAAGCTTCCGTATTCTCACCCTGTGTCAGAGGAGACATTTTATTTTTTAGTCTATGCTTTCACTGAGGTTATGATCCTTTGTGGATCCTGGCTTTACATAGGAATCTAAGATATCCCAAGTTGAATGGATCAAAGAAATCATCTTCTGTCTCTGTGAGGCTGTTTAAAACAAAAGCCCTTTGGTGACCAAGGTATAAAAATTTCCTCAGGATACTCAAGTATGCTCTCCATTACAGCTCTGATTTTTCACTCACCATTTGACTTTTTGCACACTGGGGATTTCTATTATATTCCTGTAAGTTCAGGTATTCATTGAAAGGGATGCTTGTTACATTTTATTTAGTACTTTCTTCTATGTGCTCTTGTATCTTTGTCAATTTTTGGTCTAGAAGAATTTTCAAATTATCCAGTCTCCAATTATGAATTTTTTTCTTTATAAGACAAACTGTGTGTTACATTGTAAGATGCAAAGAGACCTGGATGTTTGTGGAATTCCTTATTTTTATCCATGTAATTCAAAACTTCCATCAGGATATATTTAGGTGCTGGTGTTTTTGTTAAACTTTGTCAACAATGAGCTCCAAGTTATACATTTAAGTTTTTCTTCAACTAAGTTTTCCTAAATCCTAATTTTTATTATTGTTTTTGTTCTATTCATCATTATCTGTTCTGAGGGAATGCTATCCATCCGATTTGTAGAGCTTCCTACTTTATCTAACATACTTTTCACCTCGAAATTTTTATCCTATCCATTTTCCCTACATTCTGGTAAGTTTTATCAAGTTAGTTCTTTACATCATTAATTCACCTTTGTGCAGTGATTATTTTACTCTTTACTGCTTCTAATGCAGTTTTATATTCTACAAATACCAGGTTCATTTTCTTATAATCTTCTCCTACCATATCATTATTGTTCCTTTTCTATTCCTGCCTCTCACCCAGCTCTCCTCTCATCCTAGTCTCTTGTTTCATCTTTCTATCTTTCACATCTTATTTATAGAGTCCATGTTCACTTGAAATTTTTAAGAACTCCACATAGATGCTATTACAAGTTCTTATTTTAAATCCTCCCCACAAACATTTTCTAAACATAAGGTCATTCTCTTCCTCTTGAAGGCTATGAACTTATCCTTGAGCATTATCTCTTTTATAGGCTACACACTGTTGCATTTCTTGTTTATTCATTCATGAACAATGAGAAGCTTTTCATAATTTTATGAATGCTCCCACCCCAAAAAGTTGGATCCTCCCGTCTCCTATTTGGGTATGTTAAAATCAACTTTTCAGATCTTTTAGTTGATACATATACATATTTATATTATCATTTAAATAATCCAGTAACTTTCAAAAATGGGAAAGGAGCCAGGACTATATGGTTCTTCACTGGTAGTGATGCCCACTACATCAGGTAAGAGCCCTGTTACACCTGGAAGAAGAAAAGTCACTTTTCTCAACTTGAGTAGACTAACAAATTTCTAGTTGTCCCACTATTAACTGTTTTAGAATGAAAGAAATCAGCAGTGTTGGATCTTTCTCTCTTCTCTCCCACAGTCTTTCTTTTTAAAAGCCTTATCCATCCAAGTTAATAAGGGTGAAACTACTTTTATTTCTTTTCCATGAAGGCAAGCCACTCAAAATAAAACTGTTACACTTTGGTGTCTGATCTTCAATCTAATACTGTTTATTTCCAGGCAAGTACCCTTCTTTAACACCACTGATATACTGCTTCCCCAGTACTGTGTTCTTAAGTTTTCAATCTAGAAAGTATATATCTAAAAAGGGGAATTAATCAAATGCTTTTGCTCAAATCTGTAACTTTCCTGTAATTCAAAGCATAGCAAAACATTTTTTTTTCAGAGATTTGCCCTCAACTACAGCAGGGCAAACAGTTTTTATTTGAGATTTTGGTATCATGATGCTAGTTATGTTCCAATAAGCACATGAACCAAAAAAATAAAAACACATGACTGATATTCTTCACCAATAATGTAATAAAAGTGTTCAAGTATGTAAAAAATGAATAAGTTTTAATCATTCATTTACTGCACATGAATTTAAAAATTCATTGCTATGTTTGGAGTACCAAGGTAACAGCTGGAAATACATGGATGAACACTGAACTGACCCTGACTTAAGAAGTTCAAAGGATAGATATTGGAAATTGATATGCAAGTACATAAATTCAGTATAATACAAGTAATTGTTATAGTTTATAAGTTTGCTTTGAGAGTACAGAGGAATCATCTAACTCTAGAGAATCAATAATGGAAGCACTGAAAAGCATAGCTGGTTTTCAGAATTTTTATGATAAAAGGTATAAATATGGAAAGGTAGCAAGGAATAATACATAGCATAATATAACTAGATCTGAATTTTATGAGAATGATGCAGATAAAGTTAGAAAGGCAGGTCACTGATCTTGTATGCCCCACTAAGGAGTTTAGCCTTTATCTGAGAGACAAAAAGGAGTAACTGAAAATGTTGGATTAAGAAATGGACATATCTGCAATTTTAAAATGGCAGTATGGAAAATGGTCTGAAGAGATACAAAATTGGAGCTGAGACCAGTGAAGTTGTTACTGCAATAAGATTGAAAATATATAGAGTTCCTGATCTAAAGGCATTCTTAGTGTCAGTGATAATATAAAAATTTGAGTGATTTTTGAGACATTTCTAATGTAGAACCAATAGAAATTAATGGCTGAGTGCAGGTCTGGGGAGTAAGAAACATGTTCAGAGTTACTACAAGGTTTCTATTTAAGTTCCTACATGGGGAGTGGGATCATTAACAAAAACCAGAATGAATGATGGAAAGAGAAAACGCACTTTGCACTGAACATTCAGGTAACTACTGAAGATGCTGGCATGGATGAGAGCTTTCAGAGGGAACACAGCCTTAAAAGAGGGCCAAAGATAGATTCCCAGAGAAAACTATTCCTCCCCCCAAAGCTGATATTTGATAGGCAAGGAAGGAGAAAAGAAATCGCTTTTTAACTAGAAAAGTACTACATACACATAAATATCACACATATATATTGCTAAAGACTGAGGTAATAGGGTCTGGCACTTGCTTATTTTTACAAATAAAACCACGCTTCACTTGAAATTTTCCATATTTTGAAATGGCTAAGGCATGTAACCACTTATGTACAAAATTAATTGAAATTGGACAATTCTGAAAAAGTCAGAATGTTTAGCTGTCACTACTATAATTCCTGAGGTAGAAAAGGCTATAAAGGCAGACCAATATGATCAAGTATATCAAACTATCTGAAAAATCCATAGCTTTCTTGAAAGAAAAGTCAAGCAATAGAGAAGCAGTAACAATTTTCTTCAGCTAAAACCAACACATTCAATTGTAAAACTTCTAAAACACTGTCAAATAGAAAAACACACTGCCTGGATTCAAAGAAATCCATTATTTTAAGTATGATAACCAGGTATATTCAGTTTTGATTGGTATCTAAGAAGTCCTAAGAAATGTTAACATGTTGCTTTTGTAATATTAGCCCAAATTTAACACACTAGAACAGAAACATCTACATCTAACAGAAAAATAACAGGATAATAATAACAATTAATTCTTAATATGCTGCATGTAAAAATGTTCTTTTAATGTCTAATATCACTTTATAAGTAAATACCTAATAGCACTGAAGAGGTGTATATTATACAGCTAAATGTTTATTTGCAACAATAAGGTGGTCTCTAATTATGGAAGAAAAGGTTCACTTATTTTGAATTCTACCGCTATACAGCAAAAATCCATCTCTCTCAGGTTCTGAATTCCAATCCAAATCTTTTAAGTATAAATTATAGACAGTTATGAATAACCATAAAATACCTTTCCTAAACACGCATCTGATTCAAAGGTTAACCTAATAAACATCCTCTTTTTCTAGCTAAGCAAAAAGATGCTAATGAATTATGCTCTACGCAAATATTACTCACTCTAACAACAGGGTATCTATTTTTAGCTGCAGGTTTGGCTTAAAGTGAACAGCTTTTACCCTCTGATAAACTGCAGTATATACTGTAGTATATTTTCTCAAAAAACATTTTTTAGAAATGTTTAGAAAAAAATAAATCATGTTATAAAACAAAAAGGAAATCATCCCAAAAGTACTTATTCTAACAAATTATTTCCCTAAAAATTATGCTAAAAATTTTAGCCAAGCCTCCAAAACCAAAAGGCATATATTTATTTCATCATTAAATCCCTATTTCTCAATGAATTACAGTTAAAAGCAACCAATAAATCAATAAAATTTTGGCAACATCTTATTCAAGATTGAGTATTTTTTATATAACCAAAAAGAAATTGATAAAAATTAATATTAGAATGACAAAGCCAATAAATGGGAAGTTTAATTATTTTCAGGATTAGATACTAAAAAAAAATTCCTTTTACCATAGTGGATCTTTTACTCACTAATTTATAACACAATTAATAACAACATATTAGTGAATATAATAAATTAAACCATAAGATAGACTAGAAACTGATTCCTGGTATTGACTATTAATAGTGGTATTAATTGTTCACAGTTCTTAATGGATTTAAAAGGCAAATTACTGTAAGCCCTAAATGAAAAAGCATCAAGAGAAAATGTAACTCATTGTAGCTCTGGCTTTACAATTACCCCTCTGAAAAACATTTTTTCCCCTCTTACAGTTAAATATTTTTTAAAAATACAAAGTTACAGAGTCTCAGAGAGCATACTTACCACTCATGATGAAAATCAACCTTTCCAAAACATATTGCTCAAAACAACAATCCAACAGCAAAGGGAGTTATGCTAATCTCTAGAGGTAGAAGAACCGATGGTGTAAACACATACACTAGAGCATGCAGCACAGAGAAAATGAAAAGAGCTTTCTTTTGTTTTAAAAAGAAAAGCCTCTAGAAGCAAAGCTTAACTGTTCAGTGCAAGAGATCACTAGTAAACATCAGATTAATGCCAAAGATGTGTATAACTAGATTTGATTTCTTTCAAGCTATTCTAGCCTCCTTCATATACCGCTAGAACAACTCAAAATGGCAGGGAGAAAATGTTCGAACCAGGATGTATAAGATGTTCTCAATTATATCAGCATGAGTTGTTACCACGGCAACATTAGACCAGAATTATCGGTTCACTTGTAACCAAGGAGTAGCTTTTCTAAAGCTTTAATCAACCAAGACAAATAAAATCCCTTTTATTTTAGAGCCACATGATTTAAAAATTACAACGTTTCTTAAATCTAAGCATTCATCCACCCTTTTACATTTCAAAGATTTTTTTAAATTGCTATTTTCTTCAAATACTCACACAATCCCATGTTGAACCTGGCAAGGAACAAACAGCAGAATGATTGCACCTAAACGTCTTTCAATTACACCAGCTCTTACTGCTAGCTGTGGACCTCACTGATATTAAAATGCTGTGTGCTGTTGCTAGTGACTATTGGCGATGAATCTTATTGCCCAGATCGCTGATAGCTTTCATTTTTCATGAGCCAGAAAGCTATACTGCAGCACAAATGTTAACCATTTAAACATTCTATATTATGGAAAAGACAAAATATAATATATATATATATCTTCACTATTAAAGGAAAATTTTAAAGCAACTTATTTATAAATTTCCATTAAATTCAGCATCAGAGTCAGATGCCACTTATATGGTTTTCAAAAGAGGGGAATACACAAAAAAGTTACTAAAAATTATTGTTGAAGTATAAAATCCCTTAAACAGGATTAAGATAACAGATTGTACAGCAAGGTGGATGGTATGGTTAACAACTGTTTTGATTTCCAGAGACTGAAAATTTGTACCAAAATGGTACAAAGGCTCTATAGAATGGTTCTTTTTAAGTGAACATGCCATTTTAAAAGTTGCCAGGGAGACAGGACTTCCAGTGATGACAGAATAGGTAAGTCAGCAAATCTTCTAAGAAATAATTATGAAGTTGGACAAAATTATCAAAAGCAATAACTTCATGGTCCTGGACATCTAACAATCACAAACAACAATCTGAGAAGCATTTCTTCACGAAAAACTGCTGAATTCTGCATGAGCACAGTGGGAGTCTGTGGTGTTCTTGTTTAGTGCTGCTCCTGTTCCTCCACAGCTCAGTCAGTGCAGGGTGTGGCTCCATGACAAGCAGGAGCTTTACTGCCAGAGAGGGTTGACATGATTTAGAGAAGCAGCCAAAAAAACCCATATAAGTGATACTGTCTATTTAAAAAAAAAAAAAAAGCAACTGTAGGGAATGAACAGGGAAAGTATCCAGCTTTGCTAGTCTGAAATTGTGGCCTTAGTAGGGGTGACGAGTAGACAGATGGTCTAGCAAAAAAGTGAATATAAAAAATGTAAACAAGAGAGGCAAAGAAGGCCCAGATAAGCTTTTCATATATCCCAGGTTGGCAAGGAAACTATTCCATAGGAGAGATCCAAGAGGACCCAAAGGGAAGTTTAAACTGATACAGACTTGAAAGTACAATAACCCAAGCTTTATTTTTATTTATTATTTTTTAATATAAATTTATTTATTTTAATTGGGGGTTAATTACTTTACAATATTGTATTGGTTTTGGCATACATCAACATGAATCCGCCACAGGTATACATGTGTTCCCCATCCCGAACCCCACTCCCTCCCCGTACTATCCCTCTGGGTCATCCCAGTGCACCAGCCCCAAGCATCCAGTATCAAGCATCGAACCTGGACTGGCGACTCGTTTCATATATGATATTATACATGTTTCAATGCCATTCTCCCAAATCATCCCACCCTCTCCCTCTCCCACATAGTCCAAAAGACTGTTCTATACATCTTTTGCTGTCTCGCATACAGGGTTATCGTTACCATCTTTCTAAATTCCATATATATGCGTTAGTATACTGTATTGGTGTTTTTCTTTCTGGCTTACTTCACTCTGTATAATAGGCTCCAGTTTTATCCACCTCATTAGAACTGATTCAAATGTATTCTTTTTAATGGCTGAGTAATACTCCATTGTGTATATGTACAACAGCTTTCTTGTCCGTTCATCTGCTGATGGACATCTAGGTTGCTTCCATGTCCTGGCTATTATAAACAGTGCTACGATGAACATTGGGGTAACCCAAGCTTTAAAACTCACTGCAGAAGACTTGAAAACTGCCTGAATATTGAATATGCTCTTCAACACACAAACAGCCCCATCAGCATAGACTGGATCACGGTGTTTGTGCACAACCTCTGATTAATCACTGAATAATAACTAAGCTATGCAGACACAGTGTAATCCTTAGTACAGAAATCAGCAGCTGGACAATATGGCAGAAACAGTCCATAGATTACAACCAAGAAAGATATTAAAACAAAACAATATAAATAAAAACAATCCTCAAGTAAGAAAAAATAATCAGAGTGCAGAGTTGCTCTGAAATATTATTTTTAAAAGTCAAAATTCTGACAAAAACATTATGTAATCCATAATGAAGGAAAAAAGATAGAAAATGTCTCTGAATGGGCCCAGATATAGGATTTAGCAGACAAGACTTCAAAACAGCTACTATAAATATGTCAAAAGAATAAAAGGAAATTATATTTAAAGAATTAAAGGAAGATATGATGGCAATGACACAACAAAGAGAATTTCAATATAGAAAGAGAAACTATTTAAAATATAAAAGTTATAGACTTGGAAAGTACAATAACTCAGACTTTAAAACTCACTCCTTAAGCCCAAGAGCAGGTTGAGGTCAAAAGACTCAGACTCAGTCAGAACTTGAAGATAAATCAATAGAGATCATCCAGTCTGAAGAATACAGAGAACAAAAAACACGAAAAAAAAAAAAAATGAACAGAGCCTCAGAATCTTGTAGGATATAAACAGTATCAGCATACATGTAATAAGAAGCTTAGAAGGAGAGAGACAAAGGGCAAAGAAAAAATATTTGCAGAAATAATGGTTGACAATGTCCCAATCTGATGAAAAACATTAACCTTTAATTCAAGAAGTTCAAACAATGCCAAGTATGGTAAGCACAAAGAAATTCATACAGAGACACCTCATATTCAAGTTGTTAAAAGACAAAGAAAACATCTTCAAAGCAGCAAGATAAAATGACTAATCATATACAAGGGAAAGCAATATGATTAATGCTGACTTGTTCACAAAAATGAGAGAGGCCGGAAGGCAGTGGAATAACATATTCAAGGTGCTAAAAGAAAAAACCTTTTTACAATTCTTTATTCAGTAACACTATCTTACAAAAACAAAGGTGAAATAAAGATATTTCCAGATAAACAACAATTGAAGATATGTGTTATTAGCAGAAATAGTTAACAGAAGTTGTCCCAGATGAAAGGAGAAGACACTGGACAATACTCAAATTGACAGGAAGAAATAAAGAGTACTAGAAATGGTAAATATGTAAGTAAAAAACTATATAAACACATTTATCTTTCTTGTCTTAATTTCTTTAAAGATCTTACAATTGTATGAAGCAATCATTGTAACACTGCATTTCTAGGTTCATAAAAATATAAATGCAACGTGAAATTAATAACACAAAGCTGGAGAAGAAATGGAGCTATACTGGATCAAAGTAACTATATTTTACTAGAATAAGTCAATACTATAGCTCCACAAAATGGAGCTATACTGCATCAAAGTAGCTATATTTTACTTGGAGAAGGAAATGGTAACCCATTCTAGTATTCTTGCCTGGAGAATCCCATGGACAGAGGTGCCTGGCAGGCTACAGTCTATGGGGTCCTAAGAATTGGACACGACTGAGCGACTAAGCACAGCACACAGAATTAAGTCAATATTTTACTAGAATTAGTCATTAATACAATATTGGAGAAGAAATGGAGCTATATTGGATCAAAGTAGCTACATTTCCCTAGAATTAAGCCAATTAAGTAGATTCTGATAAGACAAAATGCATAATTTAACCCCTAAATCAATTATTAAGAAACTGTCTTTTAAAAATATAGTTTAAAAATCAGAGAGGAATTAAAACGGCCTCCTACAAGTATCTGTTTAACACAAAAGAAGGAAGAGAGGAACAATAATACAAAAAGCCCTAAGACATATAGAAAACAAACAGCACATTGGAAGATGTAAATCCAACCATATCAATAACTACATTAAATGTGAATGGAATAAACAGATCAAAGGCAGAAATTATCAGAGTGTATAAAAAAGATATATATGCTGTCTACAATGGTCACACTTTAGATTTTAATATAAAAACAGGATGCAGGTAGGAGAGAAAAAGATATACCATATAAAGAGTAACCATAAGACAGATGGAATACCTGTATCAGTATCAGACAAAATAGACTTCAAGACAAGAAATATTACTAAAGTTAAAAAAAAAAAAAGGAAATTTCATAATAAAGGGCCAATAATTCTGGGAGATTTAACAATTAAAAATGTATAGGCACTGAACAAGAGTCTCCAAAATGCTAAAACAAAAATGACAGAATCGAAAGGAGAACTGAGTAATTCCACAATTACAGTTGAAAATTTAAATAGTCCTCTCAATAATTCATGGAAAAAACAGAATCAATGGAATATAGAAAACGAATTATATAATTAAAATAACATTTATAAAACACAGCTTCTAACAGCAGAATACATTCTTTTCAGGTAGACATGAAAATTCTCCATTTAATCATATGCTAAGCAATATAACAAATCTCAAAATAATTGGAATGGAAAATATGATCTTTCATTATAGCAGAATTAAATTAGGAATCAACAACAGAGAGTAATTTTGGAAATACTAGCACTGGATTTAAATAACAAAGAAATCTGAAAGAAATCAGAAATACACACACATACACACACACATATAGATGTGTGTGTGTGTGTGTGTGTGTGTGTGTATATATATATATATATATGTTTGGAATTAGAAAATACTTTGAACTGAATGGAAAAAACCTACAAGAAATCAACGTGCTTAGGATATAGATAAAGCATAGCTTAAAAGGAAATTCACAACTTTAAACCCCCCCAAAAAAGAAAGGTCTCAAATCAATTTAAGTTTCCACTTTAAGAAACTTAGAGTGAGCAAATTAAACCAAAACCAAAAAGATCACAGTAAAATTCAATGAAATGGAACATAAAAACAACAGAGAAAATGAAGAGACCAAAAGTCTTACTGATAAACTTTTACCTAGACTGACCAAAATAAAGATAAAACAAAACAAGACAAAATACTTAATTACCAAGGTCAGGAATGAAAAGATGACACCACCATTGATGCCAGAGAAATTAAAAGGATTATAAGAGGATACTATAAACAACTTCATGCAAACTATATAATTTAGACAAACTGAACAAATTCACAGAAAGAAACAAATTACCAAAATTAACTCAAGAAGAAATAGAAAATATAAAAATACCCAGAAACAAATAAAAATACTGTCAGTAATTAAACATTTTCCCACAAAGAAAAGCTTGGGTCTAGATGGCTTTAATGGGGAATTCTATGAAACATTCAGAGCTATCATACCAACCTGACCCAAACTTTTTTAGAATATAAAGGAGAATCTAACTCTTTCCAACTTATTCTGAGACCTTATGCCAAAACTAGACAAAGATCAAAAGAAAATTACAAATAAATATCCATTACAGTACAAAAATCTTTATCATAAACTTAGCAAACCTAATTCAGCAGTATATAAACAAGACTATACACCAGGGCCACATAGGATTTATCCCAGGAAGACAAGGTTGTTTCAATACTGAAAATTAATTAATGGAATAGAATAAAATAATAATAGAATAAAAGACAAAACTACATAACATCTCAATGTATATAGCCGAATCATTCCACAAAATCCAATACCTGTGATAAAACCTCTCAACAAACTGTGACTAGAAGGGAATTTCCTCAAGCTGATAAAGGGTGAGTGTGGGGGTGAGGTGAGGAGGGGAACCCTATGGCTTAGATTATATATAAAGAAAGATAAATGTGAAAGATGGAATGTTTTTCCTAAGAATGGGAATAAAGCAAAGATGTCTGAACTCACCACTTCTATGCAACTTTGTACTAAAGGTTCTAGCCAGTACAACAAGGTAAGAAAAAGATATTTTAAAAAGATATTAAAGAAAAAAAATAATAAAGGTATACAAATAGACAAGAAAGAAAACTGTCTTTTTTTGTGGATGATTCTATATGTATAAAATTCTTTAGAATCTATAAAGAACTAATAAATAAGGTAATCAATATCACAGGATATAATATATAAAAATCAATAGTATTTTAATATACTAGGAACAAATAATCCAAAAATGAAATTAAAAGAACAGCTCCATTCACAATGGTATTAACAGAAAAAAACTATTCAGGAATCCACTTTAACATGACTTGTTCACTAAAAAAAAAATGAAAAAGAAAACATTTCACAGAAATTAAAGAACTTCTAAATAAACAGAGAGTTATTTCATTTTCATAGGTTGTAAGACTCAGTATTTTTAAGAGAGGATTCTCCACAAATTAATCCATAGATTGAATGAAATGTCTATGAAAATCCCAGCAGGTCTTTAGAAACTGACAGGCTGACATTAAAATTTATATGCAAATGTAAAGGACCCAGAACAGCCAAAAAATTTTGGAAAAACAAAGCTTGAGGACCTACACTTTTTGATTTCAAAACATTGTTTAAAGTTACAGTAACCAAGACAGTGATATTAGCATAGCACAGATATAAATTGATCACTTGGAAAACATTGAAAATTCAAAAGTGAATCCCTCCATTTATGGTCAATTGACTTTTGATAAAAGGTACCAAGATGACTAATGGAGAAAAAAGTCTTTTCAACAAATGCAGTAAAAATTGGATATCTATGTGAGTAAAAAAAAGAAAAATAAAAACAAAACCCCAAACTCCACTCCATACCTCACACCATATACAAAACAACTCAAAAAATGAATTTCCAAATGAAAGCATAGAAAAAATATCTCTATTACCTTGAGTTAGATACAAGTTTCTTTTTTTTTTTTGGATAAAGATTTCTTAATATTTGGTACCAACAGTACCATCAAGAGAAAAAATTATAAACTGGACTTCATTAAAACTACAAACTTTTGCTCTTCAAGGATATCTTTTAAGAAGATAAGACAAGGGGATTTCCCTGATGGGCCAGTGGTTAAGAATCTGCCTTGCAATGCAGGGAATGTGGATTCGATCCCTGGTCAGGGAAATGTGTCCCACATGCCTCAGAGCAACTAAGCCTGTGCACCACAACTTAAGACATGCCACCAATGAGGAGAAAATAACTGCAAGTTATCTATTTGGCAAAGAACTTGTGTTCAGAATTTATAAAGAACTTTAAAGAGTTGAAATAGGAAAAACACCCTCAATTGGGCAACAGATTTGAAAATATATTTTTCCAAAGTAGATACACCGGTGATTTATAAGAACATGAAAAAATGCTCATTATCATGAATCCTTGGAAAAATACAAACTGAAACCATAATTAACTGCTAATTCACACACAACAGAATGACTAAAATAAAAATGACTGATGATACCAAGTGTTTTTAATAATAATGTGAAGAAACTGTAACCCTCCTAACATTGTTGATGGGAATATAAAATATTAAGCTTCTCAGAAAAATAATTCAGAATTTTCTTAAAAAGAGAAACATAAATTTACCATATAACCCAGTAATGCTTCTAGATATCAACACAAGAATGAAAGCATGTCCACCCAGTCTTGCATGCAGATAGATACAGCAACACTATCCAAATAAACCCCAAACTGAAAACAGACCTAATGTTCATGTTCATCAGTTGCCGAACAGATAAACAGAAAAACAGATGTTATATCCACACAACACAGTATCATAAATAAAAAGGAACCAACTATTGATATATTCCATAACATGGACAAACCTCAAAAGCATTATTATAAGTTCAAGAAACCAGAAACAATAGATTACATATACTGTCTAATTCCAGTTTTATAAAACAGTCAGAAAAGGAAGTCCATGAAAGTGAAAGTCGCTCAGTTGTGTCTGACTCTTTGGGACCCTATGGACTATACAGTCCATGGAATTCTCCAGGCCAGAATACTGGAGTGGATAGCCTTTCCCTTCTCCAGGGGATCTTCCAAACCAGGGATCAAACCCACGTCTCTCGCATTGCAGGCAGATTCCTTGCCAGCTGAGCCACAAGGAAAGCCCAAGAATACTGGAGGGGGTAGCCTATCCCTTCTCCAGCACATCTTCCCGGGAATTGAACTGGGGTCTCCCGCATTGCAGGCGGATTCTTTACCAACTGAGTTATGAGGGAAGCCCATGATCAGTGTTTGTCTGAGGCTGACGTGAAAGTGCGATTGATTGCAAAAGAGCACAGAAGAACTGTTGGCAGTAATGAAAATGTTCTAAAGCTGAATTGTAATGATGGCTGCATTTTTCTTATAAACTTACAGAAAGATTTTACAGAACAGTGATCAAGAATATGGGCCCTGGATTCAGACTGTCTGGGTTCAGATTTTATCTTGTTAGTTATGTTACCTTGAGAAAACTACTTTACCTCAATGTATTTCAGTCTCTTCATCTATAAGATGTTAATAATAATAGAATCTATTTTATTGGGTTTTTTTAAAGCATTACATAAACTAATATACGCAATGTGCTTAGAATGATGCCTGACAGTAAATAAATGTTGCATGTATACATGTAATAATGTATTGTTATTGTCATAATAATATTGTCATATACATGTAATAATGTATTATACATGTAATTATATATTATACATGTAATTATATACATGTAATAATATATATGACAATATTCTACCCTGGAAATGTGGGAGTGGAGTGGTATGAATCGCTGCTATTTTGCACAATCAGAACTAGAAAATATACTGTATAATACGAATGAATCTCCAACCCAAGCAGATTATCATGTTGATTACTAAAGATAATGCTCTATTCAACAACTAAAACATGTCTCAGACCATTTGCTAATAATTGACCAATTTTGAAAAGGAGGAAAGTTTCTGATAAACACTAACATAAAAAAGAAAATAAAGCACACCGTGTACCAGAAAATTATACTATAGAATTTAAACATGTCTTCTCTGAATACTGAAAAAAATTATTTAGTCATTTAGCATAAAATTTTTTTTTAATTGAAAGATTATTGTTTTACAGAATTTTGTGGTTTTCTGTCATACATCAACAATAATGAGCCATAGGTACACTCATGTCCCCTCCCTCCTGAACCTCCCTCCCATCTCCCTCTTCATCCCAACCTTCAGCCTGTCACAGAGTCCCTGTTTGAGCTCCCTAAGTCATACAGCAAATTCCCACGGGCTATCTATTTTACATATGGTATTGTAAGTTTCCATGTTACTCTCTCCACATATCTCCTGTTCTCCCTCCTCCTCTACCCTCATGTCCATGGTCTGTTCTCTATGTTTCTCCACTGTTGCCCTGGAAATAAGTTCATCAGTACCATCTTTCTAGATTCCATATATATGTTAGTATACTTCACTCTGTGTAATAGGCTCTAGGTTCATCCACCTCGTTAGAACTGACTCAAATGTGTTCCTTTTTATGGCCGAGTAGTACTTCATTGCAGAGAAGGCAATGGCATCCCACTCCAGTACTCTTGCCTGGAAAACCCCATGGACGGAGGAGCTTGGTAGGCTGAAGTCCATGGGGTCGCGAAGAGTCGGACACGACTGAGCGACTTCACTTTCATTTTTCACTTTCATGAATTGGAAAAGGAAATGGCAACCCACTCCAGTGTTCTTGCCTGGGGAATCCCAGGGACTGGGGAGCCTGGTGGGCTGCCGTCTATGGGGGTAGCACAGAGTCGGACACGACTGAAGCGACTTAGCAGCAGCAGCAGTACTTCATTGTATGTATGTACCACAGCTTTTTTATCTGTTCATCTGTCAATGGACATCTAGGTTGCTTCCCTGTTATAGCTGTTGTAAATAGCGCTGCAATGAACACTGGGGTACATGTGTCTTTTTCAATTTTGGTTTCCTCAGGGTATAAACCTAGGAGTGGGATTGCTGGGTCATATGGTGGTTTTATTCCTAGCTTTTTAAGGAATCTCTATACCATCTTCCATAGTGGCTGTTTCAGTTTACATTCCCACCAAAAACGCAAGAGTGTTCCCTTTTCTTAGCATCCTCTTCAGCATTTATTGTTTGTAGATTTTTTGATGATGGCCATTCTGACTGGTGTGAGATGGTATCTCATTGTAGTTTTAATTTGTATTTTCTATAATAATAAGTGATGCTGAGCATCTTTTCATGTGCTTGTTAGTCATCTGCAGGTCTTCTTTGGAGAAATTTCTCTTCAGGTCCCCTTCCCACTGTTTGATTGGATTGTTTGCTTTTCTGGTATTGAGTTGTATGAGCTTGCTGTATATTTTGGAAATTAATTCTTTGTCAGTTGCTTCCCTTGCTATTATTTTCTCCCATAATGAGGGCTGTCTTTTCACCTTGTTTGTAGTTTCCTTTGCTTTGCAAAAGCTTTTAAGTTTAATTAGGTCCCACTTGTTTATTTTTGTTTTTATTTCCATTACTGTAGGAGGTGGGTCATAGAAGATCTTGCTTTGATTTATGTCGAGTGTTCTACCTATGTTTTCCTCTAAGAATTTTATAGTTTCTGGTCTTACATGTAGATCTTTAATCCATTTTGAGTTTATCTTTGTGTGTGATGTTAGGTAGTGTTCTAATTTCATTCTTTTGCACATAGCTGTCCAGTTTTCCCAGCACCACTTATTGAAGCTGCTGTCTTTGCCTCATTGCATATTCTTGTCTCCTTTGTCAAAAATAAGGTACCCATAAGTGTGTGGGTTTATCTCTGGGTTCTCTATCTTGTTCCATTGGTCTATATTTCTGTTTTTGTGCCAGTACCATACCCTCTTGATGACTATAGCTTTGTAGTATAGACCGAAGTCAGGAAAGTTGATTCCTCCAGCTCCATTCTTCTTTCTCAAGACTGCTTTGGCTATTTGGAATCTTTTGTGTTTCCATGTGAACTGTGAAATTTTTGTTCTAGTTCTGTGAAAAATGCCATTGGTAATTTGATAGGGATCACGTTGAGTCTGTAGACTGCATTTGGTAGTGTAGTCATTTTCACACTGTTGATTCTTCCTACACAGGAACATGGAATATCTCTCCATCTGTTTATGTCATCTTTGATTTCTTTCATCAGTGTCTTATAATTTTTCTGTATACAGGTCTTTTGTCTCCTTAGGTAGGTTTATTCCTAGGTATTTTATTCTTTTTGTTGCAATGGTGAATGGGATTGATTCCTTAATTTCTTTCTGATTTTTCATTGTTAGTATATAGGAATGCAAGTGATTTCTGTGTACTGACCTTGTATCCTGCAACTTTGCTGAATTCACTGATTAGCTCTAGTAATTTTCTGATAGTTTCTGTTGGGTTTCTATTTATAGTATCATGCCATCTGCAAACAGTTAGAGTTTTACTTCTTCTTTTCTGATATGGACTCCTTTTATTTCTTTTTCTTCTCTAATTGCCATAGCTAGGGCTTCCAAAACTATGTTGAATAATAGTGGTGAGCCTGGACACCCTTGTCTTGTTCCTGATCTCAGAGGGAATGCTTTCAGTTTTTCACCACTGAGAATAATGTTTGCTGTGGGCTTTTCATATATAGCCTTACTATGTGGAGGTAGGTTCCTTCTATGCCCATTTTTGAAGCATTTTTATTATAAATGGATGCTGAATTCTCTTGAAGGCCTTTCCTGCATCTATTGAGATGATCATATGGTTTTTATCTTTGAATTTGCTAATATGGTGTATCACATTGATTGATTTGTATATATTGAAGAATCCTTGCATCCTTGGAATAAACCTGACTTGATCATGGTGTATGAGCTTTTTAATGTGTCGCTGAATTCTGCTTGCTAGAATTTTGTTGAGGATTTTTGCATCTATGTTCCTCAGTGATATTGGCCTGTAGTTTTCTTTTTTTGTGTTGTCTTTGGTTTGGTATCAGGATGATGGTGGCCTCATAGAATGAGTTTGGACATGTTCCTTCCTCTGCAATTTTTTGGAAGTTTCAGAAAAATAGGCATTAACTCTTCTCTAAATGTTTTATAGAATTCCCCTGGGAAGCCATCTGGCCCTGGGCTTTTGTTTTTTGGGAGATTTTTGATCACTGTTTCGATTTCAGTGTTTGTAACTGGGTTGTTCATAATTTCTATTTCCTTCCCAGTTCGGTCTTGGGAGGCTGACCTATTTTAAGAATCTGTCCGTTTCCTCTAGATTGTCCTCTAGGTTGTCTCATATTCTCTTATGGTCTGTTATATTTCTGTGTTTTCTGTTGTAACCTCTCCTTTTTCATTTCTAATTTTGTTGATTTGATCTTTCTCCTTTTTTTCTCTTGATGAGTCTGACTAGTGGTTTGTCAATTTTGTTTATCTTCTCAAGGAAACAGCTTTTAGTTTTATTAATCTTTGCTATCTGCTAATCTTAGGTATTCTTTTTTTTCCATTTATTTCTGCTCTAATCTTTATGATTTCTTTCCTTCTGTTGACTTTGGGATTTATTTGTTCTTCTTTTTCCAGCTGCTTTAGATGTAGAGTTAGGTTGTCTATTCAATGCTTTTCTTGTTTCTTAATGAATTACTGTATTGCTATAAACTTTCCTCTTAGAACTGCTTTTGCTGAATCCCTTAAGTTTTGGGTCATCATGTTTTCATTGTCATTTGTTTCTAGGAATCTTTTGATTTCTTCAGTAACTTTTAGTAATGTATTGTTTAATATCCATGAGTTTTTATTTATTGCAGTTTTCTTTTTTTTTCATGCAGTTGATATCTAGTCTCACAGCATTGTGGTCAGAGAAGATATATGATACAATTTCAATTTTCTTAAATTTATTGAGGCTTGATTTGTGGCCCAAGATGTGGTCTCTCCTGGAGAATGTTCCATGTGCACTTCAGAAGAAAGTGTATTCTTCTGCATTTGGATGGAGAGTCCTGAAGATATCCATTAGGTCCATATGGTCTAATGTTTCATTTAAGGTTTCTGTTTCCTTATTGATTCTTTGTTTTGATTATCTGTCCAATGGTGTAAGTGGGGTGTTAAAGTCCACTACTATTATTTTGTTACTGTCAATTTCCCCTCTTATGCCTGTTAGTGTTTCCCTTATGTATTGAGGTGCTCCTATGTTGGGTGCATAAATATTTACAATTGTTATGTCTTCTTCTTGGATTGATCATTATGTACTGTCCTTGTCTCTTATAACATTCTTTATTTTAAAGTCTATTTTGTCTGAAATAAGGATTGTCACTCCAGCTTTCTTTTGCTTTCCATTTGCATGTAAGATCTTTTCCATCCTTTTACTTTCAGTCTGTATGTGTCTCTAGTTCTGAAGTGCGTCTCCAGTAGGCAGCATGTGTGTGTGTATATATATATATATATATATACGGGTCTTGTTTTTATATCCATTCAGTCAGTCTGTATCTTTGGTTGGTGCATTTAATCTGTTTACATTTAAGATAATTATTGATATATATGTTACTATTGGCATTTTCTCGATTGTTTTGGGTTTGCTTTTGCAGTTCTTTCCTTTCTCTTGTGTTTACTGGCTATGTAAGTCCCTTTAGTATACACTGCAAAGCTGGTTTGCTGGTGCTAAGTTTTCTTAACTTTTGCTTGTCTGTAAAGCTTTTGATTTCTCCATGAATTTTGAATGAGATCTTTGCCAGGTATAGTAATCTTGGTGGTAGATTTTTCTCTTTCAGTACTTTAAATATATCTTACCATTCCCTTCTGGCCTGCAGAGTTTCTGCTGAAAGATCCACTGTTAATCATATAGGTTTTCCCTTGTATGTTACTTGTTGCTTTTCCTTTGCTGCTTTTAATAATCTTTCTTTGCATTTAGCACTTTTTTAATAAACTTCAAACTTTTTATTTTGTATTGGGATGCAACCAATTTGAAACAAATTTAATTCTGAAAGAATACAGTACATGTGTATCTGGGACAGAATTTAATACAAAAGTCTTAAAATGGTTATAACAATTCTCTACATTTGTTCTATAAAATATAAATATAATGAAATGCACAAAGATTTAGCTACAAAGATGTTTATCACGGCAGTTTTTTTATAAAACAGCAAAAAATTAAAAGTCTAGATAGCTAGTGATGGTATAAATTGTGGTACATCCTTAAGACTGAATACAAAAAAGCCATTTGTACTGTAGAACAATCTCTATGATAAGGCAAAATGTTATGACATATGTATCAAGAGATTCCAATTTACAGTGGAAATTTGTGTACCTATGCATAAAACAGATATGCATAGAACAAGGTTATCTTTTGGTAGGATTGCATGTGATTTTTTACTTTGTTCTTTTCTACAGTTTGAAAATTTTCTCCAATGAAGGCATAATATTTGTAATCAGATAAAGTGTTTCTCAAACTTTAATGTGCATATCAATCAGCTAGGTAATCTTATTAAAGTTCAGATTCTGACTCACTAGATCTAGATCTGGGCCTGACTTTTAACAGGCTCCTGGGTGATGCTAATGCTACTAGACTGGGATGAAACTTGAGCAAGACACTATATAATATTATATACTCAGTCTTCCTTCTATAACCATGTAGATTATGAAGATCACAATAGAACAATTTTTTAGAGAAAGCTTGTTACTGTAAGACTGTAGTGATATTTAATGTTGGTCTAACAATTCAACATTAACTGAGAAATACGCTGGCAATACAAAAACAAACTGACAAATTCTATGCCTTTTAGGAGTTTAAAATCAAATAGGGGAGAGAGGTAACTTGAGGACTAATGTAACATAATTTTAATACTATATAATAAAGCATAACAGAAGTGAGTATAGATGTTATAGAACACAGGAAGAGATCATGAATTCTAAAAAGGATAAACGTCAGAGGAACAGAATGCTTCAGTGATTTTGTTACAGAGATAGTATGTGAGCAGAGGCTTAAAGTAGGATATATCCCCATCATTGGCAGTAGTAGGAAAAGGAAATTCCAAGTAGAAGAAACACCTTACATTGTTGTTATAATGGGATTCCACCGTCTGACTACTCGTTATCATGTTCACATAGTGGCCAAAAGTGTTAGTTCTGCATAGCTAATTATTAAGAGAAATGCAAAAATCAAAACCACACAAAGCTATCACCTCATGCCTCACAGAATGGCTATAATCCAAAATGTACAAATAACAAATGTTGGAGAAGATATGGAGAAAAGGAAAGTCTCGTAAACTGTTGATGGGCATGTAAACTGGTGCAGCCACTAGGGGGAACAGTAACTACCATATGATCCAGCAATTCCACTCTAGGGTATATATATCCAAAAACATTTTTAAAAATGAAAATAATAATTCAAAAAGATACATGCACCCCAACTTTCATAGCAGCACTGTTTACAATAGCCAAGACATGGAAGCAACCCAAATGTCCATCAATAGACAACTGGAAGGTATGGCATATGAACGTGTGTATATATGTGTGTGAATGTGTATATGTGTGTGTGTATATATATATGTAGGTGTACATGTGTATACAAAATATATATATAAATATAAACATACATAATACTCAGCTACTAAAAATAATGAAATACTGCCATTTTCAGTAGCGTGGATGGCCCTAGAGAATATTATGCTTAGTGAAGTAAGTTAGAGAAAGACAAATATGACTCACAGACAGAAACAGACTCACAGACATAGAAAACCAACTCACAGACATTGAAAATAAACTTGTGGTTACCAAAGTAGAGAGGGAAAGGGTGGGCACAAATTAATGGTATGAGATTAACATATGCAAATTACTATATATAAAGTACAGAAGCAACAAGGATTTAATGTACAGCACAGGGAATTATACCCAGTATCTTGATAATGGAATAGAATCTGCAAAGAGCTAAAGCTGTTATAATAGACCAGTTTAGGCAGTTTTAACTTTCCAAAGTTCATACAGTCTTTAAGGCAGTTTACTCCCATGCTTTAGTGCAGGGGTCTCCAACCTCCAGGATCTAATGCATGATAATTTGAGGTGGAGCTGATGTAATAATAATAGAAATAAAGTGCACAGTCAGTGTAATGCACTTCAATCATCCTTCCCCCAGTCTGTGGAAAAACTGTCTTCCCCTGGTGCCTAAAAGGTTGGAGACAGCTGCTTTAGTGTACTATATCTGTATCTTTGTAACTTCTAAGCTAAAAGACCTCCCACATTATCTTTTCATCTACTTTTTTCATCTGCAATATTCCACTGCTTCTTGGTAGTAATTAAGTTTTTGAGGATTTACAATATTATAGCCTGAAAACTAGGCTATGGGAAAAATAAGATTGAATTATTACCCTCAAAAACAAGAGCAGAAAGAGCAAACATACAGACAACATAGTAGTCAAGGAACAATGAAATAGGAGCTTAAAAATGTATAAGTAACTTTCTGTGGGAGTTTAGCACTGAAGAAGAAATTAGCATTAAGAAGAAGATGGAGCTTTCAAGTATACTGAAGAATGAATTTTGAGACTCAGAGGAGGAAAACGTGACTGCAGCCATGAAATTAAAAGACACTTACTTCTTGGAAGGAAAGTTATGACCAACCTAGACAGAATATTAAAAAGCAGAGACATTACTTTGCCAACAAAGGTCTGTCTAGTCAAGGCTATGGTTTTTCCAGCAGTCATGTATGGATGTGAGAGTTGGACTATAAAGAAGGCTGAGCGCTGAAGAATTGATGCTTTTGAACTGTGGTGTTGGAGAAGACTCTTGAGAGTCCCTTGGACTGCAAGGAGATCCAACCAGTCTTCCTAAAGAAGATCAGTCCTGAATGTTCACTGGAAGGACTGATGTTGAAGCTGAAACTCCAATACTTTGGCCACCTGATGCAAAGAGCTGACTCATTTGAAAAGACCCTGATGCTGGGAAAGATTGAGGGCACGAGGAGAAGGGGATGACAGAGGATGAGATGGTTGGATGGTATCACCAACTCTATGGACATGAATTTTGGTAAACTCTGGGAGTTGGTGATGGACAGGGAGGCCTGGCGTGCTGTGGTTCATGGGGTCGCAAAGAGTTGGACACAACTGAGCGACTGAACTGAACTGAACTTAGCTCTGATTCTATCTGAAAAAAAATCCATATACAAAATTGCTCATTTGTTCAATACAGTATTTTTATCTAAACTTCACTAATATGGATTTGTATCTGCCAGAGAAATAACCCATCAATTCACAGGAAAGAATATGTAAAGTATTTGATGGTATTCATCTATTCAGTGCTTAAAGTGTTGCAATTAGACATTAAATATATAAAGTCCGACATTTAAAATGTGCAAAACTTCCATCAAGTTCAGCATTGTATAACTCAACACACCATTTATGATCAAAGAAAGATTTAGAAGCTAACCATAACAAATTTGCTAGAAAGAAAACTCAGTGGAATGTCAATATTCCCTTTCATTCTGAGTTAGAATAAAAAGAATTCCTTCATGTTTTTGTTTTGAACTTCATGTACTTATATGTTCATGGAATCAGCTGTTAAATATTTATGTTATCAAACAGGAATTCCTGTTACTTTAGTAGTAAAAGATAAAACACATTTAAGGCACCTGGAAACCACTATATGGCCTTTATTTTTTGTTTCTTCTTAAATTTAATGTCATTGAAGAATAAAGAAACTTGTATTAAAATTGTTACATTTCATATATACCTAAATTGATCATTATAATCTTTACTCAATAGTTCAGAAACCTAATTTTTAATAAAATTTAATGTAGTTTCTGTGCTTATTTCCTAAATAGAACTTTTGAAACAAGCATACTCAGAGAGCTTATCAGCAGGAGATATTACATTCTTTTTTCTTATCAAACAAATCATGCAAGTAAACTGTTCTAAATAGCATAAAGAATGTAGTTTGCATGAAAACTGCATACTGTCAAAGTGCCTTCCATAACTCACACTATAAATGAGTAAAAATTTGCGTTTCCACCAAAAATAAACCTTGGAATTTTGAAACAAAAGGATTCCTCTGTTTCTGTTGTATCCTTATTTTCTCCTCTACATCAAAACATTTCATAATAGGAAACCAGAACTCCATGCCTACCATACTCATCACTACATATATACAATTATTTTGTCTATGATATTCTGGGATATGAAATAGAAAGTGAAAGAATGCTTGATTAATGAACAGTCACTCTTTAAGTATTTCTTATATCACATCTATTATTTGAATGGCTACAAAGTTTGTACTTCATTTCACTGTGCACACACAGAAGTCGCTTAGTTGTGTCCGACTCTTTGCGACCCCATGGATTGTAGCCCACCAGGCTCCTCGGTCCATGGGATTTTCCAGGCATGAATACTGGAGTGGGTTGCTGTTTCCTTCTCACTGTGCACTATGATCCTATTATTTTGTGACATCACAATAAAGAAAAATGTTAACAGCATTTTATTTGTTTCTCCAAAAGAAATCATAGTTCCTGATATTACCTTCAGTTGCTAGATTTTAATATGTGTCTCAGAAAGTGTTATAAGCCCCACCCATTTTTTTAAATGTTGAGGGTACAGCTCAAACACAACTTTTCATTATTAAAAGCCCATGACATTCATTATTTGTGACACATTTACTAAATACCCTCTATTTGTAGAAATAGGGGCTAGTGTACTAATCCAGTGCTGTCCTCATTCCTCATTGAATGTTTAATTAAAAGATCCCTGAAATGCATAAAAATGATTTCCAAAAGGCCTTAGGAGACTGCAATTTAACAGAACAGGGCTAGTAGAATGAACAGCAAACTTTTGTTGCTTGGTAAATTTTAATAATGTACTCCTATTTCAATATTCAACAGTTCATTACCTTGAAGATATTTGCAATTTCTCATTACCAACTTGCTACATAGTAAGGATTAATTATAAATCATCAAAATCTCTAGAAGGAAAAAAAGTACAAATACATGTTTTTTACTTTCTCCTTAATATAACTTAAAGGTAAAAAAAATTCTGATGTGATTAAAAAAAATTCAAATAAGCTTCTGTGGAACTATGAAGCTACTATATAAACAAAGGTACCGATTCTGCAAGCCATTCTTGTTCTGTTGTTGCTTTCTGAGCTGAGTTTTCTTAACTGCTATGGAGTATATAAACAGAAAGAGGCAAAACCTAGTGCTATTTGGTGATCAAAGACACTAAAAAGCACCAAGAGTAATTCTATTGTTCCTTTAATCAGAGGGACAAAAATACTGTGAGGAAGGTCCAAGGTGGGATGTGGAATGGCAGCATTGGTATTGTTTATAATTGAAATGTATCCTTTAAAAATTGCATGTCACAAAAAATCATTACGTATCACCATTTCAGCCAAGCAGTAAGTCCAAACACTTTACCATGTCTGGAAAGAATGTGATGCATGCATAAACAAGTACCCTCCACTATAAGAAAGCTTCTGATATTTTTAATGTTATAAATGTAAGATTTCACATAGAATACATAGAGTAATCATAGTATGCTTTCATATTATAAATCCTGCTTGTTAAACTAAAGTAACTTTTACACATGCATTTAAAAATAAAATATGGCAAACATAATAAAAATTTAATTATAAATTCAAGGGTTCTTTTACCCCCTTTTGAATTTTAAGGCTTAAAATGTATGACATTTAAAAAAATAAACTGATTATCTCTCAAATGTAGGCATTTCACTTTTACATAAAAACAAAAAATAGAAACAAAACTATAATACACACTAGAAATTTAAATCTTGCAGAAAATTTTCCCACTGATACTCAATTTAACTGATTGTATTTAAAACAAAACCATGAGCTATATGATTCAGCTCAATTTATAATCAAGCTTTTGTGGATTTTTTTCAACTTTACCTTGCAAAATATATTTGTGCAAATTACAAAAAAGACAACTAAAAAACACCCCCATAGTTCTCTGAGTGATTCTAAAACTCCAATTAGTATTTTAGCTTCTAGTTACAATGTATCAAAAAACAAAAACAAAACTTACTTGATCTGTCCCATAAGGCAGTATGTTCAGAGAAATGAAGGCTGTCATTTTCCAGAGCTGTTTTCTGATCATGTGCAGTACCTTTGGAGTGTCTATGAAATAATCGGCTAGCAAAACCTTCCAATTTCTGAAGAGCAGTAGTACCTGTATACTGGTTACAGGGTACTTCTCTGTAAGCTGCCATTCATGTGTATTTACACTTAACTTATCGTAACTGAAAATATTTCCAGAAGGAGCTCAACAACTACTTACACAGAAGCTAAGAGCTATGCATGTGTCAAACTTCCTGTTTGCAGAGTATTCAAACCACTACTGCTGTTCTGTTTCCTGTTAATATAAAACAGCACATTACTGAGCCTTAAAACTGTCCAACTAGAGATGAAGATTTTAAAGACTTGCAATATCATCCTAAAAGGGTCTATGTTTGAGTGTTTTAATACTAACACACAGGTTAATGAGAACATTAAATATAAAGCTTTAAATATAAATAATAAGCTGAAAAAAATTTTAAAAAGAAAAACTATTTAAACATACATTACAACCCTATATAAATAACTGAAGGTCAAACCACTCTCTGAATATAATGTTTAAAAGATTGTATGGTTTTTTCCCCCAGCAAATCAGCTAATACAGACTAGTATAGACTTTATAGATCCTTATAAACAGTTAACTTTTCATTGAAAACTGGTATGGAACAGATATTGCAAAACATTAAAAAACAAACATAACTTTTAATGAAAAAAATGTGAACTATAATTTAAAAAACCTCAACATTGCTAACTCACTGACTTAAATCTAATACATACAGAAATTACAAAAACTTAGTATGGTAGTTGCTGCTGCTGCTGCTAAGTCGCTTCAGTCATGTCCGACTCTGTGTGACCCCATAGACGGCAGCCCATTAGGCTCCTCTGTCCCTGGGATTCTTTGCTTACCAAACATAATTTGCTGACAAGTGGACATCAGCAGTACATTTTAAAACATTCTATGATTTGAAAAAATATTAAGATTTAAAATATATAAAATCAGTCACAGCAAGAAATTTCAATTGAGAGGAAAAAAATCCTTCTAGTTGACTGAGATATGTTAATTTCTAGACTTGACACTGAGGATTGCTCTTACCTGATCTCTTGATTTAGGGATCTCACTTTGAAACAGCTCCTTCAGGTAAAAGTAAACTGTCCATTTGCACAAAAAAGTAACCTGTGACATTTAAAAATGATTCGGGGTATTTGCCTTGTGACATTTTTATTTAAGGATGATAAGGGGGGAGGAAGGAGGGAAAGGAAAGATCTTTTAAAAAAAATCAAATGGGAGATGGAAGGGTGACTCGAGAGGGAGGGAATATGTGTATACCTATGGCTGATTCATGTTGAGGTTTGACAGAAAACAACAAAATTCTGTAAAGCAATTATCCTTCAATTAAAAAATAAATAAATTATAAAGTAATCTATCAAAAAATCTTATGATTTCCTGCCTACTGCTTAGCAAACAAAATAAATAGAAACAATAATGACAAGCAGAATAAAAAGGAATAATATGTAATCAAATTAGGATACCACACACACACACACACACACACACACACACACACGCATACAAAGGAAACACTGACTAATGCATTTTGCCAAGAAAGAGCTCATTTGTGTACATTTTATTTTGTACAATAAAATTAGTACCAATCTAAACAAACAGGCAACAGTATCTACAAGACCAAACTTCTTAAATTGTAGCTTTCTGAGAAATGTGTGTATATAATAGATAATTTCTTTATTAACAACCGACTTTACACAAAACACACCATCAACAGGTGTCTACAGTCTTTAATAAACATCTATAGACTATTAGAGAAGGCAATGGCACCCCACTCCAGTACTCTTGCCTGGAAAATCCCATGGATGGAGGAGCCTGGTAGGCTGCAGTCCGTGGGGTCGAGAAGAGTCGGACACGACTGAGCGACTTCACTTTCCTTTTTTACTTTTATGCACTGGAGAAGGAAATGGCAACCCACTCCAGTGTTCTTGCCTGGAGAATCCCAGGGACGGGGGAGCCTGGTGGGCTGCTGTCTATGGGGTAGCACAGAGTCAGACATGACTGAAGTGACTTAGCTTAGCAGACTATGAGCTGTCTCTTTATGGGTGTAAAGTGGATAAAATTCCTGAATCTTTCACTTGCTTTCTTGGGATAAATTCTATTCATCCTCAAGGCTCAGCAAAGATGTCACCTCTTCATGGAATGTTTCCCACACATTTCCTGGAAAAGTAAACTGCTCTCTCCACTGTTTCCAATAATCTTGGAATTTTATGTTAAAATTTGTTTATAAATTTATGTCTCAAATTGTGCAATGCACATATTACATAATAAACATACATATAAAAGTATTCATTCATTTTTAATAAGTTAAGGTCTAAGTAGAATCAAACACTTGAAAATATTTTACTTATGATAGGATCATATTTGTAAATTATCCAACAACCACCTAGCTGTTTATATATAGAGACAACAGCAATGGAAGTAATGTCATTTAACTTCTCTATTTAATCTGTTACAAAATTTTATTCATTCTTTGAGTTTCATTTTTATTAGTGCAAATGTGGATTTCTAAAATAACTTATTTTCCCTTCTTCCAGCCACTCCTTGCAATCACTCATCTCTGACATATGAACCTCCCCAAATATTACACTCACAGTATTCCCTTGCCAAAAGTACAAGCTAATTCTAATATTTCAGCCCAAAATATTTGTTTTTAACACATGTCTAGCTAGACAGATCCAACATTGCTGGAGTTTTGTACAAATATTCCAGATTTCTAATTATAACACTCAGATTAATTTATTTAAAGCAATGTATAAACTTTATAACAAAATTACCATAGGAAGGAGGGGGAGGAGGTGGAGGAAGCAGAGAAGGGAGTAATCTTCAACATTTAAAATTTATCCTTTTTCTTCAATAAAACTCTTTTTTATGTTACAAAGTCCTTATAGAAAGCAAAATGTTTAGTCCTTACAGCAGTATTTCTATATATAGTAATGTGACCAGGAAGCTGTTGTTATATAAGTACTTAGGCAATTTGATTCTTACTACAAAGAACTCTACTGTCATCTACTGCTAGAAAGAAATAACTACAGCTTTAACTAAAACTGAATTTCTTCATAATTCAAATTAATATTAAGAAGTATTTTGCTTGTTACCCTGATAGTATCTTCATAACCTGAATTTGTGCTAAGATGTCTAGCCATCTACCCAAAACTTGCTGTAACAACATATCTTATATTCTATTAATAGTTTAAATAATGTATGATAATAAATTATACCAGGGCTTCCCTGGTAGCTCAGATGGTAAAGAATCTGCCTGCATTGCTGGAGACCTGGGTTTGATCCCTGGGTCGGGAAGATCTCCTGGAGAAGAGAAGGCAAACCACTCCAGCATTCTCGCCTGGAGAATCCCATGGGCAGACCATGGGATCACAAAGAGTCTGACATGACTAAGCGACTAACACTTTCACTACGATAATAAAACTAGAGAGTAATCAACCTAGAAGTTATAAAATCTTTATTATTCATTCTGCATTAATTCTAAAATTCATAATAATTTTCAGAGTTGAACCTCCTTTGATTGTCATATCACAAAATATTGCTTTATTTCTGATGTTTAATAATAGTAATGATGATACCTTACATTTACAAAAACCTTTTACAACATATAAAATGGTTTCCACTGATTTCAAAAGAAGCAAACAGGACAGGTATTATTATCCTTATTTTAAGATTAGAAAACAAACATATAAAATATTAAGTGACTTGCCAAAAGTCACCTATGTCCTCTGCTTCCTGCTGCTGCTGCTAAGTTGCTTCAGTCGTGTCCGACTCTGTGAGACCCCATCAAGGTTATCTGTACTGACAAAATGATTCCCACAGTAAAGACTTTTTCAAACAAGGGTAGGGAAGTAGAGATTAACGGCTAGTAGGAGATGGAAATAGTTTCCAAAGTCTGAGATTCTGCTACGAGAAAATGTTCATTCAGATGGTTACCTTATTAGCCATGCAATTTCACTGTCCACATTTATGTTTATAATCATGTTGGGGCCAAGTAGAACTATATACTTTAGAGTTTGAAGGTTAAATTAAAAAAACAAACAAACACGGAAGCATATTTGATACGTAAATAATATATCTGCTGCAGGCAGAGAGGAAATGATATGACCATGACCCCTGCTATACAAACAAAGGTTTTGGAGTAATAGTTTTGCCTTTCCCAAAATGGATTCATACCTTTTATAAGTGAATTCAACTATTTAAGACTGGCTGATTGCATTTAGCACAGCATAACAACAGAGGTTCATCCATGTTGTGTTTTTCAATAGCTTACTAATTTTTTATTGACTAGTACTCCACTGTATGGACTTACCACAATTTATATATACATGTACAATCAAATTGCCTTTGCACCTTTGTCAAAAATCAGTTACCCATAACTGAGTAGGTCTATTCTAGATTTTCTACATTGTTCTACTGACCTATGTGCCAGTTCTTTCATCAGTGGGATACTGTGTTGGGTACTGTATCTTTTAAGTAAGTCTTCTTAAAAGATACAGTACCCAACACAGTATCCCACTGATTGTATAAATCTTTCAACATTTTTTTGTAAATTGTTTTGGCTATTATAGTTTCTTAACTTCTCTATATAAATTTTAAAAGTTTGTCCATGTCTACAAAAAGAATGTTGCTAGAACTTAATTGAGATTGTTTATTGAGAGAAATGATAACAATAGGTTGAGTCTTTCAATCCATGATCATATCGTATCTCATTTTTCAGGGCCTTTGGTTTCCTTCATCAATGTTTTATATTTTTCAGCATACAGATCCTGTACATATTTTGTCAGTCTTATCCCTAAGTACTTACTGCTCTTTAATTGGAGCTATTATAAGTGGTACTTTGAAAGATGTTTGCAGCTGTTCGTTGCTAGTATATTGAAATACGACTTATTTTTGTATGCTAACCTTGTGTACTGGAACATGGCTAAACCCACTTATTAAGCTTTGGGGATCTTTTCCTTTTGTAGATTGCTTGAGATTTTCTTTGTAGAAAATTGTTACCTTTGAACAGATACAGTTTGGTTTATTTTTCCTTTTTAATTCCTTTGTTATTTACTTTTCTTGCCATACTGTACTGCCTAGGACTTCCGGGAACACGTTAAACAAGTGGTAAGACTGAACATTCTTGCCTTATTCCCAATCTTAGGAACAAAGGGTTCAGTTTCTCATCATTAATTTTGATGTGAACTGTAGAAATTTTTTGTAGGTGCTCCGTACTGAGATAAAGAACTTCACTTGTAATCCTAGTTAGCCGAGTGCTTATATAAAAAGGATGAATTTCATTAAATGGTTTTTCACATTTGTTGGTTTGATCATATGGCTTTAGTCTTCTTTAGTCTGCTAATATGGTGGATAACAGTTACTAATTTTCAAACATTCAGAAAATGAAGATCATGGCATCCGGTCCCATCACTTCATGAGAAATAGATGGAGAAACAGTGGAAACAGTGTCAGACTTTATTTTGGGGGGCTCCAAAATCACTGCAGATGGTGACTGCGGCCATGAAATTAAAAGACGCTTACTCCTTGGAAGGAAAGTTATGACCAACCTAGATAGCATATTCAAAAGCAGAGACATTACTTTGCCAACAAAGGTCCGTCTAGTCAAGGCTATGGTTTTTCCTGTGGTCATGTATGGATGTGAGAGTTGGACTGTGAAGAAGGCTGAGAACCAAAGAATTGATGCTTTTGAACTGTGGTGTTGGAGAAGACTCTTGAGAGTCCCTTGGACTGCAAGGAGATCCAACCAGTCCATTCTGAAGGAGATTAGCCCTGGGATTTCTTTGGAAGGAATGATGCTAAAGCTGAAACTCCAGTACTTTGGCCACCTCATGCGAAGAGTTGACTCATTGGAAAAAACTCTGATGCTGGGAGGGATTGGGGGCAGGAGGAGAAGGGGACGATGGAGGATGAGATGGCCGGATGGCATCGCTGACTCGATGGACGTGAGCCTAGGTGAACTCAGGGAGTTGGTGATGGACAGGGAGGCCTGGCGTGCTGTGATTCATGGGGTTGCAAAGAGTTGGACACGACTGAGCAACTGAACTGAACTGAACTGAAACCAGACTTGAATTCCCAACATAAATACCTCTTGGTCTTGGTGTACTATTCTTTTCTAAATCGCTGAATTCAATTTAGTAATATTTTATTAAAGATTGGTATATGTTTACAAGATATATTGTTTTGAAGTTTTATTTTTATGTACAGTCTTTGCATGATTTTGACATCAGATTAAGAAAGGCTGCATAAAATAGAGGATTCTTTTATTGAATTTTTATTATCTTTTTTTATTAGAAGGATAATTGATTTACAGAACCTAATTGTTTTCTGCCAAATATCAACATGAATCAGCCATAGATTTACATATGTCCCCTCCCTCTTGAATTTCCCTCCCATCTCCTCCCCCATCATATCCCTCTAGACTGTTTCAGAGTCCCTATTTGAGCTCCCTGAGTCATACAGCAAATTCCCATTAGATATCTATTTTATTTATGGTATTGTAAGTTTCCATGTTACTCTCTCCATACATCTCACCCTCTTCTTCCTCCCCTCTTCCCCATGTCCATAAGTCTGTTCCCTATGTCTGTTTCTCCATTGTTGTGCTACAAATAAATTTATCAATTCCATCTTATTAGATTCCATATATATGCAGTAGTATACGATATTTATCTTTCTCTTTCTGACTTACTTCACCTCTGTATAATAGGCTATAGGTTTGTCCATCTCATTAGAACTGACTCAAATATGTTCCTTTTTATGGCTGAGTAAGATAATCACGTTGGTGTGATCACTCACCTAGAGCCAGACATCCTGGAATGTGAAGTCAAGTGGGCCTTAGAAAGCATCACTACTAACAAAGCTAGTGGAGGTGATGGAATCCAGTTGAGCTATTTCAAATCCTGAAAGATGATGCTGTGAAAGTGCTGCACTCAATATGCCAGCAAATATGGAAAACTCAGCAGTGGCTACAGGACTGGAAAAGGTCAGTTTTCATTCCAATCCCAAAGAAAGGCAATACCAAAGAATGCTCAAACTACCACACAATTGCACTCATCTCACATGCTAGTAAAGTAATGCTCAAAATTCTCCAAGCCATGTTTCAGCAATACATGAACCATGAACTTCCAGATGTTCAAGCTGGCTTTAGAAAAGGCAGAGGAACCAGAGATCAAATTGCCAACATCCGCTGGATCATGGAAAAAGCAAGAGAGTTCCAGAAAAACATCTATTTCTGCTTTATTGACTATGCCAAAGCCTTTGACTGTGTGGATCACAATAAACTGTGAAAAATTCTTCAAGAGATGGGAATACCAGACCACCTGATCTGCCTCTTGAGAAATCTGTATGCAGGTCAGGAAGCAACAGTTAGAACTGGACATGGAACAACAGACTGGTTCCAAATAGGAAAAGGAGTACGTCAAGGCTGTATATTGTCACCCAGCTTATTTAACTTATATGCAGAGTACATCATGAGAAATGCTGGACTGGAAGAAGCACAAGCTGGAATCAAGATTGCCAGGAGAAATATCAATAACCTTAGATATGCAGATGATACCACCCTTATGGCAGAAAGTGAAGAGGAACTCAAAAGCCTCTTGATGAAAGTGAAAGAGGAGAGTGAAAAAGTTGGCTTAAAGCTCAACATTCAGAAAACGAAGATCATGGCATCCGGTCCCATCACTTCATGGGAAGTAGGTGGGGAAACAGTGGACACAGTGTCAGACTTTATTTTTCTGGGCTCCAAAATCACTGCAGATGGTGACTGCAGCAATGAAATTAAAAGACGCTTACCCCTTGGAAGGAAAGTTATGACCAACCTAGATAGCATGTTCAAAAGCAGAGACATTACTTTGCCAACAAAGGTCTGTCTAGTCAAGGCTATGGTTTTTCCTGTGGTCATGTATGGATGTGAGAGTTGGACTGCAAAGAAAGCTGAGCACCGAAGAATTGATGCTTTTGAACTGTGGTGTTGGAGAAGACTCTTGACAGTGCCTTGGACTGCAAGGAGATCCAACCAGTCCATTCTGAAGGAGATCAGCCCTGGGATTTCTTTGGAAGGAATGATGCTAAAGCTGAAATTCCAGTACTTTGGCTACCTCATGCGAAGAGTTGACTCATTGGAAAAAACTCTGATGCTGGGAGGGATTGGGGGCAGGAGGAGAAGGGGACGATGTAGGATGAGATGGCTGGATGGCATCGCTGACTCGATGGACGTGAGTCTGAGTGAACTCTGGGAGTTGGTGATGAACAGGGAGGCCTGGCGTGCTGCGATTCATGGGGTCGCAAAGAGTCGGACACGACTCAGCGACTGAACTGAACTGAACTGAAACTTATTTTAGAATAGTTTTAGATTTACAGAAAAAATTGCTAAGATACTAGTACAGACAGGTACCATATACCCAACATCAGTTTCCATTATTATCAACATCTCACATTAACATGGTAGATTTGTACAGTTAATAAACCAATATTAATACCGTATTGTTACTAAAGTCCAAAGTTTACTCAGATTTCCTTTTTCAGTTTTTACCTAATTATTTCCTTTCCTGTTCCAGGATCTCCTCTAGGATACTGCATTACATTTAGTGTTCAAGTCTCCTTAGGCACTTCTTGGCTGTGATGGTTTCTCCAACTCTCCTTGCTTTGATGATCTTGACAATTTTCAGCTTTGGTCATGTATGTTGTAGAGTATACCTCTGTTGGTATTTGTGTGATTTTTTTTTTATGATTAGCTAGGGTTATGGTTCTTAATAAGAGGAAGAGGACAACAGAAGCAAAGTTGCATTTATATCATATCAAAGCTATATACTATCAACAAGGCTTATCACTGTGGATGCTGACCTGGATGCATTGATCACCTAGCTGAAGTAGTTATCAGGTGACTTCACTTATAATTACTTCTCCCCGTTTCTTTCCATACTGTACTCTTTGAAATAAACTCACTATGCCCAGGGCACACTTCAAGAATAGGGAGTTATACTATCTCATTGAAGGCATAGTGGAATTCTGCCTAGGAAATGTATCTCTTCTGCCTATTTATTTATTCAATCACTTATTAACATCAACATGAACTCATGGATATTTATTCTATACTTTGGACCCTAATCCAATACTACATTATTTTGTTGTTAAAATTACTCAAGCTTTGAGCACTGGAAACTCAATTGCCTCTATGTCTTTTGACACGTAATCGTGTGTGCATACACACATGTGCATGCATGCGTATTTGAGCACTTACTTATTTTCTACCACTATAAAATGCTGCCGCTGCTGCTAAGTCACTATAAAATGGGCCATGCTCATTTTCTGTACTTACTGCTCCAGTCCCCAAATCAGTCATTTCTCCAATAAGCCCTACTTCCTTTACTAGAGCATAGTATTAGAAATCAAGACTTTCAAACTAGGTGTGCTTACAGCTACTGGGATGTTGTTGCTTCCAGGCCCTCTTAGCTGTGAAAGAGAGAAATGTATGTGAATACTAACATATATGTATATCCATTTTTATAAATATTTCTATATGTAACCACCTACATCTAAAGTAAGATAAACATAAGTTCTTCCTGGTACTGCTAACTCTAATTCATTACTCTACAATTCATTTTAGCTTCCTCCCTTGCTTACCTGAAAACTCCCACTTCAATAGTGAAACTTGGCTTCCACCATTAGCCATCCATTTACTTACTTGTTTAATTTCAGTATACACACATGGCAACACCAGCATTGTGAATCTGATCCAGTTAAAAACGTTATCCCCATGGGAAACAACTTTATCAACCAGAGTACACTACTATGCAGTTTCTTTAGCCTCTGCTATTAGAGACTCTACTTACTTCCAAATTTACTTAGGTCAGCACCTACTGTGTCATGTTTAGTGAAGCTGTTTCACACATTTGTAATACAGTTAGAATGTTTTCTCACATTCTGCCTTTCATTCTTGGATTCCTCAGCCTATTAAATGATTTCTTTTTAATTTTGCGTACATTAAAGTTTACTCTTTGTACTTCAAAAGCTATAGGTTTGAATAAATACATACTGTCATGTATCCACAATTATGCATCATACAGAATAAACTACCACCTTAGTATTAATAAATCTCCAATGCATCCCTATCTTTGGCACCTCCTGACTTTTTTTTTATAATTACCAGAAATTTGCCTTTTCCAGAATGTCATTTAACTCAAATCATACTCCATAGAATCTCTCAGACTGTAATCACTTAGCAGTATGCATTTAAAATTTGTACGTATCTTTTTGTGCCTTTACAGTTCATTTGTTAATAATCATTGAATAATTTTCCATTATATGGATATACCACAGCTTGTTTATACATTTACCTCCTGAAGGATATTTCGGTTGCTTCTAGTTTTCAGCAATCATGAATAACACTGCCACCATCTTTCATGTGCAGGTTGTTGTGTGAACATAGTATTTAAATCTCTATAATAAATTCCCAGGAGTGTGACTGCTAGATTGTAGAACGACTATGTTTAGCTTTCCAAAAAATTGCCAAAATGGCTATACCACTTTTCATTACTACTAGCAATAAAAATGAACTTCCAGATGATCAAGCTGGCTTTAGAAAAGGCAGAGGAACCAGAGGCCAAATTGCCAAAATCCACTGGATCATCAAAAAAGCAAGAAATGTCCAGAAAAACGTCTATTTCTGGTTTATTGACTATGCCAAAGCCTTTGACTGTGTGGATCACAACAGACTGTGGGAAATTCTGAAAGAGATGGGAATACCAGACCACCTGACCTGCCTCTTGAGAAACCTATATGCAGGTCAGGAAGCAACAGTTAGAAGTGGACATGGAACAGACTGATTCCAAATAGGAAAAGGAGTACATCAAGGCTGTATATTGTCACCCTGCTTATTTAACTTATATGCAGAGTACATCATGAGAAACGCTGGACTGGAAGAAGCACAAGCTAGGATCAAGTTTGCTGGGAGAAACATCAATAACCTCAGATATTCAGATGACACCCCCCTTATGGCGGAAAGTGAAGAGGAACTAAAGAGCCTCTTGATGAAAGCGAAAGAGGAGAGTGAAAAAATTGGCTTAAAGCTCAACATTCAGAAAACGAAGATCATGGCATCCAGTCCCATCACTTCATGGCAAACAGATGGGGAAACAGTGGCTGACTTCATTTTTTTGGGCTCCAAAATCACTGCAGATGGTGACTGCAGCCATGAAATTAAAAGAGGCTTGCTCCTTGGAAGGAAAGTTATGACCAACCTAGACAGCATATTAAAAAGCAGAGACATTACTTTCCCAACAAAGGTCCATCTAATCAAGGTCATGGTTTCTCCAGTAGTCATGTAAGGATGTGAGAGTTGGACTATAAAGAAAGCTGAGCGCTGAAGAATTGATGTTTTTAAACTGTGGTGTTGGAGAAGACTCTTGAGAGTTCCTTGGACTGCAAGGAGACCCAAGCAGTCCATCCTAAAGGAGATCAGTCCTGGGTGTTCATTGGAAGGACTGATGTTGAAGCTGAAACTCCAGTACTTTGGCCACCTGATGCGAAGAGCTGACTCATTCGAAAAGACCCTGATGCTGGGAAAGACTGGGGGCAGGAAGAGAAAGGGACAACAGAGGATGAGATGGTTGGATGGCATCACCAACTCAATGGACATGAGTTTGTGTAAACTCCGGGAGTTGGTGATGCACAGGGAGGCCGGCGTGCTCCAGTCCATGGGGTCACAAAGAGTTGGACAAGACTGAGCAACTGAACTGAACTGAAGCGCTAAAAAGTTCCTATTGCTCTGCATCCTTGTCAGGAATTTGCAGTTGTGTGTGTGTGTGTGTGTTTAATTATTCTAATTCTAAAAGATGTACAGTGGTATCTCATTGTTGTTTTAACTTTCAAATCCGTAGTAACAAAGTTAAGCATCTTTTCATATGCTTATATGCCATCTTTAGGGAATTTAGATGATTATTTTTTCCAGTGCATGCATTCAAGGTTATAAATTGCCTTCTAAGTACTGCTTTTTCTAAATCCCCCAAATTTTGATAAGTTGTATTTTTATTTTATTTTTTTTAATTCTTCCAATTTTATTTTTAAACTTTACATAATTGTATTAGTTTTGCCAAATATCAAAATGAATCCGCCACAGGTATACATGTGTTCCCCATCCCGAACCCTCCTCCCTCCTCCCTCCCCATACCATCCCTCTGGGCCGTCCCAGTGCACCAGCCCCAAGCATCCAGCATCATGCATCGAACCTGGACTGGCAACTCATTTCCTACATGATATTTTACATGTTTCATTGCCATTCTCCCAAATCTTCCCACCCTCTCCCTCTCCCACAGAGTCCATAAGACATAATAAAAAATTAGTTCAAAAGTTTTTTTAAAAATTTCTCAAGACCTCGTCTTTTGACCCATGTGTTACTTAGATGTATGGTCTGTAATTAACTTCCAAGTATTTGGAAATTTTTCTAGTTTACTTTTTATAATCAGTTTTTCATTCAGTTCCATTGTGATCTACAAATATACTTTGCATGAGTACTATTTTTTAAACTTTCAAGGTGTGGTATACAGCCCATAATGTGCTCTATCTTGGTGAATTTTCCATGCAAGTTGGAGAAGAATGTAGATTCTGTTGAAACGACAAAATCTACATTCTGTTAAATATGTTGTTGGCATATTCTATACATGTTATTAGCTCAAGTTGACTAATTGATAGTGTTGTAGGTCATCAACATACTTACTGATTTTTATGCCTGCTTGGCATATCAAGTATCAAAACAGGGATCTAAGTCTCCAACTATAATAGTGCATCTGTCTATTTTTCCTTTCAATTCTATCTGCTTTTGCCTCATGTATTTTGACACTCTGTTGTTAAAAGCTAATTTTTAGAATTGTTAAAACTTGGAGAACTGACCACCAAATCATTATATAATGTTCCTTTGTATTCCTCATAATTTTCATTGTTCTAAAATATGCTTTGTCTAAAATTAATATAGGTAATCCAAGTAACTTTTGGTTAGCGATAACATGGCATATCTTTTCTCCTTTCATTTTCTTTTGTCAGGTAGATAAAAAAAAAGGGAGTCCAAGATAGTGCAATCACACAAATGGAGAACAAGCCTATAAGAGGGGAATCAAGAACCTGAATGAGAACCTGTGGTCATGGGTATAACCAGTCAGGTGAATGCTGGTACCAACCCCTCCCTATTTGCATAGGACCTAAACTGGGAAAACACACCCTCTCCTGTGACTAGTCCTGGCTGTAACCAATCAGGTGAACACTGGTACCCATCCCCTATTTTGCATACAGTGTAACCAATCAGGAACCATGGGGAGGAGACAAAAAGTATAAAAGGGGGAGCCAAGAAGACACGGAGCTGCCTCCTGGGCCACCGTGCCCTTGCCTCGTGGTAGCCTGCTGCCCAGTTGACCTGTAACTAAGCTGTAACTAGCTTGTCCTAGGAGAAGGCAACGGCAACCCACTCCAGTACTCTTGCCTGGAAAATCCCATGGACGGAGGGGCCTGGTGGGCTGCAGTCCATGGGGTCGCTAGGAGTCGGAAAGGACTGAGCGACTTCACTTTCACTTTTCACTTTCATGCATTGGAGAAGGAAATGGCAACCCACTCCAGTGTTCTTGCCTGGAGAATCCCAGGGATGGGGGAGCCTGGTGGGCTGCCATCTATGGGGTCACACAGAGTCGGACACGACTGAAGCGACTTAGCAGCAGCAGCAGCAGCAGCTTGTCCTAGGAACACAGCCTGCTGCCCACTTAATACAAATCCTGCCTCTTTGAGCTACAAGTGGTCCAGCCTTCCAAATCTTTGTTAGGAGGAGACAAGATCCAAGAGAGAGAAATATAACAACCTGACACTTTTTACCTGATTCCTTGTATTTAAAGTGAATTTCTTACAAGCAACAGATAGCTGGGTCTTCTTTTTTTATACATGAGGGTCTTGTTTTTTAATCCACTCTGACAATCTCTTTTGATGTATTTATACCATTCATATTTAAAGTGACTGTTGAAACAGATTAATATTCACTGTTGTTTGTAACTGTTTCCTACTTCTTGTAGCACTTTTTTTCCCCCTGTTTTTCTGCTTCCTCTGATTTTATTTGACGTTTTATACAATTTTAATCTCCTCTCAACACATCAATTATACTTCTTTTCAAAATTTTTTAGTTGTTGTCCTAGTGTTTGCAATATACATTTTTAACTGAATTAAGTCCATCTTTAAATAACAGTATATTGCTTCATTTGTAGTGCAGCTACATTCTAACAGTGTATTCCCAAGTCCTTTCTCTTATCCCTTATGACACTGCTGTCATTCATCTCCCTTAGCCATATGCTAGAATCACCCTGTATATTGTTACCATTATTAAACAGTTGCCTTTTAGAGCAATGATGAATAAGAAAAGATTTTTATTTTACCTTCACTTTTATCCAATACTTTTCCTTTCTTTATGTACATCCAAATTTCTAACCTACGTAATTTTTGTTCTCCATGAAGAACTTTTACAATTTTTGCAAGACAGATATGCTGGCAATGAATAGCCTTCATTTTTGTTTGTCTGAGAGAGTCTCTGTCCTTCACTTTTGAAGGATAATTTCACTGGATATAAAATTAATTATAGGTTAGTGGGTTTTTTCTTTCTCCTCTTAAATATTTTACTGCCCTCTCTTCTTGCCTGCATAGTGATGAGAAGCCTGCCATAATTCTTATTCTGTGATGCTTCAAATAAGTTTTTTTCCATCTCCTCTGACTTCTTTCAAGATTCTTTTAGTCTTTGGTTTTCTGCAGTATTTAATGATGTGCCCAAGTGTAGTTATTTTGGTATTTACTTTGCTTGATACTTTCAAACTAGGCTTCCTGGGCCTGTATTTTGATGTCTATCATTAATTTTGTAACACTTTCTCTGCCATTATCACTTCAAAAATTTCTTTTGCTGCTTTTACTTCTCCTTCTGGTATTCCAATTATGCTGTATGTTACACTTTTCAAAACTGTCCCATAATCCTTGGATGTTCTATTCTGGGTTTCTTTCCATTCTTTTTTCTCATTGTACTTCAATTTAGACAGTTTCTATCAACCAATCTTCAGCCTCATTGATACCTTCCTCTGTTCTGTCCAATCTGTTGATGAACCCATCAAAACATTTATTTCTGTTACTGTATTTTTTTTTTTTACGTTTACCATTTTCTTTTGATTCCAAAGACTTGCTCTCACAAGTTTTTCACTCTCATGCAAGTCCATACTCAGCCTCCAGAAACTTAATAATATTATCATTTAAATGTCCTAATGATGATGTATGGCTCCAGTGGCTTCTGCTCTCAACTTCGTAAGCTCATCTTTGCTGCAAGTCTCTGGATTTGCCTCACTCCAGATTTCAGGTTGGTGGCAGCTCTTGTAAGATCAGGAGTGATGGTTCACTGGTTAAGACTCTGTGCTTCCACTGCAGGGGGCATAGGTTTGATCCCTGGTTGAGGAACTAAGATCTCACACACTATGTGTGTGAGATCTAACCTAACCAAAAATAAATAAAAGCTCTTTAAAAATTAAAAAAAAAAAAAAAAAAAAGGAGTGATGACTTCTAGCTTTGTAATACCATCAGAGCTGAAACTAGAAGTCTCTTTCCTTCCTCTTTTATTCCTGTTTCCTTGTTCTTGCATTCTTTCTTACTTGAATACTGCACATTTATATAGTTGGGGTTTTTTTTGGTGTTTTTCTAGAGATTACAATATACATACTTCACTTCTCATAGTCTACTTAGATTAAAATTTTACTTCAAGTGAAATTTATGAGCCTTATAAACATTTGGTTTCCTTTAAATTCTTCCTTTATATTGCAGTTGTCATGTTTATACATCAACATACATTGGAGATCCCATAAGACATTATAATTTTTTATTTCAACCATCATATTTCAATCAACCCAAGAGAAAAACAGTCTGTTACATTTATCCAGATATTTACCATTTCTGTTGCTCCTTGTCCTTTCATGAAGTTCTAAATTTTTCTCTGGTATCTTTTCTTTTCTGCCTGAATAACTTCATCTACCATTTCTTTTAGAGCAAAACTTCTGGTGAAAAATTATCCTTGGTTTTAGTAATTTCACTACGATGTATTTGGGTGTGATTTTCTTGAGCTTCTTAAATTTTTAAATTATGTTTTGCCAAATTTGGGGAATTTTAAGACATATTTCTTCATTTTTTTCTGCATTAATCTTTTTCCTCTCCTACTATAATTTTAATGTGTCAATGAAAAAATTGTGCCTGCCATCTCAATACACAAAGGATATTGCAGCCATCAAGCCATCACATATAGCTGCCCCTCCAGTGAGCCCTGAGGAAACTCGGATAGAAACAGGATGCCTGCCACCAAGCCATGAGCCACTATAACCACCCTCAAGTGGTGAACCCTGAGAAGACAGCACAGGCCCCAGATAGCTGAGGTGTATGTCAAAGGAATGATTCAATAAGCCCAGACTTTTCATCTTCACATACATAGAAAAGCACTACATCATTAACTAGAGATGCCTGGTTTTCTTTAACAGGAATCTTTTGATGTTCCTACTGCCTGGCCTTTGTTGCAAAAATTCTTATATGTCCTGGCTCCTCCCTTACCTCTTCAGAGCAGTCTCTCAGAGCTATCTGAGAGGCTTGTCCCAGATTTAAGTCCTCAGTTTTGTCTGCTAAATAAGACATAATTCTCAACTTTCAGGTTGTGCATAACTTTCAGTCACCAAATGACATGTATATTAGATATTTTTCTATTGTCCCACAGTTTCTAAAGCTCTGTTCTTTTAAAATTATTGATTTTCTGTTATTTACATTTAAAAAATTCTTTGGACCTTCTATACTAATTCTCTGTCATCTCATTCTCTCTGAGAGCTTTAGGCAGCTGTACAGTGGCTGTTGTTCCCACCACTGCCACAGGAGTGCAGTGTTACTTAGAGACAGGATATGGAAAAAAAATTTTCCTCACATGTTACTTCCTGAAAAAGCTTCAGTTCTGGGATGCAGACTACCTTGAATCTAAACAGCGATATGTGAGAGGAAACAGAAAAACAAGGAAATTCACTAATGTATCTTTCTTCAAATTTGGATTTCCATTCTCATCTGCTTACTACTATTTTCAAAATCTTCCCATAACTACACAACATGTTATGTTCAATGAGTTTAGGTGTAATCAGTAGGATAGACAGCATTATATATGCTTATTCCACTTTAATTGGTACTAGCAAGCAATTTCACCACTTTTAATTTTAATAGTAATTTAAAGGATACAATTGAACTTTCAATATGCTCCACCTTGATCAGTGTACAATTAACAAATATATCCTCTAAATAAACCCACAATAACACTGTAGTATTTTGCTACTGTACTTCATGTGACAAAAAAGTTAAATGCATACATTTCTTTGAAAAATATAGCACATAAAATTTACTAATAACAAAGATGGTACCATCATTAATATGGAATTAACTTACATGCCTGGAAAACTGATACATTTTCAAATATATAAACAAAATTTCTGGAGAAAAGACAATCTCTTTAACAAGTGGTGCTGGGAAAACTGGTCAACCACTTGTAAAAGAATGAAACTAGAACACTTTCTAACACCATATACAAAAATAAACTCAAAATAGATTAAAGATCTAAATGTAAGACCAGAACTATAAAACTCCTAGAGGAAAACATAAATCTCTGACATAAATCACAAGCAGAATCCTCTATGACCCACCTCCCAGAGTAATGAAAATAAAAGCAAAAATAAACAAATGGGACCTGCTGCTGCTGCTGCTGCTGCTAAGTCGCTTCAGTTGCGTCCAACTCTGTGTGACCCCATAGATGGTAGCCCACCAGGCTCCCCAGTCCCTGGGATTCTCCAGGCAAGAATACTGGAGTGGGTTGCCATTTCCTTCTCCAGTGCATGAAAGTGAAAAGTGAAAGTGAAGTCGCTCAGTCGTGCCCGACTCTTAGCGACCCCATGGACTGCAGCCTACCAGCTCCTCCGTCCATGGGATTTTCCAGGCAAGAGTACTGGAGTGGGTTGCCATTGCCTTCTCTGAAATGGGACCTAATTAAACTTAAAAGCTTTTGCACAACGAAGGAAACTATAAGCAAGGTGAAAAGACAGCCTTTAGAATGGAGAAAACAGCATCAAATGAAGCAACTGACAAAGAATTAATCTCAAAAATATACAAGCAACTCCTGCAGCTCAAGTCCAGAAAAATAAATGACCCAATCAAAAAACGAGCCAAAGAACTAAACAGACATTTCTCCAAGGAAGACATGCAGATGACTAACAAACACATGAAAAGATGCTCAACATCACTCATTATCAGAGAAATCCAAATCAAAACCACAATGAGGTACCATCTCATGCTGGTCAGAATGGCTGCTATGCCAAAATCTACAAACAATACATGCTGGAGAGGGTGTGGAGAAAAGGGAACCCTCTTACACGGTTGGTGGGAATGCAAACTAGTACAGCCACTATGGAGAACAGTGTGGAGATTCCTTAAAAAGCTGGAAACAGAACTGCCATATGACCCAGCAATCCCACTGCTGGGCATACATACTGAGGAAACCAGAATTGAAAGAGACACGTGTACCCCAATGTTCATCGCAGCACTGTTTATAATAGCCAGGACATGGAAGCAACCTAGATGTCCATTGGCAGACCACTGGATAAGACAGCTGTGGTACATATACACAATGGAATATTACTCAGCCATTAAAAAGAATACATTTGAATCAGTTCTAATGAGGTGGATGAAACTGGAGCCTATTATACAGAGTGAAGTAAGCCAGAAAGAAAAACACCAATACAGTATACTAACGCATATATATGGAATTTAGAAAGATGGTAACAATAACCCTGTATGCAAGACAGCAAAAGAGACACAGATGTATAGAACAGTCTATTGGACTCTGTAGGAGAGGGAGAGGGTGGGATGATCTGAGGGAATAGCATTGAGACATGTATATTATCATATGTGAAATGGATCACCAGTCTAGGTTTGATGCATGAGACAGGGTGCTCAGGGCTGGTGCACTGGGATGACCCAGAGGGATGGGATAGGGAGGGAGGTGGGAGGGGGGGTTCAGGATGGGGAACACATGTACACCCATGGCTGATTCATGTCAGTGTATGGCAAAAACCATTACAATATTGTAAAGTAATTAGCCTCCAATTAAAATTAACAAATTTAAAAAAATAAACAAAATTTCATGGTCATACTCCATATTTTCATTCTTAAGCTACCCATAACACCTAAAGATAACACATAAATCCCAGTGTATAACAATCTAAAGAAGTTTATAATCTTGCTAAATGGTAAGCAATAAGATAAATTAGTACAAGAAACAAAGATAGTATTTTACTAATCTACATCAAATGAGGATTTGATTCCACATTTGAATCCACAATCCACATTATATGAATCTTGAAATATTAATGTAAGAACATATAATTGCTCAAAAAGCATATTTTTACATTGAAAGAGAAATATTCTATAATTTCTTTTTCAAGATTTTAAACTACTTTATTCAGACATTTGAGTCTAGAATACACTGTCCAATATGGTAGTCGCAACAAGTGGCTGTCTAAATTAAAATTCACCAACATTCACCAAAGTTGAACTCTATTTTCAATTACACTAGTTATACATCAAATGCTGAATAGCCATATTTGGTTAGTGGTTGCCTTTTAAATAATATAGATATAGAACATTTTCATCATCCGAGAAAGTTCTATTAGACAGAACTGGGCAATAGAAACATTCAGAATTTTATGGAGTTCCTGAGATATCCATAGGCCAGAACTCTGTGAGCCCTTACTAGTTTACACTTAGGGTGAGAAGAATTTTAAACTATTATGTTTTAAATATAAACTTATTTTTGAATTTCCCATTGGAATTATTTTCAGGACTTCTTGCATATTATGATTTATTTAAACCTGTGATTTCATCAAGCCATATGTTTGAGTCAATGCTTGACTTATTAAATAACCAAATAAATTATTAAATGACATTAAAATCACTTAAATTTTATAATAGAATTTTATAATAGATCTTCCTCAACTAACTAGGGTTACACCCCAATAAACCCACTGTAAGCTGAAAATGCATTCAATACACTTATCCTACCAACCATCATAGTCTAGCCTACCAGAAAACTTACATTTACTTAGAGTTAAGCAAAACCATCTAATACAAAGCCTACTGTATAAAAAAGTATTGAATATCTCAGGTAATTTCTTGAATACGGTATTGAAAGTAAAAAACAGAATGGTTATATGGGCACAAAACAGATGTAAGTGCGTCTGTTGTTTTCCCTCACAATAGTGTGGCTGATTGGGAGCTGCAGCTTGCTGGTGGCTAGCATGATGACAGAGTATTGTATTCGCATATGTATTTGCATATTGCCATGCTGGGAAAATATGAAAACTTGGAAGTACAGTTTCTAATGAATGCTTTTACACCATCATAAAGCTGAAAAGTTATTAAGTCAAACTATCAAAAGTCAGGGGGGCCATCTGTACTAGAAATAAAAACAAACATAACAAAACATATTTGATTAAATACCCAGGATCAAACGATATAGGAAAAAAGATGTTGAAAGTTGTATTATCTGTGCTGATTATCCACTTAATCACTGAATAACCATAAACATCTTGATAATATTTTAATAAACCGCTGATAGATATTACTTTTTGTAAGTGTTCTGAATAGAATATTTGAAGAGAATACTATAGATGGGAAGAACTATGGAAACCAGGATTAGTTATTTCTATGAATTAACTGACTCCTTTCACGTTGAGTATTTTAAAGAACCTAGGATTTGTTATGCTTGCTGAGAGATGGGTTTATGACATTTTAAACTAGTCAGTTTTTTCTACAATTCTTGGTTTCCTCTTCCACAAAACAAGATCATTAATACCTTACCTGACTATATCATTGGTTTTATGTGTGACTCAAATAAGATGATGTAAGTGAAATGGCTTTGTAATATTATAAAAATACAGACTGGTATTACATTAACATATTTGGTTAATAATATATGGCAATTATTAACTTAGATTAAGGAAGGTCAAAGTATATTTTAGTATCATCTTTTAATGTCTAGATGCTGGAAGCATTCAAATACCAAAAAGTGCAAGTAAGATTTTTTTGAAACTATTGTGTTGTAATATTGTAATAGCAGAAAATGAAGAAGAATTAAAGAACCTCTTGATGAGAGCGAAAGAGGAGAGTGAAAAGTTCAGCTTAAAACTCAACATTCTAAAAACTAAGATCATGGAATCCAGTCCCATCACTTCAAGGCAAATAGATGGGGAAACAATGGAAACAGTAACAGACTATTTTCTTGGGCTCCAAAATCACTGAGGATGGTCTGCAGCCATGAAATTAGAAGATGCTTGCTTCTTGAAAGGAAAACTATAACAAAACTGGACAGCATATCAAAAAGCAGAGACATTACTTTGCCAACAAATGTCTGTCTAGTCAAAGCTATGGTTTTTCCAGTAGTCGTGTAGAGATGTGAGAGTTGGACAATAAAGAAGGCAGAGTACTGAAGAACTGATGCTTTCGAAATGTGGTACTAGAGAAGACCTTGAGAGTCCCTTGGACAGGAAGGAGATCAAACCAGTCAATCCTAAAAGAAATCAACCCTGAATACTCATTGGAGGGACTAATGCTGAAGTTGAAGCTCCAATGCTTGGCTGGCTTATTGAAAAAGACCCTGATGCTGGGAAAGTTTTGAAGGCAAAAAGAGAAGATGGTGGCGAAAGATGAGATGGTTGGATAGCATTACTGATTCAATGGACGTAAGTTTGAACAAACTCCAGGACATAGTGGAGTACAGGGAAGCCTGGCATGCTACATGCAATCTATGGGGGTCGCAAAGATTCAGACACGATTTATCAACTGAACAACAACAACAAATAAGAAAGCAGTTGGTGTGCCATAGCAGTCAATTTATGCAGTCTGCACAGAACACTGTAGGTCTGACTAGACAGTCCAATGACATCAAGACAATCAGTTCAGTTCAGTTCAGTCACTCAGTCATGTCCGACTCTTTGTAACCCCATGGACCTCCAGGGCCTCCCTGTCCGTCACCAACTCCAGGAGTTTACTCAAACTCATTTCCATTGAGTTGGTGATGCCATCCAGCCATCTCATCCTCTGTTGTCCCCTTCTCCTCCTGCCCTCAATCTTTCCCAGCATCAGGGTCTTTTCAAATGAGTCAGCTCTTTGCATCAGGTGGCCAAAATACTGGAGTTTCAGCTTCAACATCAGTCCTCCCAATGAACACCCAGGACTGATCTCCTTTAGGATGGACTGGTTGGATCTCCTTGTAGTCCAAGGGACTCTCAAGAGTCTTCTCCAACACCACAGTTAAGCATCAATTCTTCAGCGCTCAACTTTCTTTATGATCCAACTCTCACATCCCTACATGACTACTGGAAAAACCATAGCCTTGACTAGACAGACCTTTGTTGGCAAACTAATTGCTCTTAATATATGAGAGGTGTCAATTTTCTGTGTCCCATACTGTCTAATACATCTTACATATCAAGACATCCTTTTTAAAATCATGCTTTTTAGAAGGTAAGACACCTATATTATGAAAATAATTGTAATAAAAAATAGATTAGATTCTGAACTGTCCTGGGCAAAGCCTTTTGTTTGCATAATGAAAAACTCTGCAAATCAGTTTTCTTAAAATAAAAACTCTCAGTGAATATATATTTATCTTTAATATAATTCTATGATATAAAAATAAGAAATTTTATGTTTTATTCAAAACACAAAATGTTTTCACTGGAAGTACTTTGAAAACTAATAAATCTCCAGATAAAAAGAGCCAATACAGACAATTCAATGTGTTATTAAAATATCTTCAAGAGTCAGAGTCCAACAGGGACTAAACTTGCTGTGTATGGCTATCAAATATAAGAAAAAAAGAAAAAAACACAAACTTTTCACTTATACCACAGTCAGATACAGTCCACTAGTAATACACTACTGCTGCTGCTGCTGCTGCTGCTGCATCACTTCAGTCGTGTCCGACTCTGTGCAACCCCATAGACGGCAGCCCACCAGGCTCCCCTGTCCCTGGGATTCTCCAGGCAAGAACACTGGAGTGGGTTGCCATTTCCTTCTCCAATGCATGAAAGTGAAAAGTGAAAGTGAAGTCGCTCAAGGGATAATTAAACATTTGTTCTTGAAGAATTTTTAACAAAGTAACTCTAATGATACACTAATCCAAACACATTTGTGAAATAACTTCTGACATATCAAGGAACGCCAGCCACTCGATCTGTATGGAAGACATTATAGCAAATATAAAGTTTGGTAATTTTAGAAGTCTAATACCCCTGACCATTAGTATGTTCAATTTAAGGGGCTTTAAAGGACTAAGGAAACTTTAAAGCTCCACAAAGAAAGGAGCTTTCTTTAGAAAGGTAAGTTCTGTGTATACTAGGTTTTGAGAAAATGCAATGGACTATATGAAATTTGAGAAGGGTCTTGGAGAACAGGTAAAATTTAGATAGGCCAGAAAAAGTAAAAAGTGTAATTCAAGAAGATAAAAATATATGAATAAAGGCAAGAATGACACACTCTATTCTCCCCATTCACTCTCTTTTTCACATTAAGAAACATAAAAAAGAAAATAAGAGACGAAATGTCAGAATAACATGACTTTTTTTGCATTGTAAGATCTGAAGTATTATTAAAAGGAGAAAGTTGAGGGAAGATGGAAAAAGAGTACATCAGGCAGAAGGAACAATGAGTTAAATATTTTGAAAGAAAAATGAGGCAGAAACAGTATAGCTACTGGGCTGAGAATGGACTGTGAAACAGAGAAAACCACTGAGAGTACTGGTAACAGTCCAAATAAGAGATGGTAGCCACTTGAACTGAGATACTGGTGGGAGAGAGAAAAATGGACACATTATATATATATTTTTTTGGAGTAATAGGGGGATTTGCTGATAGATGGAATGAATAAAAGGACATTATCAAAAAATATTACCTATATTTTTGGCTTGAGTATCTGGGTAAACAGTGATGCCAATAACTAAGAGGAGGAAGGGTGAAGAACGAAGAGGTTGGAAGGATGTTCTAATAAAGAAAGATTTTGTTAAACACATTTATTAGACATCAAATTGGAGATTCCAAAAAGAGAGCAGGATATGAGTCTAGAACACATCATTGTTTTCTAAGTTTTATTTTACCTACAGCATATCTGTTATCAACTGTTCTACATTTCTGGTTATTCAGGGAAATAAAGAATGGCTTAATTTTACTTTTAACTACTAAATAAATCCTCCTTTCAAGGTGACTGTGAGTCTGATATGCATTCCAAAGGTCAGTCTCTCTGTACTTCCTCTTCTCTCCAAACTCCCAACATCTTCGATCTGATTCTCATCGTATTTGTCATACATGATTCCATGTCATTCCCAAGGAAAACAAACTCAAATTGACTTCCCATGGCCTAAAAAATCCAAATTCCTAGCATATTAATCCAGGACCTTTGGGAATCTTCAACAGATCTCCATTTAGCTCCATTTTACCAGTTTATATCTCAACAATAATAGTACCAAATTAACAGCCATTTCTTGAGAACATTTCTTACCCTTTCCTTAACTCTGTGCATTTGCATAAACAATCTCCGATTTGGTTCAAAAACCATACTTGAAAGCTAACAGACTTGTGATATGCAAAAATCCCCTCCTCTCCCCCAATTTGTCCTATCTATTGCCTGGAACCTGTAAATATGCTACAATACATGGCTAAAGAAATGCTGCAGGTACAGGTAAGGTTACTAATGAATCACTTTAAAATAAATCCTGGTGGATTATCTAGGTGGGCCCAATCTAATTACACATGCTCTTAAAAGTGGAGAACTTTCTCCAGCTTGAAGCAGAAAAGAGCCTAGCCAAGAAATTGTCAGATTCCATGGATGAAAATGATTGACTGCACCACTCCTGGCTCTAAAATATTAGGGTCCATGTGTAAAGACCAGAGAGAGGCCTCTAGGAGTTAAGGGCAGTCCCAAGGTGACACAGCAAAGAAACAGAGACCTTGATCCCATAATCACTAGAAACTGAATTCTGCCAAAATATGAATGAGCTTGGAAGTGGATTCTTCCCCAGAAACCCTAGATAAGAGCCTGTCAGAATTCTGACTTATAGAATTGTGAGATAATAAATGGGTATTGCTTTTAACTTTTAAATTTATGGTAATCTGTTATGGCAGCAATAGAAAATACCATATCTAAATGTAATGAGGTGACAAGGATCGCAAAAGTGGTATTCTATTTCCAGAGTACCAAACTATATGAAGTATGAAAATATAAAACTTCTAATCATGATTGACACAGGCACTCTCTCCCTCTAGCCCTTTAGTTCTTCATGGAGATTAGCACTTTACCATTGACCACTACTGACACATTACCCAAGATAATGTACAGGCAGCCCCATATCTAAATTTCCACTTAAGGACTTTCTAAATACCTGGAACAGAAATAAAGAAGATGAAAATTATCCTCTCAACTCCCACCACCACTATACAAATGAAGTCACTCTTCTCACCCACATGAGTGTCCTCATCAGTGTACACAAGGGCAAGTTCTAGGCCTGAGGCACCTGACTGATAGCATGGTAGGTCTGGCTCCACAGAACAGGGAGTGAATGCAGGGAGCTACTGGCTCAGAGAGCACACGGCAAATGTCCGCCCAGAAAGATACAGTTCATCTTTACCTAGAATTACTATGATGGAAGTCCAGTCTTCCCTATTAAAATACAAATACTTGAAAACCTCATTCTTGAGGGAATGTGGATATGAAATGCAGTTATAGTATAGTTTTTAAGTCACTAAGATGTGCTTGACTCTTTTGAGATCTCATGGACTATAGCCTGCCAGGCTCTTCTGTCCATAGGATTTCCAAGGCAAGACACTGGAATGGATTGTTATTTCCTTCTCCAGGGTATCTTCCCAACCCTGGGATCGAACCTGTGTCTTCTGCATTAGCATGCAGATTCTTTACCAGTGAGCCACCTGGGAAGCCCCAAGTATAGTAGCACTATTATGAAATTTTAGAATGTACAGAAAAACCAGTAGTCCAAAAAAATCAACCTAAAAGTTTTATTTATGTAAGATGATTTTCTCCCAGCAAATTCTCAGCTGTTACTTAAAGTCTATTTAAATGTTACTTCCTCTATTCTAGCTCCTAAAATGTATTAACACCCACATTATTGTACTCACACATTGTACAATAATTATATGCTTATACTTCTCTTTTTGAGCTTCTTCCATAATTTTCTACTTCTAGAATCTAACACAATAGTAACCACATAAAAAACATTTAAGAAATGGTTTTGAATTGATTAAATTTTTAGAGCACCACAGCTCTTTTGGGGATAATTTTAGGTTTCTCAAGTCAAAGATGAGTTGTACATGGAAATGCATGTGTGCGTACTAATTCGCTTCAGTCATGTCTGACTCTTTGCGACGCTGTGGACTGTGGCCAACTAGGCTCCTCTGTCTATGGGATTCTCCAGGCAAGAATACTGGAGTGGGTTGCCATGCCCTCCTCCAGGGGATCTTTCTGACCCAGGGATCAAACGTGAGTCGCTTTTGTCTCCTGCATTGGCAGGAAGGTTCTTTACCGCTAGTGCCACTTGAGAAGCCCTGTACATGGAAATAGAGGGCCTTCATTAGGCTACAGTACATCACATCTATTTCTACGCTATTTCCACTATCTTCAATTTCTCTAATTTTAAAAAATATTGGATATAAAACTATAGGAAAATACAAAATTTACTGTCTAGGATATTTTGGAATCTATTTACTTATAAATTATATAAAATATGTAATATATTCTGAATGTTGTAAAATTGTTGATAATGTTAACTTCTTAGTATGTTAGGTATTGTTCTTAAGCATTTTATATGAAATAACATTTATTCCTCACAACTCACCTCTAACTGAGTCTTATTATCTAATTTTCCAGAGGTACAGAGAGGTAAAGCATGTTGTAAAAAGTGACAATACTGCAATCTTCTTTATTAAGTCTTACTTCCTACCTTCCCCCAGGAAGAATATCATACTTTAAAAAAATGAATTACATTTTTAAGTTTTAAGCCTTTACCAAAATCTTTTGTAATAAATGAAAGTAGACTTTAGAGTCATAAAACCTAGTGTATAAAATACCAAGATTTCATTAACACACCATTTTTCCTTTTAGAACTTTGATAAGTGATTACTGAATGTGACATGTTTCTCTATAAGAACTTAGCAGCAATTTCAGCAACTTTGATTTCTCTCTCATTCTCCAAGTATTTTTCTTATTTTGACCATGAGAAACATCTAACAAACTTGATATAGTTTTAGTATCGATGGAAAAGCAATAGTAGTTGTAAACATATAACGTTAGAGGAAATAACCCAACACATCATCATGTGGTACCCTATTTCAATAAGCTCTGACGTTTTAGAATTATGAAATAAACATGAGCCTAAGGCACAAGAACCACATTACAGTTTAACCAGACTACAACTGAAATCTCTGGGTCCCCAAATAGATGATCTGATGCCAGCCATAGCAGAAACAGTTAGATGACACTAAATTCATAGCACTATAAGATATGGAGTCAGCCAGAAGGTGGCAGAATGAGGCCACTTATGCTTCACATACAAATCCACAAAAATCTTTTGTTGTCATTATCTTAGGTTTTAACAGTACACAAAAATCACAATTTTAGATCCTTATATAAGTAAGAATTTTATGTACTAGATATATGCAAAAGCATTATTTCATGTATAGAAAGCAAACTATTAATCTCCCACATAGACAACCATATTAGAAATGAATCTTCATTCTCCCCCCTTGACAGGTTTTCCCTATTTTCACACTATGAAAAAATGAAGCCCTCCAAAGTAACCCATGCTTCCCTTGTGGCTCAGCTGGTAAAGAATCCACCTGCAATGTGCGAAACCTGGGTTCAATCCCTGGGTTGGGAAGATCCCCTGGAGAAGGGAAAGGCTACCCATTCCAGTATTCTGGCCTGGAGAATTCCATGGACTGTATAGTCCATGGGGTCACAAAGAGTCAGACAAGACTGAGCATTGACTTTCAAAGTCACCCATATTATTCCAATATCACATCTGAATTCACTAACAATCTGAGGAAGAACTACTACTAAATGTTTTATTATGTAATATATTTAATTTCATAAGTTCAATCATAGTTACTAACAGCTGCTAAGAAATGGAATATTTCCTGCATCAGTAAGCAAGGATGTCATAGTCATCAATGCTTGCAGGCCTCCAGTGTGGCCTGGTGACCCCTGGGGGCACTCAGGAAGGAGAATAATACCTGTGATCTTGCAGCCTTCAGACTTCAGCCACTCCCTATGGTGAGCCCCAAGGAAGCTCAGGATGTGAAAAAGACAGGATATTGGCTCTAGGATAGCTGAGAAACATATAAAAGGAATGATTTCGGCGAGCCCAGACTCTTGAATCTTCCCATACATGGAAAAGTGCTAAATTCCTTAACTTATCTGGTTTTTTTAATTAACAATAATCTTTTGATGCTCAGACTATCTGCCCTTTGTTGTAAAACTTTTATATAATCAGGCTCCTCCCCTTGCCTCTTGGGAGCAGTTCTCCCAGGCTTGAAGTCCTAAAAATTCCCACCAAATAAAACATAACTTTCAACTTTTAGGTTATGACTATTTTTAAGTCAATGTGGAAAAGTGAAATCTTCTGTAAAATCTCATATAACTTCAAATAAAACAGTTGTTTTTACACTGGGTTTTTAAAATGGGGTTTAAGCACTATGGTTTAACATATGGCAGGTTAACCACATTACTCTTCATATTGTATTTGAATGCTCACAAAGGGTTTCCTAGGTGGAGCCAGTGGTAAACAATCCACCTGCTACTGCAGGAGACACAAAAGATATGGGTTCAATCCCTGGGTTGGGAAGAGCCCTGGAGTAGGAAATGGAAACCCGCTCCAGTATTCTTGCCTTGGAAATCCCATGGACAGAGGAGCCTGGTGGCCTACAGTTCATGGGGCTACAGAGAGTCGGACACAACTGAGCAACTAAACACACATGCAATAGACCATTTACCTTTGCATTCATGGTACTTATTGTAGGACCTAGAACACGTAAGCAGGGTATCAAGGAGAAAACAGAAGGCTAAAAGCAATGAAGCAGATATCTAACCTGTTTTCTTTATTTTTCCATCAGGTGACCAGCCCTCAAACAGAACACAAAATAATAGGTACTAATTCCTCTCAATTAAGGACTAGGCTACTTACAAACTAACAGATCATAAAACCAGATATATTAACATTAGCCAATTTACATCAGAGATAGATGCTGAAGAGTCTGGGAGACAACTGTAGTGGATTAAGTTGTGAGATAGGCAACATCGTTTAGGAGAAGAGGTGTTTCACCCTCATCTCAAATCAAATGAGGTGCTTCTAGGGAACCACTCAAAGATTTGACATTCTCAAGAGTTGACAGTAGTTAGGAGCTATTACAGAGACTCACCAAATGTATTAAATGTAGATACTTAATGGTGGATGGAGCCACCTAAGCCCAGTGGCAGACTAAAGACTTGTCAGAACACCCTTTGCAATGGCAGGGAAAATGCATCTCTATCCTCTGGATCTCAGAAAAAGGAGGGTGAGGAAAGCAGTCATAAGTGGTCAAGCAGAGGAGAGGCATTCCTATCTCATAAAGGGAACTGTTAGGGGAAGTACACTGACTGAAACCACCCACCCTGGCCAGACACCATAGTAACAATTTGCATGAGTTGTTTTACAACAAGATGTCCTGGTAAGGAAAATGGAACTAATTAGCCACCACCAATTGGACGAGTTCAGGAAAGGTCAAAAGGTGACACCACATGTCCAACCACCTCCCAGAATCCTTCTCGCTGGGATCTATCTTGGTGGAGCAATGTGTGAGCTACCAGGAAGGACTCTGAGTCAGAATGATTGTCCAAAGACAACTTGGAAACTAATCCCATCACCATAAAACCTGAGACTGTGACCAGAGCAGTCTCAGCAGTTCTCCTGGGTTCCCTTACCCTACTGCTGTCTGCCTGGCTCTCCTTCCCAATAAAATCTTTTGCATTGTCAGTACATGTGTCTCCTTGGACAATTCATTTCCGAGTGTTAGACAAGAGCCCACTTCCAAGCCCTGGAAGGGGTCCCCCTTGCTGCAACAGAACTAAAACCCAAAATTCACAGAGGTATACTGTGAAGCTAAAGAAGCTTAAAATTCAGAAACCCTCAGGTGCAGGGGAAATTCTAACACTCTGGGAGAGACTCTAGTATTGTGCTCACAAAGATATATGATTTTGTAAACTTTGCAAAGATATTTTAACTACAATCTGTTCAAACTGTTCTTTTCATTCCAACCATTCCTCCTTTACACTTCCTATTATGTCAGGAATGACTGAAAGCATTTTAGAGACTTTGCTAAAGTAAAACTGAGATAGGAATATGTCATTCTAACTGTAATTAGGAAGAAATTTGAGAATTTTTCAATAAAAAAAGAAATTACAAACTCATGATTTGAACATATTTGAAAAGCATCTTGGCTTTTTTAATCTTTAAATTAATGTATATTTTAAAAAGATAAAACTTAGATAAAACATAATGGAATACACAAACATAATAGAAGATGAAAAATACCTTTGAATAAATAAAAATTATTCTTATTTAGAAAAGTAAATCATAAAAGTTTCTAGATCAAACAAAAGAACTAAATTATTTTTTTAATTCTAAGTAAAATAATGATTAGGCACCTGAATTATTTCATAATCAAATTAACAAACAGAATGAAATATTTTTAAGTTTCTTGCTGATTTAACACAAAATTCTAACACTGATGGAGATACATAAAACTCCCAATAGCCAGTACCATGAAGACACCAAAGAAAAAAATGATAAATGAACACTGTTAGTTCAAACTTAAAAATTACTGCCAAGAAAACCTGAAGTTTCCTGAAATCTTACAACTCATATACAAAAGAAATGTCAGTCACCAGTATATGGCGGTGGTGCTTCTTCAACCAGAAAACACAGATATGGGAACCACTGGAATAAAGCTGAGAGTGGCAGACCTCACCATTTACTTCACTGAATCTAAGACTGCCATTATAAGACTCATCACTATTTTATGCGCCACTAAGAAAGAAAGTGTAACAATTAAATTACAACGTTATGCTTTGTTACAATTTTTATATTTAAGAGAAGAGGCAAAAAAAAAGGAGTTATTATTGTTTAGGTATTTAATCTTGGTTATCTATAATCTTGGTTATACATTCTTGCTACAAAATGTACGCAGGGAAGAAAAAGACTGGAACCCAAGAGATCTTGTGGGAGTATATTCTTATAATTTCCATACTGAGTGGTGAAAAGGCTAGGATACTTCACAATCCAATATAGGAAACACTATCAAGGTCTCAATAACTCAAGAATGATGGTCTAAACTACAATTTTGAACAACTATTCTGAAATAGAACCCTTTCTACTTTATATGCTGGCAGAGGGAATAACAGTGAAGGTGCTGTGAAGATGTTACATATACATATATATATATATATATTTACACACACACCCATCCCAATTTCTAGACAGAATAATGATAGTAACAGCTACTTATAAATACCACCTTGCTCTGCTATGTGTATGTATATGTGTGTGTGCATATATCTAACACATCAATATCCTTCTCTCCTTTCCTTAGCAATTTTATGTAAGTCATGATAGAGATGGTGGACTTTACAATGTAGCACAGGGAGGAGAAAATTACAGTGATATCATGGCTAACTGAGATGAGTATCATCTAGAGATTGACACAAGGATTGATGGAATTTTGACTCTCTCCCTCCTAAGAAAAAAACCATAGCTTTGACCAGACGGACCTTTATTGGCAAAGTAACATTAAGTTAGATGTAGCATATTGCAATTGCCATTATGTATGGGAATGTCAGTAGAAGGGTATATGTAAGGTGCTAAACAGTAAAGTGGACTTTATTACATGTTGCAAACTGGCTCTTGTAACATACTTTCCATTCAGACAAGGCTGAAAAGCTAGAAAATGGATAAGCTCTTTTTCTATTTTCTATTTATAATAGGAGAGGTTGAAAGGCTATAAAATATACCTCCTGGACTTCCTATTCCAAAGTTTGAGATGCAAATAACATTTTTCCCACTAGATGTCCTTGTAAGATATTTGGAAGGTAGAACTGGAACCCCTTTTTTGTATTTTTCTGATGGCAAGCATGGTCATGAAAATAAGGTTTCCCAGAAGTAGTGATTCCATGACATCCAGCTTCTGCCCATGAAAAAGATCCTATCAACACTATACCATATAAGAAGACAGGGAGAAAGATAAATCTAATAGTATCATTTGAGGTCCTAGATTCTGCAATACCTAAAGCCAGATTATCATCTGAACTTTCAAATTCCTTTAAAATATTCTTTGTTTCAATCAGTTTGAATTGGTTTCTGCTTCTTGCAATTGAAAGACACTCACTTAATACATATTCTGAAAATAAGTATAATTTTTTGATTATCTCACTTCTTATAAAAATCAGCAGTTTTCTATATATAAACTCATTTTAAGAGCAGCTAGGTAATGAGAAGCGAGTTCCCAACTTCCTGAACTGAAAAAGTGAATAGTGTTACAGTGATTTCAAACACACTGTCAAATTTTATAAGCAAGATTATTGCTGAATAAAAATGGAGAATGGCAAGTGTGTCACATGTGGCTATAAATGTTCAAAGTATTATAATATGGATTATAATGGCCCCTGCCAATAAAATACCATGATCCCTAAACTCCCTCTGTTTCCAGAAAGAATCCTAGGTTTTCCTGCTGTGGTAAATGGAAAAGGTCAGTTTTTCATTCCAATCCCAAAGAAAGGCAATGCCAAAGAATACACGAACTACCACACAATTGCACTCATCTCACACACTAGTAAAGTGATGCTTAAAATTCTCCAAGCCAGGCTTCAGCAATACATGAACCAAAACTTCCAAATGTTCAAACTGGTTTTAGAAAAGGTACAGGAACCAGAGATCAAATTGCCAACATCCGCTGGATCATGGAAAAAGCAAGAGAGTTCCAGAAAAACATCTATTTCTGGTTTATTGACATGCTAAAGCCTTTGACTGTGTGGATCACAATAAACTGTGGAAAATTCTTCAAGAGATGAGAATACCAGACCACCTGACCTGCCTCTTGAGAAACCTATATGCAGGTCAGGAAGCAACAGTTAGAACTGGACATGGAACAACAGACTGGTTCCAAATAGGAAAAGGAGTACATCAAGGCTGTATATTGTCACCCTGCTTATTTAACTTATATGCAGAGAACATCATGAGAAATGCTGGGCTGGATGAAGCACAAGCTGGAATCAAGATTGCCAGGAGAAATATCAATAACCTCAGATATGCAGATGACACCACCCTTATGGCAGAAAGTGAAGAGGAACTAAAGAGCCTCTTGATGAAAGTGAAAGAGGAGAGTGAAAAAGTTGGCTTAGAGCTCAACATTCAGAAAACAAAGATCATGGCATCCGGTCCCATCACTTCATGGGAAATAGATGGGGAAACAGTGGTTGACTTTATTTTTCTGGGCTCCAAAATCATTGCAGATGGTGACTGCAGCCATGAAATTAAAAGACCCTTACTTCTTGGAAGGAAAGTTATGACCAACCTAGACAGAATATTAAAAAGCAGAGACATTACTTTGCCAACAAAGGTCTGTCTAGTCAAGGCTATGGTTTTTCCAGTGGTCAGGTATGGATGTGAGAGTTGGACTATAAAGAAAACTGAATGCCAAAGAATTGATGCTTTTGAACTGTGGTGTTGGAGGAGACTCTTGAGAGTCCCTTGGTCTGCAAGGAGATCCAACCAGTCCATCCTAAAGAGATCAGTCCTGGGTATTCATTGGAAGGACTGATGTTGAAGCTGAAGCTCCAATACTTTGGCCACCTGATGCGAAGAGCTGACTCATTTGAAAAGACCCTGATGCTGGGGAAGATTGAGGGCAGGAGGAGAAGGGGACGGCAGAGGATGAGATGGTTGGATGGCATCAGTGAATTAACGGACATGGGTTTGGGTGGACTCCAGGAGTTGGTGATGGACAGGGAGGCCTGGAGTGCTGTGGTTCATGGGGTCGCAAAGAGTCAGACACGATTGAGTGATTGAATTGAACTGAAATGATGTTCTGTTCCAAGACTCATTGACCTTGATGGTAAGCTGTTGCTCTGCTCCTCTCCTCTTCCTCAGATCGCCTGTGTTTGGGCTTGCAGGGTTATCAGTGCCACTTCTCAGACTTTTTTTTTTTTCACTTTTACATTTTCAATAATTTTCTACAGCTCTACAATAGCTAATTAAAAAGAAGGATGCTCTTTTATATTTGTTTCTTGGATTTAGTTCTCTCCTCATCCTTATTTCCGCCATCCAGAAATATTGTTGTTCAGTTGTCGTGTCCAACTCTTTGTGATCTCATGGACTATAGCAAAGCAGGCTCCTCTGTCCTCCACTATCTCCAGGAATTCACTCAAATTCATGTCCATTGACTCGGTGATACTACCCAACCATCTCATCCTCTGCCACCTCTTCTCCCCTCCTCAATCTTTCCGAGAATCAAGGTCTTTTCCAATGAGTCAGCTCTTCACATCAAATGGCCAAAGTACTGGAGCTTCAGCATCAGTTCTTCCAATGAATATTCAGGGTTGATTTCCTTTAGTATTGACTGGTTTGATCTCCCTGCAGTCCAAGGAATTCTCCAGAGTCTTCTCTAGCATAATTACAAAGCTTAAGTTCTTCAGTACTCAGCCTTCATTATGGTCCAACTCTCACATCTCTACATGACTACTGCAAAAACCATAGTTTTGACTATCCAGAAATACTGCTATTTATATTTTAGAATATTTGCTTAAAGTCAATTTTTTCTGTTTATACTGTAAAAAATTATACTATTTTGAATGTAGTATTTATTTAGAAATTAGATCATATACAGTACTAAAGGCCCTCTTGATTTCCACCCTATCCCGATTCTCTTGCTCTGCTCCCTAGAAGCAACCACTATTCTAAATTTTCTTGTAGCCTTAAAGTTCCTTTTTTATATTTTTACATATGTAGTTTCCACAAATATCATATATACTAATTTTTAATATACCTGAATGGTATCATGATCTGCATACCTTTTTGCAAGTTACTTATTTCAAATCCATCATATTTCACTTAGCTGTTTCTCTATTGATGCCTTTAGGTTATTCAGTTTCCATTGTTACAAACAAAGTGTAAGGAACATCTGTATTCTTCCCTCTTCCCTCTCCTCTCTCTATATCTTCCTCTCCCCCTCATCTCTTCCCTCTGTTTCTCATTTTATTTCTCCTAATAAAAGACATGCTATACCTCTGGTCTTAATTTTTTCCACAATCCTTCATGCAAGTGTTTGCCTACCATCTTAGGTTACAATGTTTATAAAGTCCCCAGCCAATAATAATTTTTAACAGTTTTAACGATATAATTTACATACCATAAATTAACCAGTACTAAGTGTACAGTTCAGTGGGGTTTTTAAAGTAATTTTATAGTTGTACAACCAACTCCACTACTAAATTTTAGATACCCATCACTCCAAAAGGAACCTCATGCCCATTTGCAGTCATTCTCCATTTCCACCACATGCCCTGAGCAACCACTATGCTACTTTCTATCTATAGATTTTTTTCACTTTCATATAAACGAAATTACACAATACACAGTCTTTTGTGTCTCACTTCTTCCACCTAGCATAATGTTTTTGAGGTTCATCCATGTAGTAGCATGTAATACTTTGCTAAGTTTTATTGCTGAATAGTATTCCATTGTACCGATACACCACATTCTGTTTCACCAGTTGTTTCCACTTCATGGCTATCATAAATAACGCTGCTATGAGCATTCATGTACAAGTTGTTGGGTAGACATATGTTTTTAAATCTCCTGGATAAATTTCTAAGAGTAAAAAGTGCTGGGTATGGTAATTTGGTGCTTAACATTTTGAGAAACTGGTAAACAGTTTCCAAAGTGGCTGCACCATCTTACATTTCCACTGGAAGTGTATGAGGGTCCAATTTCTTCACACTTTTGCCAATACTTGTCTTTATTAAAAATACAAATTTATTTTTGGACATGTGTAAGTGTTTCCATCAAGAAGATACCTAAAAGGGGAATTCCTGGATTATTGTTTATACCCATTTTCAGTTGTAATAGTTAGAACCATATCATCTCAGGAGGAGCTACCTCAATTTACACTCAACATGCTTGCCGTACATAATACTGTGTGACCTGTTCATCTCTGCTAATCTGATGAATGAAAAAAAGACATCTCATTTTAAATCACACTTCACTGATTATTACTAAAGTCAAATACCTTTCATATGTCAATTGATCACCTGACTTCATCTTCAGTAATGTACCTATTCATATCCTTTACTGTATTTTTCTTTCATTTATATATCTTTTTTGTTGACTTATAAAATAATTTTTATTCTGGATATTAATCCTGTCAGTTTTATGCATTAAAAATATTTCCTCTCAATCTCTTAAGAAATTTGGAGTAACATCTTTCAGAGTTCTATGCAAAACATTTCTCCCAACTACTATCAATTACAGTCTTATGCTCCTTGATTCCTGTGACTAAGAACTTAACTATCCATGCTAAGAGTACATTTCATTGTTTCCCTGGGAGTCCTATGAAATATGCATACAAATAAGACCTCTAGCTGCCTTTCCTGGGAGGACAAATGAATTAGGCTACTTTTGGACATGTACTAGTCAGTTTGTTAAAAAAAAAAACCAAAAGCAAACAACAACATAAAAACTGATATTCGTATTTTAAGGAAAAAAAAAAAAGGAATTCATTAAATGGGTAGAGTATAGAATGGTTAGGAAAACAACATCAGATTAAGGCAGGCACCAAAGGAGGTAATCCACAATTGAGAAGCAATGCATTTAAGACCCCCTTCATGGATCACAGCTGTGTTATAGCAAAGGTGCTTGCATAACTCAATGAAGCTATGAGCCATGCCATGCAAGCCCACCTAAGATGGGTCATAGTGAAGAGTTCTGACAAAAGGCAGTCCACTGAAGGAGGAAAAGGCAACCCACTCCAATACTCTTGCCTGGAAAACCCCATGGTCAGTATGAAAAGGCAGAAAGATATGACACTGGAAGAATGGCCCCCCATGTCAGAAGGTGTCCGATATGCTACTGGGGAAGAGCAGAAGGCAATTACTAGTACCTCCAGAAAGAATGAAGTGGTTGGGCCAAAGCAGAAATGATGCCCAACAGTGGATGCATCTGGTGGTGAAAGTAAAGTCTGATGCTGTAAAGAACAACGTTCCATAGGAACCTGGAATGTTAGGTCCATGAATCAAGGTAAACTGGATGTGGTCAAGCAGGAGAGGGCACAACTGAACATCAACATCTTAGGAATCAGTGAACTAAAATAAACAGGAATGGGTGAATTTAATTCAGATGACCACTGTAACTACTACTGTGGGCAAGGATCCCTTAGAAGAAGAGCAGCCCTCATAGTCAACAAAAGGGTCCAAAATGCAATATTTACGTACAATCTCAAAAATGATGGAATTACAGCTGAACTATTTAAAATCCTAAAAGATGTGCTGCACTCAATATGTCAGAAAATTTGGAAAACTCAACAGTGGCCATAGAACTGGAAAAGGTCCAGTTTTCATTCCAATCCCAAAGAAGGTCAATGCCAAAGAACATTCAAACTACTATACAATTGTGCTCATTTCACATGCTAGCAACTGCTACTGCTAAGTCATTTCAGTCGTGTCCGACTCTGTGCGAACCCATAGATGGCAGCCCACCAGGCTCCCCTGTCCCTGGGATTCTCCAGTCAAGAACACTAGAGTGGGTTGCCATTTCCTTCTCCAATGAGTGAAAGTGAAAAGTGAAAGTGAAGTCGCTCAGTAGTGTCTGACTCTTCGCGACCCCAAGGACTGCAGCCTACCAGGCTCCTCCACCCATGGGATTGTCCAGGCAAGAGTACTGGAGTGGGGTGCCATTGCCTTCTCTGACATGCTAGCAAGGTTATATTTAAAGTCCTTCAAGCTAGACTTCAGCAGTATATGAACTGAGAACTTTCAGATGTACCAGCTGGGTTTCGAAGAGGCAGAGGGACCAAAGATCAAACTGCCAACATTTGCTGGATCATGGAGAAAGCAAGGGAGTGTCAGAAAAATATCTACTTCTACTTCATTGACTATGCTAGAGACTTTGGCTGTGTGGATCACAACAAACTATGGAAAATTCTTGAAGAGATGGGAAAACCAGACCACTTTAACTTGTCTCCTGAGAAACCTGTATGCAGGTCAAGAAGGAACGGTTAGAATCGGACATAGAATTGACAGGCTCAAAACTGGGAAAGGTGTTTGGCAAGGCTGTATATTGTCGCCCTACTTATTTAACTTATAAGCAGGGTATATGGATACAAAATGCCAGGCTAGATGAAACACATGTTAGAATCAAGATTGCCAGGTGAAACATTAACAACCACAAATATGCAGATACCACTCTGAAGACAGAAAATGCAGAGGAACTAAAGAGCCTCTTGATGAGGGTGAAAGAGGAGAGTGAAAACACTGGCTTGAAACTCAACATCAAAAAAAAAAGCTAAGCTCATGGTATCCAGCCCCATCACTTCATGGAAAATAAAAGGAGAAAAAGTGGAAGCAGTGACAGATTTTATTTTCTTGGGCTCCAAAATCCCTGTGGGTGGTGGCTGCAGCCATGAAATTAAAAGACTCTTGCTCCTTGAAAGGAAAGCTATGACAAACCTAAGACAGCATATTAAAAACCAGAGACATCACTTTGCTGACAAAGGTCTGTATATTCAAAGCTATGGTTTTTCCAGTAGTCATATACAGATGTGAAGAAGGATGAGCACTGAAGAACTGATGCTTTCAAACTTTGGTATTGTAGAGTATTCTTGACAGTCCCTTGGACTGCAAGGAGATCAAACCACTTAATCCTAAAGGAAGTCAATCCTGAATATTCATTGGAAGGACTGTTGCTGAAGCTCCAACACTTTGGCCACCTGATACAAAGAGCTGACTCACTGGAAAAGACCCTTATGGTAGGAAAGGCTGAAGGCAAAAGGAGAAGGGGACAGCAGAGAATGAGATGGTTAGATAGCATCACAGACATGAATCTGAGCAAAGTCCAGGTAACAGTGGAGGACAGAGGAGCCTGGTGTGTTACAGTTCCTGAGGCTGCAAAGAGTCAGACACAGCTTTGCGACTGAACAACAACAAGAAGCACTGAATATATTGTCTATTATGAATAGACAGATACTCAACCTCCAATCTGATGGCAATGCCATCAATGGATATTCATTGCTATACCACTATATTCTCAATTCTGCAAAATAAATCTCCGTTTGATCTTCTGTTTTTGAGTCAAGCTCACAAGACTCACTTGCAATATTAGTTTCTTGTTAAGACATTGCTTCTAATATAACAAGTAAACCAGGCCTGAAGTTCAAGTAAAAGTGAAAGTGGCTCAGTCATGTCCGACTCTTTGCGACCATGGATTACACAGTCCATGGAATTCTCCAGGCCATAATACTGGAGTGAGTGGCCTTTCCCTTCTGCAGGGGACCTTCCCAACCCAGGAACCGAACCAGGGTCTCCTGCATTGCAGGCGGGTTCAAGTACAAAGATATAATTATTTCAAGGAACATAATTAGTCTTCTCTACCACCCAGCAGAAGTATTTTGAGGGCTATCTCTCCAATCTTATATTAGAAATATATACAAAATAAAAACTATAAGCACAGTTGGCATATCATTTTATAGGATCAGTAGATATTTTTTACAGTAATTTTTAAATATATCAAGATTATTATGACTATATTTAAAACAAGCATCTCTCAGAAAAAAACACTGCCAGTTTATCCTCTTCTGTCTATCAAGAAACTGTATTCCTCTATTCACCAAGTATTTCCTGAGTCTCTACTATGCGCTGAGCATATCACCATGTGATAGATTTCAGTCAACAGCAAAAACTGACATTATAATTTAGTGGGGAAAATTGTACTATTAAAACAAAATGGCATGATTCCATGAAAATATATAACAGGAGACCTTAATCTAGTATGGGGAGATCAGAGAACATCTTCCTGAAAGCATAATAATTGAAATAAAATATGAAGGATGTGATAAAGTGTTAATAAGGTGAAAGGAAAAGAGAAAAAAAGACTTTCAGACAAGAAACAGTATGGGTAAAGGTCTTATAAAAGAAAAATATCAGGGTGAATTTCAGAAATTATAGCTTAAAAAGGGTATTTTTAATTGTCAGGAAATCAGTAATTATGTATAGGTACTATTTATATCTTTCGTTAATTCCTTTGAGAGGCTCCTCTGTCCACAGAATTCTCCAGGCAAGAATACTGCAGTGGGCTGTCATTCCCTTCTCTGGGGGATGTTTCCAACTCAGGGATCAAACCCAGGTCTCCTTCATTGCAGGCAGATTCTTTACCATCTGAGACATGCACAATTCTCTTTTGAGAGGTTTATATAAAATCAGAAAATGGAAGAAGAAATTTGGCACAATAAATTTTCAATAATCCATACTAATGGGAGATATTAATATAGATAAGCAAGAAATAGCAGACAAAATTATCTTGATTTAGTTTTGAATTAACCCAATACATTTTTCCCACAGTAGACTGATTTGTTTTGCTCAAACTAATTATTTGTAATATATTAATAAACATTAGCTAGCAAAACAATCATCTTTCATTTGGGGCATGCTTCTGAATACTACAGCTTTGGGTGTTAAAGTCAGTAACAATGCCAAGGTAATCATAGTAATAACAATGTCTTATTGTATCTTAAAATGCGCTATAAGAAGTGATAGGAAGGAAGTCAAACAAGATACAAGGGTCAAATTATGACAGGCGTTATACGCCATGCTAAGAATAGATTCTATTGTACATTCAATGGAGTAAAATAAAAATTATTTAAGTAGGGAGCAACCAGATCAGATTTGGGAGATAGCTAAGAAAACTGAGGTTTTCCCAGGTGGCACAGTGGTAAAGAATCCGCCTGTCAATGCAGGAGATGCAACAAAAGATGAGGGCTCGATCCCTGGGTCAGGAAGATCCCCTGGAGGAGGAAATGGTGACTCATTCCAGTATTCTTGCCTGGAAATTCCACGGACAGAGTAGTGTGGCGGCCTTCAGTACATAGGGTCACAAAGAATCAGACACAACTGAGCACAAACGTACACATACACACAAGAAAACCAAAGGTAAGGAGACTGATGAAGCAAATATTTTTAGATATCCTGGAAAGGGATGATAACTGAACTAAGATAGGAGGACTATAAGGAGAAATGAGAGGACAAATTACTGACAAGACTCAGTTACCAATGAGAGGTAGGGGAAAAGGACAATGAAACAATCTAAAATGACTCCCAGATTTCTGGCTTACATGACTTATTTCTCCATTTTCACCAAAATAGGGGATACAGATTTAGGGGAAAGAAAATTTCCTCAACTTGGCTTCCCAGGTAACATACCCAAGTAAAAATTAAACATGACTGGAGAACTGAAAAAAGACATCTATTAGCACAAAGATAGGAATAGGAAGTGGCAGCACCTGAAGTAACTTGAGTGGATGACTCACTGGGGAAACACCACGAACAGAGAAACTAAAGAAAAAAGGTCAAAAAGAGGATTACTGATGATACTTACCAAAGCAGGCAGGAATAGAGATCAACCTTAGGATTTGAAGTATAAAAGGAAAGAAAGTAGAAACTGTGAAATCAGCCTATTAAGAAGTTTGGTTTTGAAGGAGATTTGATAAAAACGAGAGAATACAGCATAGAGGAAGAAAGTTTACATTTTCATATTATTTTTCAAATGATAAAACTTGAATATACATATATATATTTACAGTACAAATGTAATGTACATGTATTACATGTATATATGTACACATATACATAGAGTACATGTATATATGTACACATATACATACATAAAGTGGAAGAAGAGAGTGGAATTGAATAGTTGAAAATATGAGTAGGTCTTTTAAAGCATGATACCAAAGATAAAAACTGTGAAACATACTTTTGATTACATAAAAATTTAAATTTTTGTAAAGCTGAAAGATAAATAGGAAAAGTTTATAACACAGAGCCAGAAAAAGGTTAATAATGGTAATAAAGACACTCAAATATTTCAACTGAAATATAAGCACAGGTTACTCATTAAAAATACAAAAATGACTAAAAAACAGAAAGTTCAACTTTTGCGGGCAATAAAATCAACTGAAAAATATGAGATGCTATTTTACACTGAGTAACTAAAAATCTAAAAGTTACAGTAACATTCTTATATTTCAATGAAACAAACCCTCATGTTTTTGTACATTTATGTACATAGAAAACATGTATCAGGAGTCTTAAAAAATAAATCTACAATAATACTAATCTCAACACTTTTCAAAAAAGAATGAAAACAACTTAAATGTCCAACAACAGGAGCTGCCTTTTTTAAAAGATAGTACATAATCATACAATGGAACACAAGTATTTTGCTACAGTAAAAAAGGAAAGAAAACCCAAAAGTTGTTGAGATTGTACAACATGAGAAGGCTCATACAATGGTGATAGTAATGCAAATTGGCACCACAACCTCAGAAGACTATTAACCATATCTATTAAAACTGAATTCTACAACTATGTATATACTCAATAGAAATTCATACATATGTTCACCTGTATACATGTACCAGAATGTTTAGAGGAGCACCATTATAATAGCCTTCAAATAGAAACTTAACATATAACAACACAGAATGAGTAAATTGTGATATACTCAAACAATAGAATACAATACAGCCAAGAGAATGGACAGTTTCTAACTATACTCAACAGTAGGGATGAATCAGACACAAAAGATTACCCAGTGTATGATTGCATTTATAAAGTAACCAAAACTAATCAATGCTATTGGAAGTAGGGAGAATGGTTACTATTGAAGTGAAGAGTTAAAAAATTAGTTCTATAAATGTTATTATTTTAATAAATTTAATACACTGTACATTAAAAATTCCCTACAGAATGACATCTGACTGTATGGGAAAATTCATGACATAAAAATGAAAAAAGTACAATGTATACTATAGATGGCAGATTAGGTAATGGTTAAAACTGCAGGTTCTAAAGACTACTTGGGCTTCCCAAGTGGCACTAATAGTAAAGAACCCACCTGCCAATGCAGGAGACATAAGAGATATGGGTTCAATCCCTGAGTCAGGAAGATCCCCTGGAGGAGGGCACAGCTACCCACTTCAATATTCTTGCCTGGAAAATCCCATAGACAGAGGAACCTGGCAGGCTACATAGGATTATTAAGAGTCAGACACAACTGAAGTGACTGAGCAGCCAAGACTACTTGAATTTGAATCCCAGTTTATATGCTATTGGGCAAATTAGTTAACTGCTTCAGTTTCTTCACCTGCAAATGGTGTTAATGAAATTACAGACCACATTGGGCTGTGAGGTGGATCAGATAAAATAAATGGGATTAAAGCACTTATGATACTGTCTGGTACATTATAAGTACTACACTATTATCATTACCCCCAAATAAGAATTACTCCCCCAAAAGTAGTAATAACTGCAGGCAACTTTCTGAAACCCTCCTTCTTGTATCTAGGATTCTAGAGAGATTTCTCTCTTTTATTAAACAATAGTTATCTTATGAATTATGTAGACCAAAGCTCCTTGTTTTTAGATAGATTAAATTTCTGTTAGAATTCAATACTGAATTCCTGTTAGAATTTCAGTGAATTCAAAAGAGGTTCTATACTGTGTAACTCCCTTGCCATGTAAAAAGTGCTAAATTTTATGCTCAAATATAGTAACTAATCTCACTATCAGTTTTCTGGTTCAATCTTTCTCTGCCTTTTATTTTGAGACTCCTGTTTATTTTTTTAAATTCTACTTTAAAGATAACATGGTTCATATAAATGCCTTCTCTAGCAAAACATTTGAAATCTTTAGCTGTGGTAATAGCAAGGGGGCTGGGGGGGCTGATGTTGAGGAGGTCCAAGAGTGATTAATAAATAAATGAAGACTGACAATAAAATAGAAAGTTCCATTTCTGGCTTAGGAAAATGAAAAGCTTCCCCCACCCTCCAGCTCAGGGTTAAAAAAGAAAAAGATGTCTGAGATAAATCTGGCTAGGGCACAGTCTTCAGATAATCAAATACTAATCTAGGTGTTGCTGTGAAGGTATTTTGTAGATGTGATGAAAAGTCCATAATCAGGTCACTTGAAATAAAGAAGATTATCCTAGATAAACTGAGTGGGTCTGATTCAATCAACTGAAAGGTCTTGGAAGAGCAAAACTGAAGCCTCCCTGAAGTCAGCCTGTGGACTGCAGCTTCAGCCTATATCTGAGAGTTCCAGCATGCTCTTCCTGACAATCTACCCCATGGATTTCAGACTTGCCTAGCCAGCCCCCAACTTGCAGTATAGCTCTTAATATATAGCCTATGAACAATGTTTCTCTGGCAGAACCCTTGCTAATATAGGACTGAGTTTTCTAGCACTGGTAAGATTATTATGAAAGAGTTAACTAAAGCATTTATAAATTTTTAATGAAGTAGCTAATATGACATGGTGGTTAAGAACACAGACTCTAGAGCCACACTGCCTAGGTTCAAATTCCAGCTTGACTACTTACTATCCATGATACATCTAGCAAGCTGAACTAGAATAGGAGGAGCTAAATTATAAACAGAACTGACTCTTACAAAAGAAGCTAAGTAACATCTGTACAAACATGTTCTCTCAACTTTGTGGCTCACATACCACAGTGGTCTGCTGATGCTCTATAGTCTTCTACTCGAATAAGTGGTACAGAAATTGAATACTTATTTTATTAAGTAGGACCCCAAAATAATGAGATCTCAACACAATATCTTTAATTTTTTGAGTCAAGGTCCAGATGGATAATACAGATATTACAGATTTCCCAAGGACTTACAGGTTTAGATTCAACAGTTGTTTTACTAGAAAACAAAAGTTTTAAGTCACTGAAAAGTTAACATTATATGAACAGTAGGCAACAGGGAATACAACCTTAAAACAATGGCCATAAAGCCTGGGACTTCATACCTTTTAATAGCAAGTCAGCTAAAGATAGGGAATTTACATTGGATTTTGTGAGGCAGTCCTAATGTCAAATGTGCCACAGAATCAGCCCTCACTGTGAACTGTCAATTATTTCATTTCTCTAAAGGAGTCCCAAATTTGGTTCAGAAAACTATCCACAAAGATACAGAACATTACTGAATCTAATTTATATTATAATCAAAAAGTGAAAAGCCAAATTATTACCACAGGAAATACTCTATACTGTACTTCCAACAAAATTCTCGTGTTTGTAGATTTGCTTATTTAAAGCTTTCACTATACTATGAGCAACAAGCAGGCAACTCTCTATCTCCTTCATGACCCTCCTCCAAAATAAAAAATATATATAAATGAATAGACAAATTATAATACATTAAAATATAAAAATTTAAGCTATATCTCCATTTCTATTTAAGCAATTTAAGTTACACCTTCAATCAGGGGAAATAATTTATTACTTGCATTATGAAGGCGATGGCACCCCACTCCAGTACTCTAGCCTGGAAAATCCCATGGGCAGAGGAGCCTGGTGGGCTGCAGTCCATGGGGTCGTGAAGAGTCGGACACGACTGAGCGACTTCATTTTACTTTTCACTTTCTTGCATTGGAGAAGGAAATGGCAACCCACTCCAGTGTTCTTGCCTGGAGAATCCTGGGGATGGGGGAACCTGGTGGGCTTTCGTCTATGGGGTCACACAGAGTCCGACACGACTGAATCGACTTAGCAGTAGCAGTATAACCTCAATATTAACGAGAAAGAAGTCTATTTGTTACTATTGATGAGCATTTTTGAAGCTGTAAGGGACTGAAAGGGTTACAAAATCTACAAAAAAAAAGAAAAAAAGAGTAAAAAAAAAAAAAAGCATCAATGTTTTCCAGCAATTTTTAGGTTACTAAAGATACTAGCTGAATTTATTAAAACAAATGCTTTTACCTTTAAACACAAGATTGTGCTTAAAAGCATTTGTTTTAATAAATTCAGCTAGTATCTTTAGTAACCTAAAAATTGCTGGAAAACATTGATGCTTTTTTTTTTTACTCTTTTTTTCTTTTTTTTTCTTTTGAACTGTGGTGTTGGAGAAGACTCTTGAGAGTCCCTTGGACTGCAAGGAGATCCAACCAGTCCATTCTCAAGGAGATCAGCCCTGGGATTTCTTTGGAGGGAATGATGCTGAAGCTGAAACTCCAGTACTTTGGCCACCTCATGCGAAGAGCTGACTCATTGGAAAAGACTCTGGTGCTGGGAGGGATTGGGGGCAGGAGGAGAAGGGGACGACAGAAGATGAGATGGCTGGATGGCATCACTGACTCCATGGACGTGAGTCTCAGTGAACTCCAGGAGTTGGTGATGGACAGGTAGGCCTGGTGTGCTGCGATTCATGGGGTCGCACAGAGTCGGACACGACTGAGCGACTGATCTGATCTGAACAATTTTCTCTACCCATACTATTTGGTTTATATACTTAAATCATGTAGACCTATTACAGAATAAAGAGTTCCAGGTTTGTTTTTAGTTTATCCTTAAACAACAGATGTTCGATTCTCTTGCTCCCATTAGCTGTCCCTGATTTTAACTTTTCTCCACTTCTGCTATACACAAAACATCAATACTACACATAACATCCTAAGGGTTTTTCACTAAGAATAGAATTTTTTTTTTTTTTTTATTCTTCCAATTTTATTTTTAAACTTTACATAATTGTATTAGTTTTGCCAAATATCAAAATGAATCTGCCACAGGTATACATGTGTTCCCCATCCCGAACCCTCCTCCCTCCTCCCTCCCCATACCATCCCTCTGGGCCGTCCCAGTGCACCAGCCCCAAGCATCCAGCATCATGCATCGAACCTGGACTGGCAACTCGTTTCCTACATGATATTTTACATGTTTCATTGCCATTCTCCCAAATCTTCCCACCTCTCCCTCTCCCACAGAGTCCATAAGACTGTTCTATACATCAGTGTCTCTTTTGCTGTCTCGCATAATCGGGTTATTGTTACCATCTTTCTAAATTCCATATATATGCGTTAGTATACTGTATTTATGTTTTTCCTTCTGGCTTACTTCACTCTGTATAATAGGCTCCAGTTTCATCCACCTCATTAGAACTGATTCAAATGTATTCTTTTTAATGGCTGAGTAATACTCCATTGTGTATATGTACCACAGCTTTCTTATCCATTCATCTGCTGATGGACATCTAGGTTGCTTCCATGTCTTGGCTATTATAAACAGTGCTGCGATGAACATTGGGGTACACGTGTCTCTTTCCCTTCTGGTTTCCTCAGTATGTATGCCCAGCAGTGGGGTTGCTGGATCATAAGGCAGTTCTATTTCCAGTTTTTTAAGGAATCTCCACACTGTTCTCCATAGTGGCTGTACTAGAATGTTTTATGTCTTGTTTCGAATCTACTCCCCTGATGACCAATATTTAGATGGTCTCTTTACCTACAGTAGAACATGAGAATATCTTCAAAGATCAATACAGTGATTCAAAATTTGTTTCTCAGGCCAAAATTCAGAAACTATAATTCTTTAAGTACAGATCAAAAAATTTCCCCTAAATATATTACTGTGTATTTGCTTACACTGAGGCTCATTTGCCAATTCTCTACCCACATAATTTTGTGATAGTCTTTAATTCTCAAGTCTTGCTACTTTAAAAATAAACCTTCTTTCTTTTAATAAACATATATGGAAATCACTGAACTATAAGGCCAGAAAAGATCATAACCTCTGTAACAAATTTGTCCTTCTTAATTTTATAGTACAGCTTGGAGGTATTAAAACACTTATCTAAAGTGAACTAATGGAAAGAATCAGAAGATAGAATTTAGATTTTTCTTATTCTGAGTTCACACTCTTACTATTAAATCACACTTTAACTTTTCAATATCTATTTTAAAGATCTCTGGGAGAAGAATATTGATACTTAGTACAATATATGTTGGTACAATAGTTTACATGTTTTTCTGCTACTCCACATGACTCTACAAAGTTCAATAGCTTACAGGATGCATACTTTAATTATGAAAGTAACACATTTTATCTGACTTTAATTTTGTTTCTTTAAAACTTACACTGTTCTCATCAGTGCTCTGGCTTTTACTTTTTTCAAAAAAAGCTAAACTTTTGGTTTCTACAGTTCTTAATTTATAGAAGTTACATCAGATGTCATACACAGTTCTATAGATTCTAAACAGCTGGCCTTAGAAGGGGAGCAAACTGAGATGCTCGATCCCCTGAGATGATCAGAAAAGAGCATCCGATCATCCAAGGTCATTTTTCCCCCACGGTTGAGAGAATTATAGACAATCCATATATGAAATAACCAATCAGATATCATTTCTCAGAAATTCCATAGGCACCCTAGGTTCAACATGCCCCCCCCCCCAAATCTGTTTCTTCCCTTATATTTATTTCCTGACTCCATTACTGGCATCACAACCCACCCACCAAGGCAAAGAAGCTAAAAACTTGGGAGTTACTCCCAATCCCTCCTTTACTTCATTTCCCAAATGCAATCAGTAAAGCATAGTCTGCTCATTTTTAGTTTCCAAATTTCTTACATTTTAGGTCCTTCCTGTACCCTACCTTTACCATCTTGATCCAGACCCTCAAAGTCCCTCACTTGAGAGAGAGAGTCTTCTAATAGATTTCCTGCCTCCACTTCACTTGTTCCATATGCCATTTTCACATCACCATCTAAATAATCTCTCTAAAATCCAAATTTTATCATATCTTTCTCTTATTTCAGAGTCCACAGTAGCTTTGATAGTTTTATCCCATAGGATGAAATTCAAACTCTGCATTTTATGGTCTCTGTCCATTTCTTGAGTCTAATCTTGCATCGTACAATCTCCCCTCTTCCCTACCACCAACCCTGTCCTTTTTAGTCATAATGAACAACTTACTTTCTTCCTAGAATATGTCATGCTGTTTCAACCCTCTAGATCTTTGCTCACTCTGTGTGTTCCGTCTTCTCAGAACACACTTCTTCCTGTAATTCTACTGTTGAACACTTATCGTTTTCAATGCTCAACCCAGGGCTCACCTCTTCTTTAAAGTCCTTTTTGGACTTCATTCCCCACCCACCTCAGTGGAAATGACTATACTTTCTACTGGTTCCCCCAGTGAACTCAAGAAGCCATTTTTAACAGTTGTTTTTTGTTTTTTGTTTTAATTAAGTTGTTGACATGTCTGTCTCCCTCTTCTGAAATACGGGCATTCTGGAGCAGGTACTGGGTCCTATTCAATCTTTATTCCCACAGACTTGCATAAAGTCTGTCACGTTTTAGGCACTCAATATATTAGAATGAATAAATGAAAGCATGACTGAATGAACAAAGAAAAGAACAATAGAAGATACTCTTGAAGGAATATTTTTTAAATTAAGAAAAATACTCAATATTATATGGTACTCACCTAGGTATATTTACCTCCCATAAATTCCACATTTTTCTATTTAACGTAGTTTTCTTCTTTCCCCACTAAAAACCTATGATTTATTCCTTTGAGGAAATTTGGACATATATGTGTACTAGCATTTATTATCACATAAGTATACAGACAATTTTATAAACTATACTAATTACTTATTTTATTAATTTAATGGAATATGAGAATGATTATGGTCAACTCCTGACTATCTGGGCTTCCCAGCTGGGGCTAGTGGGAAAGAACCCACCTGCCAATGCACGAGAGGTAAAAGACGCAGGTTCGATCCCTTTCCAACCCCTGGAGGAGGGCATGGCAACCCATTCCAGTATTCTTGCCTGGAGAATCCCATGGTCAGAGGAGCCTGGCAGGCTACAGCCCATGGGGTCGCAAATAGTGGGACATGACCGAAGTAACTTAGCATACACTATCTGAAAGAATCTTAATAGCTATATGCTGACTTACTTAGGATCTTTTCATGTGCTGCTTCTGCCACTCAGCCATGGCTTACTTTTCTAAACTAGCTTTCATGGCTCTAATTATCCTGTTGCTGGCAATGAAAAGCAACAATATCCTAAGTGCAGGACACTGACCAGGAGAATGGGAAAAATGACTCATGAACAGGAGGTAACTTTATACAGTAAATAATCTGCACAAAATTGAATTACAGAATCATGGAACTGAATGTGATATTAATAAAATGTATTTAACATCCAAATAGTGTGGCTGTTTGTTTTGATTTTATTTTTTAAACTAATGAAGATTATTTCAAAATTCTGCGAATCTATCAAAATGGAACGTTACCAATTTTCCTTTAAAAACTAACTGAAAGTTTAAAGACATGAATAAGATATGAGATCACTAAATTTGTTCTTATTCAAAGCTATAAAAATTTTCATTGAAATATATTCACTGAGTTCCAGTATTAAAAACTAAAAAATTCTACTTCTAGTAGAGTCCAATAAGGAAATTAACTTTGTACCTAACTCTACAGATTATATACAAATTACTAGTTCACTAGGTTTGTAAAAGCTTATTTAGAGGAAAAACTGAAGAAATAAGTTAATGTCTAGTATGAGAAAATATAAATATAGCATTTTGTTCATATATGAACACTTGTGAGGATCTACAAATTACAAAGATGATGGAAAGATAGGTTGGTGTTTTTATTACATGCTATGCTCTAAACTTGAGAAGGAAAGGGCAACCTATTCCAGTATTCTTGCCTGGAGAATCCCATAGATAGAGGAGCCTGGCAGGCTACAGTCCATGGGGTCGCAAGAGTCGGACACGACTTAGCGACTAAATCACCACCATCACCATGCTCTAAACTCTGCTATGCTCTAAACCTGTGCTGTCCAATATATCAAACACTAACTGCCGCATGTAAGTTAAAAATTCAGTTTCTCAGTTGCCCTGGTTACATTTCAAGTGCTCAATAGCTGCAGGCAGTTAGTGGCAACCACAGAAGACAATATAGATAGGAACATTTCTATCACAGCAGAAAGTCTGATCGGATAGTGCCAAACCATGCAAACCATGGTATAAAATGCAAATTTCCAAATACTTTTCAAATGGCAGTACAAGTTCAAAAAGTAATTTTTCAATTGGCTATTTCACAGAAAGGGAAACTATACATATATGAATGAGAAGAAAAAATTAAATACAAATATTAATGAAGGTTTAAGTATATAAAATCAATTTTCTATGGCTTACTCTGAAATTATACCATATTAAATCTGAAAAGACTTTCAAGGTAATTTAATCCTTCATCCTCATTTTATAGAAATTGAATCTAGAAGACAGCACAAGGAAAAAAAAATAACTTTCATTTAAGATATCTATTATATCCAAATAGTCACTATTGAAAACAACCAAAATTTCCTATAATAATACTGATTAAAGTGAAGTCTAAGCTATTCTGTGTGTCTGAGAATAAGCTTTTCTGTTACATACAGAGGATGTTTGCACAGTGGTTAGGATTTCAGGTTCTAAGGTTAACCTGCCTAGTTCAAATGTTACCCTTTCACTGAACGAGCTGTGCAACCTTAGGCAAGTCATTTAGGCTCTCTGAGCCTCCTTTTTCTCATCTATAATATAAAATGGAGAATAACTGAACTATGTTATATAGCTGAAAAGATTAAGAAAATCATGCATGCAAACTTGAAAGAATCTGGCACATAGTAAACCCTTAAAAAATGCTGGTTTTTATGAAACCTACATTTTGGTTGAACCTAGTCTACTAGTGGGTGACTTTCTTTAGCTTCATCTTCAAAAGTTCTTAAGACAGAGAAACACTCTGGAAAACATAAAAATAAAAATCATTGTATGAACACTAGTGGCTCTAGCACTTGCAGTCACAGAAGAATGTGCATCCAAACCTCTACCAACACTGTAACCACAGGCCTCAGCACCATGGTTCTGACAGTGTTACACATAAAGCCCACAGGCAACATGCGAGGGGAACGGAAATCCACTGTGTGTGTGTGGCTTTTCTTTTTTTTTCATGAAATTAAAAAAAACTTTCAGGTCAAAATAGGTGACATGATTTTTATGTTGGGGACTGTGAATAAAGTGAAAGACAGGATAAGTGAAACAATTTTGAATGACAAGTTTAAAATTTCTCAGAGAATTTTATATGTTCACTTATTTTTCTAAAATTTATACTTCTGCCTATTAGCTGACGTTTAAATAACTACATTCAAATTTTGAGACCCCTATATTTATGAGAAGACTCCTATATTTATTTACTATATTTAGGAGAAGGGGATGACAGGATGAAACAGTTGGATGGCATCACCGATTCGATGGACATGTGTTTGACCAAGCTCCAGGAGTTGGTGATGGACAGGGAAGCCTGGCGTGCTACAGTCCATGCGGTCACAAAGAGCAGGACACAACTGAGCAACTGAACTGACTGATATTTATGAGAATAACTTTTTTTTAAATACACAAAACAAGCAGGTATGTAAAAGTAAGAGTTGCTCTTTCATTAAGTTTTAAGACATCTCAATACAATTTCCCAGTTTACCACAGTAGAATAGGTACCCAACTTAATGTTGGGCTTCCCAGGTGGCACAGTGGTAAAGGATCCACCTGCTAATGGGGAAGACGCAAAAGAGACATGCATTCAATCCCCGGGTCGAGAAGATCGCCTGGAGAAGGAAATAGCAACCCACTCCAATATTCTTGCCTGGAAAATTCCATGGACAGAGGAGTCTGGTGGCCTACAGCCCATGGGGTCACAAAGAGTTGGACATGACTGAGCGCAGTACAGTAAGCATTGGAGTACAGATTTCAATACAGTATAACATAAGCACCAGATGGTCCAAGCTAACTAAGACCCTTCTCAAATATTTTTATGCCCAACTTTATTGTTCTGGAATATTTTTAGAACTAAGGTCCAGAGTCACCTGTATGAGGCATGAGTCAAACCTCAAATCCTAACTGATCTGATATTTTTAAATCATTTCAAATCAAACACTTTCCTATTGGTAGTTTTCAGAGTTTTAATCTCATATTCCATAATGTTAGCATTTGTCATATTTTGCTTTTCAGTTAACTTTTATATGTATATTTTCTCTTTCACATTAGATAGTAAAACTTCTTGAGCTTTTACTTACAGGGTCTCCATATGAAACTAATACACTTGGTAGACACTTTGAAAATATTTGTGTTACTTGATTAGTTAGTGATGCAGAATGGATCAGGGGACCAGATTCAATTCCTTACTCTGATATCACTAACAGTATGATCTCAGCTCCTGCTTCTTCAAAGGTCAAGTTCTCTGGCTTTGAAAAGGAATGATTACATAGGTTGATCTCTAGGACCACTTACATTTCTAAAAGCTTACACTTTTATGTGTTGGTTGAAGTTTAAATTCAACTCAGTTGCTCAGTTGTGTCCTACCCTTTGGCCCATGGATGACAGCATGCCAGGTTTAAATAACTACATTCAAAGTCTGAAAGGCATATATTGAAGTTTAAATATTCAAATTTTGAAAGCCATATATTTTCAAACGTAATTTTTAAAAACTATACAAATCAGTTAGCTATATAATGGTATAAGTTATTCTTTCATTAAATATTAAGATACATAGATTAAAATGTCTTTGTTCACCATGGTAGACCAGCAGCAACATGTACCTGATAACATTGCTCCAAATCAAATTACAAACTAATCAACATGTGACATTTCAAATGATTGTCCAGTGAGACAGTTATTTTCTCTTATCACTTCAGAATATGTATTCAAACTACTATAATGACCTTCAGTTTCCATAAATAAACTTCTATAAAAAGCTGGCTAACATACTTAAGAACTAGGCTGTCACTAACAGTTAAAGCTTATGAAAGAATTTACTCAAACATTTTTAAAGTTTCCATTCTGTTTCCAGTAAATATTCTAAGATTATCTCATAGCTAGGAGCTTCAAATGTCTAGGGGAGAAATTGTTTGATAACCTTAATAATGGAAATATATAGATCACAAAAGAGTCTACTATCACCATTAAAAATATAAACATTGTACAGGCCAGTACTTGTTAATAAAAAAATCACTGATACGATTCAATTACCAAGCACATTTTGTAATACATTAATACATATTTTATCTTTATGTTAATAGAACTTCAAATTAGGAAAATGACAAAAGGCAGAAACAATTCTTTACACTTCCCTCATTTTTAATACTTTCTATACAGTTACATTTGTGCAATTATAAGAAAAAAGACCACTGAAGTTCCACCTCTACATTATTTTTTAAAAAATGTCCATCTCACGTATTGAAGACATTCAACTTTTCTGGAGCTCCTGAAAATTAACACCAAGATCTTATTGGTGAAACACAAACCACATAATTTGACCTAACTATTCATATTAAACAAAATGAATGACTAGATCTTTCCAAATTGATCCTGCTTTACTGATATGGGGGAAGTGAAGTGAAGTCAAAGTCTATCAGTTGTGTCTGACTCTGCAACACCATGGACTTTACTGTCCATGGAATTCTACAGGCCAGAATACTGGGTAGCCTTTCCCTTCTCCAGGGGATCTTCCCAACCCAGGGATCGAACCCAGGTCTCCCGCATTGCAGGCGGATTCTTTACCAGCTGAGCCATAAGAGAAGCCCTGATTTGGGGTGGGAGGAAGACTAAATTATGAAATTAACTTAAAACACGTTACAAACACAGAAACATTAAAAGATACTGTTTACACAAATTGGAATAAATCATCAGGTATCTCCTATTCATCTGGCATTGCCTCAAGGGCTTACATGTCATTTACTCCTAGTGACAAAACAAATGTTATCTGTTCATTCTGAACTATAAGATCTGAGTTGTACTGGGCAAAGGCAAAAACCATCCAGATTTACTGATTGACTAATAGACAGACTCACAGATAAATAAACAAAACCATATGGCCATACAGTAAAGTGCAGAGTGCCTGCACTTGCAGCTCTCAGAAGAAATCCACGGTATTCTGGAAGCACTTCAACTCGGAGTAACCTTTAAGTTTTAGACATTGTAGCAAATTTTTTAATGTCTTAAGAGAAGGCAAATCTGTCCTGCTTTTTTTCTCTAATGGGAAAAGTTGCTGCTCACTCTTAATATATTTTCAGCTCCTAACCTGAAGAGATGGAGGATCTCTAAAACAGTTACCCATTTAGGATTAACCTCACCTGCGGAGAACCAGAGCAGCAGTCCCTCACCTGATGATAAAATTGGGTTAGACCCAAGTGATGGAGGGAAGAGAGACAACACTACCTGTGGCTCCCAAAGCGGGGGACGGGGTCGGGGGGCGGGGAGGGAGAGACGGCTTGGGATGGTCAACGAGACTTCTTTATCCCGACCATATTTGGGGAAGTGTCTAATCTTGGGAGTCCCCCCGCTCTAGTGTAAAAGGGAGTCACGGGGACCTCTCTCCTCCCTCGCCCTCTCCATCCGGCCCTCGACGCTCAGCTCTCTCGCCGGAGCTGGGGGGAGGGAGTGGGGGAGGAAGGCAGCTGGTCCCTAGGGCCCCCTTGAGTGGTTCCCGGCGGCCGCTGAGGCCTGGACCATGCCTGCGGCCTCCCGGCTCCGACCCCGCGCCAGCCCGCCCAGCGAGCCCCCAGACCCGGCCCTTGACTCACCGCTCTCCACCTCGCTGCCTTTCTTGGCGGTCGCCGCGTTCCCCATGACTGGGGCGATGGGAGGAAGGGGTGAGGGAAGGGAAGGGAAGCGGGGCTGGCACCGTCCCCGCCGCTCCACAGGCTACGGCAGCTCCCGCTTCTACACCGGTCACAGCACTCAGTGCTCCTGGGGCTGGCGCCCAGAATGCGGGAGGGAAGACTAGGCAGGTTCTGAAGCCAAGGCTTCAGCTAACTCAGCCCCGGCGGCGGCGGCGGTGGCGGCGGCGGCGGCGGCGGGCAGACACTCCCCCTTCCCCCGCCCCGCCCCCCCTGCGCGCCCCCGGGCAGTCGCGCACCCGGGCCCGGGACCCTGTCCCTCTTCGCCAGCGGGCGCGCGCGCCGGAAGTGACGTGCCGGCCCGGGACGCGGGCGGCGGGCTGAGGGGATCCTCGGTCCGGGTAACCCGGCCTGGCACCTCAGCGGCCCACGGGGCTGGCGTGTGGTGGCCCGGGCTTACTCTCGGATGTCCATCCCAGAGATATGGGAGGCGGCGTGGGGACCGTTAGCTTTCAGGAACCTGTCGTCTCTTAGATGGCGTTGGTCATGCCCTGGAGCGGGGCCGCGGGAGGCCTTAAAGCGGTTTGCGTTGCATTCTTTGTGCCCCGCATCGCGGCGGCTCCTCGCTCAGAAGCTTCCGTGGCCCCACAGCCCCACCGGTCCGAGAGGATCGCACGGTCTGGGAGGACAGGGCACAGGAGGGGAACCCCTTGGTTCTCGCCTCCGGGCTTTGCGGACTGATCAGTATCAAGCCATGGGAACAACCTCGTCCCTAATTCCGATCGTGGTTCGGAGCCTCTCTTTGCGTCCCAGATCCAGGTATTCGCCGAGCCCACCACGTTTTCCTCCCGGTTCTTAGATCGTCGGTCACTATCCCTTTGATGTTTCCCGTGCAACTTTCATCCGCTGTGGTTTTGCGGGATTGCTCTCAGGTTTTGTCAGATACCCCAAGCGGAAAGAACGGGAAGTATTGCTGTTTCTGGAGAATGTCTGTTGATGTGAGTCATTGTATTTAGCAACTGCGTAGATGTCAAAATAAATGCATTCCCAATTGGTAGTGGCGTTTTACTTAGTATACATCTTAGAGCACTTGAATTGTGAATAGTAAACAGAACTGAAACCAAGTAATATATGTGGCACTCCAGTGTTTTCTGTTGCATATTTCTTTGAACTTTGCGCTGTGTGCATTTATTCTACCACCAGGCAAGTCCTTATTCTAAATTTAGTGTAGAATAACTTCAGGAGGCACAGAAACTACATAAATTTATTTTGGGTCCCCAAGACACTAGGCACAGAAGATATTTAGTGGATACTTGTAGATTTCAAAGTCAGCATTGGAAATCTCTCAGATTTTTAAAAAATAGCTTTCATTACTGACAAAAGCAGAGTGGTAACTGTAGAAATTTCTCAGTAAGTTCTTCCCACTATTTCTTATAATTAATTCTGTTAATTTATCAAAGGTTTATATCATGTACTGTATTCCAAGTACTACCATGCAGATAGCAACTTATTGGATCCTCAAGAACTCTATGAGATGGAGTTTTACTATCATGATTTCACTTATGAACAAACTAATGCACAGAGATGTTAAGCAGTTTGCCCTAGATTACACAGCTAGTATATTGTGGAAGCAGGATTTGAACCTCTGTAATGGGGCTCCAAAGTATGACTTTTTATCCATAGTGTTATGTGGATGTTATGGTAAGTTGCTTTCTCTCCATTTAAATCCCCTTGACTTGAAAAGATGCATGCATAATGAGTTTATTTTGGGGGGGAAATTCATTATATCATTTTCTGGGTTTCCACTAAATCCAAGTAATATAAAAATTGTAGAGGAGGATTTGGACTAGGTGTAAGGTTTGTGTCAGCATGCAACAATGTTGCAACAATGTCATATCCTTCCAGTCACATTTAGTTTTGTGTTGTGGGTGTGATATTTCACCGTACCCACACAGCAAGTTCAGTAAATAGCATTAGAAGTGTGTTAGTTGCTCAGTTGTGTCAGACTCTTTTCGACCCCATGGACTGTAGCCTACCAGGCATCTCTGCCCACGGAGTTCTCCAGGCAAGAATACTGGAGTGGCTAGCCATTCCCTCCTCCAGGGGATCTTCCTGACCAGGGTCAGGAGATCTGACCCAATGCAGATCTCCTACATTGCAGGCAGACTCTTCACCATCTGAGCCACTAGCTGCTGAGTCGCTTCAGTCATGTCCGACTCTGTGCGACCCCATAGACGGCAGCCTACCAGGCTCTCCCGTCCCTGGGATTCTCCAGGCAAGAACACTGGAGTGGGTTGCCATTTCCTTCTCCAACTGAGCCACTAGGGAAGCCCCCAAATAGCATTAAGCCACATACCAAATTAAGAACAGCTTTTTGATATACTTTGTTCTGGAATCCTGGAATGCTCATGCTGCCCTCATTGGTATGAGTTTTAAAATGTATACCTTTTCAGAGACCAGCTTTAGTAACAGAGCTGATGGGCTTCCCTGATGACTCAGATGGTAAAGAATCTGCTCGCAATGCAGGAGACCAGGGTTCAATCCCTGGGTCAGGAAGATCTCCTGGAGAAGGGAATGGCTTACCCACTCCAATATTCTTTCCTGGAGGATTCCATGGACAAAGAAGCCTGGCAGGCTACAGTTCATGGGCTCGCAGAGTCAGACACGACTAATCAACTAACACTTCCACTTTAATAATAAAACAGGTTTATGTGCATAACTTGTCCCTATCCTTAACATGATTTTGAATTCTAGGTCTCTAACAAGAGGACAGCCATTTGTTTAGTAAATTATTAATTTGCAGAAGAGACTATTGACGGGGATTACAGAGTTAAGATACCTTATAACTACATCCTAGAAAGTTAATAAGCAAAAATTCAACTTTAGAAATTTCTCCCTTTCTCTCTTAATTTAACTTTATCATTCATTGGTTAAGAAATTGTTAATTAAGAAAAAATGATCAACAACTGGAAATATCTTATTTTCTTTTTTCTGTATACTATTATTTCTGTTTTTTATGTTAATAATAAAAACTGCTATATTACACTGCTAATTTGTTCAGGGAAGATTATACGCTGAGTTTAGTTTAATGAATGATTTTCAGTTAGTAAACATTCATGATCATCTAGTTGTAATTATATAAAAATTGCTTTTTCACTATTAGAGAAAGTTCTCTTTAGAAATCCATTATTTATATAGCATCTAAAAGACTGTTTTAAGAATTGTTACTGTTTTGTTTTTTTTTTTTACTTGTAGAAGGGGCAGAAATTTCATTAACTCTTATTCTTGAATGATTGGGACTAGCATAGGGCAACTGCTATTCTTTGCCACTAATGCCTTTTCTATAACCTAGACAAGTACAGAGGAAGAACTATATCTTGTTTCCTTAGGAAAGCAGATGCAGAGAGAAGGAAGTGATATGGAGAAAAGACATTGAGTTACCTTCCATATAATATTTTATCTAAGAACATGCAACATTCTGTCACAGGGAAAATTGAACCAGTGATAGTTGCTTTGGAAATAACTATCCTTACATTTTCTAGTACTTTATAAAAACGTTTTCACATGTCATTTTTTATCTGATTCCCACTACAAACCTACATTATATTAGCTACACTGTACAAATGAGAAAAAAGTTCAAAGAAGTGATGTAACTAGGCCAAGGTCACTCAAATGGTAAGTAGCGGAGTACTAGATTATATACCATTACCATGAGAGACAAATGTAATCTCAATCTCATTAAGATTAGTTTTTATTATCCACATTTTGCAAATGAGAAAACTAAGGCTTAGGAACAAAGAGCCCCCTGTTCTTCTTAAGAGTCACCTTTTCAGAAAGGAGTGAGAAAATGGGGGAAAATTAGTAAATTGTTATTCCTGTTTATTTTGTAGTTTTTGCTTAATTATAAACTAGATTTCCAAGACCTTTTAAAGTAAAGCACCCTCAGAAGCAATGTATGTCATAAATACTTGTTTTTCCTTTACAATCACCAGGACAGATAAAGCTGAAATAATTGTTGGAAATATGACCAGGTCATTTTGTTGTTTTTATATTGTATTTTACATCAAATAAGTGCAAATGAGAATTTATTTAACCATCATAAAATTATGATTATTTTTAATGATTTAACATTAAATCATCTATGAAAAGCATCTATGGTAACTTGTTATATAATAGGTACAATAACCCAATAAAACGGTGTATTCTTTGCATTTATGTTTCAACAGTGATTGTTCAACAGATATGATTAAAGCAAATTTGAAGAGTCTTTATTATATGCAAAACATGATGAGGGGACATCCCTGGTGTTCCAGTGGCTAAGACCCTGCACTCCTAATGCAGGGGGCCTGAGTTCCATCCCTGCTTAGGGAACTAGATCCCACATGCTGCAACTAAAGATCAAAGATCCCGCATGCTGCAACTAAGACCTGGAGCAGTGAAATAAATATTAAAAAATTTTTCTTTTACATTAAGCATGATAAGGGTACAAAAATGAATACAATCTGTTCCCTGCCCTCAAGAAGTTTTTGTTTATGGCAAGAAGGACCTGGAAGTAATTATGTAAAATAAGACTAATTAAGACTAATAAATAAATCACCAAGGAGACTTAAAGATAAGTACTATTAAATGATCAACCAAATAGAGAATTTAGAACTGGATTTTGCTCTTAAGCAGGTGGGGAAGATCAACCAAAACTAAGAACAGCAAACTAAGAGCAGAGGCTTATACAACTATCCTTAGATCACACCAGATCATATTCTATGGAAGGATGTTGTTAAGAGTCGTAATCTTCCCACCAGGATGTAAGCTATTTTGTCATCACCGTGTCAACTCTATCCAGAATGATGTCTGGAAAAAAAAAAAGTGGAGCTCAATAAACATTTGTGGAATGAATGAATAAGTGAATGAATGGTAATCTCAGACTACATCATACTCATTTGGGGTAACCTTACATGCTGAAAAAATGATGCCTTCACATGGTGTTGGAGAAGACTCCTGAAAGTACCTTGGACAGCAAGGAAATCATACCAATCTTAAGGGAAATCAACCCTGAATACTTACTGGAAGGACTGATGCTGAAGCTGAAACTCCAGTATTTTGGTCTTCTGATGCAAACAGCCGACGCATTGGAAAAGTCCCTGATGCTGGGGAGGATTGATGGCAGAAGAAGAGGGCGTCAGAGGATTAGGTGGCTGGATGGCATCACTGATGCAATGGACATGAACTTGGGTAAACTTTGGGAGATGTGAAGGATAGGAAGGCCTGGTGTGCCGCAGTCCATGGGATCACAAAGTGTCTGACATGACTGGGCGACTGAACAACAACTACATGACTTTTAAAAAGTGAGGGCTTTGTTCAGTATGTCATAGAGAAACATTGAAGATAGTTAAAGAAAAGAGTAATATAATTCACATTTTATTAGTAAGCTAACTGATAACAATGTGATGGATATATTGAATGAACTATAGATTGGCAGCAAGCTGAGCCATATGGCAGCTGTTGTAATAGAAAAATGATTTGAAATCATTGGGTGGTTTAGCAGTAATAGAAGAGAAGGAAAGAATGCATGTGAGGCATTTGAATTTAAGAGCAAGAGGATTTGGAAACTGAAAGCTCTTTAGCATAATACTCTTGCTAAATACTATGCTCTTTAGCATAATAAAAGTCATGGAAGCCCAATTCAAACTAGCTTAAGGACAAATAAAATGTATTGTGACAAAGAACTGGAAAGTCTAGATTGGACTCGACTTTAGTATTAGATTCAAGGCTGTATCTCCACCTATTCACCATAATTCTGCTTATACATTGAGTGTATTCTGCTAAATAGACTTTCTTCATATGACAGATTTATATACTTCCAGGTAAGCAACTTAAAGAACAATCCCTTTTCTTTCTCAGTATCCATCTATTACAGATATATTCTACATATTTGTTTTGTATGGATCACAAGACCACTCCTGTGAAGAGAGGAGGGAGGATACTATGATTGGCATGGAATGTAAGAAATGCATTTTCTGGAAGAAGTTATTGTATAGGATAGACAAAAGCAATAGACACTTAATACAGTGAAATAAGAAAAATGTAAAGTTCTCAATCAATCTTCCTTCTTGGGTGATTGGATAACAGATATCAAGAATGAAGGAGAGAAAACTAGTTTTTAAATCAGTGAGAGATGCATGATTTGGGTCGTACTGTGTTTAAGTTGGTTGTGTTCAGTTCAGTCACTCAGTCATGTCCGACTCTGCGGCTCCATGAATCGGAGCACGCCAGGCCTCCCATCCATCACCAACTTCCAGAGTTTACCCAAATTCATGTCCCTTGAGTCCGTGATGCCATCCAGCAATCTCATCCTCTGTCATACCCTTCTCCTCCTGCCCCCAATCCCTCCCAACATCAGGATCTTTTCCAATGAGTCAACTCTTCTTGTGAGGTGGCCAAAGTATTGGAGTTTCAGCTTCAACATCAGTCCTTCCAATGAACACCCAGGACTGATCTCCTTTAGGATGGACTGGTTGGGTCTCCTTGCAGTCCAAGGGACTCTCAAGAGTCTTCTCCAACACCACAGTTCAAAAGCATCAATTCTTCAGCACTCAGCTTTCTTCACAGTCTAACTTTCACATCCATACATGACCACTGGAAAAACCATAGCCTTGACTAGACGGACCTTTGTTGGCAAAGTAATGTCTCTGCTTTTTAATATTCTGTCTAGGTTGGTCATAACTTTCCTTCCAAGGAGTAAGTATCTTTTAACTTCATGGCTGCAGTCACCATCTGCAGTGATTTTGGAGCCCAAGAAAATAAAGTCTGATACGATTTCCACTGTTTCTTCATCTGTTTCCCAGGAAGTGATGGGGTCAGATGCCATGATCTTCGTTTTCTGAATGTTGAGCTTTAAGCCAACATTTTCACTCTCCTCTTTCACTTTCAAGAGGCTTTTTAGTTCCTCTTCACTTTCTGCCATAAGGGTGGTGTCATCTGCGTTTCTGAGGTTATTGATATTTCTCCCGGCAATCTTGATTCCAGCTTGTGCTTCTTCCAGTTCAGCGTTTCTCATGATATACTCTGTATATAAGTTAAATAAGCAGGGTGACAATATACAGCCTTGATATACTCCTTTTCCTATTTGGAACCAGTCTGTTGTTCCATGTCCAGTTCTAACTGTTGCTTCCTGACCTGCATATAGGTTTCTCAAGAGGCAGATCAGGTGGTCTGGTATTCCCATCTCTTTCAGAATTTTCCACAGTTTGTTGTGATCCACACAGTCAAAGGCTTTGGCATAGTCAGTAAAGCAGAAATAGATGTTTTTCTGGAACTCTCTTGCTTTTTCCATGATCCAGCGGATGTTGGCTATTTGATCTCTGGTTTCCTCTGCCTTTTTAAAAACCAGCTTGAACATCTGGAAGTTCATGGTTCACATATTGCTGAAGCCTGGCTTGGAGAATTTTGAGCATTACTTTACTAGCGTGTGAGATGAGTGCAATTGTGTGGTAGTTTGAGCATTCTTTGGTATTGCCTTTCTTTGGGATTGGTATGAATATTGACAGAGTGCCTGATAAGCTATGGACTGAGGGTCGTGACACTGTACAGGAGACAGGGATCAAGACCATCCCCATGGAAAATAAATGCAAAAAACCAAAATGGCTGTCTGAGGAGGACTTACAAATAGCTGTGAAAAGAAGAGTAGCGAAAAACAAAGGAGAAAAGGAAAGATAATAAGCATCTGAATGCAGAGTTCCAAAGAATAGCAAGAAGTGATAAGAAAGCCTCCTCAGAGATCAATGCAAAGAAGTAGAGGAAAACAATAGAGGAAAACAATAGAATAGGAAAGACTAGAGATCTCTTCAAGAAAATTAGAGATACCAAGGGGACATTTCATGCAAAGATGGGCTCAATAAAGGACAGAAATGGTATGGACCTAACAGAAGCAGAAGATATTAAGAAGAGGTGGCAAGAATACACACAAGAACTATACAAAGAAGATCTTCATGACCCAGATAATCACCATGGTGTGATCACTCACCTAGAACCAGACATCCTGGAATGTGAAGTCAAGTGGGCCTTAGAAAAGCATCACTACGAACAAAGCTAGTGGAGGTGATAGAATTCCAGTTGAGCTCTTTCAAATCCTGAAAGATGATGCTGTGAAAGTGCTGCACTCAGTATGCCAGCAAATTTGGAAAACTCAGCAGTGGCCACAGGACTGGAAAAGGTCAGTTTTCATTCCAATCCTAAAGTTGGTTGTGTAGCATCTATTAATATGTGGGGATGATGAATAGTGGGCAAACGCAGAGTTATATCAGTTCAGGAGTCATGAATCAGTGTAAAGATGAGAGTCAAAGCCACAGCTCTGAAAGAAATCACGTAGGGAGAAAATAGAATGGTGGAGAAAAAAGCAACAGGAACAGACACTTACAGAACAGAGAAGAGAGAGGAATGCTAAAACAATCCTGATGTAAGAGCCTGGAGTGGTCAGACAAGCTGAAACAGAACCAGCAAATGTATTTATACAAGTCAAGAAAGAAAGTGGACTATCATTTAGATTGACTGCATACTAGAAATCGACTCCATTTAAAATAAGCAAAACAGAAATTTATTGAAAGAAAATACAGTTGCTTATAGGAAGAATAAGAAAACTGAAAAACCAGACTTGGTGTGCTCAAGAACCAGGCAGCCCCACAGAGTCCAAATAGTAGTTATTGCTTGGACATTTTTCCCTAAAATAGCTAATGGAACAACAAAACATACACTATTTTCAGTCTTGTTCCTTTCCCATAATTCAGTTTCTAAGGAGAGAATTCACTTGCCACCTTGGGTTAAATTTCTGCTTCTTCTGCAGAACAAGGCAACCGACTTGCAGTGCCATGGGACTCATTAGTGGAGAAGCAGAAGTTTCTCAGTAACAAAACAAGATGGAATAGAAACTGAGCACTCAGTAGGACAGCAATATCCACTGCAGAGGATTTATTAAACAGTGTTAGTAAAGACAAATGTTTCTCTTCAGTAGAGGTGTAATGAATTACCCTTTCTCTCCTCCAAAAATATGTACTGGATTTTGTTAAAAAAAATATCATAGACTTTCTTCATTTGAATATACCAGAAATATTTTGTTACCTGATGTGGTAGGCAGAATAATGCCCTTCCAAAAGATGTCCATGTCCTAATCGACAGAATCTGAATATGTTACCTGGAATGGCAAAGGAAAATTAAGGTTGCAGAAGGAATTGAAGTTGATAATTAGCTGGAAAAAAATTCTTACCACTAAAACTCATTATTCTGGACTATCCCTATGGGCACAATAATGATACAGAGGTAAAAAAGTGGAAGAGGGAAGAAGATGTCAACCAAAAGTCAAGAAATGTGGGCAGCCAATAGAGTTGGTAAGAGCAAGATTCTCTCCTAGAAGGACTTCCCTGGTGGTCCAGTGGCTAAGACTTTCCTTTCCTAATGCAGGGGGCCGGAGTTCAACCTCTAGTCAGAGAACTAGATCCTGCAGACCTAAACTGAAGATCCTGCATGCCTCAACTAATGATACCATGTGCTTCAACTAAGACCTGGTGCAGTCAATTAACAACAACAAAAAAAAGATTCTCTCCCAGAGTCTCCGGAAAGGAACCCAGTCTTCCTGAGACCTTGAGCCCAGTGAGATCAGAGTCAGATTTCTGACCTCTTGAACTGTGAGATGATAATTCTGTGTTGTTTTTAACCACCAATTTTATGGTAATTTGTTACAGCAGCAATAAAAAATTAATACATCCAACACCATTTTAAAATAGAGGGAGCTAGGTTAAAAAATTTGCTAAATTATCCAGACTGAAACCCAGGCTCTAGATTCTAGCTAGTGTTCATTGCACTTCACCCAAGAGTATTAGAAATTCTTACCGTTGAACCTCATTATTTGGAAACACTGATTTCCTGGAAACAGGATAAAGAAGGAAAAGGAAGTTTAATTTCCTCCTAAATGATCCTGTTAAATGACTACTGAGTGTCTTATTAAAGAGAAGGAAGTTTAAGTAAAATTTAGTTTTTCTGATCTGGAAGTTTAAAGGGTATTTAAATAACATCTGTGGAATGTGACAGAACCATGGTTGAAAATTAAGGATTTTTATTTATTTGTTTATTACTTTAAATCCGGCAATCACTCTTCTCAATATTTATTTCCAAAGGTTTTAGCTTATACTATGTAGAAGTTGACTCATTGGAAAAGACCTTAATGCTTGGTAAAATTGAGGGCAAGAGGAGAAGAGGGAGACAGAGGATATGATCGTTGGACGGCATCACTGACTCAATGGACATGAGTTTGAGCAAACTCCAGGAGATAGTGAAGGACACAGAAGCCTGGTGTGCTGCAGTCCATGGGGTTCCATGGGGTTTCAAACAGTCAGACATGACTTAATGACTCAACAACAACAATGTACTACTTATTTCTCTGAGAAATGTTGACTCTTGTTAAATAAAAGGTGCTATTTACTTTTTAAGAATAATTGTGCAAGTTTAGGAATGGCTAGAGAAACTGAGCTGCTCAGTGTAACTAAGAGAAAATTCAAAAGTCCAGAGTAATCCAAGAGGAAAGGAGTGAAGAGGAGAGATAAGAAAGGAAGAATTAGCAAGACGTCAGAAGATGAGTTTTTATATGGAGTGATGCAGACAACAACAGCTAAAAGTTCTAACTGTAACTCTAAGTTGTTTCCTATAACACGTAAGTTCAGTTCAGTACAGTCGCTCAGTCGTGTCCGACTCTTTGCGACCCCATGAATCGCAGCACGCCAGGCCTCCCTGTCCATCACCAACTCCCTGAGTTCACCTAGGCTCACGTTCATAGAGTCAGTGATGCCATCTAGCCATCTCATCCTCTGTCGTCCCCTTCTCCTCCTGCCACCAATCCCTCCCAGCATCAGAGTCTTTTCCAATGAGTCAACTCTTCGCATGAGGTGGCCAAAGTACTGGAGTTTAAGCTTTAGCATCATTCCTTCCAAAGAAATCCCAGGGCTGATCTCCTTCAGAATGGACTGGTTGGATCTCCTTGCAGTCCAAGGGACACTCAGGAGTCTTCTCCAACACCACAGTTCAAAAGCATCAATTCTTCGGCACTCAGCCTTCTTCACAGTCCAACTCTCACATCCATACATGACCACAGGAAAAACCATAGCCTTGACTAGACGGACCTTTGTTGGCAAAGTAATGTCTCTGCTTTTGAATATGCTATCTAGGTTGGTCATAACTTCCTTCCAAGGAGTAAGTGTCTTTTAATTTCGTGGCTGCAATCACCATCTGCAGTGATTTTGGAGCCCCAAAAAATGAAGTCTGACACTGTTTCCACTGTTTCCCCATCTATTTCCCATGAAGTGATGGGACCGGATGCCATGATCTTCATTTTCTGAATATTGAGCTTTAAGCCAACTTTTTCACTCTCCACTTTCACTTTCATCAAGAGGCTTTTTGGTTCCTCTTCACTTTCTGCCATAAGGGTGGTGTCATCTGCATATCTGAGGTTATTGATATTTCTCCTGGCAATCTTGATTCTAGCTTGTGTTTCTTCCAGTCCAGCGTTTCTCATGATGTACTCTGCATATAAGTTAAATAAGCAGGGTGACAATATACAGCCTTGACGTACTCCTTTTCCTATTTAAAACCAGCCTGTTGTTCCATGTCCAGTTCTAACTGTTGCTTCCGGACCTGCATACAAATTTCTCAAGAGGCAGATCGGGTGGTCTGGTATTCCCATCTCTTTCAGAATTGTCCACAGTTTGTTGTGATCCACACAGTCAAAGGCTTTGGCATAGTCAATAAAGCAGAAATAGATGTTTTTCTGGAACTCTCTTGCTTTTTCGATGATCCAGTGAATGTTGGCAATTTGATCTCTGGTTCCTCTGCCTTTTCTAAAATCAGCTTGAACATGAGGAAGTTCACGGTTCACGTATTACTGAAACATGGCTTGGAGAATTTTGAGTGCTACTTTACTAGCATGTGAGATGAGTGCAATTGTGCGGTAGTTTGAGCATTCTTTGGCATTGCCTTTCTTTGGGACTGGAATGAAAACTGACCTTTTCCAGTCCTGTGGCCACTGCTGAGTTTTCCAGATTTGCTGGCATATTGAGTGCAGCACTTTCACAGCATCATCTTTCAGGATTTGAAACAGCTCAACTGGAATTCCATCACCTCCACTAGCTTTGTTCGTAGTGATGCTTTCTAAGGCCCACTTGACTTCACATTCCAGGATGTCTGGCTCTAGGTCAGTGATCACACCATCGTGATTATCTGGGTCATGAAGATCTTTTTTGTACAATTCTTCAGTGTATTCTTGCCATCTCTTCTTAATATCTTCTGCTTCTGTTAGGTCCATACCATTTCTGTCCTTTATCGACCCCATCTTTGCATGAAATGTTCCCTTGGTATCTTTAATTTTCTTGAAGAGGTCTCTAGTCTTTCCCATTCTGTTGTTTTCCTCTATTTCTTTGTATTGATCACAGAGGAAGGCTTTGTTTTCTCTCCTTGCTATTCTTTGGAACTCTGCATTCAGATGCTTATATCTTTCCTTTTCTCCTTTGCTCTTTGCTTCTCTTCTTTTCACAGCTATTTGTAAGGCCTCCCCAGACAGCCATTTTGCTTTTTTGCATTTCTTTTCCATGGGGATGGTCTTGATCCCTGTCTCCTGTACAATGTCACGAACCTCATTCCATAGTTCATCAGGCACTCTATCTATCAGATCTAGGCCCTTAAATCTATTTCTCACTTCCACTGTATAATCATAAGGGATTTGATTTAGGTCATACCTGAATGGTCTAGTGGTTTTCCCTACTTTCTTCAATTTAAGTGTGAATTTGGCAATAAGGAGTTCATGATCTGAGCCACAGTCAGCTCCTGGTCTTGTTTTTGCTGACTGTATAGAGCTTCTCCATCCTTGGCTGCAAAGAATATAATCAATCTGATTTCAGTGTTGACCATCTGGTGATGGGCATGTATAGAGTCTTAACATGTAAGGTAGCCCCCAAATCTTCAACTAGATTTCTGCTACATGAAACAGCTTTGTATTGGTGGTTGCTCTTGATCTTGGAGGGAGAGCGAGTCCTATAGAGAGATCTTGGTTCCCTGCCCAGGGTCTGAACCTGGGTAACCTAGATGAAAACCAAGTATTCTGGCTGCCAGACCACCAGGCACTAGCAGCAAAGTTGCCCTGGCTCTTTCCCTCATTTGAAAGCAAGAATGTTTCAAAGAGGCAAAAATTGTAAAAACAGGTGTAAAGTTTATAATTAGAGACACAGCCTAACATGTATGGGAGAGCACACAGAAAGGCAGTTTGTTTATTTAAGAGAGAAGCTAGGCAGAAATACACAACCAGAGAGAAAGTGTGTGGGCATCCCCCCTTAATAAGGAGTAGCCTCTTAAGTCTGAAGTTAGGCAGAGATACACACCCAGAAAGGAGTGCCGGTGTCCTGAGTAAGGAAGAGCACAGTAAAGAGGTGATCCTTCTGGGTCTTCATTTACCTTGGGCCCATTACCTTGTTTCTTTCTTCACATCTGACTGGTCTTTGGATCCTCTCCAAAATGCGCGCACAGCTTTTTTCTGAGATGGATCCCACTGCAGAGACCTGTCTCTGAGGAATTTTTGTTCCTTGCTCTGAAATAACTAATGGCTATTCACTTTTCCATCATACTTTTAAGTCAAAGGCAAGATTGTCTGTCATCATTTCCTTCAGAGTGAGGTAGGAGATAGATAGGCCCCTGGGCTAGACACCTGGTTTTTGTCAAGTAGAGTAAAATGCAAGCTTTGTTCTCACCCAAACACTCCAAGGACAAAGCTAGTGGCAAAAGCTGAGTTTTACTAAAGTAAAGAGATAAGGTGCCCACTCCTGAGGTCAAGGAAGACTTCTCTGTCTGCACATGAACAGGAAGGCTTCGTGTGGGTCAAAAATGAATGGGACCCCACCCAATAAGAAGTGATTAGCCATTAGTTATTTTAGAGCAAGGAACAAAAATTCCTCAGAGACAGGAAATCAAAGTCAGAGTGGTCCATGAAAACATAAGCCCAGGAGAAGTGTGTACAAAATCATAAAGAGGGCTTTGGATACTAAAATCCACATAACAATGTTTTATAGAGAATTAAATAGCTCAACAACCGTCACCCCACCATCACTACCACCACCACCAAGTATAATCATAACTAAAACGCATAGAATATTCTTTGTGTACCAGGCTCTGCACTAAATCCTGAAAATATAATACTTTATGTAATCCACTAAGAATTCTGCCACAAGAGGGAGCAGGTGTAATCACAGAAGGTCTGCTAAAGCCTTAAAATCTCTAGTAGGACTGATGGAAGGTAATTCTCACCCAAAAGCAGTTAGTAAAGACTGGAAGACGGGCCTGCTACTCAAATGCAAAGACAGCAACACAAAGCTCTAAGGAACATGAAAAATCAAGGAAACATAACCACAAAAGGATCACAATAGTCTTTCAGTAACTGAACTCAAAGACATGTAGATCTGTGGTTTACCCAATGAAAAATCCCAAATAGCTTGAAGGAAACTCAATGAGCTACAAGAAAACACAGAAAGATGATTCAACAAAATCACAGAAACAATATATCAACAAAATGAGAAAATTAGCAAAGAGATGATAAGTCACACACACACACATAAAGAACTAAACAGAAATTCTGGAGCTGAGATATTCACTGAATGAACTAAATACTTATCCATTTGTCTGTTGAAAGACACTTGGACTGTTTCCCTATCTTAGCTATTATAAACAGTGCTGCTAAGAACACTGGGGTACATATATATATTTGTTGTTGTTGTTGTTTAATTTAAACTTATTTATTTTAATTGGAGGCTAATTACTTTACAATATTGTATTGGTTCTGCCATACATCAACATGAATCCACCACGGGTGTACACGTGTTCCCCATCCTGAACCCCCCTCCCACCCCGCTCCCCGCACCATCCCTCTGGGTCATCCCAGTGCACCAGCCCCAAGCATCCTGTATCCTGCATTGAACCTGGACTGGCGATTCGTTTCTTATATGATATTATACATGTTTCAATACTGTTCTCCCAAATCATCCCACCCTCTCCCTCTCCCACAGAGTCCAAAAGACTGTTCTATACATCTGTGTCTCTTTTGCTGTCTCACATACAGGGTTATCATTACCATCTTTCTAAATTCCATATATATGCGTTAGTATACTGTATTGGTGTTTTTCTTTCTGGCTTACTTCACTCTGTGTAATAGGCTCCTGTTTCATCCACCTCTTTAGAACTGATTCAAATGTATTCTTTTTAATGGCTGAGTAATACTCCATTGTGTATATGTACCACAGCTTTCTTATCCATTCATCTGCTGATGGACATCTAGGCTGCTTCCATGTCCTGGCTATTATAACAGTGCTGTGATGAACATTGGGGTACATGTGTCTCTTTCAGTTCTTGTTTCCTCAGTGTGTATGCCCAGCAGTGGGATTGCTGGGTAATAAGGAGTTCTATTTCCAGTTTTTTAAGGAATCTCCACACTGTTCTCCATAGTGGCTGTGCTAGTTTGCATTCCCACCAACAGTATAAAAGGGTTCCCTTTTCTCCACACCCTCTCCAGCATTTATTGCTTGTAGACTTTTTCACTGACTGGTGTGAAATTGTACCTCATTATGGTTTTGATTTGCATTTCTCTGATAATGAGTGATGTTGAGCATCTTTTCATGTGTTTGTTAGCCATCTGTATGTCTTCTTTGGAGAAATGTCTATTTACTTCTTTGGCCCATTTTTTGATTGGGTCGTTTATTTTTCTGGAATTGAGCTGCAGGAGTTGCTTCTATATTTTTGAGATTAGTTGTTTGTCAGTTGCTTCATTTGCTATTATTTTCTCCCATTCTGAAGGCTGTCTTTTCACCTTGCTAATAGTTTCCTTTGATGTGCAGAAGCTTTTAATTTTAATTAGGTCCCATTTGTTTATTTTTCCTTTTATTTTCCCTATTCTAGGAGGTGGGTCATTGAGGATCCTGCTGTAATTTATGTCGGAGAGTGTTTTGCCTATGTTCTCCTCTAGGAGTTTTATAGTTTCTGGTCTTACGTTGAGATCTTTAATCCATTTTGAGTTTATTTTTGTGTATGGTGTTAGAAAGTGTTCTAGTTTCATTCTTTTACAAGTGGTTGACCAGTTTCCCCAGCACCACTTGTTAAAGAGATTGTCTTTTCTCCATTGTATATTCTTACCTCCTTTGTCAAAGATAAGGTGTCCATAGGTGTGTGGATTTATCTCTGGGCTTTCTATTTTGTTCCATTGATCTATATTTCTGTCTTTGTGCCAGTACCATACTGTCTCGATGACTGTGCCTTTGTAGTAGAGCCCAAAGTCAAGCAGGTTGATTCTCCCAGTTCCGTTCTTCTTTCTCAAGATTGCTTTGGCTATTCGAGGTTTTTTGTATTTCCATACAAATTGTGAAATTATTTGTTCTAGCTCTGTGAAAAATAATGTCGGTAGCTTGATAGGGATTGCATTGAATCTATAGATTGCTTTGGGTAGTATACTCATTTTCACTATATTGATTCTTCTGATCCATGAACATGGTATATTTCTCCATCTATTAGTGTCCTCTTTGATTTCTTTCACCAGTGTTTTATAGTTTTCTAAATATAGGTCTTTAGTTTCTTTAGGTAGATATATTCCTAACTATTTTATTCTTTTCGTTGCAATGGTGAATGGAATTGTTTCCTTAATTTCTCTTTCTATTTTCTCATTATTAGCATATAAGAATGCAAGGGATTTCTGTGTGTTGATTTTATATCCTGCAACTTTACTATATTCATTGATTAGCTCTAGTAATTTTCTGGTGGAGTCTATGTAGAGGATCATGTCATCTGCAAACAGTGAGAGTTTTACTTCTTCTTTTCCAACTTGGATTCCTTTTATTTCTTTTTCTGCTCTGATTGCTGTGGCCAAAACTTCTAAAACTATGTTGAATAGTAGTGGTGAAAGTGGACACCCTTGTCTTGTTCCTGACTTTAGGGGAAATGCTTTCAATTTTTCACCATTGAGGATAATGTTTGCTGTGGGTTTGTCATATTTCATTATGTTGAGGTATGTTCCTTCTAGTCCTGCTTTCTGGAGAGTTTTTATCATAAATGGATATTGAATTTTGTCAAAGGCTTTCTCTGCATCTGTTGAGATAATCATATGGCTTTTATTTTTCAATTTGTTAATGTGGTGTATTACATTGCTTGATTTGCAGATATTGAAGAATCCTTGCATCCCTGGGATAAAGCCCACTTGGTCATGGTGTATGATCTTTTTAATGTGTTGTTGGATTCTGATTGCTAGAATTTTGTTAAGGATTTTTGCATCTATGTCCATCAGTGATATTGGCCTGTAGTTTTCTTTGTTTTGTGACATCTTTGTCAGGTTTTGTATTAGGGTGATGGTGGTCTCATAGAATGAGTTTGGAAGTTTACCTTCTTCTGCAATTTTCTGGAAGAGTTGGAGTAGGATAGGTGTTAGCTCTTCTCTAAATTTTTGATAGAATTCAGCTGTGAAGCCGTCTGGACCTGGGCTTTTGTTTGCTGGAAGATTTCTGATTACAGTTTCAAATTCTGTGCTTGTGATGGGTCTGTTAAGATTTTCTATTTCTTCCTGGTTCAGTTTGAATTTTAGTGTTTTCATTTTTTTCAGATGTATACCCAGGAGTGAAATTGGTGGATCATATAGTAGTTTTATTTTTAGCTTTTTAAAGAACCTCCAAACTATTTACCATAATTCAGTTCAGTTCACTCCCTTAGTCGTGTCCAATTCTTTGCAACCCCACAGACAGCAGCATGCCAGGTCTCCCTGTCCATCACCAGCTCCCAGAGCTTGCTCAGTTCACTTCAATTCAGTCGCTCAGTCATATCCAACACTTTGTGACCCTATGAACCGCAGCATGCCAGGCCTCCCTGTCCATTACCAACTCCTGGAGTCCACCCAAATCCATGTCCATCAAGTTGGTGATGCCATCCAACCATTTTATCCTCTGTCGTCCCCTTTTCCTCCTGCCCTCGATCCTTCCCAGCATCAGGGTCTTTTCAAATGAGTCAGCTCTTCACATCAGGTGGCCAAAATATTGGAGTTTCAACTTCAACATTAGCCCTTCCAATGAACACCCAGGACTGATCTCCTTAAGGATGGACTGGTTGAGTCTCCTTATAGTCCAAGGGACTCTCAAGAGGCTTCTCCAACACCACAGTTCAAAAGATTCAATTCTTTGGTGCTTAGCTTTCTTTATAGCCCAACTCTCACATCCATACACGACTACTGGAAAAACAATAGCCTTGACTAGACAGACCTTTGTTGGCAAAGTAATGTCTCTGCTTTGTAATATGCTGTCTAGTTTCGTCATAACTTTCCTTCCAAGGAGTAACCGTCTTTTAATTTCTTGGCTGCGATCATCATCTGCAGTGATTTTGGAGCCCAGAAAAATAAAGTCAGCCACTGTTTCCCTATCTATTTGCCATGAAGTGATGGGACTGGGTGCCATGATCTTAGTTTTCTGAATATTGAGCTTTAAGCCAACTTTTTCACTCTCCTCTTTCACTTTCATCAAGAGGCTCCTTAGTTCTTTTTCACTTTCTGTTCTAAGGGTGGTGTCATCTGCATATCTGAGGTTATTGATATTTCTCCCGACAATCTTGATTCCAGTTTGTGCTTCCTCCAGACCTGCATTTCTCATGATGTACTCTGCATATAAGTTAAATAAGCAGGGTGACAATATACAGCCTGGATATACTCCTTTTCCTATTTGGAACCAGTCTGTTTTTCATAGACAACAAAGAGTCCTAAATGCAGTGCTTGGGTGAAATATCAAAAACAACAGAATGATCTATGTTCATTTCCAAGGCAAGCCATTTAATATCACAGTAATCCAAGTCGATGCCCCAACCAGTAATGCTGAGAAGCTGTTGTTGAATGGTTCTATGAAGACCTACAAGACCTTCTAGAACTAACACCCAAAAAAGATGTCTTTTTCATTATAGGGGACTGGAATGCAAAAGTAGGAAGTAAAGAAACACCTGGAATAACAGGCAATTTTGGCCTTGGAGTACAGAATGAAGCAAAGCACAGGCTAATAGAGTTCTGCCAAGAGAATGCACTGGTCATAGCAAACACCCTCTTCCAACAACACAAGAGAATTCTACACATGGACATCACCAGACGGTTGAAACCGAAATCAGAATGATTATATTCTTTGCAGCCAAAGATGGAGAAGCTCTATACAGTCAGCAAAAACAAGACTGGGAGCTGACTGTGGCTCGGATCATGAACTCCTTATTGCCAAATGCAGACTGAAATTGAAGAAAGTGGAGAAAACCACTAGACCATTCAAGTATGACCTAAATCAAATCCCTTATGACTATACAGTTTGAAGTGAGGAATAGATTTAAGGAACTAGATCTGATACACAGAGTGCCTGATGAACTATGGATGGAACTTGCTCAAACTCACATCAAATTAAGTTGGTGATGCAATCCAACCATCAGACTCTGTCATCCCTTTCTCCTCCTGCCTTCAATCTTTCCCAACATCAGGGTCTTTTCAAATGAGTCAGTTCTTCACATCAGGTGGCAAAGTATTGGAGTTTCAGCTTCAGCATCAGTCCTTGCAATAAATATTCAGGACTGATTTCCTTTAGGATGGACTGGTTGGATCTCCTTGCAGTCCAAGGGACTCTCAAGAGTCTTCTCCAACACCACAGTTCAAAAGCATCAATTCTTCAGTGCTCACCTTTCTTTATAGTCCAACTCTCACATCCATACATGACCACTGTAAAAACAATAGCCTTGACTAGATGGACTTTTGTTGGCAAAGTAATGTCTCTACTTTTTATTATGCTCTCTAAGTTGGTAATAACTTTTCTTCCAAAGAGCAACCGTCCTTTAATTTCATGGCTGCAGTTACCATCTGCAGTGATTTTGGAGCCCAAGAAAATAAAATCTGTCACTGTTTTCACTATTTCCTCATCTGTTTGCTGTGAAGTGATGGGACCAGATGCCATGATCTTAGTGATCTGAATGTTGAGTTTTAAGCCAACTTTTTCACCCTCTTCTTTCATTTTCATCAAGAGGCTCTTTAATTCTTCTTCACTTTCTGCCAGAAGGGTGGTGTCATCTGCATATCTGAGGTTATTGATATTTCTCCAGGCAATCTCGATTCCAGCTTGTGCTTCATCCAGCCCAGTGTTTCTCAGGATGTACTCTGCATATAAATTAAATAAGCTCGGTGACAGTATATTGATGTACTCTTTTCCCTTTTGGAACCAGTCTGTTGTTCCATGTCCAATTCTAACTGTTGCTTCTTGACCTGCATACAGATTTCTCAGAAGGCAGGTCAAGTGGTCTGGCATTCCCATCTCTTTAAGGATGTTCTAGTTCTTTGTGATCCACACAGTCAAAGGCTTTGGCATAGTCAATAAAGCAGGAGTAGATGTTTTTCTGGAACTCTCTTGCTTTTTTCATGATCCAGTGGATGTTGGCAATTTGATCTCTGTTTCCTCTGCTTTTTCTAAATCCAGCTTGAACATCTGGAAGTCTACGGTTCACTTACTGTTGAAGCCTGGCTCGGAAAATTTTGAGCATAACTTTACTAGCATTAGAGATGAGTGCAATTATGTGGTAGTTTGAGAATTCTTTGGTATTGCCTTTCTTTGGGATTGGAATGAAAACTGACTTTTTCCAGTTCTGTGGCCACTGATGAGTTTTCCAAATTTGCTGGCATATTGAGTGCGGCACTTTCATAGCATCATCCTTTAGGATTTGAAATAGCTCAACTGGAGTTCCATCACCTCCACTAGCTTTGTTCATAGTGAAGCTTCCTAAGGCCCGCTTGACTTCACATTTAAGGATGTCTGGCTCTAGGTGAGTGATTACACCATCATGATTATCTGGGTCATGAAAATCTTTTTTGTACAGTTCTTCTGTATATTCTTGCCACCTCTTCTTAATATTTTCTGCTTCTGTTAGGTCCATACCATTTCTGTCCTTTATCAAGGCCATCTTTGCATGAAATATTCCCTTGGTATCTCTGATTTTCTTGAAAAGTTCTGAAGTCTTTCCCATTCTATTGTTTTCCTCTATTTCTTTGCATTGATCACTGAGGAAAGCTTTGTTTTTTCTCCTTGCTATTCTTTGGCACTCTGCATTCAAATGGTATATCTTTCCTTTTCTCCTTTGCCTTTTGCTTCTCTCCTTTTCACAGCTGTTTGTAAGGCCCCTCAGACAACCATTTTGCCTTTCTTTTTCTTGGGGCTGGTCTTTACTCCTGCCTCCTGTACAATGCCAGGAACCTGTGTCCATAGTTCTTCAGGCACTCTGTGTTTCAGATCTAATCCCTGGAATCTATTTGTCACTTCTACTGTATAATCATAAGATATTTGATTTAGATAATACCTGAATGGTCTAGTGGCTTTCCCTACTTTCTTCAATTTAAGTCTGAATTTGACAATAAGGAGTTCATGGTCTGGGGCACAGTTAACTCCCAGTCTTGTTTTTGCTGACTGTATATAGCTTCTCCATCTCGCTGCAAAGAATATAATCAATCTGATTTTGGTATTGATCATCTGGTGATGTCCATGTGTGGAGTCTTCTCCTGTGTTGTTGGAAGAAGGTATTTGCTATGACTAGTGCATTCTTTTGGCAAAACTCCATTAGTCTTTGCCCTGCTTCATTCTATATTCCAAGGGCAAATTTGTGTGTTATTCCAGGTATATCTTGACTTCCTACTTTTGGATTACATTCCCCTATAATGAAAAAGATATCTTTTTTGGGTGTTAGTTCTAGGAGTTCTTGTAGGTCTTCATAGAATCGTTCAACTTCAACTTCTTCAGCATTACTGGTTGGGGCATAGACTTAGATTACTGTGATATTGAATGGTTTGCCTTGGAAATGAACAGAGATCATTCTATCAGCTTTGAGATTGCATCCAAGTACTGCATTTCAGACTCTTCGGTTGACTATGATGGTTAATCTGTTTCTTCTAAGAGATTCTTGCCCACAGTAGTAGATTTAATGGTCATCTGAGTTAAATTCACCCATTCCAGTCCATTTAGTTCTCTCATTCCTAAAATGTTGATGTTCACTCTTGCCATCTCCTGTTTGACCACTTCCAATTTGCCTTGTTTCATGGATCTAATGTTCCAGGTTCCTATGTAATATTGCTCTTTACAGCATTGAACTTTGCTTCTATCACCAGTCACATACACAACTGGGTGTTGTTTTTGCTTTGGCTCCGTCTCTTCATTCTTTCTGGAGTTATGTCTCTGCTCTTCTTCTGTAGCATATTGGGCACCTACTGACCTGGGGAATTCATCTTTGAGTGTCCTATCTTTTTGCCTTTTCATACTGTTCATGGTGTTCTCAAGGCAAGAATACGGAAGTGACTTGTCATTTCCTTCTCCAGTGGATCACATTTTTTCAGAACTCTCCACCATGACCATTTCATCTTGGGTGGCCCCACAGGCAATGGTCTAAGTTTCATTGAGTTAGAGAAGGTTGTGGTCCATGTGATCAGATTGGTTAGTTTTCTGTGATTGTGGTTTTCAGTTTACCATAGTGGCTGCTCCAATTCACCAATTCATATTCCCAGCAACAGTGTGTTAAGGTTCCCTTTTCTCCACATCCTCATCAACATTTGTTATTTGTTATTTTTTTGATGATAGTCATTCTGACAGTGTAAGGTGTTATCTCATTGTGATTTTGGTTTTCAGATGCTTAATGATACTGAGCATCTTTTCATGTGCCTGTTATATATCTTAAGAAAAATGTCTGTTCAGGCCTTTAGCTCATTTTTTAATGAGGTTGTGCACTTTTTTTATTTGTTTTTGTTTTGCCATTGTGTTGTATGAGCTGTTAATATACTTTGGATATTAACCGCTTATCAATCATGTTGTTTGCAAATATTTTCTCCCATTCAGTAGGTTATCTTTTGTTTTGTTGATGATTTCCTTTGCTGTGCAAAAGTTTTTTAGTTTAATTAGATCTCATATGTTTATTTTTGCTTTTGTTTCCTCTTTCTTAGGTTAGAGAGCCAAAATTATTGCCATGATTTATGTCAAAGATATTCCTCTTATATTTTCTTCAAGGAGTTTTATGATCTTCTGGTTTTATATTTAGGTCATTAATCTATTTTGAGTTTACTTTGTATATGGCATTAGAAAATGTCCTACTTTTATTTTAACATAGAGCTGTCCAGTTTTCCAAGCACCAATTATTGAAGAAACTGTCTTTTCCCATTGTGTCTGCTTGCCTCCTTTGTTGTAAATTAATTGATCATAAGTGTGTGGATTTATTTCTGGGTTTTCTACTCGATCTATTGATCTATGTTTCTATTTTTGTACCAGTACCTTAACACTTACCCCACTACATGCATGCACCCCAATGTTCATAGCAATATTATTGACAATTGCTGAAATGCAGAATCAACCTAAGTGTCTAGCAACAAATGAATAGTTAAAGAAGGTGAGGTGTATACATACATAAATATTACTCAACTATAAAAAAAAATAAAATTTTGTCATTTGCAACAACGTGGATGATCCTGGAGGGTATTATGCTTAGTGAAATAAGTTAAAGAAAGACAAATACTGAAAAAAAAAAAAGACAAATACTGAATGTTATCACCTATATGTGGAATCTAAACACTAAACAAATAAGTGAATATAACAAAACAGAAACAGACTGACTGATTTAGAGAACAAACTAGTGGCTACCCGTGGGGAGAGGGGAGGAGTGAGGGGCAAGGTGGAGGTAAAGGGTTGTGGCGAAAACTACTGTATATAAAATTAATAAACTACAAAGATATATGGTACAGCACAGGGAATGTAGCCCATAGTTTATAATAACTTTAAATGGAGTATAATCTATAAAAGTATAAAATCACTGTGCTGTACACTAATGTAAAACTAATATAATGTTGTAAATCAATAATACTTCAATTAAAAAACTTTTTAAATAAAGAGAAGGGCTGAAAAAGTGCTGAAAGGAGTTTTCCAAGCTGAAATGAAAGGAATTCATTAGTAACATGAAACATATGAAAAAATGCAACACATTGATAAAGGTAAATATATAGTCAAATTTAGAAAACTCTAAGATTGTAATGTGGTGTATTAACTCTCAGTTCAGTTCAGTCGCTCAGTCATGTCCAACTCTTTGTGACCCCATGAATCGCAGCACGCCAGGCCTCCCTGTCCGTCACGAACTCCCGGAGTTCACTCAAACTCACGTCCATCAAGTCGGTGATGCCATCCAGCCATCTCATTCTCTGTTGTCCCCTTCTCCTCCTGCCCCCAATCCCTCCCAGCATTAGAGTCTTTTCCAATGAGTCAACTCTTTGCATGAGGTGGCCAAAGTACTGGAGTTTCGGCTTTAGCATCATTCCTTCCAAAGAACACCCAGGACTGATCTCCTTTAGAATTAACTCTAGTCTAAGGTTAAATATAAGAGGATTTAAAACAACTATAGCTACAAAATTTGTTAGTGAATACACAATGTAAAATGTGGTTAACTGTGACATCAGAAACAGAAAGGGGGGTATAAAAAGGTAAAGCTTTCATATGTGATTGAAGTTAGATGCTATCAGTATAAAGCTGTTATAACCATAAGATGTTTTGTGTAAGCTTTATGATAACCAGAGAGCAAAAACCTGTAGTAATTCACAAAGGTAAGAGTATAATCAGAGCATACCACTATGTTTAATCATCAGTTGACAAAGGAAGGCAGCAAGAGGGGAAAAAAGAAACAAGGAAGCTATAAAAATAGCCAAAAATAATTAAGATGATATCCTTAAGAAGTCCTTCAGTTCAGTTCAGTTCAGTTCAGTCGCTCAGTCGTGTCAGACTCTTTGCGACCCCATGAATCACAGCACGCCAGGCCTCCCTGTCTATCACCAACTCCCGGAGTTCACTCAGACTCACATCCATTGAGTCTGTGATGCCATCCATCCCTCTCATCCTCTGTCGTCCCCTTCTCCTCTTGCCCCCAATCCCTCCCAGCATCAGAGTCTTTTCCAGTGAGTCAACTCTTCGCATGAGGTGGCCAAAGTACTGGAGTTTCAGCTTTAGCATCATTCCTTCCAAAGAAATCTCCGGGCTGATCTCCTTCAGAATGGACTGGTTGGATCTCTTTGCAGTCCAGGGGACTCTCAAGAGTCTTCTCCAACACCATAGTTTAGAAGCATCAATTCTTTGGCGCTCAGCTTTCTTCACAGTCCAACTCTCACATCCACACATGACCACTGGAAAAACCATAGCCTTGACTAGATGGACCTTTGTTGGCAAAGTAATGTCTCTGCTTTTGAATATGCTATCTAGGTTGGTCATAACTTTCCTTCCAAGGAGTAAGCGTCTTTTAATTTCATACTCACCAATAATTACTCTAAATGTAAGCGGATTGAATTCTCCAATTGAAAGGCATAGAGTAGATGGATGGATTAAAAAAAACAAAACCAAGACCCATATATATGCTGCCTACAAGAGACTCACTTCAGCTTTCTGAACACATATGGGTTCAAAGTGAAGGGATAGAAAAAGGTATATCATGGAAGTGATACCAAAAGAAGGCCGGGGAAGTTATACTTTAATCAGACAAAATAGACTTTAAGGCAAAAACAATAACTAGCAACAAAGAAGGTCATTGTATAATGACAACAGGGTCAATTTATCTAGAAAATAAAACAATTGTAAACATAATGCACCCAACATAAGAACACTTAAATATATTAAGCAAATGCTACTAACAGATTTGAAGGGAGAAATAGACAACAATGCACGAATTGTAAGGGACTTAAGTATCCACTCTAAACAATGGATTGATTAACCAGATAGAAAATTAACCATGAAATGGTGAAATTGAGCCATATGTGAGACTAGATTGTCTTGACAGACAAAATAGAACATTCTATCCAATAGCAGCAGAATGAACATTCTTCTCAGGTACACACGTGGAACATTCTCCAGGATAGAACACGTGATCAATCACAAAACACATCTTAAATTTAAGCAGAGTGAATTCATACCAAGTATTTTTCCTGAGCATAATAGCATGAAACTAGAAATCAATAACAGGATTTGCTGAGGAATCAATGGGGTGATGTGAGAGGAAGAATGGAACCAAGAAAGACACATAGATTTTTAGACAGAGTAACTCAAAGAATAAAACTTGAAATGTATTAAATGTAGTAAGGCCAAGGAATAGAAGGGGAGCTGATTTAGAGGGCACTGAAAGGAGAGTGGAAATCAAGAGTTAGGTTTTGGACACATTAAATTTAGAAATACTTTGGCCACCTGGTGCTAAGAACTGACTCATTTGAAAAGACCCTGATGCTGGGAAAGATTGAAGGCGGGAGAGAAGGGGACAACAGAGGATGAGATTGTTGGATGCCATCACTGACTCAATGGACAGGAGTTTGAGTAGCTTCCGGGAGTTGGTGATGGACAGGGAAGCCTGGCGTGCTGCAGTCCATGGGATTGCAGAGTCAGACATGACTGAGCAACTGAACTGAAATTTAGAAATCACCACTAAACACCCAAGTATACATGTCAAGGAGACAGCCACATACATGAGTCTAGAGCTCACGTGAAAAGTTAGAACAATTATTGCACCTAATGTACAAGTCTCTTACAGGACTTTATCATTACACTTAAGAACCTGGCAAGAGTTCCATGAAACACTTGTGTAGAAGACATTTAGGGAGACAACTCACTGCATATTGCATCTGAAATTGTCTCTCCTTCAAATTCTGTCAACAGACCAAAATTTGCCCCGCACCTCCCCTCTATTTGTTCTTTCTTCACCATCTGCTATACTCCTTAGGAAATAAAAAGAATGTTTGTGTCCTGCTTCCTGATAACTCAAGAGGATGCAAGTACTAGCCCTAACAATGGAGTTATGTCTTTTTTGTTGATCAATACTTCCTCAAAGGAGGCTGGGTCAGTACCAGCATGACATGTATCAGGTAGAACAGGGACAAGCAAAAGCAGATACTAAATTTTTTAGAAGAATATAAACCTTCCGAAGACTTATACCTAACCTTGATATATTGCTTTATTACTCCCCCAGGGTAACTACTAAGATTAAATTCTCATGCCAGTACTATTCCCCTGATTCCTCTTTCAATGCTTTCATTGTGATTCAGTCAAAACTTTAGTTTGATAAATACTGTTAAAATGTTAGTAGATACTATATTAAGAAATAATCTGTTATAAGAAAATTGGTAACATAGTTAAATACAAACTTTGCTTTACATTCCCAATAAGATTGCTTAAACGATCTTTTCATATGTTCTAAATCATTGTCTAGAACAAATTCTTATTTATTTACTTTGTGTGCTGTGCTCAGTCATTTCAATCATGTCTGATGGTTCCTCTGTCCATGGGATTCTCCAGGCAAGAATACTGGAATGGGTAGCCATGCCCTCCTCCAGGGGATCTTCCCAACCCAAGGATCAAACCTACCTCTCTTACATCTCCTGCATCACAAGCGAATTCTTTACCCTTGAGCCACCTATTTACTTTAGCTCAGAATTTAAATCATTTTCTCAAAAACACCTCCTTTTACTTAAGTCACATTATTAAAGTATAGACAGGAAATTTTTAAGCCTATTATGTATTCCCTTGCTTAATTACCTGAAGTCTTTTTCTCAGTGATTATAAAATTAATTCCAAATTCCATAGCCTCACTTCAGTTGCTCAGAAATATTAGATTTTGGTGCTCCACAGGGAAGAAGATCCAAGAGCGATATATTTTAAATGACATAGTTATATAAGGGAGGGATTAGAGAAGAACTTTCTGTGGTGGGAACAGCCTGAATGATAAGAAGACCTAACTGGGGTTGGAGTACAAAATGTGGGGCTAGAATACAGAAGACAGTAACTTGTGTGGGATTCACTTCCAGAGGGCCTGATGGCTTTTATGAGGTATTTTAATTGAATTGAACTGATATTTAAAGAGCATTTTATGGCATCTGGAAAGGAGAATACAATGATAAAACTTCTCCTTTAGGAACATGATTCATACTATATTTGCAGATTAGATTGGTTCAGAGACTGTACTTTCTTTTTGAGGCTTTCAATTTAGGAAAGTAAATCAGAAACACCAAGTAACATCTGTAGTTTATTTAATGGCATATATCTGTTTCTTTTTATTAGTATTGCAGTTCTGATAAAATGAGAAGCCTCACATATAGTCTCATTGAGGGAACACACAGAATATGACAGTGAACAATCAATATAATGTCTTTTCTGGACTCATGCCTTGGTGTATTTTTTTTTTTTTAAACAGATAAAGCTCTACTTTTTTATTAGCAATGATTCTATTTGCAGTACATAGTTTCAAATGTATAGGGCTTGACAGTTTTAATTTTTGTATTTAATAAAGAATAATAAAGATGAAATAAGCATACAATATTCCATTTATACATTACTCACTTTAAAGTGATTTTTCTTCTTTTTTTTCTTTTAGAGTTTTATTCAGAGAAAATAATCAGACATATAAAATTATACATTACAGAATTAATTATAATTAAAAAGTTAACATATAAAAAAAAAAATTTTTTTTTTTTTTAAAAAAATTTTTTTTTCTCCCATCCTGAACCCTCCTCCCTCCTCCCTCCCCATGCCATCCCTCTGGGTCGTCCCAGTGCACCAGCCCCAAGCATCCAGCATCGTGCATTGAACCTGGACTGGCATCTTGTTTCATACATGACATTTCACATGTTTCAATGCCATTCTCCCAAATCTTCCCACCCTCTCCCTCTCCCACAGAGTCCATAAGCCTGTTCTATACATCAGTGTCTCTTTTGCTGTCTCGTATACAGGGTTATCGTTACCATCTTTCTAAATTCCATATATGTGCATTAGTACACTGTATTGGTGTTTTTCTTTCTGGCTTACTTCACTCTGTGTAATAGGCTCCTGTTTCATCCACCTCTTTAGAACTGATTCAAATGTATTCTTTTTAATGGCTGAGTAATACTCCATTGTGTATATGTACCACAGCTTTCTTATCCATTCATCTGCTGATGGATTGGTGTATTTTTAAAATAACATTTTCTTTGAAGCTTAAAAATAAGCATAAAGACTGATTTACTCATCATTTTGGGAGTGTGTGTGTGAGAGTGGAGTGTGTATGTGTGTGTGATACTAGGTTTGAAGACAATTGCAAAGGCAGGAAAGTTTTGGCTTTAGTTAACTTCCCTGGTGCCTCAGATGGTAAAGAGTCTGCCTACAGCGCAGGAGACCTGGGTTCGATCCCTGGGTCAGGAAGATCCCCTGGGGAAGGAAATGGCAACCCACTCCAGTACCCTTGCCTGGAAAATCCCACAGATGGAGGAGTCTGGTAGGCAATAGTCCATGGGGTCGCAAAGAGTTGGACACGACTGAGTGACTCCAGGTTTGAGGACAATTGCAAAGGCAGGAAAGTTTTGGTTTTAGTTAATGTAGATACTTGTTAAAGTTAACTAGAACAGAATGCTTTTGAAGTTTTTTTTTTTTTTTTTTTTTTTGCAGTATTATGTCAACTACTTTAGGACAACTTGCATCTCCATAATCTCAAAGTCTTTGCTAAATTGATGAAAAATAGTTTTTGAATGAAATAAAATTTCTGTATTCTTTGGGCTTAACAAGGTCAAGAGTTCAGTTAAAGACACATTTATAAGGGGGCTTCCTAGGTAGTGCTAGTGGTAAGGAACCTGCCTGCCAATGCAGCAGATGCAAGAGACCCTGATTTGATCCCAGGTTTGTGAAGATCCCTTGGAGTGGGAAGTGGCAACTCACTCCAGTATTCTTGCATGGAAAATTTCATGGACAGAACAGCCTGGCAGGCTACAGTCCATGCATGTTGTTACAAAGAGTCAGACAGGACTGAGCACACACACACAATATTTATAAGAAAAATGATTCAGAGTGGTGATTTTGTGATTTCTTGGACTTGCTGGATCTAATTTCTGAAAGCTAAGTTCATTTTTTTTAGCTTCTTCAAGAAATAAATTGACAGAATATGTAAGTAATTTATATAGCTTTTTGTTTTTCTAAAAATACCAAAAGTTTCCACTTTTATCTTTTAGATAATAAAAGTGGCTTAAATAATTGGGAAAAATAGAAAAATAACAATTTCTAGAATAAGAAAATTTGGATAAATCTATTTCTCTAGAAATATCAAGGTAAGGAACAGTGTTAATATACCAACATATCTGGAATATTATAATTCAACTAGAGAAAAACATTCTGCTTTTAGAAAGGACATTATATATAATTTTTCCATGCAGTGAAAGTGAAAGTCACTCAGTCATGTCCAACTCTTTGCCACCCCATGGACTATACAGTCCATGGAATTCTCCAGGCCAGAATTAATAACTAAAAAAACATTCTACAAAATAAAGAAAATGAGGTCTGGTTCATGAATTTTTAGTTCATGCATCCTCTTAGGATGGTATTTTTAAGCCAGTATGTCTCTGGGGTAGCAAGTAGTTGACCATGTAGTAGCGCATGGGTCATGACCTAAAGAACCTTGATAATGTCTGGAAGGCTAGGTAAAGTATTCTACAAAACAAGTCTTTAAAGGCACAAAGTCATAGGCTGTGTCTAGTTCTGGAAATTTCAGAAGTAATTAGAGTCTGCTAAACTGAGAAAGTGACAGGAGAAATGTGCAGATGAGTGGGGCATAAGTACAGAGATGCAACTCTAGAGTCAAAGATACAGACTGCTTCCAAGGCCAGTCTTCGTGCTGGATCAGGTGCGCTGCACTTCTATTCCATCAACTGTCTAACCCTCATCTCTTTCATCAGTAAAATGGGAGAAATTAGTGCCTACTTTCTGATACTGTTGAAAAGATTAAAATGGGATAAATCATGCAAAGTGCTTAAGCATAACTGAGGCAAGTGAAGTCACTCAGTTGTGTCTGCCTCTTTGCAACCCCATGGACTGTAGCCCACCAGGCTCCTTGGTCCCTGGGATTTTCCAGGCATGAATACTGGAGTGGGTTGCCATTTCCTTCTCCAGGGGATCTTCCCAACCCAGGGATGGAACCCAGGTCTCCCACGTTGTAGGCAGATGCTTTACCGTCTGAGCTAAGTAAATGCTAAATAAAAATGTCGGTTACTTTTTGCCAGCATAGTTACTATGGTTTCTGCATCAACCATGTTAATTCAGAGAAGAAAAGCCACTATGAATTATACAGCATAAGAGATTTATTATATGGATTATATAGGCCTTACACAAATGCAGAAGCTAGCCAGGAAGTTTATGCCAGCCTATATGGCCTTTATACCTGGTGTTGGGACCAAAGTCAGTGTAGGTTAACTGGACCAGCAGTTGAAGAGAATTGTTTGAGAATGATGTGAGCAGGGAGGGGAGAGGAGAATAAGGACAAACTACATCTTGGAAATATAAATGGAATCCATGATAATAAATTGGATTCTGTGAGGATATCAGGAACCTCAATGGTGTAAGGCACCTACTGGAAAAGCTGGTGTTCTTTATGGTGGAGTTTCAGACATACCTGGCCCCAGACAGTGAGAAGAGATCTGGGGACAGCTGGAGAAGCTGTAAGCTCCAGAAGTATCCCACACCAACAAGGTTAACTAGAAGATCAGTAACAACGAGTGTGAGCTTCCATACTCCCTGACACCCTACACCAAACTTTAGAACACTAAAGTGGCAGCTTAAAATTTTTTCTGTCATATAAGTTTTAAGCAAATTGCTTTTGTGACCATTCCTAACCTGGTACTACACAGGGAAGGGGATTATCAGGAAAAACAGATCCAGCTTGACTAAGCTGAAACAGTAAAAACACCACAGGTCACCTCCTGTCTCTTCTCCAGGGGATCTTCCTGACCCAGGGATCAAACCCAAGTATCCCACATTGCAGCAGATTCTTTACCATCTGAGCCACCAGGGAGACCTGGTATTTTGTCCACACTTCTTTAAAACTATACTTAAACTTTAGGAGACAGCAAAATCAAACACCAATCAAGCATGATGCAAATATCTCCTATTATGCAAACCATTTTTACAAAGAAGATGAAAATTCCCCTCATATATTTTAATAGATCTTGTGTATTTCTTTTCTAGCTGAATCACACACTTCTGTTAGCTTATAACTTAAATTCTAAGATATCAGACTATTATTAAAACATCTTATGTTAGATAAAAGAGGAATGGAAGAAGGGGAAAAGTTTAGTCAATATATACACAAACATATTCATATCAAACATAATGAAAAATACTAATAACTGTTATATTGTTCCTTTCTATAACTAGTCACATAGTTATAGCTGTATAGTATCTCCTTTGGCTACCTATTTGCCCAGAGCAAGTAGCTTGGCAGTTCATGGTTCCTTCTTTGGTGGGGTGATTCAGATTTTCATTCTTAAATGGTCGGTCTTTAGGAGCCCTGGCTATGTTGGGCTGTTGTAGTTTTCCACTGACTTATTTTTTAAAACTTTGTTGAAGTACTGCTATAAAGTGAACTCCTTGGTGAGAAGCAAAGTTGTGTGGAATATAATGTTGATGAATAAGGTGTTTTCCACATTCATAGGTAATGGCCTTGGCAGAAGCACTGTAGGCAGGGAAAGCAAATCCATAGTCAGAATAAGTATCTATTACAATGAAAACAAAGTGTTTTATCTTCAATGAGAGAAATAGGCAATGTGATCAATCAGGATTTTTTGTGGTTTTCACGGGGAGTGGCTCCCTACTGTTGGTAGATTACTTTGCCAACCCAGCCTCAGCTGGGTTGATCAAACGTCTCTATTGCTTAGCAAATTCTTGCTGCTTTGGACAGTCATGATTGCACTGGGCAAAGATGTAGTGGCTAGGGAAAGAGATTGAGTGATGGCTACAGAATTGGTCATCTTGTCCACTTGATAATTAACAGAACTTTCTGCTGAGCTTTTTCTTTAATAAGCATTTAGTAATACCTAGGACAAAATGCATTGGAGAAGGAAATGGCAACCCACTCCAATATTCTTGCCTGGAGAATCCCAGGGACAGGGGAGCCTGGTGGGCTGCCCTCTATGGGGTCACACAGAGTTGGACACGACTGAAGCGACTTAGCAGCAGCAGCAGCAGGACAAAAATATCTTTGCTTTCAAAAACATCTATCCACCGACTTCTTATCCAGATCTCCTTGTCACCAGTTTTCCAGCTGTGTCTCAATCACTTCTCTGACCACCCAACAAAATTATTAGCCATTGACCATGATTTACAGTAGATTTCTACATTTGGTATTCAAGGAAGAATACAAAAAATAAGTACATTGGTTGAAGTCCTGCCTGCTGGAAGGATTTCCCTTCAAGGCTTCTCCAGAATGGGACACTAGCGCTAAATTGTCTACAGTCCTCTTTTGTTGTGTGTCAGATACCATGCAGAACCAAATGTAAAATGAAGCTCTTTTTCCCCTAAGTTAACTGGCAATGGAAAGCACCCTGTAAAAGGAAGAAGGAACTATAGCAACTATAGGGCCTTGAACCCGGGTTACTCGTTGACACAAACTACTATTCCTTCAAGAACTTCTCAAGTCTGGTCTCATATATACCACTTGTATTTTCCATCAGAGTGCTATTGTACATGTCCAATATTATGACTTAGAGGTTCATAATGGGCAGCTCAGGTTGCATGAAAGTGTGATTCAGGATAAGTCAATATCCCTTCTTTACAAGGGCTCAATAACAAACCAGATGGTCTTTTTTGGAAGAAGTTAGTTATGTGCTGACAGTGGCATAGCTTTCCTCCAAAATCTTCAATGTCTGCCTTGTAATTCATCTATAGACACCTGTCAAAGGCTCCATGCAGCATGCCTGCCTGCCACACATACTTTAAGTATAATGTCTGTTGTGTCACATGACCCAAGGAGCAGAGCAGCTTATGTGGCAGCCTGGCCCATTTCAGAACCTTTATTTCTTCAACACTGCATCAAAATTGGCAACTTTTCCCATTATACAGTAAATACTTCAGAATAGTATACCCAAGTGAATATATGCATTACCTGCAAAATTCAAAGAGGCCTAATAATTGTTACACTTCTTTCTTGGAAATAAAGGGGCCAGAGACAATTTGTCCTTTACTTCTTTGAAAGGGGTAGATTAGTGTGTCCCCCAAAGTATTGGAGCCCTAGAAATTCACTGAAGTGTCAGGCCTCTGAGTTTTTGTGACTTTATTTCTCACCACCTGACATTCATACGTCTTACCAAAGTGTCTAGAAGAGTTTCTACTTCCTGCATACCAGACAAATCATCATGACATCATCAACAAAACTGACTATAGTATTAATTATACTATCCTATGGAATGCAGCGGAGAAGGCAATGGCACCCCACTCAAATACTCTTGCCTGGGAAATCCCATGGGTGGAGGAGCCTGGTGGGCTGCTGTCTATGGGGTCGCACAGAGTTGGACATGACTGACGTGACTTAGCAGCAGCAGCATGGAATGCAGGGGCAATCAAGGTGCTTGAGGACCAAATCTTGGCATGGGTTGAAGAGTTACTATAACCTTGAGATAGGAGCATGAAGGTGTATTGCTGGCCTTAGTAGTTAAAAAGAAACAGTTTCTGATAATTTTCTTAGTAGGTTTAGAGAATAAAAACATAAGCTTGATGAACAAATTGCATGCAAAGCATTAGGGATGTGTGATTTGCATCAGCAACAAAATTTCATACAGAGTAGGAGCTGCAATTGTTGTTATCATCTGATTAAGTTCACAATAGCTCACTGTCATTCTCCATGAGGCATGTCATTCCTATGCTTGAAACACACCAATGTCTCCCTCAACCTACAGGACAGAATCCAAAATCTTCAGCCTCACATAAAATAAAACCTATTATTTTCATGTTTTCTTTAAAGTATTTTTAGAGTTTTTCCCTCTTAGTGAATTGACTCTATTTTGAATATATGGAGTAGGTAAATATGGAATTTTTTCATATGAGTAGCAATTTTTTTCAGAAACATTTACTGAATTGTTGTTGTTCAGTTACTCAGTCATGTCTGACTCTTTTATTTATTTTTATTTTTATTATTATTTTAATTAATTTATATTTTTATTAAAGAATAATTGCTTTACAGAATTTTGTTGTCTGTCAAACCTCAACATGAATCAGCCATAGGTATACATATATCCCCTCCCTTTGGAACCTCCATTCCATCTCCCTTCCCACCCCACACCTCTAGGTTGATACAGAGCCCCTATTTGAGTTTCCTGAGCCATACAGCAAATTTCTGTTGGCTATTGATTTTACATATGGTAATGTAAGTTTCCACATTACTCTTTCCATAATCGCTTTCCTCCCCTATCCCCATGTCCATAAATTTATTCTCTATGTCTATTTCTCCATTGCTGCCCTGTAAATAAATTTTTCAGTACCATTTTTCTAGATTCCATATATATGCATTAGAATATGATATCTTTCTCTTTCTGACTTACTTCACTCTGTGCAATAGTCTCTAGGTTCATTCACCTCATTAGGACTAACTCAAATGCATTTTTTTTTTATGGCTGAGTTATTCCAATGTATGTATGTACCACAACTTCTTTATCCATTTATCTGTTGATGGAGCAACTTTGAGGAGATACTCCATGTCCAAGGGCAAGGGAAAAGCACCAACGAGACAGTAGCAGGGGCAAAACTGTGTTTAGAATCAAACCCCAAACCTGCCAGAGACATTCAGAGACTCAAACAAACCTTGTGCACACCAGGATGCAGAGACCCCACAGAGACCAAGCCAGAACTGTGTTTGAGTATCTCCTGTGGAGGTACGGGTCAGCAGTGGACTGCTGCAGGGGCAGGAGCTCTGGGTACAGCAGACCTGGGTATGGCATAAGCCCTCTTGGGGGAGGTTGCCATTAACCCCACCATAGAGCTGCCAGAACTTACACAGGACTGGGAAACAGACTCTTTGAGGGCACAAACAAAACCTTGTGTGCATCAGGACCCAGGAGAAAGGAGCAACGATCCTAACAAGAGACTTACCCAGACTTGCCCGTTAGTGTACAGGAGTCTGCAGCAGAGGTGTGGGTCAGCAGTGGCCTGCAACAGGGTTGGGGGCACTGAGTGCAGCAATGCGTGCATGGGACCTTCTGAAGGAGGTCACCGTTATTTTCATTATCTCCACAATAGTTTGGCCTCAGGTCAAATAAGGGAGGGAACAAAGCCCCACCCATCAACAGAAAATTGGATTAAAGATTGGTACCCCACTCCAGCACTCTTGCCTGGAAAATCCCATGGACAGAGGAGCCTGGTGGGCTGCAGTCCATGGGATCTCTAAGAGTCAGACACGACTGAGCGACTTCACTTTCAATTTTCACTTTCATGCACTGGAGAAGGAAATGGCAACACACTCCAGTGTTCTTGCCTGGAGAATCCCAGGGACAGAGGAGCCTGGTGGGCTGCCGTCTATGGGGTCGCACAGAGTTGGACATGACTGAAGTGACTTAGCAGCAGCAGCAGAGCACACCTAACCTGTCAAAACAAGACCCAGTTTCCTTCTCAGTCAGTCTTTCCCATCAGGAAGCTTCCATAAGCCTCTTATCCTTCTCCATCAGAAAGCAGACAGAATGAAAACCACAATCACAGAAAACTAACCACTCTGATCACATGAGAAGGCCACAGCCTTCTCTAACTCAATGAAACTATGAGACATGCCCTATAGGGTCACCCAAAACAAAGTGGTCATGGTGGAGAGTTCTGACAAAATGTGGTCCACTGGAGAAGGGAATGGCAAGTCACTTCAGTATTCTTGTGTTGAGAACACCGTGAACAGTATGAAAAGGCAAAAAGATAGGACACTCAAAGATGAACTCCCCAGGTCGGTAGATGCCGAAGATGTTACTGGAGATCAGTGAAGAAATAACTCCAGAAAGAATGAAGATATGGATCCAAAGCAAAAGCAATACCCAGTTGTGGATGTGACTGGAGATAGAAGCAAAGTCCAATGCTATAAAGAGCAGTATTACATAGGAACCTGAAATGTTAGGTCCATGAATCAAGGCAAATTGGAACTGGTCAAACAGGAGATGGCAAGAGTGAACATTGATATTTTAAGAATCAGCGAACTAAAATGGACTGGAATGGGTGAATTTAACTCACATGACCATTATACCTACTACTGTGGGCAAGAATCCCTTAGAAGAAATGGAATAGCCATCATAGTCAACAAAAGAGTCTGAAGTGCAGTACTTGGATGCAATCTCAAAAATAACATAATGATCTCTGTTTCCAAGGCAAATCATTCAATATCACAGTAATCCAAGTCTATGCCCCAACCAGTAATACTGAAGAAGCTGAAGTTGAATGGTTCTATGAAGAACTACAAGACCTTCTATAACTAACACTCAAAAAAGATGTCTTTTTCATTACAGGGGAATGGAATCCAAAAGTAGGAAATCAAGAAATACCTGGAGTAACAGGCAAATTTGGCCTTGGAGTACAGAATGAAGCAAGGCAAAGGCTAATGGAGTTTTGCTAAGAGTACACACTGGTCATAGCAAACCCTCTCCCACAACACAGAAGACTCTACACATGGAATATCACCAGATGGTAAATACCTAAATCAGATTGATTATATTCTTTGCAGCCAAAGATGTAAAAGCTCTATACAGTCAGCAAAAACAAGACTGGGAGCTGACTGTAGCTCAGACCATGAATTCCTTATTGCCAAACTCAGACTTAAATTGAAGAAAGTGGGGGAAACTAATAGACCATTCAGGTATGACCTAAATCAAATCCCTTATGATTACACAGAGGAAGTGACAAATAGGGATTAGATCTGATAGAGAGAGTGCCTGATGAACTATGGACAGAGGTTTGTGACAATGTACGGGAGGCAGGGATCAAGACCATCCCCAAGAAAAAGAAATGCAAAAAGGCAAAATGGTTGTCTGAAGAGGCCCTACAAATAGCTGTGAAAAGAAGAGAAGCAAAAGGCAAAGAAGAAAAGGTAAGATATACCCATTTGAATGCAGAGTTCCAAAGAACAGCAAGGAGAGATAAGGCCTTCCTCAGTGATCAACGCAAAGAAATAGAGGAAAACAATAGAATGGGAAAGACTAGAGATCTCTTCAAGAAAATTAGAGATACCAAGGGAACATTTCATACAAAGATGGGCACAATAAAGAACAAAAATGCTATGGACCTAACAGAAGCAGAAGATATTAAGAAGAGGTAGCAAGAATACACAGAAGAACTATACAGAAAAGATTTTCATGAACCAGATAATCATGATGTTATGATCACTCACCTAGAGCCAGACATCTTGGAATGTGAAGTCAAGTGGGCCTTAGGAGCATCACTATGAACAAAGCTAGCGGAGGTGATGGAATTCCAGTTGAGCTATTTCAAATCCTGAAAGATGATACTGTGAAAGTGCTGCACTCAGTATGCCAGCAAATTTGGAAAACACAGCAGTGGCCAAAGGACTGGAAAAGATTAGTTTTCATTCCAATCTCAAAGAAAGGCAGTGCCAAAAAATGCTGAGACTACTGCAGAGTTGCAGTCATCTCACACTCTAGCAAAGTAATGCTCAAATTCTCCAAGCCAGGCTTCAACAGTACGTGAACTGTGGACTTCCAGATGTTCAAGTTGGATTTAGAAAAGGCAGAGGAACCAGAGATCAAATTGCCAACATCTGCTGGATCATCAAAAAAGCAAGAGAGTTCCAGAAAAACATCAACTTTATTGACTATGCCAAATGCTGTGACTGTGTAGATTGCAACAAACTGTGGAAAATTAAAAGAGCTGGGAATAACAGACCACTTTACCTGTCTCCTGAGAAATATGTGTGCTGGTCAAGAAGCAACAATTAGAACTGGACATGGAACAATAGACTGGTTACAAATAGAGAAAGGAGTATGTCAGTTTTAGTTTTAGTATAGTTTAGTATAGTTTAGTATAGTGTAGTTTAGTATAGTTTAGTATAGTCAGTTCAGTTCAGTCGCTCAGTCCTGTCCAACTCTTTGCGACCCCATGAATTGCAGCATTCCAGGCCTCCCTGTCCATCACCAACCCCCAAAGTTCACTCAAACTCACGTCCATCGAGTCAGAGATGCCATCAAGCCATCTCATCCTCTGTCGTCCCCTTCTCCTCCTGCCCCCAATCCCTCCCAGCATCAGAGTCTTTTCTAATGAGTCAACTCTTTGCATGAGGTGGCCAAAGTACTGGAGTTTCAGCTTTAGCATCATTCCTTCCAAAGAAATCCCAGGGCTGATCTCCTTTAGAATGGACTGGTTGGATCTCTTTGCAGTTCAAGGGACTCTGAAGAGTCTTCTCCAACACCACAGTTCAAAAGCATCAATTCTTTGGCGCTCAGCTTTCTTCACTGTGTCCAACCCTCACATCCATACATGACTACTGGAAAAACCATAGCCTTGACTAGATGGACCTTTGTTGGCAAAATAATGTCTCTACCTGCTTATTTAACTTATATGCAGAGTACATCATGTGAAATGCTGGGCTGGATGAAGCACAAGCTGGAATCAAGATTGCCGGGAGAAATATCAATAACTTCAGATATGCAGATGACACCACCCTTAGGGCAGAAAGTGAACAAGAACTAAAGAGCCTCTTGATGAACTTGAAAGAGGAGAGTGAAAAAGCTGGCTTAAAACTCAATATTCAGAAAATTAAGATCATGGCATCTTGTCCCATCACTTCATGGCAAATAGAAGGGGGAACAGTGGAAACAGTGACAGACTTTATTTTGGGGGGCTCCAAATCATTGCAGATTGTGACTAGAGCCATGAAATTGAAAGATGCTTGCTCTTTGGAAGAAAAGTTATGACCAATCTAGACAGCATATTAAAAAGCAGATACAGTACTTTGCCAACAAAGGTCCGTCTAGTCAAAGTTATGGTTTTTCCAATGATCATGTATGGATGTGAAAACTGGAATATAAAAAATACTGAGCACTCAAGAATTGATGCTTTTGAATTGTGATGTTGGGGAAGACTTGTGAGAGTCCCTTGGACTGCAAGCAGATCCAATCAGTCTATCCTAAAGGAAATCAGTCCTGAATATTCATTGGAAGGACTGATGTGAAGTTGAAACTAATACTTTGGCCACCTGATGCAAAGAACTGTCTGATTTGAAAAGACCCTTATGCTGGGAAAGTTTTTAGGTGGGAGGAGAAGGGGACGACAGAGGATGAAATGGTTGGAAGGCATCACTGACTCAATAGACATGAGATTCAGTATGTTCCACGAATTGGTGATGAACAGGGAAGCCTGGCATGCTGCAGTCCATGGGGTCCCAAAGAGTCAGACATGACTGAGGGACTAAACTGAACTGAACTGAACTGTCGATGGACATCTAGGTTGTTTCCATGTTCTATTTATCGTAAATAGTGCTGCAATGAACAATGGGATACATGTTTCTTTTTCAGTTTTGGTTTGCTTGGGGGTATTCCCTTGTAGCTCAGCTAGTAAAGATTCTGCTTGTAATGTGGGAGACCTGGGTTCGATCCCTGGGTTGGGCAGATCCCTTGGAAAAGGGAAAGACTACCCACTCCAGTATTCTGGCTTGGAGAATTCCATGAGCTATAGAATTCATGGAGTTGCAAAGAGTCGGACACAAATGAGCAACTTTCATTCACTCACTCACTCAGGGTATATGCCTAGGAGTGGGATTGCTGTGTCACACAGTGGTTTTATTTTAGGTTTCTAAGGAACCTCCATACATTCTTTCATAGTGGCTGTATCAATTTATATTCCCACCAACAGTGCAAGAACGTTCCTTTTTCTCCGCACCTTCTCCAGCATTCATTGTAGACTTTTTGATGATGTCCATTTTGACCTGTGCGAGGTGATATCTCATTGTAGTTTTGATTTGCATTTCTCTGATAATGAGTAATGCTGAGCATCTTTTCATTTGTTTGTTGGCCATCTGTATGTCTTCTTTGAAAAAATGTCTGTTTACATCTTCTCACTTTTTGATTGGGTTGTTTGTTTTTCTGGTATTGACCTATATGAGCTGATTCTATATTTTGGAAATTAATCCTTTATCAGTTGTTTCATTTGCTATTATTTTCTCCCATTCTGAGGGTTGTATTTTCACCTTGCTTATAGTTTCCTTTGCTGAGCAAAAGCGTTTAAGTTTAATCAGATCCCACTCATTTACTTTTGTTTTTATTTCCATTACTCCAGGAGGTGGGTCAGAGAGGATCTTGCTTTGATTTATGTCATCAAGTGTTCTGCTTATGTTTTCCTCTGAGTTTCATAGTTTCTGGTCTTACATCTAGGTCTTTAATCCATTTTGAGTTTATCTTTGTGTATGGTGTTAGGAAGTGTTCTAATTTCATTCTCTTACTTGTAGCTGTCCAGTTTTCCCAGCACCATTTATTGAAGAGGCTGTCTTTGCCCAATTGTATATTCTTGCCTTATTTGTCAAAAATAAGGTACCAAAAGGTGCATGGGTTTATTTCTGGGCTTTCTATCTTGTTCTATTGGTCTACATTTCTGTTTTTGTGCCAGTAGCATACTGTCTTGATGACTGTAGCTTTGTAGTGTAATCTGAAGTCAGGAAGGTTGATTCCTCCAACTCCATTCTTCTTTCTGTAAAGTACTTTGGCTATTCGGGGTCTTTTGTGTTTCCATATGAATTGTGAAATTTTTTATCCTAGTTCTGTGAAAGATGCCATTGGTAATTTGATAGGGGTCACATTGAATCTGTAGATTGAGTTTGGTAGTACAGTCATTTTCACAATATTGATTCTTCCTATCCAGGAACATGGAATATCTCTCCATCAGTTTATGTCATCTTTGATTTCTTTCATTAGTGTCTTATAATTTTCTGTATACAGTTCTTTTGTCTCCTTAAGTTATTTTGTTCCTAGATATTTAATTCTTTTTGTTGCAATGGTAAATGGGATTGATTCCTTAATTTCTCTTTCTGATTTTTCATTGTTAGTATATAGAAATGCAAGTGATTTCCATGTATTGATTTTGTATCATGCAACCTTGCTAAATTCACTGATTAGCTCTAGTGATTTTCTGATACTATGTTTAGGGTTTTCTATGGACAGTATCATGTCATCTGCAAACAGTGAGCTTTACTTTTTTTCTGATCTGGATTCCTTTTATTTCTTTTCTTCTCTGATTGCTGTAGCTTGGACTTCCAGAACTATTTTGAATAATAGTGGTGAAAGTGGACACCTTTGTCTTGTTCCTAATCTTAGGGGGAATGCTTTCAGTTTTCCACCACTGAGAGTAATGTTTGCTATAGGCTTATCGTATTTGACCTTTACTATGTTGAGGTAGGTTCCTTCTATGCCCATTTTTTGAAGAGTTTTAATCATAAATGGGTGTTGAGTTTTGTCAAAGGCCTTTTCTGCATCTACTGAGATGATCATATGGTTTTTTATCTTTCAATTTGTTAATATGGTGTATCACAATGATTTATTTGTGTACACTGAAGAATCTTTGCATTCCTGGAATAAACCCAGCTTGATCATGCTGTGTGAGCTTTTTGAGATATTGCTGAATTTTGTTTGCTAAAATTTTGTTGATAATTTTTGCATCTATGTTCATCAGTGATATTGGCCTGTAGTTTTCTTTTTTTGTGTGGTCTTTGTCTGGTTTTGGTATCAGGGTGATAGTGACCTCATAGAATGATTTTGGAAGTGTTCCTTCCTCTGCAATTTTTTGATAGTTTTAGAAGGATAGGCATTAGCTCTTCTCTAAATATTTGATAGAATTCTCTTGTGAAGCCATCTGGTCCTGTGCTTTTGTTTTTGGGGAGATTTTTTTTTTTATCACAGCTTCAATTTCAGTGCTTCTAATTGGGTTCTTCATAATTTCAATTTCATCCTGGTTCAGTCTTGGAAGATTGAACTTTTACAAGAATCTGTCCATTTCTTCCAGGTTATCCATTTTATTGCCATATATTTGTTCATAGTAGTCTCTTATAATCCTTTGTATTTCTGCATTGTCTGTTGTAACCTCTCCTTTTTCATTTCTAATTTTGTTGATTTGATTCTTCTCTCTCTCTCTTTGTTGTTGTTGTTGTTTTTTTTTTTTTTGATGAGCCCGGCTAAAAGCTTGTCAATTTTGTTTATATTCTCAAAGAAACAGCTTTTAGTTTTATTAATCTTTACTGTTGTTTCTTTCATTTATTACAGCTTGGATCTTTATTATTTCTTTCCTTCTAGTAATTTTTTTTCTTTTTATGCTTTTTCCAGTTGTTTTAGGTGTAAAGTTATGTTGTCTATTCAATGCTTTTCTTGTTTCTTGAGGTAGGATTGTATTCCTATAAACTTCCCTCTTAGAACTGCTTTTGTTACATCCCACAGGTTTTGAGTTGTCATGTTTTCATTGTCATTTCTTTCTAGAAATTTTTTGATTTCCCTTTGATTTCTTCAGTAACCTGTTGGTTATTTAGAAATGTGTTGTTTAATCTCCATGTGTTTGTGTTTCTTACAGTTTTTTTTTTTTTCTTGCAATTGATATCTAGACTCATAGTGTTGTGGTTGAAGAAGATGCTTGATACAATTTCAATTTTTTAAAATTTACTGAGGTTTGATCTGTGATCCAAGATGTGGTCTATTCTAGAGATGTTCCATGTGCACTTGAGAAGAAGGTGTATTCTTCCGCATTTCGATAGAATGTTCTGAAAATATCAATGATATCCGTCTCATCTAATATACCATTTAAGACTTGTGTTTCCTTATTAATTTTATGTTTTGATGATCTGTCCATTGGTGTGAGTGACGTGTTAAAGTCTCCTACTATGACTGTATTACTGTCAATTTCTCCTTTTATGTCTGTTAGTGTTTGTTTTATGTATTGAGGTGCTTCTGTATTGGGTGCATAGATATTTACAATTGTTCTGTCTTCCTCTTGGATTGATCCCTTGATCATTATGTAGTGTCCTTCCTTGTCTCTTGTAATCTTCTTTATTTTAAGGTCTATTTTGTCTGATATGAGGATTGCTACTCCAGCTTTCTTTTGCTTCCATTTGCATGGAATATATTTTTCCATCCTCTCACTTTCAGTCTATATGTGTCTTTAGGTCTGAACTGGGTTTCTTGTAGACAGCATATATGTGGGTCTTGTTTTTGTATACATTCAGCCAGTGTGTGTCTTTTGGTTGGAGCATTTAATCCATTTACATTTAAAGTAATTGTTGAGATATATGTTTCTATTGCCATTTTCTTAATTGTTTGGGGTTGATTTTGTAGATCTTTTTTCTTCTCTTGTATTTCTTGACTATACAAGTCCCTTTAACATTTGTTATAAAGCTGGTTTGGTGGCACTGAAGTCTCTTAACTTTTGCTTGTTTGAACACTTTTTATTTCTCCATCAATTTTGAATGAGATCCTTGCTGGATACAGTAATCTTGGTTGTAGATTTTCCCCCTTTCAGTACTTTAAATATATCCTGCCATTCCCTTTTGGCCTGGAGAGTTTCTGCTGAAAGATCAGCTGTTGAGCGTATGGGGTTTCCCTTGTATGTTACTTGTTGCTTTTCCCTTGCTGCTCTTAATATTCTTTCTTTGGGTCTAGTCTTTGTTAGTTTGATTAGTATGTGTCTTGGCATGTTTCTCCTTGGGTTTATCCTGTATGGGACTCTTTGTGCTTCTTAGATTTGATTGACTATTTCCTTTCCCATGTTGTGGAAATTTTCAACTATAATCTCTTCAAAAATTTTCTCATACCCTTTCTTTTTCTCTTCTTCTGGGACCCCTATAATTCAAATGTTGGTGAATTTGATATTATCTGAGAGGTCTCTGAGACTATCCTCAGTCCTTTCCAGCTTTTTACTTTATTCTGCTCTTCAGGAGTTATTTCCACCATTTTGTCTTCCAGCTCACTGATTCGTTCTTCTTCAGATATTCTGCTACTGATTCCTTCTAGAGTATTTTTAATTTCAGTAACTGTGTTGTTTGTCTCTGTATGTTTAACTCTAACTTTTAGAGTTAACTAAAGTTAACTTTAGTTAACTAACTTTAGTTAACTCTTTAACTCTTTCAGGTCTTTGTTAATTGATTCTTGCATTTTCTCCATTTTGTTTTCAAGGTTTTTTGATTATCTTTACTACATTATTTTGAATTCTTTTTAACGTAGTTTGCCTATTTCCTCTTCATTTATTTGCACATCTATGTTTTTAGTTTTTTCTTCATTTGTGTAGTATTTCTCTTCCTTTTCATTATTTTTTTAACTTATTGTGTTTGAGGTCTCCTTTTCCCAGGCTTCAAGGTTGAATTATTTCTTCCTTGTGATTTCTGCCCTCCAAATTTTGGTCCTCAGATATGCAGATGACACCACTCTTATGGCAGAAAGCAAAGAAGAACTAAAGAGCCTCTTGATGAAAATGAAAGAGGAGAGTGAAAAAAGTTAGCTTAAAACTCAACATTCACAAAACTAAGATCATGGCATCTGGTCCCATTACTTCATGGCAAATAGATGGGGAAACTGGAAACAGTGACAGACTTTATATTTTTGGGGCTCCAAATCACTGCAGATGGTGACTGCAGCCATGAAATTAAAAGACGCTTACTCCTTGGAAGGAAAGTTATGACCAACCTAGATAGCATATTCAAAAGCAGAGACATTACTTTGCCAAAAAAGGTCCGTCTAGTCAAGGCTATGGTTTTTCCAGTGGTCATGTATGGATGTGAGAGTTGGACTATAAAGAAAGCTGAGCACTGAAGAATTGATGCTTTTGAACTCTGGTGTTGGAGAAGATTCTTGAGAGTCCCTTGGACTGCAAGGAGATCCAACCAGTCCATCCTAAAGGAGATCAGTCCTGAGTGTTCACTTGAAGGACTGATGCTGAAGCTGAAGCTCCAATACTTTGGCCACCTGATGCCAAGAGCTGACTCATTTGAAAAGACCCTGATGCTAGGAAAGATTGAAGGCAGGAGGAGAAGGGGACGACAGAGGATGAGATGGTTGGATGGCACCACCGACTCAATGGACATGAGCTTAAGTAAACTCTGGGAGTTGGTGATGGACAGGGAGGCCTGGCATGCTGCAGTCCATGGGGTCACAAAGAGTCAGACACGACTGAGCGACTGAACTGAATGAACTGAATTTTGGTCCAGTGGTTTGTGCAAGCTTTGTATACATTGAGATTTGTGCTGAGTTTTTGTTTGTTTGTTTTTCCTCTGATGGTCAAGGCTGAGTGCAGTGGTACTCCTGTATGCTGATGATTGGGTTTGTGTTTTTGTTTTGTTTGTTGTTTAGATGAGGCATCCTGCATAGGGATGGTGGTCAGGTGGTCAGGTGCTACTGGTGATCAGGTGATGCTGGGTCTTGAATTCAAATGATATCCTTTGTGTAAGTTCTTACTATTTGATATTCCCTAGGGTTAGTTCTTGGGTAATCTAGGGTCTTGGAATCAGTGCTCCTACTCTAAAGGCTCAGGGCTTGATCTCTGGTCAGGAATGAAGTTTCCACAAGTAGTTTGTCATGGCATTAAGTGAAATTAAAACAAATACGCAAAAATGAGAAACCAAAGTGGAAGCCTAGACAAATGGCAGTTACAAAATCAGGCAAATGATAATTAAAATAATGGTGTAAATACATATACACTCATAAGCAAAGTCAAAACAGTCCAACAAAAATAAAGTACAGTAGATTGACCCAGCGAACAAAGAAAATAAAAAATTATATTTACCAGTTAAGAACAAAACTAACTAAAGCACAAACTGTAAAACAAAGCTAAAGCGGGTGTCCAGTGGCGAAGAAAGCAATGAAACCAAAACTAACTAATATGTTGAGAGGAAAGGAAAGAAAGAATAGATATGTAAAGTTAAATAGAGGTAGATGAAAATTTATATACATTAACAATTAACTGCAAGGGAAAAGGAACAGTAGGAAAAGCAAGAAAAGGAATAAATGTATAAAAAATACAATAGGTTTGAAAAAATTAAAAATTAAAATTATAAAAAAGAGTAAATAAAAATGGAAGAAAAAAGGAAAAAGAAAAAAAAGGAAAATTCTACAGAACTCCAAAAACCCAATGTAGAGACAGAGGTTTATAACAACAATAAAAAGTGTGACTGAATATACACATATACATATACACCCATAAGCAAAGTCAAAACAATCCAACAAAAATAGAGTACAATAGATTGACCTGGCTAACAAAGGAAACCAAAAATTATGTCTACCAGTTAACAAAATAATTAAAACACAAACTATAAAACAAAATTAAAGTAAGGTGCCAATTGGGGAATAAAAGCAATGAAAATAAAACTAATAAATATGTTGAGAGGAAAGGAAAGAAAGAAAGAACAGATATGCAAAGTTAAATAGAGGTAGATAAAGAAGATTTATATACATTAAAGATTAACTGCGAGGAGAAAAGAACAGTAGGAGAAGCAAGCAAAGGAATAAATGTAGAAAAATAATAATATTTTTTAAAAATTAAAATTTAAAAAAGAGAAAAGAAGAAAAAAAATGAAAAAGGAAAACTCCTTTTTCTTTTTGCACAAAACTGCAAAAGTCCAACATATAAACCTGTGACTACACAGGTTTATAACAATAAACAAGTGAGAAAAAAAATAAAGAAAGCTCAAAAGTTTAATTAGATTTCATAGTGCCAATAAAGTTGACAACTACAACAGAAGGGGAAAAAAGAAAAAGAAAAAAAAATCTCAAAGAATCTACAGAACAAGTCAAAACATAAGAATAACAAATGTTTTTCTTGAGTCAGTGCTGTCCCAGGCCTTTCCCTCACTAGGAGTCAGTCCACCTCACCTCTCTAGGGTGCCCTCCAACACTCTATTGATCTCTGGACCTGCTGTGGGGGCCACTCAGATTCTAATCTGGTCCTGCTCCTGTGTGTTCTTGCCTCCAATGTCCACACCTATCAGAACAAGTGCATTTTCTTTTGTGGGAGCTCTCAGTGTCCTTTTGTATGTTCCATAGACATAGAGTCTGCCTAGTTGATTGTGTGGATTTAATCTGCAGCTTGTACAGCTGGTGGGAAGGTTTTGGGTCTTCTTTCTTAGTCACACTGCTCCTGGTTTCAACTGTGGTTTTATTTCCACCTGTGCATGTGGGTTGTCCACTGGGGTTTGCTCCTGAGGCTGCCCTGGAGGACTTGGGTTTGCCCCTGTGAGGGCCAGGTGTGGAGGTGGTGCAGCTGTTTGGGTTGCAGGGGTTCTGGCAGCACTAGGTACTCAGGGGAGTTGGTGGTTAGGGCAGCAGGAAATATAGTGCTCTAGAAGGGTATTACAACCAGTATTGGCCAATATGTTGTAGTATTCTTACCTGGAGAACCCCCCTGACTGAGGAGCTTGGCAGGCTACAGTCTACCAAGGTTGCAAAGAGTTGGACACAACCAAAGTGACCCTGTGCGCATAGACGCAAGACTATTTTTGCCTGTGGCAGCTCTGCCCCAGTGAGAATTGAGCATGAAGGTGGCACAGCTGCTTGGCTTGTGGGGTCACTGACGGCGCCAAGTGTGCAGGGACATGGACTGCCTCCACAGAAGGAGTGATGGCCCTATCAGAATCTTTTTTCGAGCCTCTTGTAGCTGGTGATCAGAAGACCTCTTTGATCAGTCTTTCTCTGTAGCTCCGCCCGTTCAGGGACTTAGAGGGCTCCCTTTCCTGGAGTCCTTCTCTGTTGTTTTACACATCAGGCATATAGAGGGACCCCCCTGGCTGGGTCCTACTCTGTAGATCGGTGCATCAGGCACTTAAAGGGGTACCCTCGGTGGGGTCCTACTCTGTCATCTGGCACATTAGTCACTTAAAGGAGCAGTCTGTGTGGGGTCCTACTCTTTAGTTCAGTGCATCAGGTGTTTGATAGGCCAGCCTCTCTATTGTTCAGCTGCTGATGCTGGCATGTAGGGAGAGAGAGGCTATGGTGATGGCTCCACCCCCTACACGTGACTCAGCAGCATCTGCTTGCTTCCATGACTGCCCGGCTTTCCTCAACAAGCATTTCCCACCACAATCTCCTCCCTGACATCCCCTTGATCCATCTCTCCACAGTCAACAGCAGCCCTTGCCTTGGGATTGCTCCACAATCCCTAAACTCCAGCTCCCAGCTCCTCGCTGCACCTTCCAGGGGACCTGTGTCCGGGGTAGGTATGGCTACAACAAGGAGCCATACATGAGGCAAGGAGCCTCATTCCATTTAGGCTGCCACAGGTCAGTTGTTTCACTCTCAGCCTTAAATGTTTCTCCTCTGACTCAGACGATTCCCCTGATGTGGGGATCGGACCCCTGCTTCAGCTCCCCAACCCGCCGAGGGCAAGTCCAGTCCTACTAACACTCCTGTTATTTCCCCCTAGTTCCTTTGTCATACTGAGTTTTGCATGGTTCTGTACATTCTTTTCCACTGCTCAGATACTCCTGTCTGTTCTCATCTGGTGTTCTGCATGCACTTCTGTGTCTGACAGTGTATTCCTGATGTATCTGTGGAGAGAGATATACTCCACGTCCACCTACTCCTCTGCCATCTTGTTCTCTCCATGTCCGATTCTTTATGACCCCATGCACTGCTGCACACCAGGCTTTCCTGTCCATCACCAACTCCTGGAGCTTACTCAAACTCATGTCCATCGAGTCAGTGATACCATCCAACCATCTCATCCTCTGTCATCCCCTTCTCCTCCTGCTTTCAATCTTTCCCAGCATCAGTCTTTCCTAATGAGTCAGCTCTTTGCATCAGGTGGCCAAAGTATTGGAGTTTCAGCTTCAACATCAGCCCCTCCAATGTATATTCAGGATTGATTTCCTTTAGGATTGACTGGTTGGATCTCCTTGCAGTCCAAGGGACTCTCAAGAGCCTTCCCAACACCATAGTTCAAAGGCATCAATTCTTGGGTGCTCAGCCTTCTTTATGGTACAACCCTCGCATCCATACAAGACTACTGGAAAAACCCTAGCTTTGACAAGATGAACCTTTATGGTCAAAGTAAAGTCTCTTCTTTTTAATATGCTATCTAGGTTTGTCATAGCTTTTATCCCAAGGAGCAAGCTATGTCTTTTAATTTCATGGCTGCAGTCCCATCTGCAGTGATTTTGGAGCCCAAGAAAATAAAGTCTGTCACAGTTTCCATTGTTTCCCCACCTATTTGCCATGAAATGATGAGACTAGATGCCATGATCTTTGTTTTTTCCATGCTGAGTTTTAAGCTGGCTTTTTCACTCTCCTCTTTCACTTTGATCAAGAGGCTCTTTAGTTCCTCTTCACCTTCTGCCATAAGGGTTATGTCAACTGCATGTCTGAGGTTATTGATATTTCTCCTGGCAGTCTTGATTTCAGCTTATATTTCATCCAGCCCGGCATTTCACATGATGTAGTCTGCATATAAGTTAAGTAAGCAGGGTGACAGTATACAGCCTTCATGTACTCCTTTCCCAATTTTGAACCAGTCTGTTGTTCCATGTCCAGTTCTAATAGTGGCTTCTTGACCTGAATACAGGTTTCTCAGGAGGCAAGTAAGGTGGTCTGGTATTCCCATTTCTTTAACAGTTTCCCACAGTTTGTTGTGATCCACACAGTCAAGGCTTCAGCGCAGTCAATGAAGCAGACTTAGATATATTTCTGGAACTCTCTTGCTTTTTCTATGATCCAACAGACTCTGGCAATTGGAACTTTCCTTCCTCTGCCATTTCTAAGAAAGGCTTGAACTTCTGGAGGTTCTTAGTTCATGTACTGTTGAAGCCTAGCTTGGAGATGAGTATGGTGGTGTAGTTTGAACATTTTTTGACATAGCCTTTCTTTTGGATTGGAATGAAAACTGATGTTTTCCAGTCTGGTAGCCACTGCTTTGCTTTCCATTTGCCAGCATATTGAGTCCAGCACTTTCACAGCATCATCTTATAGGATTTGAAATAGCTTACCTGGAATTCCATCACCTCCACCAGCTTTGTTTGTAGTGATGCTTCCTAAGGTGCACTTGACTTTGCACTCCAAGGTGTCTGCTCTAGGCAAGTGATCACACCATCGTGGTTATCTGGTTCATTAAGACCTTTTTTGTATTCTATATATTGAATAGTCTGTCATTCCACCAATGATTTCTTATTGCCCACTTGTCACTTACCAAGATTCCATATATTCTGAGTTTTTCACTTGGTTCCATGTTTGTTTCATATGTATTAGTATGTATGCTTTGTTTTATCCCAAACCAGAGGTAGTCCTTAGAGAAGGCAGCATATAGTTTCTGCCAGCCAAATGTAACTCCCTCAACTCTGTTGCAATCCATGCATGGCACCCATAATATGGATTTGCTTCCTTATAGAAACATTAAAATTCTAGTCCACTGCTTTTATGAACTATACACTGTCTTGATAAGCTTATAATTATTATTCACTATTCTAACTTTGATTTCCTGCTCAATTCTGGCCCTTTGCGTTTTCCTTTTCTTAATTTTGAGTTCACCAAAAAATTGAAAGCTGCATTTTTTAATTTTTGGCAGTGCTTCTATGTGTTTAAAGCATGTATATGGTGTATCTATCTTCCATGTAAGGTCAGTCCATCATATTTACCAATTTCTATTGTTTGGGAATTTTTTTCCTTGAAATTATTTTCTATGTTCATAAATTCTCCACCCACTAGACTAATGTTCATTACCTCAGGGTAAAGCAGATAAACTTCTACAACAAAGACATTTGTAGAGATGTTAAGTGGCATTTTTTAAACAGGCAAACAGTCTGAAACCAAAGAGCTTTTGATATGCAAGGGCTTAGACTTCAGAGGAAAGTTGTTTGTTTTGATTTCTAAAATGATTTAGCTTGGATCATCAAAGCCAGAGCCTGCAAGAGCATAGATCTTATAAACGATAAATGTTGAGTAAGGCAAAATACTGAATATATTACCACCTTAGGAAGCACAGGAAATAACCAACAATCAATAAATCAGTGTATCTAAAGGGAGTCACTACTGCAGGAGGCAAGGGAACACTGTAGCAGAAGCTTCAGGTAGACCACTCCAAAGGGGGTCCATATGGAGCACTCATCTGAGTCTCAAAGAATCAGTAAGCCTGTGAGAGCCAGAGTGATGCCTGAGGTAATCATGCAGTCCTACTCATTCCCAGGCATCAAACAACAAGCTACAGTATTAGTGAGGGAGGCAAGGAATGACCAGAGGGCATCAAGAGATCCAAAGCCCCGCTTCCACTACAATGATGTTGGATAATATTTACTGAGGATTTACTATGTTTTAAGCATTTACATGCTTTATCTAACTTGATTTTATAATAACCTATGAGATTGGTAGTGTTATTATCTCTGTTGTAAAGATGAGGCAGTAAAATACAGAAAATTCATGGTATATCTCTAGAATTTGGCAGATTCAGGCTTTTATCCCCTATGGATCCAAACACTACTAAAGGGAGAAATAGGGAGAAAATCTTTGACGAAAACAGTCAGCCTGCCACCAGCTAGCTGACTGATCACCCTGGGAAATGGTGTCATGTTGAAGGCTCAGTGTTGGTCTCTGCTGCCTGCCCCCCTCACAGCCAAATAGGCACGTTGCATGCTGATGTGGTGGGATCTGCCCCTGCATCCTTCAAGTTCTTGATGGTGGCACTAATTTCTGCAATCAGTCTAAGAATGTATCATTGTTTTTGGTTTAGTATTTTCCTAGGTAGAGACAGTTCTAGTAGCTTCTATTTGGCTTTTCTTGTCGTCATGGCCCTCATGCCACAGGTCAGGGGATCGATGTGTTATAATACTTAGTGGCAAGATTGAGTGTTTTCCTCTTGATTGACATAAATGGGGTTTTGGGGAAGAAAAGAGAAAGTTAATTTTGGTTACAAACAAATAAATGATTGTACTGCTGCTCATCTGTACACATATGACAAGACACACATATGGACATGTATTCCATAACAAGTCCTCATCCCTGCCTGTTGTTCCAATATCATCTGGATTACTTCCTTTGCCTTGGGGAGTCTCTATATTTGCTTGACTGTGACCATTTCTTTTCTAGGCTAACCATTCAAGTTAAACAAAGTATTCCTCTCCATTTCCTCCCTTATTCCTTAGTTTATTTAAAGCTATTGAAAGTGAAAAGGAAGGTTGCACAGTCGTGTCCAACTCTTTGTGACCCTATAGACTATACAGTCCATGGAATTCTCCAGGCCAGAATACTGGAGTGGGTAGCCGTTCCCTTCTCCAGGGGTCTTCCCAATCCAAGGATTGAACCCAGGTCTCCTACATTGCAGGCGGATTCTTTACTAGCTGAGCTACCAGGAAAGCCCACTTAATACTATTAACCAAATTGTTATAAATACTGTTAAATTATTCCATTTAACTACATTTAATGTTTTGTCAGCCACCATCAGAGCATGGCATATTTTAGTGGAAAGGCATAAAGTAAGATTTTATCACCAGCACAGATTCTTAAAACATCAGTTTTCTTTTTTTAATTGGAGGCTAATTACTTTACAATATTGTAGTGGTTTTTGCCATACATTGACATGAATCAGCCATGGGTGTACATGTGTTTCCCATCCTGATCCTCCCTAAACATCAGTTTTTTTTTTTCAAAGTTGTTACAATAGATTATTATGAGAGAAGCCTGGCATGCTGTGGTTCATGGGATTGCAAAGAGTCAGACATGACTTAGTGACTGAAAACCAACAACAAATTATGGCAGAGGAGCTGGGGACTGGCCTAGCCTGCTTCAGAAAACTGAATAATAAGGAAGCCACTAGCGGTCCAGCTTATTTTAATTTACCTGGACTTACTCCTTCCTCTTCCATCCCTACATCTCCCTACCCTCTACCCATGCTGTCTACACACATATATGCACATACCTGAAGAAGAAGAAATAAGATGTCAACAATTCTTTGTGGTGAATATTATAGATGTGGGAAGTGAGTCTTGAATGAAATATTTTTTAAAATTGAAGACTTTATGTTTTTAAAACAGTTTTAGGTTCACAGAAAAATTAAGAGGAAGATAGATATCCCATATATCACCTCTCCCCACATGCTAGCCTCCCCTATTATCGACATTCTCCACCAGATTGGGGCATTCATTGCAATCAATTAACCAACATTGACACACCATTATCAACCAAAGTCCAGAGTTTACATTAGCCTTGTGTGTTCTATGGATTTGGACAAAAGTATAATGACACATACCCATCATTATAGTACCATACAAAGTATTTTCACTGCCCTAAAAATTCTCTGTGTTCTGCCTATTCATCTCTCTCTCAACCCCAGCTGCTGGCAATCAATGACCTTTTTTTTGCTGTTGCCATAGTTTTTATTTTTTCCAAAATGTCATATAGTTGTTGTTTGGTCGCTAAGTCCTGTCCAACTCTTGGCAACCCCATGAACTATAGCACTTGAGGCTTCCCTGTCCTTCACTATCTCCTGGAGTTTGCTCAGAGTCATGTCTGTTGAGTCAGTGATGTTATCTAACCGTCTCATCCTTTGCCACCTGCTTCTCTTCTTGCCCTTAATCTTTCCCAGAATCAGGGCCCTTCCCAATGAGTTGGCTCTTAGCATCAGGTGACCAACAATCGGATCATAAGTGAAGTCCAGAAGTTTTTAATTTTGATAAAGTCCAGCTTATCAACTATTGTTTTCATGGATCATGAGGAGGACAACAGAGAGAGAGAGAGAGAGTAGTGAGAGGCACATGACCACAGAGAGTATAAAATTATAATAGAACCACTGTCTGTATGAAGTTAAAGGAAAACTAAATACCACTGGAAGAAAGAAAGAAATTTCTAACTTGTAAAGCTGTCTCTCAAATGAGGTGGGCTGCCTCGGGAAGGAGTGAATTCCTCACCACTAGAGTTGGTTAAGCAGAAATTTGTCTAGGATATCAAATAAAATATTCAAATGTTATCCATTCATCCTTCGGTATCCATGGGGGATTGTTTCCAGGATCCTGTCTGTTACAGAAAATCTTGTAGCCTTTACATATAACCTACACACATCTTCCCATATCAGTTCAGTTCAGTTCAGTCACTCAGTCATGTTTGACTCTTTGCAACACCATGAACTGCAGCACACCAGGCTTCCCTGTCCTTCACCAACTCCCGGAGCTTGCTCAAACTCATGGCCATCAACTCTGTGATGCCATCCAACCATCTCATTCTCTATCCTCCCCTTCTCCTGCCTTCAATCTTTCCCAGCATCAGAGTCTTTTCTAGTGAGTCAGCTCTTCACATCAGATGGCCAAAGTATTGAAGCTTCAGCTTCAGCATCAGTCCTTCCAATGAGTATTCAAAACTGATTTCCTTTAGGATTGACTGGTTTGATCTCCTTGCAGTCCAAGGAACTCTCAAGAATCTTCTCCAACACCACAATTCCAAAGCATCAATTCTTCAGTGCTCAGCTTTCTTTATGTTCCAACTCTCAATCCATACATGACTACTGGAAACACCATAGCTTTGACTAGATGGACCATTTTTGGCAAAGTAATGCTCTGCTTTTTAATATGCCATCTAGGTTGGTCATAGCTTTTCTTCCAAGGAGGAAGCATCTTTTAATTTCATGGCTGTGGTCACCATCTGCAGTGTTTTTGGAGTCTAAGAAAATAAGGTCTGTCACTGTTTCCACTGTTCCCCCATCTATTTGCCATGAGGTGATCGGACCAGATGCCTGATCTTCATTTTTTCAATGATGAGTTTTAAGCCAGGTTTTTCTGTCTCCTCTTTCACTTTCATCAAGAGGCTCTTTCCTCTTCACTTTCTGCCATGAGGGTGGTGTCATCTGCATATCTGAGGTTATTGATATTTCTCCCAGCAATCTTGATTCCAGCTTGTGCTTCACCCAGCCTGGCATTTCACATGATGTACTCTGCATATAAGTTAAATAAGCAGGGTGACAATATACAGCCTTAACATACTCCTTTCCCAGTTTGGAACCAGTCCGTTATTGCATGTCTGGTTCTAGCTGTTGCTTCTTGACCTGCATACAGATTTCTCAAGAGGCAGGTCAGGTGGTCTGGTACTCCCATTTCTTTAAGAATTTCCCATAGTTTATTGTGATCCACACAGTCAAAGGTTTTAGTGTAGTCAGTGGAGCAGACATATATTTTTCTGGAATTCTCTTGCTGTTTCTATTATCCAACAGATGTTATAATTTGATATTTGGTTCCTCTGCCTTTTCTAAATAGAGCTTAAACATTTGGAAGTTCTTGGTTCACATATTTTTGAAGCCTGGCTTGGAGAATTTTGAGCATTACTTTGCTAGCATATGAAATGAGTGCAATTGTGTGGTAGTTTGAACATTCTTTGGCATTGCCTTTCTTTCGGACTGGAATGAAAACTGACCTTTTCTAGTTGATGGATATATCTTTTCTTTTCTCCTTTGCCTTTTGCGTCTCTTCTTTTCTTAGCTATTTTTAATGCCTCCTCAGACAACCATCGGAGAAGGCAATGGCACCCCACTCCAGTACTCTTGCCTGGAAAATCCCAAGGACGGAGGAGCCTGGTAGGCTGCAGTCCATGGGGTCGCTAAGAGTCAGACACAACTGAGCGACTTCACTTTTACTTTTCACTTTCATGCACTGGAGAAGGAAATGGCAACCCACTCCAGTGTTCTTGCCTGGAGAGTCCCAGGGACGGCCTGGTGGGCTGCTGTCTATGGGGTTGCACAGAGTCAGACACGACTGAAGTGACTTAGCAGCAGCAGCAGACAAGCATGTTGCCTTTTTTGCATTTCTTTTTCTTTGGGATGGTTTTGATCACTGCCTCCTGTACAATATTACAAATCTCTGTCCATAGTTCTTCAGGCACTCTATCAGATCTAATCCCTTGAATCTATTTATTACTTCCACTGTATAATCATAAGGGATTTGATATTGGTCATATCTGAACGATCTAGTGGTTTTCCCTGCTTTCTTCAATTTAAGTCTGAATTTGGCAATAAGGAGTTCATGATCTGAGCCACAGTCAGCTCCCAGTTTTGTTTTTGCTGACTGTATAGAGCTTCTCCACCTTCGATTGCAAAGAATATAATCAATCTGATTTTGGTATTGACCATCTGGTGATGTCCATGTGTAGAGTCGTCTCTTGTGCTGTTGGAAGAGGATGCTTGCTATGACCAGTGCATTCTCTTGGCACAACTCTGTTAGCCTTTGCCCTGCTTCATTTTGTATTCCAAGACCAAACTTGCCTGTTACTCCAGGTATCTCTTGACTTCCTACTTTTGCATTCCAGTCCCCTATAATGAAAAAGACGTCTTTTTTTGCCATTAGTTCTAGAAGGTCTTATAGGTCATCATAGAACCATTCAAGTTCAGCTTGTTTGGCATTAGTGGTTGGGGGCATAGACTTGGATTAATGTGATGTTGAATGGTTTGCCTCGGAAATGAACAGAGATCATTCTGTAGTTTTTGAGATTGTACCCAAGTACTGCATTTCAGACTCTTATTGAGTATGAGGGCTACTCCATTTACTCCAAGGGATTCTTGCCCACAGTAGCAGATATAATCATCTCTAAAATACTTAAAATGCCTGACATAATGTAAATGCTATATAAATAGCAGTCACTGTGCAGCCAATTTAAGTTTTGCTTTTTGAAACTTTCTGCAATTTTTTAGGGGGGATGGATATTTTGAAGCTCAGGTTAATTGAATCTGAGGAGACTAAGGGCCAAACTGTATAGGGAATCTGATCAAATGACATTAGGGCCCCTCCCATACATCAGACTTTTGAGAAACAATATCCTCCATTTAGAATTTTAAAGATATATACTTATGTGTGGAAACCAACCAAAGATGCTTAAATGATTATGGATGACACTGTATAAATAATCCACATGGTGGAGTATGGAGAAGGAAAATGTCAAAGCCCCAAGGGTATCAGTTCACTTTGGCTAAGATATGCTGGAGTTACAATTAATCCCCAAATCTTGGTGGCTTACGATAACAAAGGTTTTTTTTTTTCTTACTCGTCTTATGTGTTCGTTGATCAACAAAAATGTAGACAACTTTCTTTAATCTTGGCATCCAGGATGAAAAAGAAGCCTGTATCTAGACATTGTTGGGATCATGGAACCATGTAGAGGCTCTTAAAACTTCTCCTTGGAGCTGATGTCACCATTTCCACTCCAATTCATTGGTCACAGCAAGATATTATGCTAAGCCTGCTATCAAAAGAGCAGGAAGAATTGCCCTGAAAGGGAGGAAATATTTTAACTATATTTAAATGTACTACATCAAATCTTGTAATCATGGTTTGATATTTGACAATTCCACACAATGAAATAAATGATCTCTGCTGCTGCTGCTGCTAAGTCACTTCAGTCGTGTCTGACTCTGTGTGACCCCATTGACAGCAGTCCACCAGGCTCCCCTGTCCCTGGGATTCTCCAGGAGAGAACACTGGAGTGGGTTGCTATTTCCTTCTCCAGTGCATGAAAGTGAAAAGTGAAAGTGAAGTTGCTCAGTCGTGTCCGACTCTTCGTGACCCCATGGACTGCAGCCCATCAGGCTCCTCCATCCATGGGGTTTTCCAGGCAAGAGTACTGGAGTAGGGTGCCATCGCCTTCTCCGAAATGATCTCTAGGGAGTAAGAAAAAACTTTTTAAATAGCGTATATTGTGGAAGCGTGTTTTTGTTAAAGGGTCGAGTAATCTAAAAACCTACTACTAATTTCACTGCAGAAAAAGAAGATGGATCTCCCAGGAATTCACAGGAGGCATGTTTGTAGAGTTGCAGGAAAAAAAAATCTCCTTTTACTTCATCCTTGCCTTTTAGGAATATTCATATCCATGGCTACCATACATAGTTGGTAAAACTTATTGTACTTTAAAAATAAAATTTTGAATAATTAGTCACAGAGACAGAAAATGTTCTGGAAGTCCATGACCACAACTGTGAGTGATGGCAGACAGATATGACCCTGCTTCTTGTGTGGACTGTGCAGCTAGGTAGAGGAGTTGGTGTTGGGTTTAGACCAGAATGAAAGACATAAGAGGGAAGATATCTAAGACTCTTTCATACCAAACTAAGAGTCTGGATTTACTTTGGAGGTTCTAAAGAGTTAATGGAAACTTTTGAGCAGGGAAGATTCAGGATCAAAATCACTCAGACAATAATATGGAGGATGGATTGGAAATAGAACAAAATTTGAGGGAAGACTAGGTAACTATTAGAACTAGAGTAATGCAGGCTAGAAGTGAAAGACTCTGAAAGTAGGCCAGGAGTAGTAGTAACAGAAAGTGAGAACAAATGCAAAACTATTTATAGAGTAAAAAAAATAGGTCTTGTTGGCTGATGGGTGAGAGGCTGAATGAGAAGGAACACTCAGACGACTGCCAAATTTGGGCCTTGGTGCAGCCAGGCAAATATAGAAATCAGGGTTTGAGTTAAGCCCTCATTGGTACTTATATTTGTGATCTTACACAAGTTATTTTATCTTGCCAATCTCCATTTCCTTATCTGTAAAATTTAGCTGATAATAATACTCCTATCATAGAGCTGTTGTGAGAATTTACACACTGTGACCAGTGCAAGCTTTCAGAGAAACTCTAAGGCATTTTTGAGGCTTGCAGACACATTAAAATAGACAACCTGCCATCTAGATTGATATTTTATTCCTGGAATGGATAAGCCATATGGACAACAGAGCATGAATGTGTCTGAAACAGGAGGGAAGGAGGCAAGGCACAACCTTTAAGAGAAATATATAGCTATAGGACATGACACAGACTGATTAGAACCAAACAAGGTGGCAGAAGATTCAGCTTCTGGGGACCTTGAGTCTCATTATAGGCTCACTGTAATACATGAGCATATAAATTACATACCAACACCATGACAGTTCTGAGGCCAACCATAAAAGGTCAAAAAGTGAATGGTGGCCCAATTCCTAAAAATTATTGCCCCTTCCCCTAGGTTATTGGAATAATCCTCCCACTCACTGGCTTATCAAATTTCCCAGCCCATGAAAACTGGCTATGCCATATTTCAAGGCTCTCTCACCTCTGAGACGGCCCATGCTGTTTCTTTCTAAATAAATCCCCTTTTTACCTATCACTTCATCTCCAAATTCTTTTGCAACAAAGCAAGAACCTGAAATTCATCAGGAACATTGCCAGTCTTGCTTCAAAATGGATATTCTAAGAAACGCTTATACAAGAAAGCTAAAAACCTTTCATTTTGCCACTGTGTCTATTCTAGTTGATTTCACAAATGCTTATCTTTGAGGACTTTTCTTCTCTCTTTAGTTCCTTAATAGAGGCCTTAGAGCTTGAGCCTTCACTCAACTCCAGGTTCTCAGTGCTCAGAACTAGTATAGATCTTATACATCCACTGGGGAGGAATGGTGACACATTTCAGGATTAATGGTTTGTTTAACAGTAGCAGAAACTGCATAGAAATTCGGCAGTAAGTTTTTAAAATTTTGGATCAACTGTGACAATAAACCCCTATACTTTTCAGAGAATATTTAACCTTAATACTTTGTTGTTGTTGTTCAGTTGCTAAGTAGTGTCTGACTCTCTGTGACCCCATGGACTGCAGCACACCAGCCTTAATACCATAATACCACCCTAATAAGGATTGCCCACCCTGTGATAAACAATGACTATGTGGCAGCTATTACTTTTGTGATGATGATGATGAAGGATAGATGACCAGCTGAAGTGTTGTTAAAGATTATTCAGATTTCTTGAGGTATTCATAAAGAATCAAAATAGAAAAGTCAAACTGGAAAAATATGTTTGTATCCATTTACTCTGAATACATAAAATGAGTGATATCTATGGTTGCTATTAATATTTATGCCTCAATATTCATTCTCCTCTTCTTTCTCTTGGTTATAGGACTCCCTGACTTTAGATTCAGCCAACTCTGTAGCTAGGTTAGGTCATGTGACTATCTGGTCAAGGACTAGAGTATGAATGGCAAGTACGGCCTCCGGGTGACATTCTTGAGAGGAAACTGCTTGCCCTTCACTTTTTTGTTCCTTTTCTCATGAGAATTAACTGTCAACTATGTGAACAAGGAAAGCAAAGGTAAAGAACCCTAAGGACTTGGATGGCCTTGTAGGGCAAAGCCACTAATAGCCAAGCTACCTCCAGACTCTTACATGCGAGAGCACTAATTTCCTTTCAGCCACTATATTTTTGAGTCTCTTCATCATTAATGACAAGATACTGTAATACAGGAAATAAAATGCCTGGTATGGTGCCAATCAACTATAAAATAACACATTTTAAAAAGATTAAAATATACCATTAAAGATGGTGTCTAAAATGTGACTACAATTAACTTCTAATTTTCTGGTACAGAAATCATCACATTTGCCTAATGTGCATATCTATTGTTCGAATTTCACACATTCAAAGTTATTTCACTTTTGAGTGAATACTTTGTGAGTGAAAGTAGGGGATTCTCAAATATGTTTTAGAGATTCACTTTTTTTTTTTTTTTTTTTAGTATTGTGGCTCTCTTGGCCCTCAGAAATCAGATCACAGGGTATTTGTCTTAGCACCAGCACCAACAGGACTCTTATTTATTTACCCAGACAGGGCATGGCGTCTGCTCCCTCATGAAGTATGCTGGATGTTTAGGAAGGGTTTCAAGTAGAGTAATGCAATGATGGCCACAGTGCTGAAGCTACAGGGGAGCTAAATGCAAAGTTAAAAAGAGAAAAAGTACTTTTCTGTTGACAAAGAAGGCCATGTTTCTTTTGTTAGTTTATTACCAACACTCCTATGCCAGCACCTGGTCTTTTCTTCACTTTGCTTTGACATTGAATGTATTGAATCCACCAAAGGATTCAGCCTGTATTATTCTGACACTTTTTTCATCTCCTAAGGTCTCTAAATGTACACATGATATTACGTCCTCTGAAATGCAACTGACCAGATATTTCCCCCTGTAATCAAAAAATCCCTGAGTTTGTATTTCCATAGATGGAAAACTGTCAACTGAATTAATGACAGGTGGACTTCAAAAGGTCACAAACTGAGAAGTCTGGCTTTTGGTTCTACCTCTGCTATGCATAATTATGTGACTTTGGTCTAGTCACATAGTCAATCTGGGTCCTAATCTTTAAATGAAAGAACAGAACTACATGGTTTCCTAATGGCCATATTCTGTGATTCTACAAATACATATGTCATACTGCAACTGCTAAGTCACTTCAGTCGTGTCTGACTCTGTGCGACCCCATAGACGGCAGCCCACCAGGCTCCCCCGTTCCTGGGATTCTCCAGGCAAGAACACTGGAGTGGGTTGCCATTTCCTTCTCCAATGCATGAAAGGGAAAAGTGAAAGTGAAGTCGCTCAGTCGTGTCCGACTCCTAGGGACCCCATGGACTACAGCCCACCAGGCTCCTCTGCCCATGGGATTTTCCAGGCAAGAGCACTGGAGTGGGGTGCCATTGCCTTCTCCAACATATGTCATAAGGGGATTCTATTCACATGGATTTAAAATTTTTGTTTCAGCATATTTAGCTCATGAAGTACATATGTAAAGGCAGAATTCATTGGAGAGAGTGTATGTATTGCATGTTTGAATATGATTTAAAATGAATATTGCATAATTATGAGAGTTTAAAAATATTAAAAAAACTTTTATTGAGTAACTTCTAAGTGCTAAAGATGGTCTTCCCTGGCGGCTCAGACAGGAGACCTGAGTTCAATCCTTGAGTTGGGAAGATTCCCTGGAGAAAGGAATGACACTCCACTCTGGTATTCTTGCCTGGAGAATTCCATGGACAGAAGAGCCTGGTGGTCTGCAGTCCATGGGGTCGCAAAAGAGTCAGACATGACTGAGCAACTAACATTTCAATGTTTATCTTTTGTTAATGGTTTTTTTTTATGATGACAGGACTTACAGGCAATTCTTTTTTTTTTTTCATGTGTTTAAAAACCCACTCACAAAAAATAAACATTGAAGCTGCCTGTAATCCTGTCTCACAAGAGATGAACTAAGGGCAAAAGCTCTCCACATCCCTTTCCCTGTAGAAAAATGTCATTAATCTCTCCATTAATGACTTCAATAAAAGGATGTCAAAGGAGCAATTCAATAACACTCAACTTGCATTAATTTGAGATCTACATAAGAGGGGTTAGAATAAAGTGGCTGCACAGAATTATTAGAAAACTGGAAAATATGTTAGTACTGTAGCAAGTTCAAAACCATTTCAGAGATGAATAAAAAACTGCTGGAAAAAAAGGGAAAAATGACAAAATTTGTCCTGAAAACCTTTTATTTTGAGATCTTCAGTTATGCTACATGATGAATATGGAAAGCATTATTCTCCTGGTTAATATTCCCTGCAGCAAACCAGAGATGACAATGTATTGTTTATTCTCTAGAGAAAGAAGCCAGCCAGACAGTTAGAACTGGGAAGATTTGCCTTTTCTGAACTAGTTTCCATTTGTTTGTTTTTGGTGCTGCTAGCAAAGCTCATACTGTGAGGTGAAATCAGGTACCTGGGTTGTTCTAATCATGTATGGTAAGATCCTGGCATAGAAATGGTTGTCATGAAGGGAGTTGACACTCCTAGGTCTCTGGAGAGAGAAGATACAGCAGGTGCCACACAGGAAATAAAAGGAAGAAGGCAAAATGCAGGCAAGAATCTTCATTGTGGTTTCTGAGGGAATAAACAAGTGAGGTGGGGTGAGCAGGTTTAAGTTTGGCTGGTATGAGGCATTTCAGCAGGCTGCTGGGGACAGGGACTGGTTGTCTGGTCCCTGGCCCTGGGGTGACAGGGCAGGGTATCCCTGAGTGTGAGAACCCTTTAGAGAAAGTGGTGGGGGTGGGGCTGGGCTCTGGATTGGTTGGTTTGCATGTGAAAGACACATTGTTAGTTCAATCGCTCAGTCGTGTCCTACTCTTTGCAACCCCATGAACCACAGCATGCCAGGCCTCCCTGTCCATCACCAAATCCCGGAGTCCACCCAAACCCACGTCCATTGAGTCAGTGATGCCATCCAACCATCTCATCCTCTGCCATCCCCTTCTTCTCCTGCCGTCAATCTTTCCCAGTGTCAAGGTCTTTTCCAATGAGTCAGCTCTTAGCATCAGGTGGCCAAAGTATTGGAGCTTCAGCTTCAACATCAGTCATCCATTGAACATCCAGGACTGATCTCCTTTAGGATGGACTAGTTGGATCTTCTTACAGTCCAAGGGACTCTCAGGAGTCTTCTCCAACACCACAGTTCAAAAGCATCAATTCTTTGGTGCTCAGCTTTCTTCACAGTCCAACTCTCATATCCATACATGACTACTGGAAAAACAATAGCCTTGACTACACAGACCTTTGTTGGCAAAGTAATGTCTCTGCTTTTTAATATGCTGTCTAGGTTGGTCATAACTTTCCTTCCAAGGAGTAAGTGTCTTTTAGTTTCATGGCTACAATTACCATCTACAGTGATTTTGGAGCCCAGAAAAATAAAGTCAGCCACTGTTTCCCCATCTATTTGCCATGAACTGATGGGCCCGGATGCCATGATCTTAGTTTTCTGAATGTTGAGCTTTAAGCCAACTTTTTCACTCTCCACTTTCACTTTCATCAAGAGGCTCCTTAGTTCTTCTTCACTTTCAGCCATAAGGATGGTGTCATCTGCATATCTGAGGTTATTGATATTTCTCCCGGCAATCTTGATTCCAGCTTGTGCTTCATCCAGCCCAGCATTTCTCATGTACTCTGCATATAAGTTAAATAAGCAGGGTCACAATATACAGCCTTGACGAACTCCTTTTCCTATTTGGAACCAGTCTGTTGTTCCATGTCCAGTTCTAACTCTTGCTTCCTGACCTGCATACAGATTTCTCAAGAGGCAGGTCAGGTGGTCTGGTATTCCCATCTCTTTCAGACTTTTCCACAGTTTATTGTGATCCACAGAGTCAAAGGCTTTGGCATAGTCAATAAAGTAGAAATAGATGTTTTTCTGGAACTCTCTTGCTTTTTCCATGATCCAGCACATGTTGGCAATTTGATTTCTGGTTCCTCTGCCTTTTTTAAAACCAGCTTGAACATCTGGAAGTTCACGGTTGACATATTGCTGAAGCCTGGCTTGGAGAATTTTGAGCATTACTTTACTAGCGTGGGAGATGAATGCAATTGTGCAGTAGTTTGAGCATTCTTTGGCATTGCCTTTCTTTGGGATTAGAATGAAAACTGACCTCTTCCAGTTCTGTGGCCACTGCTGAGTTTTCCAAATTTGTTGGCATATTGAGTGCAGCACTGTCACAACAACATCTTTCAGGATTTGGAATAGCTCAATTGGAATTCCATCACCTCCACTAGCTTTGTTTGTAGTGATGCTAGTGGAGGTGAATTACTTGCTATCTCTAGAAATTAACTATCTCTGGGAAGGGCAGTCTTTCTGGTTCAGTAAGATCTCAGATGTCAAATATCAAAATACAGAAAGTAGAAAATATGATAATTACACAGAAACATGTCATAGTTAATAACTGAAAAATAAAAAAAATACAGCCGAAATTCATACTGAAAATAAACAAAACTCTGAAAAACACTGAAGTTTTCATCAGTATGTAGAAGTCATAGTGTGTTAGCCGCTCAGTCATGTCCAACTCATGGACTGTAGCCCACCAGGCTTCTCTGTCCATGGGATTCTCCAGGCAAGAATACTAGAGTGGGTAGTCAGTCATTCCCTTCTTCAGGAGATCTTCCCGACCCAGGGATAGAACCCTGGTCTCCTACCTTGCATGTGGATCCTTTATCATCTGAGTTACCAGGGAAACCCATGTGGAAGTCATAGTTTCATTTTAACTGCAAGTTTACTTTCTTAAATACCATTTGAAGTAGTTCTTGTATAACTACTACAAAACTTTTATTTATACTTTTCTTATATCATTTGTTACATTCACAAATGTATAAAATGGCATGATATCTGCCTAAAGGCAACTTGTTTAAAAATTAACTATTGGATATCCCTGGTTGTCCGGTGGTTAAGATTCTGAACTTCCAATGTAGAAGGCATAGGTTTGACCTTGGTCAGGTAAGTTTTGCACACTGCATGTTATAGCCAAAAAACCCTAAGAACAACCCTAACTACTATGTACATTTAAAAAATCTTTGTGCAAGTGCTCAGTAGTGTCCGACTCTTTGTGACCCCATGGAGTATAGCCCACTAGGCTCCTCTGTCCATGGGATTCTCCAGGTAAGAATACTGGACTGGGTTTCCAGCCCTCCTTCAGGAGATCTTCCTGACCCAGGGATCAAACCGGCATCTCTTATGCCTCCTGCATTGGCAGGCAGGGTTCTTTACCACTAGCGCTACCTGGGAAGTACCTTTCTACTTGACTGCTCAATATTAAATATCTCAAGCTTAATGTGTCTAAAATGGATCTCTATCTTTCCACTCTCCAATCCGTGCACACACCATCACCAAATCTTCTACTTCAGTATGCTTGTACAGATTGGTTGATGCTTCTCTATTCTATACATCAAATTAGTTAAGAGTCCCCTCTTTCTCTCACATTCCACATCTAATACATAAGGAAATTCTTCTGGACAGCCCTGTCCAGCTTTTGCTGCTCCTTTTTTTTCTGATTGCAAGTTTGGGAGCCTGAAGGTGGATTTTAAATTTCTATTAGTTAAATACTGTTTTAGTCAGAGTTCATAATCTCTTTGGCAATATGATTTCCTCAAAATTTTAGAAGGCTCTTGATCTACTTTTTATGCTGAAATTTCTTATTGATTTTTGCAACTTTTACATTTGTTCCTTTAGTTTATTAGTCATAATTATCCTAAAAATGGCTGTAACATTTGGGTCATTTCTGAATCTTTTTTTCATTGATTGTTTTATCTCTACTCAGTGGATTGTTTTTCTTGCTAGTTAGACTTATAATTTTGTATTGACTGCTGGATATCATGTGTAAGGCAGTAGAGACTAAAATAAACAGTGTTGAGTCCTGGAGATGGGAATACCTCCTCTGTCAGACTTTTAGTGTAGGGTTGAATCAATATAGTCAGGAGTTGAATTGGTTTGGGGTGTTGTTTTGCTTTTGTTTTCTTCAGTGTACCTCAGGCTTAAAATTCTTTTAACAGTTGGGCTACTATTCCCTTATGCTTGGAAGGAGATACAGAGGGCTTAAGAGTTTCTCTCATGGTTTTGCTCCTCACTCACCTTTCAGTCTCTGCCCACATTCCTGCCCCTTACCCAGTGGTAGGGAGGAGCTCCTGGGGTCCTGTTGAGCCTTATTCTTTGGCAGGTCCTGCATAGTTGGGCCTGGGAGGTGGAACTCTCTCTGTTTTTTTTTGTTTTTTTTTTTAATAAACTTTGGATGCTTTGTAATTTTGCATTTCATATATTATCTAGTTTCACATTCTCACAGGATCAGCAATCACAACAGCCACCTCCTCTCCCAAGCCTGAAAATGGCAAGAAAGCCACAGATGCAACTAAAAAGCAAAGCACGAATGTGCTCACAAAACAGAAAAAAATTGCACAAATTTTCCTTCATTTTTCTTAAAGTAAAAGCTGACAGTAAGACTCACTGCTGGAGAACAAAACCCTTTTCTTCTTCACACCTCAAACCAAATGTTAAACTTATCTGAGGGGTTTCCCTGATGGTCCAGCGGTTAGGACTCCATGCTATCACTGCCGAGGGCCTGGGTCAGGGAAGCAAGATCCCACAGGACTCATGATACAGCAAAAACAAACAAAACCTTCTAAAACCCTTATCTGAATAGCTTATCTGACAGACATACAAGAGCTCCTTAATAATTAATTGCACAAACATGAAAAATTCTTTATGGTTCATAAATCTTTCATTACAAAAGGTATAAAGTACTTTACTTCTTGGTTGGTTTTGAATTTTGGAAAGAATGAGGGGTCACGGCAGGGGTGGAGTGCCCTGTGAAGAGGTAAACAAATGGGCAGAGCAAGGGTTTCCTTCAAGAGTATTGGCCTGTCTGAGGAGGAAGTGGAGGACCCTGATTTGAAATGATAAAGAAAATATTCTTTATAGGGTGGTCTTCCTGTTCAGCCTGGAAGTGTGTGTGGTAGTGGGGAGTGCTGGTCTCCAGGGCAAAACAGGCTGCAGGGCTTTTTAGTTCTTCACTTTCTGCCAGAAGGGTGGTGTCATCTGCATTTCTGAGGTTATTGATATTTCTCCTGGCAATCTTGATTCCAGCTTGTGCTTCTTCCAGTCCAGTGTTTCTCATGATGTATATCAGTTAAATAAGCAGTGTGACAACATACAGCCTTGATGTACTCCTTTTCCTATTTGGAACCAGTCTGTTGTTCCATGTCCAGTTCTAACTGTTGCTTCCTGACCTGCATACAGATTTCTCAAGAGGCAGGTCAGGTGGTCTGGTATTCCCACCTCCTTCAGAATTCTCCACAGTTTATTGTGATCCACAGAGTCAAAGGCTTTGGCATAGTCAATAAAGCAGAAATAGATGTTTTTCTGGAACTCTCTTGCTTTTTCCATGATTCAGTGCATGTTGGCAATCTGATCTCTGGTTCCTCTGCCTTTTCTAAATCCCACTTGAACATCTGAAAGTTCAGAGTTCACATATTGCTGAAGCCTGGCTTGGAGAATTTTGAGCATTACTTTACTAGTGTGTGAGATGAGTGCAATTGTATAGTAATTTGAGCATTGTTTGGCATTACCTTTCTTTGGGATTGGAATTAAAACTGACCTTTTCCAGTCCGGTAGCCACTGCTGGGCTTTCCAAATTTGCCAGCATTCTGAGTGCAGCACTTTCACAACATCATCTTTCAGGATTTGAAATTGCTTAACTGGAATTCCATTACCTCCTCTAGCTTTATTCGTAGTGATGCTTCCTAAGGCCCACTTGACTTCATATTCCAGGATGTCTGGCTCTAGGTGAGTGTGAGTGATCACACCATCATGATTATCTGGGTTGTGAAGCTCTTTTTTGTACAGTTCTTGTGTGTATTCTTGCCACCTTTTCTTAATATCTTCTGCTTCTGTTACCATTAACATACCATTTTGTCCATACCATTTCTGTCCTTTATTGAGCCCATCTTTGCATGAAATGTTCCCTTGGTATCACTGCAGATGGTGATTGCAGCCAAGAAATTAAAAGACACTTACTCCTTGGAAGGAAAGTTATGACCAACATAGACAGCATATTATAAAGCAGAGACATTACTTTGCCAACTAAGGTCCATCTAGTCAAAACTATGGCTTTTCCAGTAGTCATGTATGGATGTGAGAGTTGGACTATAAAGAAAGCTGAGCACCGAAGAATTGATGCTTTTGAACTGTGGTATTGGAGAAGACTCTTAAGGATGCCTTGGACTGCAAGGGGATCCAACCAGTCCATCCTAAAGGAGATCAGTCCTGGGTGTTCATTGGAAGGACTGATGCTGAAGCTGAAACTCCAATACTTTGGCCACCTGATGCTAAGAGCTGACTCATTTGAAAAGACCCTAATGCTGGGAGGAGAAGGGGACAACAGAGGATGAGATGGTTGGATGGCATCACTGACTCATTGGACATGGGTTTGGGTGGACTCGGGAGTTGGTGCTGGACAGGGAGGCCTGGCGTGCTGCAGTTCATGGGATCGCAAAGAGTCGGACATGACTGAGTGACTGAACTGAACTGAACTGAAACAATCATACTAGGAAACATATTTTTACTGACTGAAAATGTGAAAGTATCATGCAGATTATTATGTGATATTTTAAGAGACAGAATATCTTTTAGAAGAGAAATGTTCTGTCTAGAAACAAAAATGCTTTAAAAATCTTTGTATAATTACGTGAATTTCAATAAGTATTCTCTATATTCTGAAAATACTGTAGGATCTAGTAATCTTGGCAGTGACTTAGGGCAAAAGGCCAAGGTCAGAGGCAGTACAGGAGTACATTTGATAGAATTATTTATAGTGAGTCAGATTTTCATTCCTTGTACTTCTAAAGAAATTATTCTTCTCGAAATTTGAGAATGGGCCAAACAGTTTGCAAGTTTACTTTTGTATTACTTGCTTGGCAAATGGAATAACTTTTCCTAAGGAAGCCTAATGATAAAATGTTCTATGTCTAGGATACTTGGGTCCACAAATTGGACAGAATATACTGGCTTCTCTTCTTCAGTGAGGCGGGAGAGTGGGATGGGAGCTCAGGAATCAGAACAAAATAGATTTAGACAAACCTGGACCTGAATCCCACTTTGGCAATTTCTAGCTTTGTAACACTGTGGGAGCTATTTAATACCTATTTTTATTTTCTTTATCAGTAATATAAGAATAATATGGTCTCTTCATGAGTTTAAATGAAGATTAAATGAAGTATTTAGTGTAGTGTATTTTACTTGAAAGCTCAATAAAAAATACTATTATTGTTAGCTCTGTTACCATAAAAATCTGACAGGCTGGTATTCTCTCTGGATAATTTAGATTGAATTGCTTATAATTTATTCTGGAAATGAACTTGATACACTGAAATTCTGTTATGAACACATGGATTTACTATCATTATCAACTAGAAATGCTATAATCTTAAACAACCAACTGTGCAAATTACAATTATAAGAGTAATAATAAGAAGTGTCAGTTACTAGGAATAGTAAACAGAAAACCTGAAGCCACATCCTTGACCCAGTGAAGAGGTGGGGTTGTGTTGGGTAGGAAGGGCCATGTTCCTTCTTCAAAACATATCACTGTTGTGTGCGAACCTTATGCAAGACTGAAATCACTCTCTTTGCTTGAAGGCCTGATGAGTCTGTAGTTTTTCAAATCCAATTATAAAATCATGAAACTATTATTCAGTAGCTTCCCAGGTGGCTCAGTGGTAAAGAATCTGCCTACCAATGCAGGAGACATGGGCTCAATCCCTGCCCTGGAGAAGGTAATGGTAACCCACTCCAATATTCTTGCCTGGAGAATCCCATGGACAGAGGAGCCTGGCAGGGTGTAGTCCATGGGGGTCATGAAAGAGTTGGACATGACTGGTGACTAAACAACAAAACAAACAAACAAAAAAAATTCAGTAGGACAAACACTTGACGGTTTCAATTTTTTATCTGCTTTGTTGTGATTTATGTTGAATCATTCCTTCCTTAAGTAAAAGAGGAGTAACATCATGGGTAACAAAATAGATGAACTAGCCTTTAGTCCTTGGAACCATCTTTGACTTCTGATGTGACTCTGGCAAGTGGTCGTATGACTCAGTTTCCTTCTCCATTGAGCTTTGATTATAAAAATGTGATTTTAAAGCTGTGATTATAAAATTCCTCAAGTTTCAGGAGCTGTGTGTAAAAACAGAGACACAGTAAATTTTCCTGCTTTCTTTCTCCATCTTTTCTAAGATTTTCACCCATCTTCTTTTGAGATATGTTGAGTTTTACTCAGAGTGTATTCAGGGAGAAAAATAGGACTGGTGAAGAGTTGACTGAAAAATTGTGATGCCCAGTTATCTTAGAGCACTTGCCATTTTCCTTTCCTTCTGCTTGAGTTTCCAAGAAATCAGTCTATTGCTGCCTGTAGTGCTGGTATTGCTGATGCCTGTCATAGGTGACTCAAAAATGCATCCTCAAAATGGACACAACTGAAATTAGCAAAACAAACAAGCAGTAAAAACCTCAAAATTAAACAGAAAGACTCCTGCTCCTTTTTTCCCTTGGAGGTCCCAATTATTACTTTTTTATGCTTTCAACATCTTCCTGAATTGTCAGTAAAACAATTTTTCTTGAGCCCTCACTTTCCCAGGATTTGCACCTGAGAGCTGGGCTGGGGTGCAATGTGACCAAAAGATACCAAGCTGCATTCGAAGTCTGGCACAGAGGCAGGGTTATTGAAACAGCTTTTGAACCTGACCCTTCAACCCCGCCCCTCTGTTTTTAACTGGGAGACTCCTCAGTCCACCTAGTGAAGTATCTTCTTCGTAGACATTTGTCTTGTAGACAAGCCCTAACTGAGCTTCAAAGCACGGGCTACCTGAGCTTAGCCAAGAACCCCAGTTTCATTGCTCTTTTTGTGTCCTTTTTATGACACGAAATAGGTGTTAGAACATGTAATAATCACTAACATAGACAGTCTGGCTCTACACAGGTGGAGTCTGCAAAATGTATAGATGACTCAGATCAGATGTTCACTTCTGTTCAACTATCTCAGCACCATGTAAGAACTCCAGAATCAGGATCCAGTTCCAGAGGAAAAAAAAAAAGGGAGGATCTGGAGTTGACTGAGATTAAATCTTTATTACCTGATGGAGTGAGAGACTTAAATAAAAGTTAGTGTGAGTTATAGAAAAACATAGATAGGCTTAAGGGAGAGTCTGGTCGTTACGTTGACAAGAACTCAGCTCCTCTTCCCTTAAGCCTCAGGTCTAGGCTATCTGCCTTTCAAAAGTTCTAATGGCTGCTGGCTTCCATGGGAAGCTGGGGAGAAGTTAGGTCTCAGGCTCCGCTGAGATTCTAGCAGAGGGAAATTAGTCCAATGCTTTTTCCCTTCTGGGAAGGGCAGCAGCATCAGTGAATACTGGGAGATTCTGGGAGGTCAGAGATCTGTAAATCTCCGGAGAGAAGACAATGTTGGCTCAGATCCTCTTACCTTCACAAGGTGAAGCAGAAGCTGTGCAAGAAGACTGGATCTCCCTGTTCTGCAGGCTGAGGGAGATCTGAGAGCAGGGAGGGAGTTTTCTTCAAGACCAGCAGCAGGGTCTGGCAGGCTCTTATAGTTAGCTTCATCTTTCATGATTCTTGTCATTTAGCATCTGAACTCCAAGGAGTTCACATAGAAAAGTAACCTACCCGGGACTTCCTGGAGTCCTGTGGTTAAGAATCCACCTTCCAATGCAGGAAATGTGGATTCAATACTCAGTCTGGGAACTAAAATGCCACATGCTGTGGGGCAAACAAGCCCATGCATTGCAACTGGAGCAGTGAAGACCTGGTGCAGCTAAAAAAAAAAAAAAAAAGAAAGAAAGAAAAAAAAAAATCCACCCAATAGCTGAGAGAAAAGCAGTCATCAGAATAAACACAGCACTGATAGAGTGCTATTGAAGATGATGTGACATTTTGAACTAAGATTCAAGACTAGAATAAAAAATTCTTTCTGGAATTGAAAACGTGACTTTTAAAACAAAAAATTCAGGAGAAGAACTGAGGGAGAAGATAGTCTCTGTTAAAATCTGAATCAATGGTCTGAAATATCAAGTGCTAAGAAATATCTCAAAGAATAAGGCAAAGCAAAGTGAATCTCAAAAGGAAATGGAAGTCTGGTCCAAGGGATCTAAAACCTATGGAATTTCAAAGGGAGAAGAAAGAACAAATTTAAAATTTGTTCTTATTAAAACTTCCCTATTTTAAGACCTAAGTCTTCTCAAATTCCTGAATTCTAATAATATAGGGGAAAATCTGACAAGTTTCCTAGCTCTTTTGATGAAATTGTCTAAAAAAAAAAAAAAAAAAATCCAAAAAACAAAAACACACCAGACTTCTTAGTAATAATGGAAGCTATAAAAAAGAGTGAATGAGTATCTATAGATTTTTCTCAGAATAGGAACACAACCAAGGAATTTAATACCTGGACATGCATGAGAGTAGATATTTGAAGATAATAAAAAAAGAGTTTACTGCTTATGTACTACATCAGAGACAAATCTACAAAAAAAGGCTTTCACTACACAAGACACAGACCAAAATAGAGATCTCAAGATGGAAAAAGATGAAGAGAAAAATAGAACTGGAGTATAGGAGAGAAAAAATGTTGAAGAGAAAGAAAGTGAAAGTATTGTTCTAAAAAACTGACCTTACCGAAGTGGAAAAGGGGGAAATATATAGAGCCTTGGTAAGGAAAATAATATCTTGCTGTCATATAATAGTCCAGTAGTACTATCTGATTATGAGAAAAAGAGAAGGAAAGACAATTATTTATGAAAAAAATTACAAAGAGGCATAACTTGCATTAAACAAGGGGAAAATGAATGAATAAAACGTGATCAGACAAGCAAGCATAAAATGATAATGGGTTCCCCTTATTTCACTTATCATAGTGTGGTCTGATCAGTTCAGTTCAGTCGCTCAGTTGTGTCCGACTCTGCGTGACCCCATGAATCGCAGCATGCCAGGCCTCCCTGTCCATCACCAACTCCGGAGTTCACTCAGACTCACGTCCATTGAGTCAGTGATGCCATCCAGCCATCACATCCTCTGTCGTCCCCTTCTCCTCCTGCCCCCAATCCCTCCCAGCATCAGAGTCTTTTCCAATGAGTCAACTCTTCGCATGAGGTGGCCAAAGTACTGGAGTTTCAGCTTTAGCATCGTTCCTTCCAAAGAAATCCCAGGGCTGATCTCCTTCAGAATGGACTGGTTGGATCTCTTTGCAGTCCAAGGGACTCTCAAGAGTCTTCTTCAACACCACAGTTCAAAAGCATCAATTTTTCGGCACTCAGCCTTCTTCACAGTCCAACTCTCACATCCATACATGACCACTGGAAAAACCATAGCCTTGACTAGACGGACCTTTGTTGGCCAAGTAATGTCTCTGCTTTTGAATATGCTATCTAGGTTGGTCATAACTTTCCTTCCAAGGAGTAAGCGTCTTTTAATTTCATGGCTGCAGTCACCATCTGCAGTGATTTTGGAGCCCCGAAAAATAAAGTCAGCCACTGTTTCCACTGTTTCCCCATTTATTAGAGCATATTTCCCATAAAGTGATGGGACCGGATGCCATGATCTTCATTTTCTGAATGTTGGCTTTAAGCCAACTTTTTCACTCTCCACTTTCACTTTCATCAAGAGGCTTTTTAGTTCCTCTTCACTTTCTGCCATAAGGGTGGTGTCATCTGTATATCTGAGGGTACTGATATTTCTCCTGGCAATCCTGATTCCAGCTTGTGTTTCTTCCAGTCCAGCATTTCTCATGATGTACTCTTCATATAAGTTAAATAAGCATGGTGATAATATACAGCCTTGATGTACTCCTTTTCCTATTTGGAACCAGTCTGTTGTTCCATGTCCAGTTCTAACTCTTGCTTCCTGACCTGCATACACATTTCTCAAGAGGCAGGTCAGGTGGTCTGGTATTCCCATCTCTTTCAGAATTTTCCACAGTTTATTGTGATCCACACAGTCAAAGGCTTTGGCATAGTCAATAAAGCAGAAATAGATGTTTTTCTGGAACTCTCTTGCTTTTTCCATGTACCAGCGCATGTTGGCAATTTCATCTCTGATTCCTCTGCCTTTTCTAAAACCAGCCTGAACATCAGGAAGTTCATGGTTCATGTATTGCTGAAGCCTGGCTTGGAGAATTTTGAGCATTACTTTACTAGCATGTGAGATGAGTGCAATTGTGCAGTAGTTTGAGCATTCTTTTGCATTGCCTTTCTTTGGGATTGGAATGAAAACTGACCTTTAAAAAAAAAAAAAAAAAGAAAACTGACCTTTTCCAGTCCTGTGGCCACTGCTGAGTTTTCCAGATTTGCTGGTGTATAGAGCGCAGCACTTTCACAACATCATCTTTCAGGATTTGGAATAGCTCAACTGGAATTCCATCACTTAGACTAGCTTTGTTCGTAGTGATGCTTTCTAAGGCCCACTTGACTTCACATTTCAGGATGTCTGGCTCTAGATGAGTGATCACACCATTGTGATTATCTGGGTCATGAAGATATTTTTTGTACAGGTCTTCTGTGTATTCTTGCCACCTCTTCTTAATATCTTTTGCTTCTGTTAGGTCCACACCATTTCTGTTCTTTATTGAGCCCATCTTTGCATGAAATGTCCCCTTGGAATCTCTAATTTTCTTGAAGAGATCTCTAGTCTTTCCCATTCTGTTCTTTTCCTCTGTTTCTTTGCACTGATCGCTGAGGAAGGCTTTCTTATCTCTTCTTCCTATTCTTTGGAACTCTGCATTCAGATGCTTGTATCTTTCCTTTTCTCCTTTGCTTTTCGCTTCTCTTCTTTTCACAGCTATTTGTAAGGCCTCCCCAGACAGCCATTTTGCTTTTTTGCATTTCTTTTCCATGGGGATGGTCTTGATCCCTGTCTCCTGTACAATGTCACGAACCTCACTCCATAGTTCATCAGGCACTCCATCTATCAGATCTAGGCCCTTAAATCTATTTCTCACTTCCACTGTATAATCATAAGGGATTTGATTTAGGTCATACCTGAATGGTCTAGTGGTTTTGCCTACTTTCTTCAATTTAAGTCTGAATTTGGCAATAAGGAGTTCATGATCTGAGCCACAGTCAGCTCCCGGTCTTGTCTTTGCTGACTCTATAGAGCTTCTCTATCTTTGGCTGCAAAGAATATAATCAGTCTGATTTCGGTGTTGACCATCTGGTGATGTCCATGTGTAGAGTCTTCTCTTGTGTTGTTGAAAGAGGGTGTTTGCTATGACCAGTGCATTTTCTTGGCAAAACTCTATTAGTCTTTGCCCTGCTCCATTCTGTATTCAAGGCCAAATCTGCCTGTTACTCCAGGTGTTTCTTGACTTCCTACTTTTGCATTCCAGTCCCTTATAATGAAAAGGACATCTTTTTTGGGTGTTAGTTCTAAAAGGTCTTGTAGGTCTTCATAGAACCATTCAACTTCAGCTTCTTCAGCATTACTGATTGGGGCATAGACTTGGATTACTGTGATATTGAATGGTTTGCCTTGGAAACAAACAGATCATTCTGTTGTTTTTGAGATTACATCCAAGTACTGCATTTTGAACTCTTTTGTTGACCATGATGGCTACTCCATTTCTTCTTAGGGATTCCTGCCCACAGTAGTAGATATAATGGTCATCTAAGTAAGTAAAAAATAAGATGGAAAGAATAAACTGATGCATGTCAAGCATTACATAAAATGTGATAGGACTCAAATTCTCTTATTTAAAAGTCTGTTATAGTTTTTTTAAAACAAGAGCAGATATTTGCTTTTTGCAAAATACATATTTAAAATACAGTAATAAAAGGTAAAAAAAGAACCATGAAAACCAAAACCAAACAAAACACTGGAAATGGATAGAAAGACATCAAGAGAGGCACCATTAATAGCAAACTGGAATAGAAGGTTAAAAACACCAAAGAGGATAAGGACACAGATTACCAATTGATTAAATGCACTGTTTCCATTAAATAAAATAGATTATATACACAAACAATAATTTTAGGCTTACAAGAGGACATTTATTTCTATAAAAGAACACAATAAAAACCCAACTGTACTGAATTTTTCAGTATATTTCCAAGAATTGAAATAATTTGATGGATTTCCCTCTCCCCCAAAAAAGCTATAGAGGGGAGACAGAGGAAATAAATAATGCAATTTATAAACTTGATTTGACATAGAAATATAGAACGTTTTATTTCTTGAATAGGATCTTTCTAGAACCCTTTTTATAAAGGCGCTAATCCCAATCATGAGGAATTCACCACAATAACTGAAGCATTCTCCAAAGACTCCACATCCTAAGACCATCATCTTTTCGCGGTTAAGATTTTAATGTATGAATTTGGAAGGGGACATAAACATTTAGATGATAGAAAAGACAATATGGAAATTCCTAAAAGCAATGCAAAACAAACACTTTGTACTAAAATAATAGGGAACAGCAAAACTGAACTCAGAGGTATGGAAGCAGAAAGGTAAAAATAAAAGAACTAAATATTCATCTTAATGAATACAGATAAGAACAACATCAATAAAAACAAAACCAAAGAAACTTTTAAGAAAGAACTAATATTGGTAAAAGCTGAAATTATTAAAATAGATAAAATAGCAGAAAAGAATAACAAATTCAAAGATCTATTCTTTTAAAAAAGACCAATAAAATAGATAAATTCCATTTGAGCATGATAAGAAAAGAGAATACAATAAAAATTAGACAAGATTAACAATGTGAAAGTAGGAAAGAATTTTTAAAAATTCCAAGCGTATACACTGACTAGAATAGTATTTAAAAGAAAAAAAAAAAACCTAGAAGGCTTTTTTTCCTAGGAAATATACCTGATCACAAATGAGATAGAAGTGAAAACTTGAATAGACCAATTATTATAGATGAGATTATAAAAGTGATAAATGATCTACTATCAAAAGAGGCATTAGGCAGATGGATTCACATGTGAATTTTTAATCTAACCATTAAAGAATAGATAATTTTCAATACTGTTTAAACTATTGTGGGTCTTAGTAAACGGCCGAAAGTTTTTTGTGTGTGTGTGAGACCAGTTAATTGTACGTGAACACCTCCAATACCAGAGCTAAAGAAGGAGTGCAACAACAACAAAAGCGCAGGCCGATTTCATCTATGACTATGAAGCCAAATGTTTAAATAATATATTGAGGAACCTAATAGAGGAATGAATCGAACAAGTAGTACACTATGATAAAACAGTCTTTATTAGAGGAATGAAAGGGCAGTTCAGTTCCAGGAATTTTATCAACTAATTGATTACATTAAAATTAAAAATTAAAGGGAAAAAATACCAACTATTATCAATATGTGGTGATAAGATATCAGATAAAGGTCAAGTGATCAATGCCAAAGGAAACTTCAATAAGAATAGAGGGGAATTACTTATATAATAAAAATAAGTCCACTAACAAACATTACCTTAAATGGCAAAAAATAAGTTACTTAAAACCAGAAATCAGAAAGGCATCTCTCTAATGACTTGTATTGGTGAGTCTATCAAAGGTAAGTAAAATAAACCAGAATAAATAAAGGGAAAAGAGATAAAGTTCCTGATGCTTATGACTGTTTTTTTTTCTTTTTATTGTTTTTGTTGTTATTAGAAAACCCAAAAGACTCTCATGATAAAAACAAGTTATAAGAGAATCTGATCTGTTGAATATAAAATAAAGTACAGACATAACCAGACTATTTCTGTTCAGGCAAAAGCATCTAAAAAAGAAAATAGGAAGAATATTTGACTCAAAGGACAAATGCTAGAAAATAATTTGGTGAAAGTTTAGTAAGAAAGGTGCAGAACAAACTATAAAAATATTTTTGGGAAATGCATGAAAAAATATAAACAAAACATAAGCAAATGGAAAAGTCTAGCATCATCTTGGATGGCATGACATTGTTACAAATATGTCAGTTCTCCAAAAACTAACACATAAATCTAATTGGACTCTTTATTACACATAAAGTACCCTCTAGTAATTGAAAACAGCCTTAAGTTCCAAGTATTTAATTGTGAATGAGCATAATCTTGAACTTAAGGATTTTTGAAGAATTTTCAGAATGATCAAAACAATAATGATGAAGACACTAAACCATTTAATGAATATATTTCTGTACAATAAATGTGAAGTTATATATAGGAAGAAAGAAAGTCGCTCAGTTGCTCAGTCTTGTCCAATTCTTTGCAACCTGGCAGGCTCCTCTGTCCATAGGATTTTCTAGGCAAGAACACGGGAATACATTTCCTGCTGCTGCTAAGTCGCTTCAGTCGTGTCCGACTCTGTGCAACCCCATAGACAGCAGCCCACCAGGCTCCCCCGTCCCTGGGATTCTCCAGGCAAGAATACTGGAGTGGGTTGCCATTTCCTTCTCCAATGCATGAAAGTGAAAAGTGAAACTGAAGTCGCTCAGTCGTATCCGACTCCTTGCGACCCCATGGACTGCAGCCCACCAGGCTCCTCTGTCCATGGGATTTTCCAGGCAAGAGTAGTTTTAAATACCAGTTTCCCATTTCCTTCACACTAATTGACTGGATTAATGGGCAAGTCTAGGAGACTGAATGTTTTTGTGAGCACCATACTGTTTTAGTTCTGTTGGACTGGTCAAACTTGATTGTGCATTAGAATCATGAATGGTGCTTCAAAATTCCAGGCTTTCACCCTGGAATTCCTGGATGAGTTCCTGCAATTAGAATCTGTAGCCGTCTATGGGGTCGCACAGAGTCGGACATGACTGAAGTGACTTAGCACAGCATAGCAAAAATGTAGAAATCACTGGCCAAGTCTATGCTGCAGTGATCACAGGGCTTTTTTTGTTTGTTTCAGGGCTTTTTTTTTTTCTTTTTCTTTTTCTGAGCATAGAAATCTAAACAGTTGCCCAATGTTCCACTGAAACATTCCATACTCAGTGTTTCCATTGGGAGAATTCTCATTTAAATCCTCTTTGTGAGAAATGATTCATTTCCTTTTAAGAATGGGAGTTGAAAATAGATTTAAAAAATAGAAAATAGATTTTCTGGTGTAGAGAAACATACAATGTGCAACTTGCTTTCTGTTTAGCAGGAGGCAGTATAAGTATGTAGACAGCAATGTTTTATGAATTGGTTTGAGTTTTATGTATTGGTTTGAGTTTGAAACCTGGCTCTGCTTTTTTCCAGTGTGTTACTCACCTTTGGTAAATTAACCATTAAATATCTTTATCTAAAAAATGAGGATAAAAGGAGTACTTTACATGATAATAGTACTTATTTTTAAAATACTAATGATTTTAAAACTGTTAGCTAAAAGCAAATAAACAGAAATAACCATCTTGGAGGAGCTGTTGGGTGGCCATGGCTTCAGAGACTTGAAATGGGATCTCAGTTCCCTGACCAGAGGTTGAACCTGGATGGTGGCACTGCCCTGGCTTTTGTCCCCTTTAGAAAGAATTTCAAAGAGATGGAAAATAGTGAAGCAAGTAAAGTGTTTATGAAGGGAGGAGTATGAGCAGATAGACACCTGGTGGGTTCAGTAACAGTTGTAGCTTTGGGAAGTTTAGATCATTTATAAGGGACTTCTGGGACTTTGTTTTCCTTTGACCAATCATTGTGCTTTGACCCTGTATCTGATTTGTCTCAGAGCTCTCCCCCATGTGTGTGTGTATCCTTTAGCCTAGATGAATTTCAACTTCAGGGTCTCTGGGAAGTTAGCAAAACTTATTATGATCTGGCGCTCCTTCCCCTGAGGAAACTTTCTGTGCATGTGTAATTTGGGAGATCTCCCTGACACCAAGAATGAGAAATATGTGACTTCCTTATTTTTCCCCTAAGCAGTGCTTAACCCGTTTCTGTCCCTGCCGTTGCTGTTATCGTAAAGTGTTCACAGGCCATAAAGTCCAATTATTCCTCCTGTTCCTATTGTTATTTCTAGCCCAAAGGATAAATAAGAGGCTAGTTGTAAATATCTAACCTGGAACTTATTTATTTCCGGCCTCAATGACACTAGTAAATATTAATACTTTTTTTGACAGGAGTAAATTGAGAAGTTAATGTTACTATACACCTTAGTATGGGATTAACACATAGTAGGTACTTACTATTCTTGAATCAAGGTTCAACATGGTGTGTACTGTACTTTTATCAAAGGCATTAAGTATTTTCTTTCCCACTCTCTTCTTATTAATATAATTTTAAGTGTAATATCATGTGAATATCATGTAATATCAGGTGATCTGGCTTGTGAATACAAATGAATGTACCTTAATATCACTGCCTAGGAATGATGCTAAAGCTGAAACTCCAGTACTTTGGCCACCTGATGCAAAGAGTTGACTCATTGGAAAAGACTCTGTTGCTGGGAGGGTTTGAGGGCAGGAGGAGAAGGGGATGACAGAGGAAGAGATGGCTGGATGGCATCACTGACTCGATGGACATGAGTCTGAGTGAACTCCGGGAGTTGGTGATGGACAGGGAGGCCTGGCGTGCTGCAATTCATGGGGTCGCAAAGAGTCGGACACGACTGAGCGACTGAACTGAACTGAACTGAAATAAATTTTATCAGTCATCTTAACAATCATCTCCGTCTGCCCAAGCTCCACCATTTAGGGCAAGAAAGCTTCAGCTGTATCTCCCAGATGCTCAGGAACAGTTCCACTCATGTTCTACTACTCTCTGCTCCTCACCAACTCATCCTGACCCTGTATTGGGCACTAGTGTCCTTTATGAGACTATACCTTCTTTGGGTGAAGCCCTTCCCTAGTGGTGACAAGGTGCACAGAGGTCTTTTGGTAGACTGGATAAGAGAGGGACCCTCTTGCCAGTTCTGTGCTAGGCTTTGTCACCAGAGCCCAAAGTAATACTTCTTAAATCTGAAATCTTCAAATCATTTGCAAAAATGATTCCTCGGTTTCTCGCTCTAAGTTCTTTTCCCAACGTCTTAAAACCCTTCAAAGTCTCTGTGGGAGGGGAGGGCATGCAGGCACCATATCACTCCCTCCATTTCTTTTGACAGTCTCTCAAGGCCTTTGGCACTAAATTTCTCCTTCCTTCTTTATTCAGAAACATATGCTCCAAGAACAGCAGTGTATACAAACAGATGACTGGAGTTGTCGGCAAGTCCATCCGGTTTATAACCAATTCGGTTCTCCAGCCCACTTTGGTCTCAGGTGGCCCACCAAAGACCTTATCCTCTTTCTTAGATCCCTATCAAACAGACAGAGACTTCTAGTTGAAGAGGCATCTTGTCTACTCCATCTTGTCTACTTCTGTTCCTTTGCTGATTCATTAGAAGGTGGAACAGTTGTGCATGGATAGAAGAATCACACATTTCTGCAGCTGAGGCCACCCTGGCCCTGAGTCACAGATGCCTGGCTTTGCTGCAGATCTAGTGCCCCCAGATCCTTAGCCTGTGAAGCTCTAGAGATTTCTGTTGCATTGGTACTGATGTATGAACATCTACAATAAAAGTTAACACAATAACAATGGGACAACACAAAGTTAACAGTTTAATTTTATTTCTGATTTCTCAGAAATCTTCCTTAAGGTGGTGTGAAAGTTGTTAATACTCTGTTGGTTTTTAAAATTCTGGTAAGGTTTATAAGAGGGGGGGCTTTCCAAGTAGCGCTGGTGGTAAAGAACCCATCTGCCAATGCAGGAGACTTAAGAGATGCTGGTTCGATCCCTGAGTCAAGACTATCCCTTGGAGGAGGGAGGGCATGGCAACCCCCTCCAGGATTCTTGACTGGAGAATCCCCATGGAGAGAGGAGCCTGGTAGGCCATAGTCCATAGGGGCACAGAGTCAGAAACGACTGAGGCGACTTAGCATGCAAGCAAGGTGTATAAGGACCCATGGCATTAGGCCCATTTAAAAACTCTTGCCCCTTCCTGGGTTTGGAAGAATAATAGTGTAAAGTGTAATAAAGCAATAATTGTTTAAATGTAAAATGCATTATGTGTGCTTAGTTACTCAGTTGTGTCTGACTCTGTGTAATCCCATGGCTGTAGCCTGCCAGGCTTCTCTGTCCATGGGGATTCTTCAGGCAAGAATACTGGAGTGGGCTGCCATGCCTTCCTCCAGAGGATCTTCCAAACCCAGGGATCGAACCCAGGTCTCCTGCATTGCAGGTGGATTCTTTGAGCCACCAGGGAAGCCCAAAATGCAATATAATGATTAACAAAAAGGTAATAAAGAATTCCTTCTTACCTTCATGACCCTAATCTTGTGTTTCTGAAACTGATGTTTCTAGTCTAGTTCTGGATGAAGTCCAACATCTTTCTGAACCTTATTCCTAACTTCAGGGTGACATCCACCTTAGACACTTAAATGTTCTTTTCTGCACTCTAAAATCTAGTTTTCACAAGGGCAGGATCAACAAACTCACTCTCAAGTGCCAATCGTGGATGTGACAAGGCTTGACCTGTGTTTCCCAGAGAAATTCTAGAGGACAGGCATTAGTCAAAAACTCCAGGCTGCAATGCCTGTTCTGCCACTCTATGAGATGTGAATCCAGCAGCAAACTCTGAGGCCAGTTTCTCTTTCTTAAAAATAGCAACGATATTACCAATTTCACCAGAGATTTTAGATGGAACAGGAATTTTAGATGGAAGAAATGAAAGAATAAAACTGGAAATGCTCTTATTAGTACAGTGTTTGGTACATAGCAGGTGCTCTATTTTGTTAATTTTTAACAAGATTAAAAATCTGGTTAATTCACTCTAAAGAGAACAAGACCTTAAACCAGAGAAAATGGCTTTTAACTGTGGAATTTCATACTGTTTGGGAAGCATTTGCTGGGTCTTTTTTTTGGGGGGGGGCCTTCCTTAAATTACATTTTAGAGGAAGACGTCAACTCTGTTCTTTTTTATTTATTTTTTCTTTCTATAAGGAGAACAATACACGTGTGTCCATCTCCACCATGGTCTGACATGAACCTGTTTAAGCCTGGATATGACAAGGGCAGGGACCACAAAAGAGCTTTCAATAAAGTCTAAAGGCTGTCACGTACGGAGGCGTCTCTTTCTAGTTACATAAAGTTCATTTCATATGAGGACACGATTCTCTCCCCGTTCCAGAGACACTAATCTGTAAAATTGTAAACAGTGAGCCTGAAACAGCTTTGCATTTCTTTAATCATCCTATATAGATCTCTATGTTAAAACGGTTTCCTAAATCTACATTTTCCAACTGCTGTGGTTCAATCTTTGCGGAGGAAAGGATAACTCTGCCATCCCAAACTGTCCCTCCCTTACTTGTTATCTACTAAAGCACCTACATGATGGGATCCCCGTTGATTTTATTTTCTAACTTCAAGCGGGCCTTGAAAGCTGGCCCTTTTATTCTTTGCGCCACAGAGATGCTTGGATAAAAGATGCGGAGCCCCTTGCAGGGTTCCAGACGGCCCGCTGGCTTTGGTGGTGAGGCGTCAGTGGTGAGCTCAGCCGCAGGACTGGCGCCCCGGGCCCCGCAGGGAGCAGGAGCGGGCACGAAGGCAGGGTTCCTGGCCGGCGCCCTTTGGCATCTCCTTAGGAGGGGACACCGCCCAGGCGCCCGCGTTGCTAGGTCCTCTGTTTGCCGGGTTCTAAAGCTGCCCCGAGCGGGACCAAGGCAAACCCGGAGGGGGACCGGAAAAGTCTAGGACCGTCCCCACTGCCCTGCCGGGAAAAGCGGCCTCTCCCCCGGTTGGCCCCTCCGGCCCCCAAGCCCTCCGGGCGCGGGGCGGGGCGCGGAGGAGCCCCCTTCGGCCGTGGGTCCTCCCAACCGTCGCCGACCCGGCGCCCTCGCTCCCGCTCCGCCGCGCACGGCGCGCACCCCCGGTCGCCTCCCGCTAATGGTCTGGCCCGTCGGTAGCCGCCACCCCTTCGGCAGCGCCAGCTGCTCCAGCTGCTCCGGGTCTAGCGCCGGCGCCCGGAGCTGTGGCTGCCGCGGGCGGTGGGCTGGTGGAGGGGAGAACCGGACCATCAACGCAGGCTGCTCGGCCAGGGCGGCCGCGGAGGGAAGCCAAGGAGCGCGGGAAACGCGCAGGGACCGCCCGCAGCCCGGAGGCGAGGACCCAGGGGCTGGGCTTTCCTCACCCCGGGTGAGTACCTGCTGCCCCAATCCTCCCCGACCCCCTTTCCCTGTGCCCACGCCCGCGAGGTGTGGGCCGCCGCCCGGACGGTCACTTGCCCGGGATCACTGACCCCTGCGGGAGCAGCGGCACGGGGAGCTGTTACTGTTGGTGCTAATGATTCAGCACCATTCGTGCCCTGAGAGATCTGGGCAGAATCGGGGAAGTGGGGTGGGGGGACGAGATCAGTTGCTGGGCTTTCGCCTGCGCTTCCAGGTTCCAGATGAACGACCCCGGCGGGCGAGGTCGGGTGGGGTGAGCCAGGAGGCTCCCTGATGGCTTGCTCTATAATTCCGTCCTTTCGCCACATCACGGTACAAACCTTCGTGAATGTGCGGTGCAACCTTCAGTGTGTCAGATGAGTGGGTTTTTCGCACAGGCGAGTGGTCTAGGGCCCTTCTCTATACCAGCCAGTTTCTCTACTTCCTTCCTTTGGATGCCTAATTCGTGCCCCTCTCCGCTCAATTTTACATCGTGTTGCATCCCTCCGCTAAGAGGCTGTATCCAACTTGTCTTGTATTCAGAGTGGGTTTGACTGGTCTTGGCATAGTAGGAAAAGATTTAAGGGGATTAAGAAATAATACGTTTAGAGTTTAGCCACTTCATATACATACAATTTCATTAAATCGTAACTCAAAACCAAATGTGGTAAGTGAAGAGCGGGAAGTTAAATCGTATGCTCAAGGTTACAGAATAGGAATTTGGATACAAGTGTGCCTGGTCCCCAAACCCACGAATCTTCCACTGCATTAAGGAGTTGTGTATCCAAATGTGTCCAAGTTGTGTGTACATATATATGATTTATTACATATTAAACATAGAATTAAGTTTCATAGAAGTAATCTCAAGTAACAGCAATAACCTGTAAACTTCCTGTATATGGAATTATTGTTCTTTTAGTATAAAAGAAGGAGCATGCTTTGAATTGCATGAAAAAATACTATTTTCTTAGAAAGCATATGCCAAAAAATAATATCTGAACAACACTGCATAGGAGAGCTAGTTTATAACAGAAGATGTTCAACACATTTTTAGCAGTGATATATGGTAAATGCTTAAGTGTTGGAGAAATCTTTTAGGAACGTAAAGGCAATCTGTATTTTTTTTTTTTTTCACGTTAGGGAAACATTTGCAATAAGAACAGTTATTTAGTACATGGCATGTGTGACTGAATGGTTTTTGTAGGGTGTGTTACCCATGATAGGGTGACAGATAAACCCAGGCTGATAATACAATTTGATTCATTACAACTCTGTGATTTGGCATAGCAGGTGATGGCTCCATTTTACAGATGAAGGAACTGAAATACAGAGAAGTTTCAAGATTACACAGCTAGTGGTGGAATCTGGACAACATTGACTCTTACACAAAATACGTGTGTTGTAGCAAAGTGTAATTCTGTTTAATGGGAAATTGTATTGATTTGTTTTTGCCCTGCCCTTCAGAGTCAACAATTGTATTGACCTTGTATGCTCTTTCTGTGAAAATAATGGACACTAGGTTTTTTCTTTGTTCTTTGCTTGGCCATTTGATTTGCTTTCATTTATGATTTATATATTTTCTCTTAAGACATGCAACTCTCGCTGATGTCTCAGGAGGCAGGTTGCTATAGTACACATGCTCATTATCTCCGACTACTAGAATAATATGTGATGTCTGATAGGAACATAGTCATTGTAGGCCATCATTTCTAAAGTATTGAACCATATGCACGGGAGAATTCTTTTTTAAGTTAATGAGGATATTGATAGACTAAAGCCATAAAATGGAGGCACAGATTTACATTTGTTATTTAGACAAGACTATTAAGACAAGTAAGGTCCTGAGATGAGTCTTAATTTTGATTTCTAGAAGGTCATTTCTTTTTTTTTCTTTATGACTTCAGTGAGGCCTTTTGCAGTCCAATCTGTTTAATCCCAAAGGGAAAGCAGAATTGGTATGAATGAATAAGCAAAATTCAATCCCACTGCTATTAAAAAAAAAGGAAACTGCATGTTCTAGTGCTGGAGGGTCAGCAGGAACGTTTTAAAACAGACATAGCACATTTTATTTAGATATTCATCACGACTATAAATATAATACCAACTTGGCCTTAGGAATGTTTCTGTCTCTCTCTACCCTTCATTCTCTCGCTCAGTGTATGTATGTATGACTACTGTCTGCAGACCATCTAAATTCTAAAAGTCTAGATGGGGAAACTGAAAGTTTAGCTGGAGAAATAGTTACCTACATATTAGTAATTAACCAAATAGATTAATACTGGCTTAATACCAGGAAAAGGTAAGGCAGATTTAAGTGCCACATCAATACTTTAAGAAGCAGAAATAGTGATGACTAGGGTCATAAGAAGATCAGGAAAGTTTTCATGGATGGAAGTGAATGAAATCACTCTGAGATGGGAAGGCTTTCAGTAGGTAAAGAGAAAGCAGATGAAGTAGTTCAGCTGAGAAGTGGTCATGTACTTTTGGATACCTGGTGACAGATTATGAAGGACTTTGCGTATCAGGCAGTGAAATCTACTGGTTATCAGGTAATCTAGGGAACTAGCTTAGGTCCTAAGCAAGCCAAATTTCTCTTTGGTTGGTTTTGCTCACATTCTCCATATTTCATGTTCCAAGTGCTCTTCCAGAAAATGTTACTTTTCAGGGTACTGCTATTTAAAGCACTAAAAACCCATAAAATTTTCTATGCAAGTAAGATTTTTCCTCTTCCAAGGAGGTTTGCCTTTTAAAAGATTTCCCTCTTCCATTATAGTCTTTATTTTAAATTTTATAACATTACTTTTCACTTAATTGCAGTTTGACCGTGAATATTTCAAATGTCTACATAATTTTCCATTAGGTAGATGTGCCATAAATTTCTAGTCATTCCTCACTGTCACTTTTTTTTGATGATAGTAAATAACACTGTGATGAGTATCTTTGTTCATAAGCTCTTTGATAAATTTCAGAAATTAGTTCCTTAGTCTCAGAAATAAAATTTCTGGGTTAAAAGGTATGAGTTCTTAGTTTGATTTTTTTGAAAAAAAAATTGAGGTATAAATGACATAACATTATATTAGTTTTGGGTATACAATGTAATGATACAGTATTTGTGTATTTTGCAAAATGATCCCCACAATAAGTCTAGTTAACATCCATCACCACACATTGTTGTAGATTTTTTATGATGCTTAATTTGACTAATTTCTTCTTCTTCTTTATGTACGTATTTTTAATTGGAGGATAATTGCTTTACAATGTTGTGTAGGTTTCTTCCATAATCGACATGAATCAGCCATAGGTATACATATGTCCCCTCCACTTGAACCTCCCTCCCCTCCCATCTCCCACCACATCCCACCCCTCTAGGTTGTCACAGAGCACTGGGTTGAGCTCTGTGTCACACAGCAGATTCCCACTGGCTGTCTATTCTACACATGGTAAGGTATATATTTCAGTGCTATGCTTTCAATTTGTCCCACTTCCCCTGCTGTATCCACAAGTTAGTTCTCTATCAGTTTGACTGAATTTTATACACATTTTAAAACCCTGATGATTTCTGTATATTCTCTTTGGAGCATTAGTATATTAAGTATAGGATATTTGCATATTAATAATTAATAACACTCCTGTCTGTGTCTCTTCAGATTACACTATTTCAGGCAGACTTGTCTTTCGATTCATTAAACCATGAAAGAGTAGTTAAACCATGGGTTCTGGGAGAAAGGCAGGTAGTTGGGACCACTGAAGAGAAAAGATGTAGGTAGTGGAGGACAGATTTTGTGGGAGTGAGCAGGAATCTGCAGCCAGAGAAGGAGCTTGTGTGATAAAGTACTTTCTGGTCCTGGTGTTGTATTTGTAGATCTCGGCTCTCTCCTTTCTCCTGTCCTTCCCTCGGGAATCCACCCTTATTCTCCCCACAGTATCTCTCTCTTTCAAACTTCAGCTTCTTCCACCCACCTGTATCAGTGTCCCAGGTCTCCAGCTTCGATATCTTGGGAGTACAAGGCTTATGAACTCACTCTCGGCTTCTAATTTGGAGAATCCACATTGAGAGGGCAGGAATTCCAGACCTCCTCCAATTCTCTGCAGAAGTCCTGGTTACAGGGTGTAAGAGTATGTGGTGGACACTGAAGACTCCCGTCCCCTCTGCTGTGTACATTGCTAGAGACAGCGAGCCCCCAGGAGATGCCGGACATTCCCAGCCTCCCCTCCCGCTCTCGTTCCCAGTATCCCTTGACCAGGGGAAGATCCCCTCATTGAGGAGAGACTGTTCCCCCATGTCCCTCCAGTTGTAGGAATACATGACCCTACCTCCTTGGACAGGTGTTCCTACTTTGGCCAGGCCTCTGCCTTGCTCCCCTAGGCTCTCGCCTGGGTTTCCTCTCGGTACCACTCCCACCCTCCTTGGACTTTGAGGCCAGGAAGCCACTGAGGCAGGGAGGCCATGAAGTGTCTCTGAGAACCAGTGGAAGGGGAATTAGGGATATGAATGTGCCTTGAGGGAGCAAGTAGGGAGCAGAAAGGCAGGTACTTGGAATATGCTCTCAGTTTCGGAAGCCCTGAAAGGAAACAGTGAAAACTGAAGCATCTTTATAAACCAAAAATAGGCCTTACCTTTCAGGACTTGACAGATGATTTCTGGTGGAAGTTGGACATAAAGGTGGGCAATTTTGGTCAGAATTTGTTCTATGCTTAGTTGGGACTTACTATTTAAAGCAGTTTGCTTAAACTCTTTGAAGGTGATAAATCTTCCAGGCATTATTTGTCAAAGTTCAACTGGGCTTAGTCAGCAGTTTGCATAGGGTTAAGTTAGAGCTAAAAACTTAAATTTAGGTAGGCTTGCTTATTTATTTTCCAACACCTATTTTCCTTAGTTCCCATTCGATGTTTACCTACCTGTAGTGCACAGGGTAGTTTACAAAGCCATAAAGTTCTGGGACTGTTTAGGTTCTGGGAGTTGAGTGATAAATCCAATTTCCTCTTTTTTCTTGCAAGTGGTTAGTTGTCCTGTTTCCTTTGACTTCTTTAAAGGTTCAGAGTTAGATGGCCCAGTGGTCACTGATTCTCCCCTGGGGCTGACTGAGAAGTCTTTCCTTTTGAAATTGATGATATTCTTGGTCCACTGGGCATGCTGAACCATCCACATTGTTTGGTTTTTCTGAGTTGTATTTTGGCACCCGAGCTTCCAAATTTCTGTATTATCTTTGTTCTTCTGCATAGTCACGTGAAATGGAACATTATGTTTGAGAAAAGATTATTTTGAGCATTTCTATCTCTTTTACCCACTACTTTGCAAAGTCTGAACTGGTGCCACACCTAATTCAACAAGATGACAATAGCTTGTTTTCATAAAAACTCTCCTCCCTTTTCCATGAGCTTATTTGCAGCGACATTGACTTTTTAAAGTAAATTGAGCATTTGCAGTTTGGAAGGTGGATCAGCAATAACCTAGGCAGCAGCTTCAAGATTATTTCAATGTTCTTCGCTGGATTAGAATTGTAGGGTTTTCTTAGATGTACTTCTCATTTAAGGTAGTACTACCTTTCTTCTGTGAGAGATATGAGCCCACTTAAAATTTGTGTAAAATCTAGTTGATGTGGTTTTAATATTAAGTTTGACTGCATATGTGAATATGAATGGTCATACATATGGAGTACTAGGTAGGAAAAGTTTAGAAACTGTGGATTTAATTTGAATCATTTGATAGGACAATTTTCACATGTAATTCTGTCATTGCTGTTATTGAAAATGTGTTTTTTTCAAGGTATTTAATAAATAAAATCTGTAACCGTGTGTAGCATAATGATTGCTGAAAAACCAGGACAATAATTTTAGCACACATCTCAGTTTATATTTAGAATCAGTCTGTCTGCAGTTACCCAACAACTATGTGCTAGCTACTCTGTGGAGAGGAAAGCTAGACCTTGAACATTTTCTACAATCAGCATAATTCACATGAAACCAGATGGAGGCATTTTCATTTAGCTGTTGGTTTGATCACATCGAAAATGGTAATATTTCATTACTTAGCATCTCTTAATCTAGAAGCCTAAAGATTGGCAGATATTATTTCTTCCATTTTAATGACGTGAAAAATCAAGCTTGGGAGAGAAAAAAACAGATAAAAATGTGTGCAAAATCATAGTAGGATTAGAAATTGGTCTAAAACTGCCCCTCTTAGATACTAGTTTTGACAATAGATCTAGGTATAACATGTAAGCAAGGGGATGACCTTTATTCATTTATTGCATAGTTTTAATGGTTTTACTAGTGTTACAGTATTTGAGAAAAAAATTACTTGTCAGATCCACTGGATATTTTTTTCTGTGTTGTCTGCTTTTAGTCCATATCAGCTTCACCCTTAGTCAACACACACATATTTCAATGCATTATTTTTGGAAAATTGAAACGTTATTTCTGGAACTTGCTGCAAAAATTAAAGGAAAATAGACATTTTAATATATGAAAAGTTTTAAAGGGAGGGATCAGCATTTTTAAAAATCAAGTGGGCTGTGTATATGTGGAAAAGCTTTTTCACTTGTCAAAAATCAGTGCCGAATGAGTGTTTCTGGCAGAAAGAAAAATTTGCTGCTACATATGTTAGGAGGTTGTCATTTTGGAATATGAGGCATTTTCTCCTTAAAAATGTATCTTGGGTATATATATATTGATAGCTGTTTTCATTCTTGATTAAGGAATTAAAAGTTAAATGTGTTTTTCATTAGTTATAGTATGGCATATTTATTTCTGTAATGTGCTCCAAAGTGTATCTATGAATTTTGTTTTTGAATTCATAAAGAACTAAATAATAAATATAGGATGAAGTGAAAGTCCTAAAGTGTAACTTCTGCTGGGAACAAAATTAAATGAATACACTCAGCATTACCTATGAATATGGATATTTAGATCTCCAAGTAAAATTACCTAATGGTAATCCAAAATTTTTTCTCTCCTTGGTATAATTATACATATTATGGTAACATACAAGTGATATTCATGTTTTCTGAAAGAAAAAAGTCCAGAGTAGTATAAAGGTACCATGATTTATGTAGTTGTTTGGATGATTTTTCATATTTTGTAGGCATTCAATAAATGCAGCTCTTTCTCCAGTTAATATTTTGTTCAGTTCAGTCGCTCAGTCCTGTCCGACTCTTTGCGACCCCATGAATCCCAGCACTCCAGGCCTCCCTGTCTATCACCAACTCCCGGAGTTCACTCAGACTCATGTCCATCGAGTCAGTGATGCCATCCAGCCATCTCATCCTCTGTCGTCCCCTTCTCCTCCTGCCCCCAATCCCTCCCAGCATCAGAATCTTTTCCAATGAGTCAACTCTTCACATGAGGTAGCTAAAGTACTGGAGTTTCAGCTTTAGCATCATTCCTTCCAAAGAAATCCCAGGGCTGATCTCCTTCAGAATGGACTGGTTGGATCTCCCTGCAGTCCAGGGGACTCTGAAGAGTCTTCTCCAACACCACAGTTCAAAAGCATCAATTCTTCGGCGCTCAGCCTTCTTCACAGTCCAACTCTCACATCCATACATGACCACTGGAAAAACCATAGCCTTGACTAGATGGACCTTTGTTGGCCAAGTAATGTCTCTACTTTTCAATATGCTATCTAGGTTGGTCATAACTTTCCTTCCAAGGAGTAAGCGTCTTTTAATTTCATGGCTGCAGTCACCATCTGCAGTGATTTTGGAGCCCCAAAAAATAAAGTCAGCCACTGTTTCCACTGTTTCCCCATCTATCTCCCATGAAGTGATGGGACCAGATGCCATGATCTTTGTTTTCTGAATGTTGAGCTTTAAGCCAACTTTTTCACTCTCCACTTTCACTTTCATCAAGAAGCTTTTGAGTTCCTCTTCACTTTCTGCCATAAGGGTGGTGTCATCTGCATATCTGAGGTTATTGATATTTGTCCCGGCAATCTTGATTCCAGCTTCTGCTTCTTCCAGCTTTTGTATTTTTATATAATCTTTTCATTATGATAAAAGCGCACAACATGAGATTTATTATGTTAAACATTTTAAAGTATATAGTTCAGTAGCATTAAATATATTAACTTTATTGTGAAATAGACCTCCAAGAACTTTCTCCTCTTGCAAATCAGAAATCTTATACCCATTAAATAACAACCTCCCTTTCCCTCTCCCCCAAGACTTTGGTAACCACCATTATATTTTCTTGTTTCTATGACTTTTGCTAGTTTGGATACCTTAGTATAAATGGAATCATATATTATTTGTTTTTTTGTGACTAGTTTATTTCACTTAATATAATTGCTAAAATTTTACCCATTTATAGAATATGACAACATTTCCTTTTTTAAAACCAAATAATATTCCATTGTATATATACACCAGTTTTTCTTTGCTCATCCGTTGATATACATTTGGGTTGCTTCCACATGGGTTGCTAATGAGAAAAATGGCACTATGAACAAAGATGTACAAATATCTTTCCAAGACTCTGCTGTCAATTCTTTTGGATTTATACCCAGAAATGGGCTTTCTAGATCATATAGTAGTTCTGTTTTTGATTTTTGGGGACCTCCCATACTGTTTTCCATGGTGATTATATCACTTTATCTTCCTGTCAGGAGTGTGCAAGGGTTCCAGTTTTTCCATATCCTCTATAACACTTGTTTATTTATTTACAGTAGGCAGCTTACTGGATGTGAGGTGATGTCTCACTGTGGTTTTGATTTGCATTTCCTTGATGATTAATGATGTTGAGTGTCTTTCACGTACCTGTTGGCTATTTGAATATCATCTTTGGAGAAATGTCTATGCAAGTCCTTTGCCCATTTTAAAATCTGGTTATTTGATTTTTTTGTTGTTGAGTTGTTGGAGTTCTCTCTATAGTCTGGATGTTAACCCTTTATCAAATAAATGATTTTCTCCCACTCAATAGGTTGCGTTTTTCACTCTATTGATTGTGTTCTTTGCTGTACACAAAAATTCTGTTCATTGTAGTCTTGTTTATCTAGTTTTGCTTTTGTTGCCGGTGTAGCATTATTTTTAGCAGTTTAAAAATGCATTAAGAAAATTGTTTCAAATTGCTGTTTATTATTTTTCTCTTTAGTCTTTGAAGTCCATGAGATTATTTTTGAGACTGCAATTATGATGCCTGGTGTAATTATTTAACAAATTAAACAATTTTGATTAACTTTTTCTTTTTGGAAGATCCACTTTTAAACCTATTTAATGTAGAATTTTGTTGCTATACTTTAATATGATAAAAGGAGTTATGTTAAACCTATATGTTAATTTAGGGAGAATTAGCATCTTTACTATGTTGATTCCTCCAATTTGTAAACATGGTATGTTTCTCCAGGTATTAATATTTAGGTCTTCCTTGATTTCTTTTATCAGAATATCATAATTTTGATTATATATAGTTATATTTTGTTAGACTTAGACCTAAGTATTTCATTTTCTTTGGAGCTACTATAAAGAAACTGCATTTGAAATTTTTGTTTCCATTTCTTCTCTGTCAGTTTATAGAAATGCAGTTGGTTATTGTGTTGGTCTTATATCCTGAAACTTTACTAAGCTCACATACATTTTGAATCTAGGGCTGCAGATCCTTTGAGGATTTTTTAAATGTAGACAATTGTGTCATCTGAAAATGAAAACAATTTTATTTCTTTCAATCTGTGTGCCTTTAATTCATTTTTCACGCCTGATTGCAATGGCTAGAACTTCCAGTATTGTGGTAAGAATGGTGAGAGTAGACATCCTTGCCTTCTTCCAAATATTACAAGAAAAAACATTATTTTACTAAGTATGATGTTATTGTTGTTGTTTAGTCGCTAAGACATGACTGACTCTTTTGCATCCCTGTGAAATCTGCCCATGGGATTTCCTAGGCAAGAATACTGGAGTGGGTTGCCATTTCCTTCTCTAGGGAAGCTTTCTTACCCTGTAATTGAACTCACATCTCCTGCATGGGCAGGTGGGTTCTTTACCACTGAACCACCAGAGAAGCCCAAGTATGCTGTTAGCTGTATGTTTTTTTTGTAGCTGTATGTTTTTTTTGTAGCTGTATGTTTTTTTTGTAGCTGTATGTTTTGTAATAAAAATGTCTTTATTAGGTTGAAGAAGTTGCCCCTCTGCTCCTAATGCACTGAGACTTTTTATCCTGAATGGATGTCAAATTACATCAAATGCTTTTTACTTTATCAATTGATATGGACATATGACTTTTCTCTAAGCCTGTTGATATGGTGGATTGCATTGATTAATTTTTGAATATTGAATCAGCCTTGAATACATGGGATAAATCACATTTGGTCATGTGTACATGACACACACATACACATATATACTTAAAAATATACACACTCACTGTATTCAATCTGTCAACGTTGTTAATTATTTTTGCTTTTAAGTTTGAATAGATATTGGTTTGCAGCTTCCTTTTTATTGTGCTTCATTTATTTGGATGTTGTTAGACTATTACTGGCCTCATTTGGCACTAAGAAACTATTACTTGTTGAGTTTGGGTGTTGTATCAAATTCAAATATTATAATAACCTGAGAAGTCTACTAAAACTCCTTTTCCCAACTATATATCTCTGTGAGGCCAAATTTTGTCATATACTTCAACCAAAAGAACTTATCAAAATGAATGCTGAAGCAGATATGAGAATCTATTTTCTTGAAGCAAGATATTAGAGGAATTAAAAAAAATACAAAATAATGTCACTTATTTCTTTAAAAAAACTATATTTTTTAATGTAAAATGATTTTGTTAACATGTAACACTTTAACATTTACATGTTAACATTAAATGTTAACATGTAATGGTTTTATTATTGTTATTTTAAAATGAATAAATATTTCAAACATTTATCAGTTTTAGTTTCTAATAGGATGAATATTGATCAATATGACTCACAAAATGAATCTCACCAAAACTAAATGAGTGTAAAGAGTTCCAACACCAAAAGTTTGAGAAACACTACTAGGAAGACCAAGATAAGGAGAAAAGTGAAGCCAGAGGCCTGGGCATGTGCATCTCACCTTTGGCATTGGCTTGATCAGGTTGCTCCGGGTGCATGTTTTCTTTTTTCTCCACTAGTATTTTTATTTCACAAAATATGCTTTTTCCTCCACATTGATTCTTTGATATGCACTCTAACTTCCTAGAAAAAATATCTTAAATAGACCAATAGAAGTCCATAATGTAATCGTCACAAAATGAAATCCCTCAAAATTATCCCCACTCTAATAAATGTTATATATAGAAAAATATATTTTAAGTTATAAATTATAATAAATAGAATTGAGCTTCCCTGGTGGCTCAGATGGTAAAGAAACTCCCTGCAATGCAGGAGACCTGGATTCAATCCCTGGATTGGGAAGATCCCCTAGAGAAGGGAATCGTTACCCCTTCCAGTATTCTTGCCTGGAGAATTACATGGACAGAGGAGTCTGGCCAGTTATAGTCCATGAGGTTGCAAAGAGTTGCACCCAACTGAGTGACTAAATACGCACACAATAAATAGAATAGAAATATTAATTCAGTGATGACTTATGTAAGGATGAAGTAATTTAGAATGTTTTGTCAAGAATTGACTAAAAGATAGTGCAAGAAACATTTAAATTACTGTCTTTTGATTTTGATTATTATAAATGGATTTTTTTTGTACTTTTCTCCAGCCCTTTATTTTCATATTATTTGTATATAGTAAAATGTGTACCTTGTAGAGTTTTGACAATATTTTGGTAAATAGCATTTGAAGATACCTAGTTTGTAATAGTATCAACATACAAAATGAGATGATAAAAAATCTTAGCGTTAGGGGAGACATTAGCTCAAAAAATCCATTTTGTGAAATCCTTCATGTTTATTAGAGCTGAGCACACATTTGATTCCAGTTTTCTAATTTCCAGGGAAAGAGAGCATACAGAAATTTTAATGATTAATTAAAAATCTCATACATGAAGAAACAATTGCCTAAGAGGAACAAGGTTTTTCCTACATAGAATCCAAAGTGAAATTTATGCTGTAGTTTCTTTTAAAGTAAATTCAATTTAGTGTAATGCAAAATGTCTTCATATCATTACAGTGAAATTCAATAGGATTCTTTGGACTATTTTTTTTACAATGTCTTTAAACCTGGGCGCCTGATGTGGATGTGTGGATGTATGTCTTTTGGGGAAGTAACTTCCAAAGATTTCCTTCTGTAACATGGGAATAATATCTGCCTTGAGAGCATTGTAATGTAGGTAAAGATTGTAGTGTCTGCTCAATAAATTACACTACTGAGCGACTTCACTTTGACTTTTCACTTTCATGCATTGGAGAAGAAAATGGCAACCCACTCCAGTATTCTTGCCTAGAGAATCCCAGGGGTCGGGGAGCCTGGTGGGCTGCCGTCTATGGGGTCACACAGAGTCAGACACGACTGAGGCAACTTAGCAGCAGCAGCAGCAGCAGCAGCATCCTTCTGTTAAGGCCTTCCCAGGTGGCGTTAGTGGTAAAGAACCCACTTGCCAATGTAGAAGACATAAGAGATAAGGGTTTGATTCCTGGGTTGGAAAGATCCCCTGGAGGAGGGCATGGTAACCCACTCCAGCATGCCTGTAGAACCCCATTGCCAGAGCAGCCTGGTGGGCTATAATCAATATGGTCGTGAAGAGTCAGACATGACTGAAGCGACTGAGCAGTAAGCATCCTTCTGTTAGGGTGACTGTGACCAGCAGTGTAGCATGGTCCCAGGTTTATAGCTCTCTGATCACCTGGCTTAATCCAGGAATGAACATTATAGAATCTCAAAAAATTGGAGTTCTGCCTATCTTTTAGGAATCCTTCATACATATTATTGTTATTAGCTGTAATTGTGAGGAACGATCCATTTGAGGTTTTGCTCCCTGAGAATTACCTGCTATTTCTTATCAATCAATACGATTTCTTTTCAATTCAGTCAAATGCCTACTTATTTCTTTTCAATCAAGTAAAGAATTCCATGATTTGAAAGTCATCTAGACCGAATAATAGGAGGACTTTTGTCTGTACTAAAAAGGCTAAAGGAATGACCCTATAAGGTTTTATACCTCCTCCAAAATAAATTTTTCATTTGTTACAATGCACAGAGGAGTGGGTGTTGAAAGTCCTAAATTTATGGCATGGAATGTAGCTCCAAATGCCCATTTCAGCTGAAAGTCCTATGTACAGATAAAATAGTCAGAATTACCACTTCTACCTCTCTTGTAAAGAAGTGTAATTTTTCTCTTCAGAACAAAACATTTTTTCTCGAGTGTTTTTTTAAATCATTGTTGAGTCTCTATTTAGGGAAAGTGAAAACAAAATTGTTGGGGTTTGGTAAACTCTCTCTTAGTAAAAATTGAACTAGGCCTCAGACTTCTTTGAATAGAGGAGTAAAATTAATTTGTAGTAATTGCATGAGCATTCCAGAAGGTTGGTTTGCTTACTTAATTTTAATCTTTTAAAGTCAAGTATCAGATGACTGGAATGGGTGTTTGATTTTTAAAAATCTTTTTGAGTGTTTGAGTTGAATTTTCTTTCCTTTGTCTCTTGAGACTTACCTCAGGTAAGTCCTATGATCTGTACACATTTTCTATATGGTTAGAAGCCTTCTGGGGCTGCCCATGGTGGCCTAACTCAGATTCAGTGTGGTGTCTGCAGGCGGCTGAAGCTTTCTCTCTGCTTCTCAGGGCTCACAAGAGAGAGGAGGGCTCAGATCCTTTTTGTCCAGACTAAACCAATGGGGAGGTCAGGGTCTTAGGTTTGGAGTCAATTAGGTACTTTTAATCTGTGTTGAACTAATGAATAAATGAAAAGTCAAATTTATATCTTAGCCTCAATAATTGTTTTAAGATTATAAGCAACTAATTTTGATTATAACATAGCCAAATGTCCATCATATTAGAAATTTCCATTTTCATCATGGCCAGATTAGAGTTTTGGAGTTTAAATAAATGCTCACTTATTTGTAATATTTATGATTAATACTCTATATAATTATAAATGATTATTAATATATGATATTATATGTTAACAAACTATAATTCTCATTTAGTTTTCCTTTTCCAAGTACCAAAAACTTCTTGTTTTATTGGAATATCTTCTAATTTGATTTAAACTTATCCTTAAAAAATGAGTTACATGAGTTACCAAATCAGTTATAAAAATATGAAAATATTTAAATAGTAGACTTATACCACCTATTTATTAGTCTTGCTTTCATGGTTGAGATTTATAGTTTCTCTTAGGAAAACTAGATGAATGATTTTTGACAAAAAGTATTTCTTCGCTATATTATGAAAAATCTATCGTATGACATTCTAGAGGGTAATTAGGGGGCGACTCTTTCCTTCCTCCTTCCCTTCCCTTCTTTTACCTGACCTTCCTTCCTTCCTTTCTTTCTTTTTCTTTCTATCTACCACCATCATTTATCTGTCTCTTGAGCTTTGGATTTAATTCTGATTTAGGGTCCCTGAATTAGGCCATCTCCTCTAATTTGTGGATTCTAGTCTGTGAGGAGCCAATAAGTGAACTGGGAACTTGAGAAGGAAAAGCTTCTCTAATGCTTGTTGTCCCCTGGGCACATTTGTAACTCAGTCTCTGTGACTGGTGTCTGAGTCATTTTTATCCTGATAGTCTTCTTAAGCAGTTGCCTCAGATGCCATAATAGATGAAGGTTATTATTTTAACTCTAAAATCCTTAGATATATATTTGGTAGGTGAGATAGCTGTTATACAAATTCTAATGGACTAAAATGAGGACAATAGGAAATTCATTGTTTTGTTATAGGTTACTCCAAGAAGTTGTAGATGTACAAACTAAACACTTAGTATAGTACAGGTGAAGTAGTCACATTAATAAAATTAAGGGAAAAAGGAAAATATTGCTGTATTCTAAAAACATCACTAAATTGTCCAATTTTGGGATCATAGTGTAGCACTGCAAATTATTACTTTTACCTTTCCCTAGCCCTTTTCTGGCCCAAAGGAACCACATTTACATTGAAATTCAAATATAGCAAGCTCTGAGTTTTGTCTCCTTCCAGTGCTTCTGTGTGTGCTCCAGGAGGAAATTCTTGGCCTATAACCAGTGCTTTACCTTCTTTGGACATCCTCAGAACTGTCAGTGCTGCAGCTTGCTTCTTCCTGAGGTGAATCAGCGATGCTGTCTGCCAGTCAGCTCCAGCCATAGCTGGCTCTTCTTTCTAATACTTGGACTCATAGCGTTAAGTGAAGCTGCATTAAGTATAAAGTCATTAAGCCATTTGATTTGGGCCAAAATTTTGAAACTAAGAATGCTGTGTGATTTTCTTCTTTGCCTTTTATGATTGCAAAAGATTGGAACTAGAAATTTTGAAAGTTAAATTTTCAGAAAGACTGGCAGAATTTTTTACATGGATTCTTGAAATAGATTTTTAGGGAGTATGCTTTCTGGCATTGTTTCAATTTTAATTCTCATTTATATCCTATTATAATTTTAAATTACTTTCTTCTAATGCTAAATGAATTTAAGTTTTATTTTATTTAAATTTCTGTAGTTTTCATTAGCCAGTACTTACTATATAGGGTGAATAATACGTATTAAATATCTTAATTATTCAGATCATTGTGATAAACTTTTGACTGGTCGGGGATATAATATATTAAAACCATATATTTGTATGTTTGTATATATTTATGTGTGTGTCTGTGCACATTCAGTCATGTCCGACTTTTTGTAACCCCATGGACTGTAGCTCACTAGGCTCCTCTGTCCATGGAATTTTCCAGTCAAGACTACTGGAGTGGGTTCCCATTCCCTCCTCCAGGGGATTTTCCTGTCCCAGGGAACCTACATCTCCTGTGTCTCCTGCTTTGGCAGGTGGATTCTTTACCACTGAGCCACCTGGGAAGCCCCATATATTTATATATTTGAATATATAATATATATTTTAAAAGATTTTTTTGGGGATAATCCCATTGTCCCAGTACTTCAATGAAGTTAAGATATGTGAAAGACATGATCAAATATCTTTATTTAGGTCAACATAGGTGATAAAGAGAGTTTGGTAGGATTAAGAGAGAATAAATCATTATTTGTTTCCTTTTGATTTACCTTTTAGTGAAAATGTTTTTTTTTCCCTATTGCCATTCATAAAATGGAAACAAACCATAACAGTGTATTTTGTTTGGTAAGTGTTCAGTAAATCTGTTTAATTAAAACCAAGTACGAAAATAGGAATTGGAAAAGTCGATTTAATATTAAAATAGATAAGAGAATAAGCTGTATAAACAATGTAAGCTAATGCAATAGAGATATTTTCAAAGTTTGACTTCCTGCTTTTTTGGCAAGGAAGGGTATCATCTAGACTAGATGTCAATAAACCAGATATTAAAGTAACTATATTTGTGATTATTCAGAAAGATGGAAGATGTGATTCATTCTTAATTTGTATTTTGTAACACCAAAATTTCATGAGTAAAAAATGGGGAGTTGCTGTAACCCAATTAAACAAACAAACAAGCACATACATTAAGCCCCACGATGTATCAGGCTCTGTGTTTTATTCATATTGCTGAGAATGAAAGACATTGCCTTTTACAGTAAAGAACTTTAAATCTAATACTTAAAAAATATGATACAGTTTTGTGAGCGTTCATGCACCGAAGAACAGTCCATTCTGCCTAAGAGAAGAAAATGAAGGGACAGCTAAGCTAGGCTTGGAATGTTGGGTGGCAAAGGAGGAAACTCCAGGGTTAGAGAAAAACACAAGTAAGTGTATTCAAATTAGAAAATGAATACCATTTTCAGGATGGTCTTTTTTTTTATCTCATGTGTTTAGCTAGGATAACTTTTGAACATATTTGGCTGCAACTCATGGTAAGAAGAAATAATGATTTATTTTTTGCCATAGTATATATACATACCTCCAAACACACCCATGCATCCCCCTTCCCCTCGCTTGGAAATCAAAGTTTCAAAACTCAGTACTCTTTTCTTCCTGCATTCAGTGCAGCCTGGCACTCTTGTATTTTTGTCTATTCTATTCTTTCATTTAAAAATGCTGATTGAATCTCACTAAATTGATTCTGTGACATTCATAGATCATGGTCTGTATTTAAAAACAAAGAAGCCAAAAAAACTGTACTAGAGTTCAAAATTCATAGGGAATCCCCTTTCATACCCAATATGCAGGTATGCAGGTTTGCTGTTCTTTAGTCCCTATGTTGTGGAGAAGGCAATGGCACCCCACTCCAGTACTCTTGCCTGGAAAATCCCACGGATGGAGCCTGGTAGGCTGCAGTCCATGGGGTTGCTAAGAGTCGGACATGACTGAGCAACTTCACTTTCACTTTTCACTTTCATGCATTGGAGAAGGAAATGGCACCCCACTCCAGTGTTCTTGCCTGGAGAATCCCAGGGACAGGGGAGCCTGGTGGGCTGCCGTCTATGGGGTCTCGCAGAGTCGGACACGACTGAAGTGACTTAGCAGCAGCAGCAGCAGCAGTGATATTATGTAGTGGATTGTGTCTGGTGTATGGTGCTCTGCTTGTGTGTGGTCAGTCATGTCTGACTCTTTGCGATCCCATGGACTGTAGCCTGCCAGACTTCTCTGTCCATGGAATTTTCCAGGCAAGAATACTGGACTGGTTTGCCATTTCCTACTCCAGGGTATCTTCCCAACCCAGGGATTGAACCCATGTCTCTTGCATCTCCTGCATTGGCAGGTAGATTCTTTACCACTGCACTGCCTGAGAAGGGTGATGTCTGGTGTATAGTCTCTAGAAAGTAAAGTAAAAAAAAAATGAGTATTAACCTACAAATGCTTTTGCCTCTTGACATCAAAATCTATTATGCTTAGTGTTAGGATGTCAAGAACATTTTTGTGTGTGCTTATAAACAAAGTATATTTTCCATTGTATTAAGTCAGTATACTTAGCAGCCTGTGGGTATGCTTTTTGCTATTGTTGTTTGTTTTGGTTTTAAGAAGATTATTTATTTATTATAATTACTTTTCAATATTATTTTTTTATAATATAACTGCTTCAAAAAGATTATCTGAATGATTTATTTAAAATATATAATTTATCAGTTCTCTTTGCATTTAGATAAGAATTTACCTACTTCTTGTCATCATCTTTAGTTTGCTGCTTAGTTTTCAACAACAGCTTCCATAATGGCGACTGGGAAAGCATTCATTTTTCATGGATGTATGTGTTCCTTACATTTAGTACATGTTCAAATAAAATAAACATTTTCACTGTGTCGGGAAATGGATTTGTAAATTGCTACACCAGCTTTGTTTAGGTAAAATGCATACTTGTTTCACCTTTTCCTTTGTTCATTTTCTTTCAACCTATTCAAGTATTAAAGCATTTGTAGGATACACATACTCAAGTAAATTTAAATGAGTTAATAGATTTAAAGTTCTTAGAATAGTACTTGGTGCTTAGTAAGCATTTAATACTTTAGTCATTGTTTATTTCCATGGGCTTAAGAAAATGCACAATGCAAGTGTATTATGATAGAGTCAGATATTTGCAAAAGAAGTTGAATAGCTTTAAGTTTTGTGACTGAGAATGGAAGTTGGTATTTCTGCTTGTCAGTGCACCTGAAAATGGAATATACCAACAGGCATCATATATTCAAAGCTGAAATTAGGTATTTAAAATTGAAGTGTCAGATTTCAGGAAGGAAAATTAGCTTTTTGACCTTTTACAGATGATTCAGTTTAAAAAGCTTTGCATTTGAGAATATTAAGAAAATTGAAGACATTTAAGCCTTAAGAAGGACGTACTCCTTTACTTTGTTAGTGTTTGTAGGCATAAAATTAAATTCAGTTGATAGCACTGGAACGGTTTTGAGATGAAGTGTTAGTAGAGAAGGGAGGAACACTTTCTGAATGTAGGGTTTGAATGATGGGTTATTGGTTTCCAGAGTATTCCAATATGATAAAACCCAAGTTAGTAATAATCCACTTGGATTTAATTCTAGAATTTATGAGATATGTCTAAACTACTGAGTTGAATCTTATGAAGATTGACATATGTTCTGCTCTCACTCTGCTGTCGTCATTCTCAGATTATTACCTTTGACACTGTGGAACTGTGACTCTCTTGTGATTGATGGTTGAAATCTAGAATGTGTCACATAGGACAGCCATTGTCAGAGGCCATGTGATTAAGGACTAAGCATATTTCGTGGAGGCAAAAATGAAATCATACACTTGGTGACTGAAAAAAATGGCATAATCTTGCTAGGAACAAAAATTTAACTCTCAACCTGTCCTTTCCACTTGCTTCCCTGGGCTTTTCTCCCTTATTCATATTTCTTCCTTCTTCCTTCCTTTTCCTTATGAAAAATTAACTTCCTTTTGAGAAAAGTTTCCATATAAACATGTTATGATGCTATGATATGCATTTCCCCACACTCTATATTTCCTGTGATTAAAGGTCTTGAGATGTGTTAAAAATTATGCTAACAGAAACTATGCTGTGATACTGTATGACATCAGCATACAACTGTATTGTTTAAGGTGCTGTGCTATGTCTTCCCATCAACTTAAACTGATTTCTGAAAAAAACATCATGCTTGTAGAGTTTACTGTGAAAGTTAGTTATAATAGGAGAGAGTTGGTGAATCTGAATGTGGATAGCAGTATAGGATGAATTTTGTGCCTGGTTTCTAAGAGGTAGAGGGATCAAGTGTGTGTTGTTTTTTTAAAGCAATGAACTTGGTATTGGACCTGGGTTTTAGCCTTAACTGGTACCTAGCATGGCCTTGGAGAAGGCAGTGGCATCCCACTCCAGTACTCTTGCCTGGAGAATCCCATGGATGGAGGAGCCTGGTGGGCTACAGTCCATGGGGTCACGAAGAGTCAGACACGACTGAGTGACTTCCCTTTCACTTTTCACTTTCATGCATTGGAGAAGGAAATGGCAACCCTCTCCAGTGTTCTTGCCTGGAGAATCCCGGGGACAGGGGAGCCTGGTGGGCTGCCGTCTGTGGGGTCACACAGAGTTGGACACGACTGAAGTGACTTAGCAGCAGCGGCAGCAGCAGCAGCAGCATGGCACTAGGCAAGTCAACTAACTTCTTAATACTCAGCTTCTTCATTTGTCAAATGAGAAAGAAAAATCTTATTAAATTGACCTTATAGTGTTGTGAAGGGCAAAGAGATTGAGGGTATGAATGCTGAAGTAAAGCTGTTCTTTGTGCATAAGTGGTGAGATACGTCTTACCACCTATGGCAGTGTAACTTCATCTATTTATCTGTAAAATGAGAATGGTAATAGTTCCAGTCTTATAGGGTTTTTGTGTCACATGAGATAATCTACGTCATGCATTTTACATAGTGCTTGATAAAAGAGCAAATGTTCATTCATTTATTGAGCACCTATCTTGTCCCAGGTGCTTTGCTAGGTGCTTGGAAAACACCTGTGAGCAGAACCACAGATAGTCCCTTTTCTTTGCAAGTTTGTAGGCCAGTGAGAGGGATGGAATTAATTTAAAATAAACATATAATTGCTACTCTCAGTGCTATGAAGGAAGAGTACCCATGCCCTGAGAGTAACGTCAGGGAAGGTGGGCTCTAACCAGGCAAAGGCCAGGGACAGCTGCAAGTGGATTTCAGTCAGAAAGAGTATCATGTGCAGTCTGTGTGGTGGGAACATGCACTGGGGGGTTATCACACAGAGTAAAAGGGAAGCGGCTTATAATCAGGCTGGAAAGACAGGCAGGCTGCCTGACACATCAGGGTTCCATGAGGGAAGCAGAACCACTAAGAGTGTTGGGGAGTAAGACATTTACTATAAAGATGAAAAGCAGTCTACAGAGGGCTTATATTTTTTCATCTGGTGCTGAGTCAGGAGGGCTGGATGTGTCAAAGAATTCAACATGAATTAGAATTTACTAGGACAGAATGGAATGCATAAGAACAAACTGGAACCTATATCTCACCCTTGCTTTCTTCAGTCTTGACAATGTGGGTGGCCTCCAGGAAGAGCTGGTGTTCCTTGCCATACATGTGCCTGGTCTGGAAAGGCTAGATGTGCCAGGATTTAGAGAAGCTGAAGAAGATTCGGTAGGATCTGGAACAGCTGCAGGCTCAGATCCTGCCCTCTGCCAAAAGGAGGAGCCAGCAGATTAGTGTCAACATGGTTAGATGTCATCACTGACTCAATGGACAGGAGTTTGAGCAGTCTCCAGGAAATGGTGAAGGACAGGGAAGCCTGGTGTACTGCAGTCCATGGGGTCACAAAGGGTCAGACACGACTTAGTGACTGAACACCAACAAATACAATAGTGCATGGTGCCCCTGTACTGACTTTAGGAATATAATGGCTACTTCTTTACCTTTACCTTCAAAATTGCATACAGATTTCTTCTTGTGGGTAACTCTAACCTGAAACCATGCAAGGACGGGATATCTAGGAAATATTAGTGTAGCTGAATTAACTCGGAGAAGGCACTGGTGACCCACTCCAGTAGTCTTGCCTGGAAAATCCTATGGACAGAGGAGCCTGGTAGGCTTCAGTCCATGAGGTTGCGAAGAGTCGGACACAACTGAGCGACTTCACTTTCACTTTTCACTTTCATGCATTGGAGAAGGAAATGGCAACCCACTCCAGTATTCTTGCCTGGAGAATCCCAGGGACAGAGGAGCCTGGTGGGCTGCCGTCTATGGGGTCGCACAGAGTCGGACACGACTGATGCGACTTAGCAGCAGCAGCAGCTGAATTGACTAGTACCACATGTCTTTTATTTTGGAAAGATCTTTTTGGTCCATTAGTGGGACCAAAAAATGGGCCTTTGGATTTCATTAGATGAGCACTGAAAAGCTGTCAAAGGGGTGTTAGCCAGGTAGGATGATGGGGGGAAGGGAAATAGGAGAATAACAAGAAAAGATTTGTGATCATATTTGTATTTTGTAATCTGCATTGCAGGAAATGGATTAGAGGGGACTAAGAGTATAAAGATGAGTAGTACTATTTGGAACCTAGTGTAGTGGTCCAAGTGAAAGAGTGATGGCAGCCAGGACTAGATGTGGAGGCGAAGTATGTGCATGGAAACAAGTAGGTGGGTTCCAAAAATGCTGCTGCTGCTAAGTCGATTCAGTCGTGTCCGACTCTGTGCGACTTCATAGACGGCAGCCCACCAGGCTCCCCCGTCCCTGGGATTCTCCAGCCAAGAACACTGGAGTGGGTTGCCATTTCCTTCTCCAGTGCATGAAAGTGAAAAGTGAAAGTGAAGTCACTCAGTCGTATCCAACTCTTAGCGACCCCATGGCCTGCAGCCTACCAGGCTCCTCCGTCCATGGGATTTTCCAGGCAAGGGTACTGGAGTGGGTTGCCATTGCCTGCTCCTCCAAAAATAATCAGGGGATAAACAAAGCAGAATTTGGGCATGGCATTGCTAGAGGGTAAGGAAAGGAAGATGCCAAGATTGTGAGTTTTGGTTTTGGATATTTTGAGTTTGTGGTGGCATTGAGAATGTCCAGATGGAAATGTTCAGTAAGCAGTTTTAATATTAATATTAGTCATTGCTATAGTAGTAGAAGCATCAGTTCAGTTTAGTTCGGTTGATCTGACTCTGAGACCTTATGGACTGCAGCACGCCAGGCCTTCCTGTCCATCACCAACTCTGGGAGTTTACTCATGTCCATTTATTTAATCTGTGATGCCATCAAACCATCTCATCCTCTGTTGTCCCCTTCTCCCTGTGCCTTTGATCTTTCCCAGTATCAGGGTCTTTTCAAATGAATCAGTTCTTCTCATCAGGTGGCCAGAGTATTGGAGTTTCAGCTTCAGCATCAGTCCTTCCAATGAACATTTGGGACTGATTTCCTTTAGGATGGACTGGTTGGATCTCCTTGCAGTTCAAGGGACTCTCAAGAGTCTTCTCCAACACTGCAGTTCAAAAGCATCAATTCTTCAGCACTCAGCTTTCTTTATAGTCCAACTTTCACATCCTTACATGACTACTGGAAAAACCATAGCTTTGACTAGACGGACCTTTAGAGATGGAGCCAAAGCAAAAACAACACCCAGGTGTGGATGTGACTGGTGATGTAAGTAAAGTCTGATGCTGTAAAGAGCAATATTGCATAGGAACCTGGAATGTTAAGTCCATGAATCAAGGCAAATTGGAAGTGGTCAAATAGGAGATGGCAAGAGTGAACATCAACATTTTAGGAATCAGCGAACTAAAATGAAATGGAATGGGTGAATTTAACTCAGATTACCATTATATCTACTACTGTGGGCAAGAATACCTTAGCAGAAATGGGAGTGGCCATCAAAGTCAACAAAAGAGTCTGAAATGCAGTACTTGGATGCAATCTCAAAAACGACAGAAGGATTTCTCTTTGTTTCCGTGGCAAACCATTCAATATCACAGTAATCCAAGTCTATGTCCCAACCAGTAATTCTGAAGAAGCTGGAGTTGAACGGTTCTATGAAGACCTACAAGACCTTCTAGGACTAACATCCAAAAAAGATGTTCTTTTCATTACAGGGGACTGGAATGCAAAAGTAGGAAGTCAAGAAACACCTGGAGTAACAGGCAGGTTTGGCCTTGGAGTGCAAAATGAAGTAGGGCAAAGCCTAATAGAGTTTTGCCAAGAGAATGCATTGGTCATAGCAAACACCCTCTTCCAACAACACAAGAGAAGACTGTATGCATGGTCATCACCAGATGGTCAATACCAAAATCAGATTGATTATATTCTTTGCAGCCAAAGATGGAGAAGCTCTATAGAGTCAGCAAAAACAAGACCGGGAGCTGACTGTGGCTTCAGATCATGAACTCCTTATTGCCAAATTCAGACTTAAATTGAAGAAAGTAGGCAGAACCACTAGACCATTCAGGTATGACCTAAATCAAATCTCTTGTGATTGTACGGTGGAAGTGACAAATAGATTTAAGGGATTAGATCTGCTAGACAGAGAGCCTGAAGACCTATGTACAGAGGTTCGTGACATTGTAGAGGAGACAGGTATCAAGATCATCCCCAAGAAAAAGAAATGCAAAAAGGCAAAATGGTTGTCTGAGGAAGCCTTACATATAGCTGTGAACAGAAGAGAAGCCAAAAGCAAAGGAGAAAAGAAAAGATATACCCATTTGAATGCAGAGTTCCAAAGAATAGCAAATAGAGATAAGAAAGCCTTCCTAAGTGATCAGTGCAAAGAAATAGAGAAAACAATAGAATGGGAAAGACTAGAGATCTTTTCAAGAAAATTAGAGATACCAAGGGAATATTTCATGCAAAGATGGGCCCAATAAAGGACAGAAATGGTATGGACCTAACAGAAGCAGAAGATATTAAGAAGAGGTGGCAACAATACACAGAAGAACTATACAAAAAACTTCTTCATGACTCAGATAATCACGATGGTATGATCACTCACCTAGAGCCAGACATCCTGGAATAAGTCAAGTGGGCCTTAGGAAGCATCAGTACAAACAAAACTGGTGGAGGTGATGGAATTCCAGTTGAGCTCTTTCAAATACTAAAAGATGATGCTGTGAAAGTGCTGCACTCAGTATATTTGCAAATTTGGAAAGAAACGTCAGTAGTAGTTAATATTATCATGTGCGTGCATGCTCAGTCACTCAGTCATGTCTGACTCTTTGTGACCCCATGTACTGTAGCCTCCTAGGCTCCTCTGTTCATAGAATTTTCCAGGTAAGAATACTGGAGTGGGTTGCCATTTAATTGACTGATTTTCTAGGGGCCTGAAGCCATTTCTAATTTGTATGTGAACACTCAGTGCATTGCTCGTTCCTTGGCATAGAATAACCCTAATTTTTTTTATCCCTCCTTCTCTTGACCACCGTATGTTGTTGGCAAAATCTCACATTTTTTCTTTTGTAGAGAGTTAACCTCTCTATGTTTATTTTCCTTTTAACTCCTAGAGTATCCCCATTCTGGGGTCAGTAAACTTTTCTATATGAAGTCAGATGGTTCTATTGCAGGTATTCAATCCTGTCCTTTTAAGGCAAAAGCAGCTTTAGACAGTACATACAGAAATGGGGTGATTGTGTTATACTAAATATTTATTTATAAAATAAGCAGTAGACTGGATTTAGCCTGTGGGCTATAGTGAGATCCTTGGGCCTAACCCATTAGGCACTTCATTTCTCTTTTATTTTTAATTATTTTCAACTTACTGGCTCAAATATATTCACATTTTTTCCTATCATATCCCTCTTTTACTACCCACCTCTCCAAAGACCTGGCTTTCCTTAAACTTTCTTTCCCCTAAACTACATGTCCTCTTTCTTTGCCCATTCCCTTTGGAAGGTCATCTCTCCCTCCTTTAATCTAGTAAACTCTCAGTAACCTGACTTTTCCTGTTGTTATTCCCAGGACAGTTATAACCTCCACTTTTCTAAATAAGATGTCTACTTCTTGGTCTTTTGTCTTTTCGATCTTTCTTTCTGTAGTACTCATACAGTTGCTCATATCAGACCTTTTTAGAAACCCTGCTCTTCCGTTGACTTATTCTCCTGATGGTTATATATTTCTGTCTATAAAAACATTGAGGTCTCAGACACTCTCATGCACATATATGTAACATATAAACTGCTCACATATTAAGTATATGGCTTGATGGATTTTTAAATATGTTTAAACTTGTATAAACATCACCCAGGTCAAGATATAGAACATTTCCAGCATCCCAGAAGGTTTCTCTCATGACTGATCACAATGAATGACCCCTAATTCTGCCCAGAGGTGGCCTTTATTCTGAATTCTATCCCTTCAGATTTAGATTTTTGTTTTTTTTCAAAATTGAATCTTGGTTGATTTATAGTATTATATTAGTTTCAGATGTACAAAATAGTAATTTAATATTTTTGTAGATTCTACTCTGTTTACAGTTATTATAAAATAATGGCATATTTCTTTATGCTATAAAATATATTCTTGTTTCTTATTTATTTTATATACAGTAGTTTGTGTCTCTTAATCCCATACCTCTATTTTACCCCTCCATTTCCTCTCCTCACTAGTAACCAATAGTTTGTTCTCTGTATTTGTGAGCTTCTTTGTGTTTTGTTATACATATTTGTTTTATTATTCTTGATTTTACATATAAGTGATAACAGAGTATTTGTCTTTCTCCGTCTGACTTATTACACTAAGCATAATACCCTCTAGGGATCAGTACATATACATTTTTTGCAAATGGCATTCTTTCATTCTTTTTATGACTGAGTAATATTCCTGGGTGTGTGTGCGTGTGTGTGTGACATCTTCTTTATCCTTTCATCTGTTGATGGACACTTAGGTTGCTTCCATATCTTGGCTGTTGTAAATAATGTTGCTATGAGCATTAGAGTGCATGTATCTTTTCAAATTAATGTTTTCACTTTCTTTGGATATATACCCAGGAGTGGAATTGCTAGATCATATGGTGTTTTATTTTTAGTTTTCTGAGGAACGTCCATACTGTTTTCCATAGTAGCTGTACCAACTTACATTCCCACCAACAGTGTACTAGGGTTCACTTTTGTCCACATCCTCACCAACATTTATTATTTATAGACTTTTTGAAGATAGCTATTTTGACAGGTGTGAGGTGATATTGTGGTTTTGATTTGCAATTTCTCTGATGATTAGTGATGTTGAGCAGTTTTTTTTTTTAATATGCCTGTTGGAATCTATATATCTTCTTTGGAAAAGTGTTTATTCATGTCTTTGACCATTTTGTAATTGGGTTGTTTATTTTGATACTGGGTTGTTTGAATATTTGATATATTTTGGGTATTAACCTCTTATCACTCATAACATTTGCAAATATTTTCTCCTATTCAGAAGGTTATCTTTCTGTTTTGCTGATGGTTTCTTTTGCTGAAAAAAAGCTTTTAAGTTTTTATGTCTCATTTGTTTATTTTTGCATTTATTTATTTTGCCTTAGGAGACAGATGAAAAATATTGCTATAATTTATGTCCAAGAGTATTCTGCCTATGTTCTCTTTTAGGAGTTCTATGGTTTCAAGTCTTACATTTAGGTCTTTAATCTATTTTGAGTTTGTTTTTGTACATTGTATGAAAATATGTGCTAATTTCATTCTTTTACGTGTAGCTGCCCAGTTTTCCAGCGTCAATTACTGGAGAGATTATCTTTTTTTTATTGTATATTCTTGTTTCCTTTGTTGTGGAATAATTGATAATAAGGGTACGGGTTTATTTCTGGGATCTCTAGTCTGTTTCATTGATCTATGTGTCTGCTTTTGTGCCTGCAGTTTTGATTATTGCTTAGGTTTAGTTTTTCTCGTTCTTGAACCTCATGTAAATGAGATCATACAGAATATATGGGCATACTCTTTTGTATCCAGCTTCTTTCACTCATTATGCTGTGATAGTAATCCATGTTATTGTGAGTAGCTGTAGTTCATTTGTGTGTGTGTGTGTGTAGTTTTCCATTGTATTGCTATATCACAATTTATTTATTTTACTTTTAGGTGATTTTTTTTTCTGCTTTTGGCCTATTAGTACTAAAACTACTAGGAACATTCTCATGCAAGTCTTTTGGTAGACTTTATTTCCTTACTGAAATTGTTGAAGTTTTGAGATAGAAAATGCCACTAAGGTTGAGATGTTCAAGGGAAAAGCTTTGGTTGTAGAATCTGGAGTTTAAAGGAGAGTTAGGAAATAGGAGTTTATTTATTTATTTGGCCGTGTTGGGTCTTATTTGCAGCACATAGGATCTCTAGCTGTGGTGTGCAGGCACAGACGTTGTGGTGTATGGGCTTACTTACTCCAGGGTATGTAGGATCTTAGTTCCCTGGCTGGGGATTGAACCCATGTCTCTTGCCTTGCAGGGAAGATTCATAATCACTGGACCAGCAGGGAAATCCCCAGGAATTAGAGGTTTTAATGATATAAATCATTTCTTCCCATCTCTTCCTTGTTTTCTTCTTATCTTCTATTTTTAGGATGTGTTTTTTACAGGGCATGGGGGCTGGGGTGGGCAGTTTATTACTAGGTAATAGAGGCATCAAGGAGAAGGCAATGGCACTCCACTCCAGTACTCTTGCCTGGAAAATCCCATGGACGGAGGAGCCTGGTGGGCTGCAGTCCATGGGGTCGCTGGCAGTCGGACACGATTGAGAGACTTCACTTTCACTTTTCACTTTCTTGCATTGGAGAAGGAAATGGCAACCCACTCCAGTATTCTTGCCTGGAGAATCCCAGGGATGGGGGAGCCTGGTGGGCTGCCATCATTGGGGTCGCACAGAGTCGGACATGACTGAAGTGACTTAGCAGCAGCAGCAGAAGCATCAAAACCTTAACAAAAGTGAGAACCAAACACGATATGCCAAGAACCAGAAGGTAAGTGCACATTGGCTGTAAAACTGCAGTGTTGAGAAGAAACGTTCCAGGATGTAACACAGAACCAAGAGTGTAGCAAACTCAAGCACATGTAGTGGAGTTGACAGAACAAAAGGTTCTAGCCGTGAGCCACTCTGGTGAATTATGTAGATGTGAACCACATATGTAGAACATCTATATCACCTTCATCAAAACCACACACACACACAGACACACAAGCCTAATCTAATGAAGAATACCTACTCTGAAAAGACAGTAAATGAACAATATAAGCGACTATAGTGTGCTTGTTACACAGTGTCAAATCGTCTAGCACACCCATCTAAATCAGGTTGTCATTCCTCCATATAGAAACTGAATTCCAGATCTTGCTAAGAACTGGTGTTGATATTTTAACTTGTTTTTATAAATATGATAGCTGGGCCATGGTAGATAATCTGTGGGTTGAATTTAAACCATAGTGTGGAATGGATCCATCATCAGGTAAGATTATTAAGTCTTAGGCTCAAATAATGTAACTTAGGGATAGCTGTTGATTAGAAGCCCTCAGTGCCCTGCCCATATCCTTGAACTAAGGCAGATTTCTTTCATAATCTTCTTTATGTTCTCCCTACTTCCAACAATTCTCCCCTTGTAGCTCAGTCAGTAAAAAATCTGCCTGCAGTGCAGGAGACCTGGGTTCGATCCCTGGGTTGGGAAGATCTGCTGGAGAAGGAAATGGCAACCCACTCCAGTATCCTTGCCTGGAAAATCTCATGGACAGAGGAGCCTGGTGGGCTGCAGTCCATGGGGTCACAGAGTCGGGCACGACTGAGCGACTAACACTAACTACTTCCAACTGCCTGCCAATATCTGTGTTTCTTTCCCTTGGGGGTTTTGAGGACCTTTCTGGAAGCTATGGAAAGAGAGGCCCCTTGCCTTTCCAGGCCTCATCTCCTGCCCCTGCCCCCATCCCCACTCTAGCCTCTCAGGAAGACTGAAAGTGCTAAGGAATTAATACTCACTTGCCTCCTACAGCAGCCATCAGCGAAGGACTGATCCCTGGGTGGGTTAACTCTGAAGCCAGTGGTGTTTTACACTGTTTCTTAGAGTTCCCTTGGGAATTAAGCTCCAACTACCTACAGTGTAGCTTGATTGCTTTCTCTTCCCTGTCTCACTTCCCAACTCCCCTAACAGGGTTTCCTGTACTTCCTGAAGTAAACTCCTCGTATCTGAATCCTCATGTTAGTGTTTGTTTATGGGGATCTTGAACTAAGGCAGATCTCTTTCATAATATCCTCAGCTGAGAGGTAGACAAGTGACGAACAACTGCATCTTATTTATTTACTTTTTTTTAACAATTTTTTTAATTTCTGACTACTTCCTGGAATTTTTACTTGGGCATCCCATTGGTAATCTCAAACTAGAAATCAGAACTTAAAGAACAGACTGATTAAAAAGCAGATTGATTAGGAAAGAAAAGAAAATTTTTAGGATTTTGTTTTATTTTCTATTCATCTCTAAAGGAAAAATTTTTTTTAAAGGAATTCAGTATTACTTACTATATGTTCTTAATTTTCTCTGATTTGCAGTGTGAATAGCACCTCGAACAAGTGTAACTTGTACTGTAATTTCACTGCTAGCTATTTTTACTTGATGATCTAAGTCTTGGCTTGAATTCCTGAAATCTGGGATCACATAGCTTAAATTTTGATTTGCTATAGAAGTGTTAACCTCTGAGGTAGTTTAGGAAATATTCCAAGGACTTAAATAAACACAAAACATTATAATTCACAATCATAATCCTTGTGTCCTACTTGGGAATCTGTCCTTTTTTGGAAATAGCCAACTTATAGATTTATCTTAAGAGGTTTTAATATAATACAGTAAAGTTCTTCCTGGCATATAATTAATAATTGATGGTTTTCATGTCTTTGCCTTAAAGTATTTTAAAATTTCAAAAACAATGGAATGTGATATGTAAAGCAGATAGGTGGTGAATATAATATCTCAATTGAAACATATTTGTTAGGTTTAGTAAATTAATTCTTCTCCAATTTTAGTCATTCAGTCATTCATGGTAAGGATTTCCCAGGTGGCACAGTGATAAAGAGTCCATCTGCCAATGCAGGAGATGCAAGACATGTAGGTTTGATTTCTGGATCAGAAAGATCCTCTAGAGTAGGAAATGACAACCCAACTCTTGTATTCTTGCCTGGAAAATTCCATGGACATAAAAGCCTGGCAGGCTACAGTCCATGGGTTCACAAAGAGTTGGATACTACTGAATGACTGAGCACATTCATGGTAAAGTGAATAATATAATTTATTTATTGTGATTCATATATATATTGGTCAAATAATTATCTGCCTCCCACACCTGTATAGGTCTTCATAGTCAGTTTTGATGACCATACAATCCATTATTTGGCTATATCTTAATTTATATAATTTCTCAATTGGATATACTTAGGTTGTTTTTAGTTACAGGTGTTAAGGGATGGTTAGGGTAGCATCCTTGTTCACAATGAAGCCTCAGCATTTTTGGTGATTTTACTAGTATTAATTCCTGCTGCTGCTAAGTCGCCTCAGTCGTGTCCAACTCTGTGCGACCGCAGAGAGGGCAGCCTTCTAGGCTCCTCTGTCCCTGGGATTCTCCAGGCAAAAACACTGGAGTGGGTTGCCATTTCCTTCTTCAATGCATGAAAGTGAAAAGTGAAAGTGAAGTCGCTCAGTCGTGCCCGACTCTTAGCGACCCCTTGGACTGAAGCCTACCAGGCTCCTCCGTCCATGGGATTTTCTAGGCAAGAGGACTGGAGTGGGGTGCCATTGCCTTCTCCGGTATTAATTCCTAGATGTGGTATTAAGCACATTACTTATGTTATACTTTTGCTGTATTTTCTAGTTGCTTTCCAGAATATTTTCTTTAACGAGAGGAAAAATTATAGGCTGCCTTCAAATAAGTAAATTAATAACAAATTGTTCTGAGTATTATTTCTGTTGCTGGGATTTTTAAATTTAGTGTCTCCAGTTTCCTATTGTTAGTAGTACCAAAGTCAGTGGATTGTTCTTAAAGTGATGATTTATGTACACAAATGTGATGTATTTGATTTTGTTTTATACGAGATATCATTTGTAAATAATGTTTCAAATTTAGTAATGTAACACACATTGGACTCAGTATAATCTAGATAATAAACTGTGACATTTAACTGTTGTCTGTTATGACTAGTTTGTTTGAGTGTATTTGTGTCCTCTCTGGAAACCTAAATATTCCATTTACCAAGTTGCTGTATTACCTGCATGGTCATTTAACCAAAAGTAAACCTAAAAGAGGCTTCCGTCGTGGCTCAGACAGTAAAGAATCGGCCTGAAATGTGGGAGACCTGAGTTTGATTCCTGGATTGGGAAGATCTCCTGGGGAAGGGAAAGGCTACCCACTAGTATTCTTGCCTGGAGAATTCCAGGGACAGGAGCATGGTGGGCTACAGTCCATGGGGTTGCAAAGAGTCAGACCCAACTGAGCACCTAACACTTTCACTTTCAAGCCTAAGGTAAGTAAAATAATGTAATTAAATATCAAATGAGTGTTCTTGATAGTTTCTAATACTTTCAGAAAATAGTCATAAGCAATAAAACTGAATAGAAATTTTTTGCAGCAGTTTTCTAAAATTATTAATTTAATTCAGTAAATATTTATGGAGTACCTACTATGCTCAGAAAGATGTTTCTGTATTCAAGGGAAAATTACTCTTTTATGAATATTTTTCTTATTTTCCATTGTAGTGAATAAGAATATTCTGAGAATAAAGATTTTATGCTGAAATAAACATTTATCTTTTAACTAACTCTTGTCATTAAGAAGAATAGACTACATAAAATAAATAAAATAAAAAATTAAAGGGTAGACAGACTTCTAGACAACTTTAATGTTTATTATTAATATCTTTACCACATCTTACCACCTCCTTGGGTGAAGGAAAATTCCATTTGGCGGCTATAGAGATCAAAGTTATAAAATCAGCATTTCTATTTTTCTTTGACAGCACAAAATGGAAACTCTGTTAGACAGGCAAACATTAGGAACTCGTAAGTTGAGAAAGATATCTCAGTTCTCTAGCTTTAGTGTTAGAAGGAGCCAAAAGAAAAGATGCTTTTTTAGGCCAACATCTTAGCTGACTTTGGTGTTTTTTAATAAAGCCTATTTTGCTTAGAACTTAGTTATAATATGTCTCTTCTAACTAGAACTCAACTGAAAGTCTAGAAGCAGGTATAATTGACTTTCGATTAGCCAGAGGGGAGTAGTGTCTTCATTGAAAACAGGAATTGATTCCATGCTTAAGTTCTTATCCTTTTAAGGGGTGGGTGAAGAGTGGAGGAGCTTCCCTGGTGGCTCAGTGGTAAAGAATTTGCTTGCCAATGCAGGAGACATGGGTTCCATCCATAGGTTAGGACGATCCCCTGGAGAAAGAAATGGCAGCCCACTCCAGTATTCTTGCCAGAGAAATTCTATGAACGGACGAGCCTGGAGAACTACAGTCACAAAGAGTCAGACATGACTGAGCGCACGGGGAGTGGAGGTGATGAGGAAAGAGGGCAGCGGAAATGGCAAGCAACTTCAGTTTGGGATCAGCAGTGATGGAGGGTAGGTACTTATGACTTCAGTGTTTTTCTGGTCCAATAATGTCATAGACAGGATCACCACCACAGGCAACCGTGATGTTGACTTTCCCTGATTCTCTGCCACCAAGTCTTTGATAATGCCTGTGGGCATGGTGCTTTTTCACACTTTACTCCAAATCAAGTCAGGTCCATCCAGCTGCAGAGTTGCTGCATTTCATGCCCTGTCCAGCCCTAGTACTGATGGAACTAGAAGGTAGTGGTATATGTGGATGACTCCAGGCTAAAATGCCACTCCCACTGTTCTTCCTCCAAGTTCAGTAGTTTTTCTTGAATGAAAGCTTTTCAATTTTATATACCCCAGAGTCCTTTGACAGTTTTGTGCAGTTTTATCATTGTTTTTAGAATTTCTGAACTCCTTTAGAAGTTCTGCATTTGAAGTCCAATTTTAATTGGAATGTTAAAAGTTGAATTTTGAGTGAGGCTTGAATAGAAGCCTATCCAGATCGTAAATGACCTAGACTACAATTTTTTTCTTTGATTGGGCCAAGATTTTTAGAATTTTAGAGCCAGAAGGGGTCTTAGTTCTACTTTCTTTTATTTTTCATGTTAATAATCGGAGATGTTAGTATGTTGTGCAGTTACTGCACAGATTGTTGATGTCAGAATCGCATTTGTAAATGGATCTCTCATGTATCAGTCATTGTTTCCCCTCCCTGTGTGCAGTTGCGGGTACTGATACCTTTTCTCTGAAGGTTTAACCCTTTACTCGGAGCTAATGCTGCCCAAGTCGAGGGTATGTGAGGTTTTGCAGCCTTGCTAGAATAAGTCTGACATGAGTTGTGCTGCCTTGAGCTAGAAGTTTGGGGATGAGGTCTAATGATCTCATTCAAGCCCTCCAGGAGATTATGATGCACATTCAGGTTTGAGAACTGTTCGCGTAAAGGTTCAAATAATGGTTGGAGTTGTCATTAGTTCTATACACTTGAGATTTTAATAGCTGATGCACTGCTAGTTTTCATTACAGTTAAGATTACATTCACGGTAAGACACGTTGTTTATTACAATTTCAGCTACGACATGGATGCTTTCTTGGTACTACAATTTTATTTTATACATGTTGAAAGAGCCTTTTAAAGATAATTTTTAAAAGTCACCTAACTTTCATGGAAACAAAAATAAGAGAAAATATGAGTCAGATTGATCAAGGCATTTCTTAAATTGCTTCACATTCAAAGGCAGATACTCTCGAATATCTTCTTCTTTAGAGTCCTCATTTTCTGGGTTTTTCTGTACATTATCCTCTGTGTCATTGAGAGTTAGTGATGTACTATTTCTTAAAAGAGTGTTTCATCATCTTATCTGCATTTTTCTCCCAGTCTCTGACATCGATTCTGCAGATTTTGATGTACATGTACAGGCAATGATCACTGTATCAGCACTGCCACCTGGCTGATAGTGATTGCCAGATGCATCACAGGTTTATATGTTTCTGACTGTTAAAAAGCAAAGCAGTATGGCTTAGAATCAATGAAATATGGTGGTGATTATGAAATAATGTATATACTCTGTTCATTTTTTCACTTTTGTTCTTGAGATAAATCCTGTAGATTTTTCCTTATACAACTGTCCTCATCCATTCTTTTTATAATAATCTAGAAACCTTAGTGTAGGCCTTGGTTATATTTAGATTGGTATATCTTTTTCTCCAGAACCTTTTCGCTTTAAAATTTCAGTTTTAGTCTCATGAAATGTAGCCGACCCTATGGAATAATGAATATTTTACTCAGGGTTCTCTAAAGAAACAGAATCAGTAGTATATACATAGAGTGAAAAAGACGAGGGGAAGAGGGAGAGAGATCAAGGAAGTGGGAGAGGGATGAAGAGAAGAAAGGAGGGAGAGAGAGGAGGCGACAATGCATATGAATTAATTTATGTGACTGTTGCTGCTGCTAAGTCACGTCAGTCGTGTCTGACTCTGTGCGACCCCATAGATGGCAGCCCACCAGGCTCCTGTCTCTGGGATTCTCCAGGCAAGAATACTGGAGTGGGTTGCCATTTCCTTCTCCAATGCGTGAAAGTAAAAAGCGAAAGTGAAGTCGCTCAGTCGTGTCTGACTTTTGCGACCCCATGGACTGTAGCCTGCTAGGCTCCTCTGTCCGTGGGATTCTCCAGGCAAGAGTACTGGAGTGGGGTGCCATTGCCTTCTCCGAGTTTATGTGACTGGACACTGGCAAATTCAAAATCTGTGGAATTGGCAATCTCACAGGTAGACCCAGTGAAGAGCTGATGTTGTAGCTCAAGTCCAAGACAGTCTGAGACTGAGATCCCTATTTCTCTGGTGACTCCAGTCTCTTTTCTCTTAAGGACTTCACCTGATTGGAGGAGACCCACCCATATTTTGAACACATGAAGTGCTGTGGGGAATGTGCAATATATACACTGTACAGAAGCTTATATTCTAGTTATTTAAAGAAGACATTCAAGTAAAATAGTTAATAAACTAAATAATAGCAGAGAACAATGTAGGTAGACTAAGATTGCACACCAAATGTATATTGCTGTTTAAGATTCATATTTTCCATGCTCTTAAAGAAAGCAAACCGTTTTTTTTTAAACAGATTTATTGGGATGATGTAAATGAAGTTTTAAAAAAATAATCTGTTAGTGTGAGTTCCAGTAATGTGACATGGTAACCAAAGCCAGCCCAAGAGAGAAACAGGTGAATAGTTTTACAACACCTGGATTAAAATTGTTCTAAAGATTGCATATTTTCCTAGTCAGACTTATAGAGTATATGGATAACTGTTAGTATTTCTCCTTTTATTGAAGTATAAAAGTGAAGTCGCTCAGTTGTGTCTCACTCTTTGTGACCCCATGGACTGTAGCCTACCAGGCTTCTCCATCCATGGGATTTTCCAGGCAAGAGTACTGGAGTGGGTTGCCATTTCCTTCTCCAGAGGATCTTCCCGACCCAGGGATCAAACCCAGGTCTCCTGCATTGCAGGCAGCTGCTTTACCCTCTGAGCCACCAGGGAAGCCTTTATTGAAGTATAGTTCATTTATAATATTATGTTAGTTTCAGGTATACAGCATAGTGATTAAGTATTTTCACAGATTGTAATCCATTATAGATTATTACAAGATGATAAGTATAATCCCCTGTGCTACTATATAGCATATAGCATATATATAATATATCCTTATTGCTTATCTATTTTATATATAGGAGTTTGTTTCTCTCAATCTGATACAATTAATTTGTCCTTCTCCCCTTCCCTTTCCCCTTGATAACAAGTTGGTTTTCTATATCTATGAGCCTGTTTCTATTTTGCATATACATTATTTGTGTTGTTTTTTAGATTCCATGTGTAACATCATACAATGTTTGTCTTTCTCTTACTCACTTCGCTAAGCATAATGATTCTCTAGGTATATCCACATTGCTGCAAATGTCAGTATTTTATTCTTTTCATGGCTGAGTTATAGTCAATTTTATACTCCATATTATGTATATGTATGTGTGTGTGTGTGTGTATATATATATATATATATATACACCCCACATCTTTGAGCTTCCCTGATAGCTCAATTGGTAAAGAATACACCTGCAATGCGGGAGACCCTGGTTCGATTTCTGGGTTGGGACGATCTGCTAGATAAGGGATAGGCTACCCAATCCAGTATTCTTGGGCTTCCCTTGTAGCTCACCTGGTAAAAATCCACCTGCAATGTGGGAGACTTGGATTTGATCCCTGGGTTGGGAAGATCCTCTGGAGAAGGGAAAGGCTACCCAGTTCAGTATTCTGGCCTAGAGAATCCCAAGGACTGTATAGTTCATGGGGTCACAAAGATTCGGACACAACTGAGCAACTTTCACTTTACTTACCACATCTTTTAATCCAGTCATCTATTGATGGGTACTTGGGTTTCTTCCATGTCTTGGCTATTGTAAATAGTGCTGCTTATGAAAGTTGGGGTACATGTATCTTTTTGAATTAAGAGTTTTCATCTTTTCCAGATATATTCCCAGGAAAGGATTAGTGGATCATATGGTTAGTTTTAGTGTTTTGAGGAATCTCCATACTGCTCTTTGTGATTTCCCTGGTGGCACAGCCAGTAAAGAGTCTGTCTGTAATGTGGGAGACCTGGGTTTGATCCCTGGGTTGGGAAGATGCCCTGGAGAAGGAAATGGCAACCCACTTCAGTATTCTTGCCTGGAGAATTCCATGGACAGAGGAGCCTTGTGGGCTACAGTCCATGGGGTCACAAAGAGTCAGACACGACTGAATGACTCACTTTCACTTTCATACTGCTTGCCATAGTGGCTATACCAGCTTATACTTGGGGCCACTTGAGACGGACGAATCATGGTGGAAAGGTCTGACAGAATGTGGTTCACTGGAGAAGGGAATGGCAAACCACTTCAGTATTATGGCCTTGAGAACCCCATGAACAGTATGAAAAGGCAAAAAGATAGGACACTGAAAGGTGATCTCCCCAGGTCGGTAGGTGTCCAATATGCTACTGGAGATCAGTGGAGAAATAACCTCAGAAAGAATGAAGGGACGGATCCAAAGCAAAAACAACACCCGTTGTGGATGTGACTGGTGATAGAAGCAAGGTCTGATGCTGTAAAGAGCAATATTGCATAGGAACCTGGAATGTTAGGTCCATGAATCAAGGCAAATTGGAAGTGGTCAAACAGGAGATGGCAAGAGTGAACATTGACATTCTAGGAATCAGTGAATTAAAATGGACTGGAATGGGTGGATTTAACTCAGATGACCATTATATATACTACTGTGGGCAGGAATCCCTTAGAAGAAATGGAGTAGCCATCATAGTCAAGAAAAGAGTCCGAAATGCAGAACTTGGATGCAGTCTTCAAAATGACTGAATGATCTCTGTTCGTTTCCAAGGCAAACCATTCAGTATCACAGTAATCCAAGTCTATACTCCGACCAGTAATGCTGAAGAAGTTGAAGTTGAATGGTTCTATGAAGACCTACAAGACCTTTTAGAACTAACACCCCAAAAAGATGTCCTTCTCATTATAAGGGACTGGAATGCAAAAGTAGGAAGTCAAGAAACACCTGGAGTAACAGGCAGATTTGGCCTGGAGTACAGAATGAAGCAGGACAAAGGCTGATAGAGTTTTGCCAAGAGAACACACTGGTCATAGCAAACACCCTCTTCCAACAACACAAGAGAAGACTCTACACATGGACATCACCAAGATGGTCAACACCGAAATCAGACTGATTATATTCTTTGCAGCCAAAGATGGAGAAGCTCTATAGAGTTAGCAAAGACAAGACCTGGAGCTGACTGTGGCTCAGATCGTGAACTCCTTATTGCCAAATTCAGACTTAAATTGAAGAAAGTAGGAAAAACCACTAGACCATTCAGGTATGACCTAAATCAAATCTCTTATGATTGTACAGTGGAAGTGAGAAATAGATTTAAGGGCCTAGATCTGATAGATAGAGTGCCTGATGAACTATGGACAGAAGTTGGTGACATTGTACAAGAGACAAGGATTAAGACCATTCTCAAGAAATAGAAATGCAAAACAGCAAAATGGCTGTCTGGGGAGGCCTTACAAATAGCTGTGAAAAGAAGAGAAGCGAAAAACAAAGGAGAAAAGGAAAGATATACTCATTTGAATGCAGAGTTTCAAAGAATAGCGAGGAGAGGTAAGAAAGCCTTCCTCAGTGATCAGTGCAAAGAAATAGAGGAAAACAGTAGAATGGGAAAGATTAGAGATCTCTTCAAGAAAATTAGAGATACCAAGGGAATATTTCATGCAAAGATGGGTTCAATAAAGAACAGAAATGGTATGGACCTAACAGAAGCAGAAGATATTAAGAAGAGGTGGCAACAATACACAGAAGAACTGTACAAAAAAGATCTTCACGACCCAGTTAATCACAATGGTGTGATCACTCACCTAAAGCCAGACATCTGGAATGTGAAGTCAAGTGGGCCTTAGGAAGCATCCCTATGAACAAAGCTAGTGGAGGTGATGGATTTCCAGTTGAGCAATTACAAATCCTGAAAGATGATGCTGTGAAAGTGCTGCATTCAATATGTCAACAAATTTGGAAAACTCAGCAGTGCCCACAGGACTTTAAAAGTTCATTTTTCATTCCAATCCCAATGAATGGCAATGCCAACGCATGCTCAAACTACTAATAGTCATCTCACAGACTAGTAAAATAATGCTCAAAATTCTCCAAGCCAGGCTTCAGCAATACTTGAACCGTGAACTTCCAGATATTCAAGCTGGTTTTAGAAAAGGCAGAGGAACCAGAAACCAAATTGCCAACATCCACTGGATCACTGAAAAAGCAAGAGAGTTCCAGAAAAACGTCTATTTCTGCTTTATTGACTATGCCAAAGCCTTTGACTGTGTGGATCACAACAAACTGTGGAAAATTCTGAAAGAGATGGGAATACCAGACCACCTGACCTGCCTCTTGAGAAACCTATATGCAGGTCAGGAAGCAGCAGTTAGAACTGGATATGGAACAACAGAGTGATTCCAAATAGGAAAAGGCATACATCAAGGCTGTATACTGTCACCCTGTTTATTTAACTTATATGGAGAGTACGTCATGAGAAACGCTGGGCTGGAAGAAGCACAAGCTGGAATCAGGATTGCCAGGAGAAATATTAATAACCTCAGATATGCAGATGACACCATCCTTATGGCAGAAAGTGAAGAAGAACTAAAGAGCCTCTTGATGAAAGTGAAAGTGGAGAGTGAACATTCAGAAAACTAAGATCATGGCATCTGGTCCCATCACTTCATGGCAAATAGATGGGGAAACAGTGGAAACAGTGGCTGACTATTTTTTTGGGCTCCAAAATCACTGCAGATGGTGATTGCAGCCATGAAATTAAAAGACACTTACTCCTTGGAAGGGAATTTATGACCAACATAGACAGCATATTAGAAAGCATAGACATTACTTTGCCAACAAAGGTCCGTCTAGTCAAGGCTATGGTTTTTCCAGTGGTCATGTATGGATGTGAGAGTTGGACTGTGAAGAAAGCTGAGCACAGAAGAATTGATGCTTTTGAACTGTGGTGTTGGAGAAGACTCTTGAGAGTCCCTTGGACAGCAAGGAGATCCTACCAGTCCATCCTAAAGGAGATCTGACCGGGATGGTCACTGGAAAGACTGATGTTGAAGCTGAAACTCTAATACTTTGGCCACCTGATGCAAAGACCTGACTCATTTTAGAAGACCCTGATGCTGGGAAAGATTGAGGCCAGGAGAAAAAGGGGACAACAGAGGATGAGATGGTTGGATGGCATCACCAACTCAATGGACATGAGTTTGGGTAGGCTCTGGGAGTTGGTGATTACAGGGAAGCCTCATGTGCTGCAGTTCATGGTGTCACAAAGAGTCGGATGTGACTGAGCAACTGAACTGAACCGAACTGAACTGAACTCCCATCAACAGTGTGTGATGGTTCCCTTTTCTCCATACCCTGTCCAGCATTTATTATTCGTAGACTTTTTGATGGTAGCCATTCTGACAGGTGTGAGGTGATACCTCATTGTCTTGATTTGTATTTTTCTAACAATTAGCCGTGTTGAACAACTTTTTGTATGTCTGTTAGACATCTGAATGTTTTCTTTGGAAAGGTGACTCTTTAGGTCTTCTGTCCATTTTTGGATAGGGTTGTTTGTATTTTTGATATTGAGTTGTAAGAGTTGGTTGTATATTTTGAATATTAACCCACTGTCAGTCACATCATTTGCAAATATTTTCTCTCATTCCATAGTCTGTCGTTTAATTTGGTTGATAGTTTCCTTTTCTATGCAAAAAGCTTTTAAACTTAGATTCCATTTGTATATTTTTGAATTTATTTCTTTTACCTTATACTTATCCAAGAAAATACTGCTACAATTTATTTAAAAAAGTGTTCCATCTCTGTTCACTTCTAGGAGTTTGATGATTTCTTGTCTTATATGTAAGTCTTTAAACCATGTTGAGTTTATTTCTGTATATCGTGTGAAAGAATGTTCTCATTTCATTATTTTGCATATGATTGTACAGTTTTCTCATCACCACTTGTTGAAGTGACTGTCTTTTTTCCATTGTATGTTCTTGTCTCCTTTATTGTAGATCAGTTGACCATAGGTACATGGGTTTATTTCTGGGCTCTCTATTCTATTTCATTGATCTTTGTGTCTGTTTTTGTGCCAATAGCATGCTGTTTTTATTACTGTAGCTGTGTAGTGTTGTTTGAAGTCTAGGAGGGATATACTTCCAGCTTCTTCTTCTTTTTTTTTTCTTTCAAAATTGTTTTGGCAATCCTGGGTCTTTTGTGCTGCTATATATGTATTTTAGATTTATTTATTCTCATTCTTTAGAAAATATCATGAGTATTTTGATAGGGGTTGTGTTAAATCTATAGATTGCTTTCAGTAGTATGGCCATGTTACCAATATTAACTCTTCCAATCCAAGAGTGGATATCTTTCTGTTCCTTTGTATGTGTGAGAGCATGTGTGCACTCAGTTGCTCAGTCATATCCGACTCTTTGTGACCCCATGGACTGTAGCCTGCCAGGCTGCTCTCTCCATGGAATTCTCCAGGCAAGAAGACTGGAACGGTAGCCATTCCCTCCTCCAAGGGATCTTCCCGACCCAGGGATCGAACTTGGGTCTCCCGTGTTGCAAGCAGATTCTTTACCATCTGAGCCACCAGGTAAGTCCACAGAGCTCTGATCCGCTGCTTATGTAAGTATCTGTGGTTCTGCTTAGATGCAGCTTCCAGTCCTCTTTTCCCCTGTGGTGGCTTCTCCAGGTCCATTGCTAGTCTGTGGCATAGAGTGGATGGGCCAGAACATTTACCCAACTAGGACTGGGTGGTGCAAGGAGGTCTCAGAAATTCAGGTGGCCATGGTGCCAGGAGTTTGGGCTGCTTCTGGGGCATGCTGTTTGTGTAAGCACCAACAGTAGCCCCTGCAGCTGCCCCACCTGGGCCACTTCCTAGGCCCCTGGATCATCTCTGCATCCCTAGATCAAGTCTTTTCCCAGGTCCTGGCTGCTGTAGATTCAGTGTCAAGCTGTGGCATGGATGAGGGAGGCTGGAGTGTTCACTTGGCTCAGACTGGCCAGCGGAGAGGCAGTAGTTGCCAGGGCAGACCTCTTTTGCCCTCTTTGGCCCTGGGACACACCAGCACTGGTGCACTTCTCATCAGTGGAGTCTGGGCTTCCTGTTTTATCTGTCCCTGCAGTTCCCTATGCAGTCAAGGTGGCTTGTCTCTGTGCTTTGGACCCCAGGACTGGGATATCCAGTCTGGGCTTGACCCACTCATTCCCCAGGACAAGCTCCATCTGTGTGATGTCCCTTTCCTTCTTAATTCTCTCAGGGGCAGAGGTCCAACCTGAAGTGTTTCTTCCCATCCTACACAATGCTGTGTAAATCTTTTTCACAGCCTTGGTTATATAGGAGTCCTTCTGTAGGTTCTAGTTAGTTTCCCATGAGAATTATTGCACTCGTAGTTGTATTTGTGGAGGGAAAGGTGAGCTCCACACCCCCCCATACACTGCTATCTTGATCTCCTGTATATGGGTTAGTTTGAATACGAGGTAACATTAAAAATAATAAAGCTAAATCCTTTGAGGCACCACAGAAAATCAACTTCATTAATTTTGTATAATAGTAAATTTATAACACTGAGGTGCATGTTGTGAACTTATGGTTATATGTTTAATTTTACCGATTCTTAGGGTCGACTTTCATTAAGTATATTTCTGTTGAAATAATCAGAATTTCAGTTTGTTTTAGATGAGTTCTTATCTTTTAGGTAGTTTTGGATATGCTAACCTACTTTTCTGAAGGATAAATGTGTTTGTCGAAGGCAGGACACATTTATTTTTTCTCAATATGGCACCTAGTAAAAGTGGCTTAGACAGTTAAGAATCTGCCTTCAATTCAGGAGACCTAGGTTCGATCCCTGGGTCAGGAAGATCCTCTGGAGAAGAAAATGGCTACCCACTCCAGTATTCTTGCCTGGAGAATTCCATAGATAGGGGAGCCTGGAGGACTGCAGTCCATGGGATTACAGAGAGTCAGACATGAATGAGCGATTAACACCTTCGAAACAGTGAGTGTTAAAAGATGTTTATTGCCTACATTTCTAATTAGAAATGTAATGAAATAATGGAGGGTAACTAAACTTTTAAACAGAGTAGTGATACATCTCAATAGTATTTATTTATTCTGGGTGAGAAGGGAAAGTAGAGGTCAAGAGAAGAAAGAATTATTAAAAAAGAAATTTATAATATTGGAAAGTTTAGTGTCTGTGGGTATTATATTATTGAGCACTGGTTAACTTTGGGCACTAATTCTATTCTGCATTGTTATTGTTTTTAGAATGAAGGACAAAAATAGTTTTGTTTCTTTGCAATTCTATAAAAGGACTGGTTTCACAGCAAAGATTGTGGTGCCAGATAGTGTTTTTAAAGGTCTGGAATGACTCTGGGGAAAGAGTCTTATTTTAAAATGAGCCAAACTTATTAAAATATAGTTAAGTTTAATTAGTTAAGCTATTAGTATTTTACTTCTTTCCAAAAGCTGTTCTTGTAAATTCTCTTTACACCTTGTGTAATGATCTAGAAATAAAATAGTCTTATTATTCCTTCTATCCTTAAGATCTTATAGTGACACACCCAGCTTAGTTTAGCTGCTGGGGGATACAGAGCATTATATGAACTAGGTTTGCGCATTTTCTTTTCTTTCATATGGATTTTCTACACTTGGACTGCATGACTCTAAGACTATGGCTTAATTTTACTGGGATTTAATTTAATTTAGAGGGGCTTGACCACTGTGACAAATTTACCTGATTCTAGAAATTAATACAGTAGAAATTTAAAAGAATATACAGTTTTAAAGGTTACACTCCATTTGCAGCTGTTACAAAATATTGGCTATCTTCCCAGTTGTGCAGCACATCCTTGCAGCCTATCTTACACCCGATAGTTTGTATCTCCCACTCCCTCACCCCTATGTTGACCCTCCCCTCCCTCATCACTGGTAACCATTATTTGTTCTCTATATCTGTGAGTACTCTTTGTTAAGTTCAAAATCTCCCATACAATTTTATCTCTCTGATATGGAAGCTCAGCAGTTTAGCTCCTATGTTCCAGGCTCTGTGTTTGACATTGAAGAATATGTAAATTAAAAGACATTTTTAAAGCTGCTGCCTTGGAGACAGTTACCTCATAGAGGAAACGTATAATGAAGTCTCCTCTTATTTCTCTTGATTTTTGGCACTTTATGTAATCACATTTGCATTTCAGGATGGAAGGAAGAAAGAAAATAAATGAGTGTCCATCACTTGTCTACCTCCCTTTACTGGAAAGTTTCGCTCAACAACTTTCACCTACACTCACTGGCCAGAACTTGGTCACATGGCCATGTATACCTGTAACAAAGTCTGGGAAATGTAGCTATTTAGATCGGCACAATGCCACATCTAATAATTACTCAGATGACTTAGTAAGGAAGAACTGCTGCTGCTGCTAAGTCGCTTCAGTCGTGTCCGACTCTATGCGACCCCGTAGACGGCAGCCCACCAGGCTCCCCCGTCCCTGGGATTCTCCAGGCAAGAACACTGGAGTGGGTTGCCATTTCTTTCTCCAATGCATGAAAGTGAAAAGTCAAAGTGAAGTCACTCAGTCGTGTCTGACTCTTTGCAACCCCATGGACTGCAGCCTACCAGGCTCCTCCGTCCATGGTATTTTCCAGGCAAGAGTACTGGAGTGGGGTGCCATCGCCTTCTCCAAGGAAGAACTAGTGAAAGGCTATTAGGTAGCTAATAGTCTTTCTTCATGTGTTAACTTACTAACTGATATGGATGACATCAGAGGCTTAACAACCCAATGCATTTTATACACTTAAGACTTAAAACACATTTTAGAAGTATATAGTAAGATGAATAAAGAACTAATATAGGCCCCAGTCACTGAGCCGCCGCCGAGGACTCAGCAGCCTCCCCTTGAGCCCCCTCGCTTCCCGACGCTCCGTCCCCCCTGCCCGCCTTCTCCCGCCGCCGCCTTCCGCAGGCCGTTTCCACCGAGGAAAAGGAATCGTATCGTATGTCCGCTATCCAGAACCTCCACTCTTTCGACCCCTTTGCTGATGCAAGTAAGGGTGATGATCTGCTTCCTGCTGGCACTGAGGATTATATCCATATAAGAATTCAACAGAGAAACGGCAGGAAGACCCTTACTACTGTCCAAGGGATCGCTGATGATTACGATAAAAAGAAACTAGTGAAGGCGTTTAAGAAGAAATTTGCCTGCAATGGTACTGTAATTGAGCATCCAGAATATGGAGAAGTAATTCAGCTACAGGGTGACCAGCGCAAGAACATATGCCAGTTCCTGGTAGAGATTGGACTGGCTAAGGACGACCAGCTGAAGGTTCATGGGTTTTAAGTGCTTTTGGCTCACTGAAGCTTAAGTGAGGATTTCCTTGCAATGAGTAGAATTTCCCTTCTGTCCCTTGTCACAAGTTTAAAAACCTCACAGCTTGTATAATGTATCCATTTGGGGTCTGCTTTTAACTTGGACTAGTGTAACTCCTTCATGCAATAAACTGAAAAGAGCCAAAAAAAAAAAAAAAAAAGAACTAATATATACCCTAAAATTGGCTATAGGGTGTGCATTGAATGAGTATCAAACACGGAAGTCCAAGAAAGAGATAAAGATGATTTTGATTTACTTGACAGTAATGATGCCTTTGCCCAAGAAAAGAAACATAAGAGACATGCCAGGTTTTCAGCAGAAGCTAAACAGTTAAGTTTTGAACTAGAATGCTGGCATCAGATAACTTTTGGGTGATGTCATTTGTTCACCAGCTGTGCATTTTGGTATCTATTGTGCATTTTCTGGCAGGGAAGAGAGAACCGGATATTTTAAAAATTCTCCACTTCCCCCAGTCCCTTTCTTTCATTGTGTGGTATAGGTTACTGAAATGGAAAGATGGGTCCAAAGAACCTCTAGTTACAAGTTTATAGCTTGGAACAAGATAGAAGTGTTTGTGGAGTCAGCATGAAAGTGAAAGTGAAAGTCATTCATCTGTGTCCCACTCTTTGTGACCCCATGGATTATACAATCCATGGAATTCTCCAGGCCAGAATACTAGAGTGGGTAGCCTTTCCCTTCTCCAGGGGATCTTCCCAACCCAGGTCTCCCACATTGCAGGCAGATTCTTTACCAGATGAGCCACCAGGGAAGCCCAAGAATACTGGAGTGGGTAGCCTATCCCTTCTCCAGTGGATCTTCCCGACCCAGGAATCCAACTGGGGTCTGCATTCAGACAGATTCTTTACAAGCTGAGCTGCCAGGGAAGCCCAGCATGGGTTGAGTATTTTGGGGATGCGAGATTCAACTATGTTAGATATGGTACAGCTCTTTGCAGGGTGGGGAAATGAAAGGGGCAAATGGATTTACAAAAGTGAATGACATATTTACAAGTTAATTGATAACATAATGTGTTACTCCTAGGGAGCAAGTGAGACTTTCTTTTAGGTTACTGGAGAATTGTATAGAACTGCAACATTATATTCTAGGAGAAATGTACCCAAAGCAGTTTTTAACTGTCCTTTAGCATTTGATGGCTATATTATGTAATCAGCCTGTCATCTGTCACTTTAATATCTGACTTATAGCTGATACTGGCTTTGAACTTTATTTAGTTCAACATTTTTGAGTGAGCTTTTTGTCTTTCTCATTATCATAAGTACTGGAAATACAGCTATTAATAAGGAAAACAATGCTTGCAAGGTGTGCTGTATTATCATTACCTATTTATCAATCCCAATTTCTTCATGTCATACTACACTAAATTCCAAATACCAGGGATTCCACAGAGCTTAGTGGAATTTTGTATGGGTGCTGTAATTTAATTATAAACACTGAGCAGATACTAAGCAGGCTAAGGCAATTTGAAATATAAATATGCAGTACATTAGTGGGAGTTACCCCTGTTGCTCAAGGTCAATATTAATTGTTGCTAGAATGAATAAATACTTTTCTGTTTATTCTTATATAATGTCGCATTATGTTAAGACTCTCATTTGGGTCTTTACAAATGGTTGATTAAATGGTTTTTTTAAGGTCTAGAACACACTACAGAACTAGCTTTTGAAAATATACCCAGTCTGAGAAAGGGAGACAAAAGCTTCTATGTTCAGGGAGTATGTAGCTTCTCTAAAAATCCTTTTAATTTGTACACACAATGAGTGGTGGCAATGCATTATTGTTATGACAGTTGTTTGGGTGATGTCATTTGTTCACTCGTCAGACAGCTGGGCATTTTGAAAATCTATTATTGTTTTCTGGCAGAGAGCACAGAAATAGGAGCAGTTATGCTTCAGAAGGGACCTTTTTGTGTTTAACTAAAAGCATTTTATTTATAAAAGTGGATGTTTTCCTTATCTTTAGTCATCACAAATTCTTTTGTCTTATTTTCCATTTTTTTCCATCCATCCTTTTCTACAAATGTAAAATTGTAATCATCTCATCCCTCAAAGTGGCTCTTCTTTCTGCCTTCTCTAGATGAATGGTGCCGTCTTCTGCTCAGTTCTCATAAGGCAGAGAACTGTGTCATCCGAGATAACTTCCTTCTTGATCACCAGGTTCTGCTGTTCTTCTGTAGTAACCCTATTCTTTCTTCCTGTGTCTGTTGCTTCGTCCATGATCAAGCTCTTAGCATCTGTCTCCCGGAGTTTTGTAACTCTTGAAACTGCCTGTTCACTCTTGCCCCTTTTCCATCCATTCTCCACAATAACTGCTGGTATAACCTACCAAAAAGAAATTTGGATTATGTTACTCCTCTTTGGGGGCTTTCCTGATGGCTCAGCAGTAAAGAATCTCCTGGAAATGTAGGAGATACAGAAGACACAGTTTCCATCCCTGAATTGGGAAGATCCCCTGCAGGAGGAAATGGCAGCCCACTCCAGTATTCTTGCCTGAAAAGACACATGGACAGAGGAACCTGGCAGGCTATCATCCATAGGGTCTCAAAGAGTTGCACATGACTGAGCACACAACACAATATATTCCTCTTTAAATCCTCCAGTGACTCCCATCACATTGCTCACGAATCAGAGTTGGACCTAAATTTTCAACAGTCTAATTTAGAATGTAATACATCTAAGGAGACTGGACTCAATACAGAATCTTCAGCTATTTATTTTTCTAGGCAGGGGAGAATACTATGAAGTGGAGCTATGGAGAACTATAAAATAGTACTAGGTTCAAATAGAGAGTAATCAAAGTTTGAGTCTGTGGTGGTTCTTAGTGTTATTTACTAGCTTTTTTCCCCCTGCTAGTCATTTTATATGATAGCACTTCCTAACTCTTGTTCACTGTGGTCATGTGACTGCTTCAGGCTGTTGAATTGTGAGCAGAAATTCTGTCATTGGTTGCCTGGATAAGATCCTCCAAAACTCTCTTTCCCTCTGGCACATTGTTATTGTTAGGACGATGGCTGTTCTGACAGCTCAGGCTTCTGTGTGATATGATATGTGGAGCACCCTGCCAGTCTTTGGTTTATATGTAGCATCAAGGAATAGACCTAGTTGTTTTAAACGCCTGAGATTATTTCAGCATTACATAGCCTGAACTGGATAATACAGATTTTTTTTAAATGAGTTTTGAGAACTCAAATTATGGAAGTGGGGTTAGGACTGAGCTAGATTCACAAAACTGTGATACTAGGAGCCGAGAACCAGAGAGAGTCCTGAGGAGTGTGTCACAATCTAATGTCAGTACAAGCTGGGGACACACGGTGGAGGGAGTGATTGAGATCTCACTCTCAAAAGTATGTAAAACCAGTTACAAGCATTGTGACACATATTTGTTCCACCCCTGGTCAGTGTGAAAATAGTAATATAAAAATTAATGTAGAGAATAAAGACATAGGAAAACTAAGGTTTAGGAAGAGGAGTCACTTTGAAGGGCTTAAAGATTGTTCAGTATCCAGAAAGTCGTCAGTTTCTTCATTTCCTCCTTATTATATATGTTCACATCCGTCCATGCTTACGTGCCCGTATCTGCACTTATGCATGATATTTTTATCAACTCCGTTTGTGATAACAAGTCATTGCCCTCCTTGGTAAATCATCCCCAGTAAGGCCTGTCTGGGTACAATATTTAAAATTACAAAACTTCATCCTCCCCGCTGCCCTGCCTCTACCACACTCTTGAAATCCTAACTACCAGCTCTGTTTTTTTTCCTCCATAGAGCTTAGCATTTTCTCAAGTTTACTTATTTAAGGTTTGCTGTTGTTATTTGTCTCTCCTGAAGTATAATGCAAACACCACAAAGAAAGAAAACTGTTAAATCCATTTTATTTACTGAGAACAGTACCTGATCCATAACAATATTGGTTGAATTGCAATACATTCATGAAGGGAAACAGGAAGGTGATCTGGGTACCACCAGCTGCGTAGGGTATCCAAAAAGAGAGACTAAATCTGCTAGGACTTTGTGATCTCAACCACATTTTAAATCGCAGTTTGATTCTCTGGCTCTCATTCCCTAGCTTTTAAAATAGTTCCAGTCAAACAGAGTTAAGCTTCTTTGAGACGTCCTTAATATGTTTAAAGACATATTTTGAGTTTTGAAAGTAGCACAAAAAGTGGGAAAGAACATGGACTTTAGAGACAAACCACTTCATTGTCACCTGTTAAGATGTGACTTTGAGCAAGTTACTTGCCATGGAATATAAACTTTACCAAATGTAATATTAGAATCAAAAGTTCTTTGTATGGACTAAATATTACACATAAAGGTATGTGAAAGTGGTTAGTGTACAGTAGGTACTGGTTTGTTTGAGTCTCTTCTCCTTCTTCTCATTACCAGAAAAACAACTTTTCTTCCTTTTCCTTGGGCCACTCTGTGTGGCTTGTGGGATCTTAGTTTCTGGAGCAGGGATTCAACCCTGGCACCAGTAGTGAAAGCCCCTAGTCCTAACCACTGGACCCCAGGAAATGCCCTTTTATCACATTTTTACTTGACATTATTTTATGTATTTTCAATTCAGCTCTAATTTTGATTCCAACTGACCTTTTTTGTTAGATTATTTTAGTAATTTATGGTAAGCTAAAATTTCACAAATATGTACAAAAAGCCCATGTATAGCATCTCCAGGGCATAGACTGGGGGGATTACTGGGGATGGTCACAGTTCACCTGTTTTCTACATGTCTTCATCATGTTGTCATACAAAACAGCATCCTCAACTGGTTGACATTTTAGACTTTAGGGCTGGAAAGAATCAGTTCTTTCCTTCTCCTTATTAAGAAAGTAAGTCATCTGTCTGGTAAATGGCAGGGTAAAGGTAAGAATTCTAACTGACTTCTTGCTCAGAGCTCTTTCTACCGTATTCTTTCATCTAACTGAAATATAAAATTTGAATATTTTTATTCTCAACATGATAATGTTGACACAAACTTTTATCACATGTATTTAACTTTTTGAATAGGTGATACATGCTTTGGGTACTAAAGGGTATACATGGAAGACTTCCTTGGCTCTGCCCCTAGATATTAATACAAAAGGCCACCACTGCTCTATGCACACATCCATCATTTTACAGAAATGTGAACTTTTATGTACTTTGCTTTTTTCGCTTAAAAATATAAAAGTTATACATATTGCTTCTTGGAGCTCCATAACCACCTCATCTTATTCCCAGGTGTCATTAGTTAATTGATTATTTTCTTTAAATTCAGGAACAAGCTCTTATTGAGCACTATGTTAGGCACTATTTCAGGGCCTGGGAGTGGAGGAATGAACAGGATAGAAGAGAACCACCGTTTTCATGGAGCTGTTTCTTGGTTTGTGATTGATGCTATGACAGGGATGCGAATGGTCTCTGATAGACCAGAAGAGGGAGAAATGAATTTCTTCAGCCACGAGCGGAAGAAACTTTAAGGAAAAAGCAGAAATTAATGTGGATTTTAAGTGATGGGTAGAAATGTGGGAAGCATTGTGCAGAAAGGGTACTGTCATGGTGTATCAGCATCTTTGTGTTCCAGTGTTAACGCAGTTTTGTTTTGCATGGTAGCACTAGGTGTTCTACATTTAAAGTTACTATTTCCTTGAAATTTTGGTAACTTGATTTCTCTTGGAAATGGCTTCTTTACTTGCAAAATAAAATTGTGTTAGAAATCAATTTCTGCTGATCTCCTAATTCTTTTTTCTCCTAACTTGTTTATTTGAACTAGATATGAGGATTTTTATAGACGACTTTTACCTATTTGACCTTTTCATACAGTTATAAATGTTTTTGTCTTTGTTTGACATTTTTCTTAAAACTATATATGTTTACCTTGTAATTGGGGCTTCCCTCCTGGCTCAGACAGTAAAGAATCTGCCTGCAAGGCAGGAGACCCAGGTTTGATCCTAGGTTAGGAAGATCCACTGGAGAAGGGAATGGCTACCCACTCGAGTATTCTTGCACAGAGAATTCCGTGGACAGAGGAGCCTGGTCAGCTATAGTCTGTGGGGTCACAGAGTCAGACAAGGCTGAGTGACTAACTGAGCAACTAACACTTTCACTTTCATGTTTTAATTAACTACTATTTGCTTTAGTGCAGTTGTGTGCTTACAGCAGAGGTTGTCAGCCTTAGCTACACACCAGACTCACTTACAGAGTTTTAAAAATTGCCAACATCCATTGTATCATAGAAAAAGCAAGAAAATTCCAGAGAAACATCTACTTCTGCTTCACTGACTATGCTAAGGCCTTTGACTGTGTGTATCACAACAAACTGGAAAATTCTTAAAGAGATAAGAATACCAGACCACCTGCCTGCCCGAAACCTGTATGCAGGTAAAGAAGCAACAGCATGAACCAGACATGGTACAATGGACTGGTTCCAAACTGGGAAAGGAGTGCATCAAGGCTGTATATTGTCACCCTGTTTATTTAACTTTACATGCGGACTACATCATGTGAAAAGTCAGGCTGAATGAAGCACAAGCTGAAATCAAGACTGCCAGGAGAAATAACAGTAACCTCAGATATGCAGATGATAGCACCATTATGGCAGAGAGTGAAGAGGAACTAAAGAACCTCTTGATGAAGGTGAAGGAGGAGAGTGAAAAAGCTGGCTTAAAACTCAATATGCAGAAAACTAAGATCATGGCATCTGGTCCCATCACTTCATGGCAAATAGATGGGGAAACAATGGAAACAGTGATAGACTTTATTTCCTTGGGCTCCAAAATCAGTGCAGATGGTGAATGCAGCCATGAAATTAAAAGACATTTGTTTCTTGGAAGAAAAGCTATAACAAACCTAGATGGCATATTAAAAAGCATAGACGTTACTTTGCCAACAAAGCTCTGTCTAATCAAAGCTATGGTTTTCCCAGTAGTCAGGTACAGGTGTGAGAGTTGGACCCTGAAGAACTGATGCTTTTGAACTGTGGTGCTGGAGAATACTGTTGAGAGTCCCTTGGACTGCAAGGAGATCAAACCAGTCAATTCTAAAGGAAATCAACCCTTATTATTCATTGGAAGGTCTGATGCTGAAGCTGAAGCTCCAATACTTTGGCCACCTGATATGAAGAACTGACTCATTGGAAAAGACCCTGATGCTGGGAAAGATTTAAGGCAGGAGGAGAAAGGGATGACAGAGGATGAGATAGTTGGATGGTATCACTGACTCAATGGACAAGAGTTTGAGCAAGCTCCAGGAGTTGGTGATGGACAGGGAAGCCTTGCATGCTGCAGTCCTTGGGGTCTGGGACTGAACAACAACAAATGCTGCTGCTTAAGCCTCACCTGGGTCTAGGGTGTGGCCAGGATACCAGGATTTTCAAAAGGCCCCAGGTGATTTTACTTTGTAGCCAAACTTCAGAAACTGTTGGGTTATTTCAGAGGTAACTGAAACATGCTTCTCCTTTTGGAAAGTAGGTAGCCATGGGATTGTCTGAGTGATGTGATCAATCTGTCATCTCACATCTCTTGTTTAGAATGAAGTGAAATGGTTAGAATTGAATGACAGAATGAAGTCCTGGAATTCGTTAGAGCACTTTTCTTGTTATTCACCAAACCATAAATGGAATTAAGCGTTATCTATGGAGAGAATAATTTTAAGGCCTTTAATTCTTGTGTGGTTGGGGGAAGGAATAGTAGTTCTTGTTTTGTGTGCTGTGCTTAGTCGCTCAGTCTTGTCCAACTCTTTGAGACCCCGTGGACTGTAGCCCACCAGGCTCCTCTGTCTATGGGGATTCTCCAGGCAAGAATATTGGAGTGGATTGCCATGCCCTCCTCCAGGGGATTTTTCCAATCCAGGGATCGAACTCTGGTCTCCCGCATTGCAGGTGGATTCTTTACCGTCTGAGCCACCAGGGAAGCCCAAGAATACTGGAGTTGTTTGCCGTGCCCTCCTTCAGGAATCTTTCCGACACAGAGATTGAACCCACATCTCTTGTTTCCTGCATTGGCAGGTGGGGTCTTTTGTTTTTCGTTTTTTTTACCACTAGTGCCACCTGGGAAGCTCAGTTCTTGTTTTGAGCCCTATATAGATCGAAGTTATGAGCCTCATTATTTAAGTCAGAAATGAATAAATTTGCTTTTACAGTGTACAACAATTATTGATTTATTGTTAGTATAGTTAGGCAAATATTGTTCTTGAACTCTTGTTGACTTTGTCACCTACTTTCAATGTAATAAGCACTCTGTTACTATAAGAGGATCTTTGTTTACTCCAATAACAATGTGCTGGATAAGGACCTGTAAACTCAAATAGTTACCTAGGTATCAGAAGTTCCAGGTATCAGAAGTTCCAGAAAGAAATCAACTGAACTTCAGACTACTCCTTTCTTTTATTCTGAAAAATGATCCAGTCTATTTCCAGCTTGGAATAGGGATCTATTATCTGGTTAGGGATGTTTACTGTGATTTCACTGTTTGAAGTATCATGAATTCCCAGAATACTCCCGTATCTTGCAGTATGGACTGCAGTAGGGTCACAAGCTTCTTGTACATCTAGATAGTATATTAGCATGCTGCCTGAAAATAGTGGGGCTCAATGAACAGAATAATCAGACAGAATTAGGTTCAAAACCTAGGTTTTCTTTTTATAAGATGTTTTACCTTGATTTAGTTAACTTGTTTAGCCTTAATTTCTGTATCTGGAATACTGGGGGAGATGAGACCCAAGTTCCAAGTTTGTTACTGAGGTAAAATAGTTTAGATTCTTAACATAGTACCTGCCCACAGTTTCTGTAATAGATCATATTTCCCTAGTTTTGATTTTGAATTATTCTAGAGAATTATTGTAGTGAAAATGATTCCTAAAAACAAACTAACTTCTAAATTTTCTTTAATAATTAGTCTTGTTTTTAATGACTGTTGGGAGTGAATTATAAGAGTCACATTTTATGTAGCTGAATTTTCAAATACTTCTGAATTTCTCATAAACCTGATAATCTCTTGATAAAGGTGTTGATATCATACCTTTGTTTATTATGATAGGTTTAATAAATTTTCATTATATTTGGAGACATTTTACATTCAAGATTCTTGGTGTATGATGGGAGAAATTAGAAAGCTGATAATATAGTATAGTATAGTCAGGGTGCAACCCCTAGGTTCATACATACATAATGAAAATAAAAGTGAAATGTAATACAGGCCATATTGAGGCATGGCCAGATCAAATTAGTTCATTCATTGCAAAATGTTTTATTGTGTTCCTCTGTGTGCCCAAATAAGATCATTTTGGTGATGACTCCTCCCATTTTCTACTTTTCAAAATTGTTCTCGTATTTAAAGGCATAACTCAAATGTGATCTGTTTTATGTAGCCACTCCCTCCCCTGACACACACCTTAAAAGGGAATTTTTTCATCTCCATTCTGTCAGCATGTGGCCTCTAACCTGGCACTTATTTCACCATTTCATACTAAAAGGGGAGCTGCAGCTGGGCTTCCAGGCATTGAGTTGAAGGTTGTATGGGGTCCTGATATCAGAGAGATACTATTTTAATCTCCACTTTGTCCCTTACTTTCTTTGTAAAGATTTGTCCTTTCTGAGCTCAACGTATTTACCTGTTAGAGATAAAAGCTTCTACCTTATAGTTTTGTTGAGAGATTAAGTGGTATAAGTGGCCTGAAATAGAAAGTGTTCAATAAATGGTAGTGAATAATATTATTTTTTTTCTTCTTTGTGTAAATCATGTTATTTACTGTATGTAAATATGTTTCCTTTAGACTGTGTTCTTCTAAAAACAGAGGACTGTTGCTTATGCATAAGGTTTAATAAATTAACTGTATTTGTTTATTGACTACATTAACTTTCATCTTCACTTGACTTTTTTTTTTCTTTTTTTTTTTTCACTTGACTTTTAAAAAGAAGAGTATTGACATATATTGAAGAAAAAAAATCATAAGAGTTGTTTTCTACATACCTGTGTTTTAAAATTCCTGCAGGTACCTTCTTATCTCATAATTTCAGTATCCTGAAATCTGAGGATCCCACCAAGATAGTATGATAGGAACTTGCAGTGATTTGGAGCCGTATCCTACTTAGACTAATGTGGGTCTTCCAGGTTTCCTAAGAGCTTGTACAGCAACACACTCTGCTCGTTGATTGGCACAGACAAGAATGCCATCTCTGCCTCAGGAAAGAGGTAAGCAGCTTGATTTAACATGTGGACCTACTATATAGATCTACATTTTATAGATCATCACTGGTAATCTTTCCAAGAATTAAAAATCAACTGGGGACCCTTAAAGAATAAGAATTTATACTTTTACCTTGTCGTGGTGGGCGGGAGGGCAGGGGCATTTGTGTTCTTTGGTGTGGAGTTCTTATTATTTCAATGACATTTGGTTGGTTTACATTTCTTTTAAAGTTATTCAGGGACCCACTCCCCTGGATCTGAATACAGAATTGCCTTATCAAAGCACGATGAAAAGGAAAGTCAGAAAGAAGAAAAAGAAGGGAACCATTACAGCAAATGTTGCTGGGACAAAGTTTGAAATTGGTAGGTCTCTTCAGAATAGTGAGATTTTCATAATTGTTGGGAAAGCTATTTGATGTTAAAAACAATGTAAAAATTCAGAGATTTTTCTTCTATTAATGGATTTTTGTATGCCTTCTATAGAATTTTTTTATGAGATATTTAACATGTCAATAACCAAATAGAACATCAATGAAGCTAAAAAGCTCTAGCTATTGATGAGATTGGATTAAATATATATGATTTTAATGCTTAGTTTTTAAGTCAAGTATAAAGTAATATGAGCAGTAAAACACAGTAGTTCTAGCTTTAATCTTGAAATACAGACGTGATTAGTTAGGACAATTATATGAGTCTAATGAATTTTTCACTTGGGACTAAAATTATTTTTAACATTCATTATTTTGTAAATAATTTTAAAAACAGATTAAAAATATTACATGTACACTGAAAACGGCAGAATTTGAGATTCATGTTAAACAATGAGAAACTGACTTAAAAATAGTGTAACAACATATTTCTCTCTATGCTTTAAAAATAATTTGGATGATACTGTTTCTTTTTATTTATATAGTTTATTTATTTATTTATTTATTTTCGGAGAAGGCAATGGCACCCCACTCTAGTACTCTTGCCTGGAAAATCCCATGGAAGGAGGAGCCTGGTAGGCTGCAGGCCATGGGGTTGCTAAGAGTTGGATACAACTGAGCGACTTCACTTTCACTTTTCACTTTCATGCATTGGAGAAGGAAATGGCAACCCACTCCAGTGTTCTTGCCTGGAGAATCCCAGGGACGGGGGAGCCTAGTAGGCTACTGTCTATGGGGTCACACAGAGTCAGACACGACTGAAGTGACTTAGCGTAGCGTAGTGTAGTTTATTGTTTTTACATGTAAGCAGTATTTGCACTGGAGAGAATAGGTAAGAATTAATTGCTTTAAATTAAGATATTCTTGCCCAGCATTGCATTGAGAAACTCATCATTACTACAAGTACTCAAATAATCTTCCTTTTTTAAACAAATAATTTTGCATTAAAAGAGTTGAGGAAAACCATATGAATCTCAATGATATTAATTATTCTTACCCTTGTTAATCTTTGAGAGTCACATTTCCACTTACAGTATTTCACCAAAGTTCATCAGCAATCAGTGGAATATTTCATAGGAATTGAGGTCCCCTAATACTCTATTCCTCACAGGAAAAACTTCAAATCAAGTTAATGTGGGAGAGTGAAATGTGAGTTATTTGCAGGGTATTTTCTAGCTTGAAAAAATAAGAGTAACCATTGTCAAAGTGATAGATGGAGTGGTGTTAACTTACCATCTTGTTTGCTTTTAAGATTGTGGTGGGATTTATAAGGAACTTGATCTAGAGGAGAGTGTTTTTAGATGTAGTTCCCAGTCACTCCTAAGGACTGAAGTTGCATTAGCCTTCTTCATACTGATTCCAGACCTCTGTGCTGAGCCTGCTCAGTTGTGTTTAGCAAAATCCCTTCTTGGTCAGACTTGGATACTTGGACCAGAGACTTCTGGGAGAAAACAGAGCCAGGTATAGGGGAGGGAAAGAGACAATTGGCCATGTGTCCAGGAGATAATGCAACCTTGCTTTCCCTTATTTAACCTAGTGATGTGCAACAGATTACTTCTTGTAATTTAACTACTGCTCATTTGACAGGTTGGATTATGTAATGAAAGATGATTAAGCCATAGTCAGGACATTTGTGTTTTCTCCCTGATGTTGCCTGTTTCCTCATGTAGAATACTTTAACCACTACTAGTTTTACTATTTGGAAAGGAAATGGCACCCCACTCCAGTACTCTTTCCTGGAAAATCCCATGGGTGGAGGAGCCTGGTAGGCTGCAGTCCATGGGGTTGCAAAAAGAATTAACTGAGAACTGGACACGATATGGAGAAGATCCTTGGGCTGCAGAAGCCTTTCCCTGATGGCCTTTCATCTTTGGGTTCCAAGTGCATTGCCCTTGTGGAAGGAAATGGCAGACTTCACTTTCACTTTTCACTTTCATGCATCCAGTATTCTTGCCAGTATTCTTGCCTGGAGAATCCCAGGGACAGGGGAGCCTGATGGGCTGCCGTCTATGGGGTCGCACAGAGTCGGACACGACTGAAGTGACTTAGCAGCAGCAGCAGCAGCAGTTTTACTATTAATGCTTTTATAACCATGGACCAAATATTTTCACATGAATTACCTCATTTAATCTTCCAAATAACCTGGTGAAATAGCTGTGTTACTCCCTTGTTGCCACTTCCTCTGACTTTACTTGCTCTAATAGTGAATTTAAAGTGGCTAAGAGCCGTGAGAAAATAAATAAGGAAAAATAAAAATAATAAAATTGGATGAAGCTTGTGGTTGATCAGAATGTAATCTACATTCCATGAAATCCTCTATAGTTAGAGATGTATATGGATTTGACTCTGAGCTGCCTAGCAAGCAAAGCTAATAATTGCAAATAATCAGCTATAGAATGCACAGTGGTCAGAAGATAAAACCATACTGGTTATTCAAGGGAAATGCAATTTTCCTATTGCTAAGTCTTGAGAAAAATTTCTCCCATAATTTCTCATGGAGACACATTGTGGAATGGTGAACTACACTGTCACAGTAATCCTGTAATTAATATATGATGAAACTTTATTACTTTTTAAAACACCCCTTAGGCACAGTTGAATAAATAAAAGCTCAGTAAGAGCAACTTCCTCCAGGTTGCACAGATGGCAAAAGTAGAACTTGAACCTGAATTAATTTGCTTCCAAATTTAGTGTTCTTTTTACTATATCATACTGCCTAAATAAAATATGAATCAAAATTTAAATTGAATAACATTAAAGTACCCTCTGTATCTAAAATTCAGAGAGTTGTTACTTGGATTCCTAATTTTAAAACTCCTGAACAGCTTCTGAAAGCTCTATGGGTGAAGGCAAAAAAAAAAAAAAAAAGTAGGCCAAATTTGTGAGAAACATATATTTGGCAATTTTTAGTAAATGGGGACAAGACAGATTGTAGAAGGGAGTACTTAATTATGCAAAGGGAAATGTGAGAAAAATGGTTGGTGTGGTTATCTCTCTTTTACCAATAAAGGAATTTGGTTTGGTAGAAATTATATATTGAGGCAATTATTTCACTTCCTTTTTTAAGAGAACTCCTAAAAGACTCAGCTGGTAAAGAATCCGCCTGCAGTGTGGGAGACCTGAGTTCAGTCTCTGGGTTGAGAAGATCCCCTGGAGAAGGGAAAGGCTACCCACTCCAGTATTCTGGCCTGGAGAATTCCATGGACTGTATAGTCCATGGGGTTGCAAAGAGTGAGACATAACTGAGCAACTTTCACTTTGTTTTACATTCTGAAAAGGCCAACATTTAAAAGCACGCATTTAGACTTTGGCTGCTAACAACCTTGTATTTGAAACTGACGTGTTAAAGGAATTTCTTTTCTATGCAAGGGAGGATGGTATACTTAAAAGTATGCCAATTGATTTCTAAAATTTCATTTCAAACAAAAATATGAGTAGATAGCTTAGCTGAAAAAAAGTGACAGTTTAATGCCCAACATTATAATTTTTTTGAAGTTCAACTCTTTAGCTCTTCAAGCTTTGAATTTCATAGTAGGAGAGATTTATATAAGACTGACCTTACAAATTTGATTTTGTGAATTTAGAGAAAGAATGGATTATTTCCAGCATTGTTATGTATCCTGAATGTTCCATCCTCACCAGCTCATGTATACATTAATATCCACATTTTAGTAGCTCATTATACTCCAGTACTTTGGCCACCTCATGCGAAGAGTTGACTTATTGGAAAAGACTCTGATGCTGGGAGGGATTGGGGGCAAGAGGAGAAGGGGACGCCAGAGGATGAGATGGCTGGATGGCATCATTGACTCGATGGATGTAAGTCTCAGTGAACTCCGGGAGTTGGTGAAGGTCAGGAGGCCTGGTGTGCTGCGATTCATGGGGTCGCAAAGAGTCGGACATGACTGAGCGACTGATCTGATCTGATCTGATACTCCCTCTGTCCGTAACTACCACCAGTGTCGTTTCTCTCATCAAGGTCTTCCTAGTGATTTCAGAGGACTAGGACAATGACTTGCATGTACTTGGGACCACGTCTGCTTCTGAGCTGTGGTTCTGACCTTGACATTGTTTTCTGTTTGTGAGCCAGTTAAAAGAACTCTCCCAGGCTGTGTCACTACGGTCCTCCCCCTCCCCACGAGCTCTAGATGACATACAAGCTCCTGGGCCTCAGGACGCCAATGCGGCTTGGTAGTCTGGGGCAGAGAGATGAACAACCGTTTCCCCAAATTTGTATTGTATGCTGTCACCTGGGCCTTCAGAACAACCCCAAGTCTTATCAAGCTGCGCTCATGGAAAAAAGTAGCTTCACACCAACAGTCCTCTCCCTAACCTCATTTGTCTCCAGTCACTGTCCTCTTCTATTATTATGCCTGTGTTCCAGGCACTATTGCATAAAAAGCCTGTTTTATCTCCACTATCATAAAGAAATCAAGAGTCCCTTGGACTTGAGACCAACTGGTGTCTGGTCATTAGTTTTATACTTGAGCCAAGTACACTTAGACAGTTAACCCCTTTTTACTATATCTTCCTGCTGCTGCTACTGCTAAGTCGCTTCAGTTGTGTCTGACTCTGTGCGACCCCATAGACAACAGCCCACCAGGCTCCCCTGTCCCTGGGATTCTCCAGGCAAGAACACTGGAGTGGGTTGCCATTTCCTTCTCCATATCTTCCTATCTATGGGCAATAAAAGGAAAGTAGGCGTTGAAACACTCCTATCTAGTTACACCATTATATTAAGACTCCAAATTCTACTGGAACCCAAAATTTATCCTAAGTATTTTCCGATCTTTATTCTAAATTTGAAATTCATTGGAAGAAAGATATCAATATGTTAATTGTTATAGCCAATATTATGGAATCTATAAAGCAAGATTTTCTCTCAACATATTTTTTGTGTTTAGGATTAGAGGGTTGGGAGCTGATGTGAGGGCCAGAGTTTCTAAATCTCTACTATAATTCTGCTTTATTATTTTGTATCCTGTGTCAGTATAACTGACTTGGTTTTTACTGCTAAAAATAATTTGAATTAGGGAGGTGGAAAGTATAGGATGGGTCTGATGATCAGGGACTATTTTTATCCTTTCTTTTTGTTCCTAGCCCAAGGTCATGAAAAAGCCATAAAAGTACATTTTCCTGAGTCGAGGTGTTGTGTCAGCTGTGTGTGTGTTTTCACTGAGTTATGAATAATCATTAAGCTCTTTAACAGTATTGTGTACCTGTTATATCTCAGAAAATTGAAACTAAGGATTTTGGGTGCCAACTAAAAGCAGTTCTCTGTTGCTGTTGAGTATAATCCAGCTTTAGATAATTCATTGTACCTAAATTAAGGTTATTCTATAACTAAAGGAAATTTTACAGATAAAATAATGTGAGCTAAAATTGATATATATACACAATATACATATATAAGATTTTCGCAATGACTGTTTCAGAAGCATTTTAATTTTGGTTTAACTGAACTGTTTACTTACAGTTCGTTTAGTAATAGATGAAATGGGATTTATGAAAACGCCAGATGAGGATGAAACAAGCAATCTTATATGGTGTGATTCTGCTGTTCAGCAAGAGAAGATTGCGGAGCTGCAAAATTACCAGGTAGGAAATTAATCATGACCAATTATTGGTCAGTAGGAAAATTCTATGAATTCCATTATAGTTTTCTTTAGGTAGGGTTCTTAATATGTTGACATATTAATTCATTTCTCCCTGATGGCCCCCATGGCTCAGTGGGTAAAGAATCTGCCTGTAATGCAGGAGACACAGGAGATGTGGGTTGAATCCCTATGTTGGCAAGATTCCCTGGAAGAGGAAATCGCAACCCACTCCAGTATTCTTGCCTGAATGGGCTTCCCCGGTGGCTCAGCAGTAAAGAATCCTCCTGCCAATGCAAGATACACAGGTTTGATCCCTGAGTTGTTAAGATCTTCTGGAGAAGGAAATGTCAACCCGCTCCAGTATTCTTGCCTGAGAAATCCCATGGACAAAAGAGCCTGATGGGCTATAGTCGGGGTCCTGAAAAGAGTCAGACACGGCTTAGCAGCTATACACACAACACAATTTACCTCAGTAGCCTGTTGCCTGAAGACTACATCCTTTCAGATTTAACTTTAACCTCTTTCCATCTTTAAGGAAGAATTGATAGAGGAAAGCTCTTCCTAGACTGGTGCTTTGCATTATGCATACAGATGAACGATGTGGAATAGATTGCATAAAGGGATCCAAATACAACTACCCCTTGTAATGTCAGCTATGTGTAGTTTGGCTTCATTATTTTATTATTAGAATGTAATACAAGTGTATTAAAAAATAAAAGCCAAATACATGGAGTTTTAGGCAATTGAGATTTTGTATAGTTCTCCTTTACCTGTATTTGTAGTGACTTGTACAAAATTGACTGTAGACATTAAGTCCATTTTCACCTGTTTTTTTAGTCTTTCCTCCATGGGATTCTCCAGGCAAGAGTACTGGAGTGGGTTGCCATTTCCTTCTCCAGGGGATCTTCCTGACCCAGGGATTGAACCCGGGTCTCCCACATTCCAGGCAGACGCTTTAACCTCTGAGCCACCAGGGAAGCCCTTTTTTTAGTCTTTAGTCTCTTACTAAAAAACACTAAACTCAAAGGATGCCTGTAACTGTATCACAGTATAAATGAATATATTCATTAGGTCAATAAGAATATTAATGTTTGCCTTTTTATTTTGCAGAGGATCAACCATTTTCCAGGAATGGGGGAGATCTGTAGGAAGGATTTCCTAGCAAGAAATATGACCAAGTAATCTTCATTTTTTTGTTATAGAGAAGACCTATTAAAAATTACATAGTGCTATCTTTAACAAATTAACTAATTTGAAATGGAAATTCAATGGAAGAATTTCAGAGCTGGAAGGGTCTTAAAATTTTACTGGTTCTGTTCTTTGACTTTGCAGAGGAGGTAATTGAGAGTCAGAGATGTGAATACCTTGTGTAAAGTCAAAGTTAAGAGCAGAGCTGGAGTAGGATCTTGGTCTTCAGAATTTCAGGGTTCTTTTCACTGCAACTTGCTATCTCTCCAGCAAAATAAATTTTTCGTTTAAATGTAAGAAGTTTTCTGTACTTAACATTCAATATATACTTACTTATTTTCAGTTAAACCTTGCACAGACTAATTTGTCACATTTTATCCCTCGTGTGGGTGTGTTCAGAATACTGGTTACTGAGCATCTGATATGTGCCAAGCACTGTAGTAGGTGCCTGTGTGCACACACACAGAACACATGTAGATGTGCCCACTCAGGGCTACATGCACAGATATTTATTTTGGAGACCATTATTTAGAGTACTAATATACTTTCATGGGAAAAACTGTTAACAGGTAAAGTCTTATAATGAATATATTGCAGAATTTTTGTGCAGTTTATATTTCTGTTTATTAGATTTTTTATTTTCAGAGGGTTGATAAATTGAGAAAAAATATTAACAAGAGGATTCTTTCACAGATAAAGGTTAGGAAGATACATGTAATTCAAGAAATATTAGTATTCATCCACGTGAAAGCTTATAATCCATTCACACAACAATATTTTTTGCATGTCTATTGTATGCCCCTGAGACTGCTAGCTTTGAAGTAAACAAGTTAATTAAAGCCTAGTTTCTGCCTAGAACTCACATTTTGGTAAGAGAGGAGCACTGATACATAAATAGTTTGGTGCTGTCACATTCGAGGTAGAGACTGCGATGAAGATGGTGGGAGAGATTCTTTATGAGACAGCAGGGAAGGGTTTCTGGAGAAATTAAATTATGAGATGGATATTGAAAGGAATAAAGGAGTTCACCCTTTGAGAAGAAGAAAGGAAACTTGTAGGCAAAGACAACAGTGGGAGAAGGTATATGGAGACTTAAATCACATGATATGTTTGGGAGAACCTCAAGCAATTTTTCTGGTTAAATAGGATATTGGGAGGCTCAACCTCAGATGATGCTGGAAATAACTGTAAAGACTAAGCTGTGTACCCTGTATTATTGTGTTTTGTTTAATCATTTAATCATTGATTCTTTAACCTCTTTACTCAACAAACATTTCTGCCTATCCTGAGAGAAATGAGGAGCTATTTAATGGGCCTAAGCAGAGAAATAATCTGTTTTAGGTAGTTTTGGTGGCATCATAGGATAATGGATTCAATGATGATAGGACCAGAAAGTGAAAACTCTGGAAGAGATGCTTGTCATTATCTAGTTCAGAAATAATGAACATCTATTGATCCAAAAGAGAGATAGGACGAATGGGGAAGAGAAGATAAATCTGAAAGATATGAAGAACATGGAATTGCTGAGACTTGAAAACTGCTCTGATGTGAGAAAAGGGAAGAGAAGGAAAGAGGGATAGAAGTCACCAAGATTCTTAGGTTTCTGGATTAGGATGTTATGTGGAGGGTGTGATTTGTTAACATAGGAATTACAAGAAGGATGGACTTTAGAGGAATGGAAATTAACCTCTAATTTGGACATGTGTTTCTTTTAAGTCATTTATTTCCATTTAACACATATTTATTAAGTGTCTATTAAATGCCAGGCATTGTGCTGGGCTCTGAGCACATGAGGTGATCAAAAGCAGAGTTATGGCTTTTACAGCCTTGCATTGCAGTTGTGATGAGTGCTGTGAAGTAGAGGTATGTAGTCCTAAATTAGTGCATAGTGAAGGACTTCTAACTTAGGGAAGCTTTGGAGAATTTCCCTGAGGAAGTGATATGGAAGCTGAAATATGAATGATGAGTAGGAGTTTATTGGTGCAGATGGTATGTAATAGCTTTACAGGGCAAGAAGAATAGTATGGGCCTAGGTCCTGTGCTGGGAGAAAACATGGATAGTCAAGATTCTGAAATAAGGCCAATGTAGCTGGAGCACAGAGAGGTTGATGGGGAGCAGTGGGGGAGATTGGTTCAAGAGTGATTTTTCAGGATGATGATCTTTATCCTAAATGCCACAGAAGAGGAGGGGTAGATGAAGTTGATAATATGACCAAATTTGCATTTTTCCAAGATCCTTCTAGCTGCTTTGAGACAACAGAAGTCTGTATGGCCCAGGAGAGGCAAGAGGGTTAAATGTAGACCCATTAGTAGGCTGTTGCAATTAGGCAGTTTTTCACTCTGTAGAATCCTTGCAAGTCTCCTTGAGGAAAAAAAGATCTTCTATTAGGTAAAAAGTGATGACCAAGTAATATTAAAAATAGAGTTTAAAAAAACATGTTCAATATCATTTAGTAAATCTATGACAGAACTCTGAGCAGAAATTATTCCAGTATCCCAAATTCCTAAGTGAGACTGCTTGTCTCTGTTGAAGCTACATATTTTTACATTAAATGATTTGTGCTAGATCACCTAAATTGAATAAAGTATTTTTCTTGAATATATGTATGCTTGGGATTTTTTTCAAATGTATATATGAAGAAATGGTATTATTCATCAACAGTTCATGGTTAGTTTTAAATGTATTGCTCTATTAAAGATTTAACTTAATCTAATTTTATATTATTGTTACAAATTTATTTATAAAACTATAAACACATGTAAGGGTGTTGGAAGCAACAGTGTACATTAGGACTGTTATTGTGCTTCCATTAGATTTGTGTGTGTTTGTGTGTTTCAGACTAATCAATGTTAGCCTATTTTGTAGTGAGGTTGTTTAGCTGGTTGGTTTATTTTGGATTTGATAGATGGAGTTGGTGATTATCTTTCTTCTCATAGTGGAAGCAATTTTTTTTACAGCGTTCTCTTGAAAGAGCACTTGAAGTATAACTATATGACCTTCTAGTCATGGAGTCCAGTGGCTTATATATTCCACACCCTAGTCTTACAAAATGGCCCTACCTCTGTGCATATTGTATACTAGGGTCCCATTTTAATTTTGACTAATCTCATTTGGGAATAATATTTGCTCATCTATAAAAGACTTGCATACATTTATAAAGAAGACTTTTTGAGACAATCAGATTTTTCTTTAATAGACAATAATTTAAAATATTTCTACTGATTTAAAAATTGTCATTGAGAATCAGTGTGTATGAAATAAATGGCATTTGGATTAATCAAAAGCAAACATTTTATATCTAGTATTGTATCAGTATCCCTAAGTTATGTATCGTATAGGCAGCCTGATTTATAGCAAATACAAAAATGTCAGGACAAACATTATAGCAATGAAAACACATGTGTAGGTAGGTAGTAGTTCATATAAGCAAAACCTCTGCTGACTCAGAGGCTTCACTGGTTTTCTCACAGAAGTAGTAACACTCAAAAAGTACTGGGTAAAAGGCAATTTGAAAATTCCTCCCCGTGTATGACCCAGTGAACTCCAAATCATCTTTTAAGAGGCAGTATGAATGACACCTGGCTGTGAACCATACTGACCACCCTCATCCCAGAGCCAGAGCTAATGATTCCGTCCACGTTTTACCTTGCCTTATATACCTTTTTTTGCAACTATCACATTGTATTTAATTAATGGCTTGTATGTAAATACCTTAGAACCAAGACCATGTTAATCCTCAGTGCCCAATGTATACCACATACTCAACCATTTGATCTATTAATATGTAAATTGTAAGTACATAGGGCAGAAATTCTTGTCTTTTTTTTTTCACTACTGTATCCCTAGTATCTAGAATAGTGCTTAACAAGTAGTAGGTGATTAATAGGCATTTAAAAAAATGAGTCAATGAATGGATCAATAAATGAAGAAATGGAGGGAATTGAAATCATTGTAGTAAATGTCAGTAGCACAGAGAAAGGAAGTTTAGACAAGTTGGAATAGAAAGTACTTTTCATATTATGTCTAATTTACAGAATGATCAAGTCCCGGCCTCTGGATTATGCCTTTGTTCCTCGAACATGGATCTTCCCTGCTGAATATACACAATTTCAAAACTATATGAAAGAATTAAAGAAAAAAAGAAAGCAGAAGACTTTTATAGTAAAACCAGCTAATGGTGCAATGGGTCATGGGTAGGTGTTTTTCATCTGGAATACATAAAATTTTTAAAGAATTGGGAGAAAGAATAAATGTGACCATTTGCTCATGGTTGAGTTCTAATATGAAAAAAATAATAAAATAGATTCCTAATTGTTGCTTATTACGCCTCTTGGATGTGTAGGATAATATTTTTCATCAGATTGGGAGATTTCCAGCCATTAATTCTTCAGAGGATTTTTTCCCCTTTTGAGACTGCCATTATGAGCATGTTGATATTATTGATATTGTCTTGTAGGACTCAAGTCAGTTCATTTTTCTTTTATTTTTACTTCCTTATTTCTCAGACTAATCTCAATTGATTTATTTTCAAGTTTGCTGATTATTTTCTGCCTTCCCAAATCTTATGTTTAACCCCTCCAATAAATTTTTGTTTCAGTTACTGGACTTTTCAACCTCAGAATTTCTGTTCAGCTCCCACCCTCCTTCCCCAACACCTTTAAAATATAATTTCTATCTCTACTGATATTCTGCATTTGGTGAGATATTATTCCTATGATTTCCTTCCATTCTTTGTACATGATTTCCTTTAGCTCTTTGAGCAAATTTAAAATGGTTGATTTTAAATAATTTATTGTCTAGTAAACAAAATATCTTGATTTCTTCAGACATAGTTTCTATTAATTGAGAGTTTTTCTTTGTATGGGCTACACTTTTTTTTTTTTTTTTTGCACGACTGATGATATTTTGTTGAAAACTGGACATTATGAATATTGTAATGTAGCAACTTTGATAATTAGATTCTCCTCTACAGGGTTTTTTTGTTACTGTTCATTCTAGATGTTGTTTATTTGTTTAGTGACCTTTCTGAAACAATTTTGTAAAGTCTGTATTCTTTATTGTGAGTGGCCTCTGAAGTTCCTGTTCTATTAGGCCAGTGGTCAGCTGTAATTGTCCAATCTGTTAGTATTTGAACAGAGATTTCTATAAACACTTGAAACAAAAAAATTCCCCCAATCCTTGCAGATGCGGGGTGTGTGTGTGTGTGTGTGTGTGTATGTCTGTATGCATGTTGTAGCATGCCTTCAGTGCTTAGCTAGGCATTTGCAACTCTGCCTGAGCCTTCACTTCCTGCTTGTACAGAGCCGGATGGTTAGCTAGAAGTAAGAGCTTAGGGCCTTCTCAAGTCTTTTCCTGAGCATGTATTTAACCCTGGGCATGCATATGGGCTTCCAGAATCTTAGAAATAGTTCAAAGCCCTTCTTCCCCAAACACTCGCATTCCCCAGTCTTTTATCCCAATCTTTGCAGTTAGTCTGTTGTTTTCCCCAAATATTTGTTGCCTTAGGCAATGTTTATCAGCATTTGTCTCCCCTCCCCCTCCCCCATGTAGCTGCCTAAGCAGTGGGAGAGTTCTCAATTAGACAAGATAAAAGCAAATCCTTTGAGATCCTCCAGGGAACCCCCAAACTGATTTAAACACATGGACAAACAAAAAAACCACAAGAATAGGTCTGTTCTGCTCCCTCTAGAACCAGTGCCTATAGTAGGAACAGGGGCTGCTGCTCAAGGCCACTGCTGAGCTGGGAGATGGAGTGGTACTAGAGTAAATTAAAATGCTAAGAAGTTCTTTTAGAGAGATTCAACTGTTTTGTTTTTGTTTTATTTTTTATTACAAGTTCCCTGGTTATTACAAGCTTTTGGTTTGTATCAAGGATTCCAAAAAATTGCTTCTGACAGTATCTTTGTGCTATTTTTGTGTGTGTGGAATCACTTTCCTCTTGAGTATTGTCTTCAACTTTGTAAACATCTTGACTCCAAAATTATTCTTTTGATCTTTTCTTTAAATTTAGAATTTCTTTGATAAGAAATGGTGACAAGCTTCCATCTCAGGATCATTTGATTGTTCAAGAATATATTGAAAAGCCTTTCCTAATGGAAGGTTACAAGTTTGATTTAAGAATTTATATCCTGGTAACATCATGTGATCCACTAAAAATATTTCTCTACCATGATGGACTTGTGCGAATGGGAACAGAGAAGTACATTCCACCTAATGAGTCTAACCTGGTAAGTGGTACTAGACACTATGATTTTATTCATTTGTTCAGGATCTATTTTTTAAAATACCCATTGTGTATAAATACTAAATGAACAAAATTCTTCCTGTCAGAATTTTATAGTCTAGAAGAATTATATACATAAACAAGACTGCCTCTAATTTATAGACAGCTTTGTGAAAATTAGAAAAAAATATGTATCTGCTGTTCCAGGAAGGCTGATTAAAAAAAGGCACGCCCTCTGGGTGCTGTGAGCATAAGGCTGGATTTTGAAGTATGTATGTGTATATAGTGGTCCTGGATAGAAGTGACTGATATGGAAAAATAAAATAATATGCCATTGAGAAGTGCAGATAAAGTGTAATGGAATTGAGTGTAGGAATAGATTTTGTTCAATTTCTCACGGCAAAGGTGGTATTTGAGCAGGTTTTGTATGAAAGGTATATTTTAGAATGTGGGAGAAAGTACATGAAACAGAGAAAGAAAATTTTATCAGGAAGTAGAGTTATTAATTTTTATTGGAAGAAAAGAGAGGGTTTTAAATTTACATTAACTAATTATGAAGTAGAGAAATACATTGGCAGTTTTGGGGTACATTTTTAATTCTATTTAGTGGAGATTTTTGTATTTTTCCATTAAGATTACCTTTGTGCAGCCATAATATATAGATGAAAGTCATGCCTGTATAGTTTTGAAGTTCTAACTATAATTTATTATCATAATTTATAGTTTATGAGAGATAAACTATAGTTTATTCTCCATACTTAAAAGTTCAGTTAACCTCTACCTCTTTTTTTGGATCTACTAATTATAGTAAAAATTACACCTAATTAAGGATTGTTTCCCATTTTTGTCAAAAGTCTGGTTATTGCTTTTCTCCAATATTACGCACATAATTAACTATACCGAGTGGTCATTTTCCAAAATTAAATAATGACTGATCATAAAGGTTACTATGTTCAATTATCTAAAAATGTTTTAGACCTGGCCAAGGAAGAATAAGGGAACTGCCAAAATTTTTACAGGAAAGGAAGATGAAAGAAAGCATCATCTCTTTAAAGGTCATAAGGTATAGATATATCCAGTCTCCAAGTAATGTTTGGACTCTGCTGCATTCTAGATATTGTGCTGGTTTTGGAAAAACAGTGACCATGTACTTTATCTTACAAAGCAACAATCTAGTGGGGAGGCAGAAAATAAGATAAGCAATTATAATGCCCGGTGATGAGTGGAGTGTTTTAAGAAACTGAGGGTACTATGGCAGTGTTAGCAGGGGCATCTAACTCAACTGGAGATGAAGGTTGGAGAGGGAGCTTATAAAGTAAGTAGTGAATAGTTTAAATAGTGAGGTACTAGCTAGGCCAGAGATGGAGTGGGATGGATTATAACTCCAGGCAGAAGAGTGGCCCAGAGATGAGAAGGGAGCATGTTATATCTGCAGAGAGCAGATGTGTTCAGCATGGCTGAAGCCCAGACTAAGAAGGGCTTCCCAGGTGGTACTAGTGGTAAAGAACCTGGCTGCCAATGCAGAAGACTTAAGAGATGTGGGTTTGATCCCTGAGTCAGGAAGATCCCATGGAGGAGGGCATGGCAACCCACTCCAGTATTCTTGCCTGAAGAATCCCATGGACAGAGGAGCCTGGTAGGCTATGATTCATAAGGTTGCACAGAGTCAGACACGACTGAAGCAACTTAACACGCACGCACAGACTAAGAAAGAATGGATGTTCGTATATCAGGATGTGGAGTCCTAGAGGCCAGATCTTGGTAGACCATGGCTAGGATTATAGAATTTACCCTTATAATAAAGGAAGCATTGAAAGATATTAAACAAGGGAAAGAAGGAATGAGATTTTTGTCCTAAAAAGGTCACCTGGTCTACAGTATGGGGAATGTAAGATGGTGCTATAAATGGATGGGAGAGACTAGAGTAAGGGGGATAAGAAACTATATTCTAGTCTAATCATGTGTGAGAAAAAAGATGACATAATTTGAAGTAAAGAATAAGAACATAGGTTTCAGATATATCTATGGTAACATAGATAGCATTGATATACTGACAGGTTGAGTTGTTGGATGAGGGAATGAAGAGAGAAATTAAGGTTAAAACTCAAGAGTTTTGGCACAGACAGTTGGGTGGATGGGTGACATTCACTGTGATAGGGAGTACAGCAGCTTTTAAAGGCTTTGCAAAAAGCTGATGTGTCTGGTTTGAGATGCCCGTGTAACTTCGAAATGGATCTATACATTTGGCATTTGGATATACAATTGGCACTTGGATATACAATTTAGGTCTGATGTTCAGATGAGAGAGCTGAGCTATAGGCATAATTTGGGGCTTGTCAGGTCATAGATTATAATTAAAATAGTTGGTATGGGTAAGACTGGATTATATAAACGGAAGACAGATAGTTAGGTTTTGAGAGGAAAGAGGAAGGGAACAGAGGGGAAAAGGTAAGACTTAGAAGCTAATTTGGATGATAAAGTGGTTTATTCCAGTTTCTTAAGTTGTATGTATATAATTTGCTTAAGTACACTGGGTTAAGAAGTCGTATTGAAGATTGAGAGTCAGGAGATGTGGCCTCTAGGTTTTGCTTTGCCAAGTACTGTCGAGTCACATGGTCTCCTGGCTTCGGTTCTCATATGTATGAAAAAGTATATTCTCTTGTATAAACCTCAGTGTTCCTCATATATCTCTAAAATTTCATGATTGAGTTCCTACATGAAGGTATGAAAAATTTAAAGAATGAAATACAAAACTTTATCTAAAATGAGGTCACTTTATGTAAAAGATAAGTTTAAGAAAAAAAGGAGGAAAAAGGAAACCAAAATGCTCCCATTTGGTTGTTTTGGGCAGCAGACTGCTGCATATTTTTTTCCCTCTTCATATTTCTAATTTTTTAAATAGTGTGTATTTTATGCATTTTGTCTTAAGTAAGAATTAAATATTGATAAACTACATATAAGGAGATCATATAAGAGAATTCAGAAATTGAAACATAATGAACATTCATTTTTTTGCTACCAATGTATCAGTCCACCAATCCTTGTAAAACTTTGTAATTCCAATTAATTATTTTGAGCCTATACATTGAAAAATAGGGTAGGGAATGTAGGTTGCTATTGATTCATAGCTGCCATCACTTCTCCTTGTGACAAATGACAATTAACTGTTTAGATGGGGATTTTTTGTCAAGGTAGATGTGAAATTGTGGAATTTCCAATCCTACTTACAAAGATAATGTTTTAAGAAAAATGCAGTTTCATTTCTCTTTCACTAGGATAGCTAGAATTTTTATTATTGCTGTTAGTATTCTGCCAAATGGAGAGCTCCTTAAAAATTATTTTCCAAACAAAAAAATGATTTCTAGTTTGGAAACTAGGAAATGTTACAGTTTGATTAGTTTCCTTGAGATTTATGCACTTTCTTTTAAATATCACTTAAAGCTTTTCCTGATTGTAATGAAAGGAAGGACTGTGTCTGTCTTGTTCATCCTTGTGTCCACAGTGCCCAGCATACATTCCTCCCAGTAGTGGATGTTCCTAAAATTTTGTTCAATGAATGAAAAAAAGATTCTTAATTACTTGTGGGCATATGGATTAGTAAATAACTTGTAGCTCATATGATCAGTTCTATATATTTGCTTCAAAGATTTCAGTACTATAGACTTAAGTAACTGTAGTAAAAATAAAATATGATCTCAATATCATTGGTTATTAACAAATCAAAATAATAATCCTAGATCATTGGTTATTAACAAATCAAACTAATAATCATATGCTTGAAGTATCTATTAGTGGCGATGCAACATAGTTATCTAAAGTGGTCTCTGGGAGAAGGATCATGAGTGAGTGTTTATGATAGATTGACATGGAGCCATTAAATTATGAGAAGTTTTAAATTTTGAGTTCTTTTTCAAGTTTATTTGAGGGTAACAGTGTCAACAAACCTAAGACTATAAGGAGAATAAGACCTAAGAGCGCCAATATGGAGCACTGTAAATTTACTGTTAGTCATTTAGACGTGTGTACAGCATTGTGTGCTGTTTCTGTTGCTGACTCTAAGTGCACTCTGTCGTGTTAACAAGGTACAGTGATCTCCCAGTCAGGATGGGAGCGCAGAGGTTGTGGTTGGTATACAGTTCTCAGTTTCTGCTACTTGCTTAACTTTCACTGTAAACGTTTTGTTTGAAAAGATCCAGAATGCTGTCTCAGAAAATTATTTTCCCAAAACAAATTAGGATGAAAAATTTGAAAAACATGAAAAGAAACCAACTAAGAAAAGCAAGCTTCAGAGTTAGAGCACTTTTATTGCTTAGCAATATATAGTTTTGCACTTTGATTTAATCAGCCTACGTATCATTGTTATTTTCATACTTCTAGGGTAGATATATTTTTAATAACATACAGAGTAACTTTGTAGATGACTATATCCGTAATCCTTTTTAGAAAAACGTGCCATTGCATTTTATTTGAAAATTATATAATCATGAAATTAGCAATCTGTATATTTTAAACTTTAAAATTGTCTTTTCTCCTTGGATACTTTCTTTTCTGTGAAACCTCGTGGTTCTAGAGTTTCATAGGTGATAACAACTTTGGTTCTTACTTGTTACAGACCCAGTTATACATGCATCTGACAAACTACTCTGTGAACAAGCATAATGAACATTTTGAAAGGGATGAAACTGAAAACAAAGGCAGCAAACGTTCCATCAAATGGTTTACAGAATTCCTACAAGCAAATCAGCATGATGTTGCTAAGTTTTGGAGTGATATTTCAGTAAGATTGTACCATTTTATAATTTTAATTGTCTCTCTCTCCTCATATTACCTGAAAGGATCATCAACCATTTTAAATAAAGAACCGATTATATTAGATTGGGCAGATGTAGTGTATTTTAATGAAGAAAGTGAAGTGTGTCATAAGTAGATAAGTAGTACTAATAGATAAGTAGTATTTTTACTGCTCATGATTGGAAAGGAAATTTTAAGTGGAGGCCAAAGCATAAATTGGGCTTCCCTGGTAGCTCAGCTGGTAAAGAATCTGCCTGCAATACAGGAAACCCTGGCTCTATTCCTGGATTGGGAAGATCTGCTGGAGAAGCGATAGGCTACCTACTTCAGTATTCTTGGTCTTGCCTGGTGGCTGCAATGAGGAAGACCCTGGGTTTGATCCCTGGTTTGGGATGATGCCCTGGAGAAGGGAATGGCTACCCACTCCTGTATTATGGCCTGGAGAATTCCATGGACAGAGGAGCCTGGCAACCTACAGTCCATGGGGTCCCAAAGGGTTGGCACAACTGAGCAACTTTCACTTTCCAAAGCATAAGTCAAGGCATGGAGCTATGAGAATAGTTAAAAGAGGTCCAGATTAGCACATATTGTATTTGTGGGAGATTCATGAGGACTTAGGATAATATATGTGAAGACTAAGTTTTAGTTCTGAAAAGCAAGGCTTAACTTGGTAGACATTATGGATTCATTTAGTTTTAAGTGAAGAGAGTAATAATGCCAAAGGCCATGACTTTAAAAGATAAATCTGAGAATGAGTGCTAGATGGGCTAGAGTGAAGACCAAGAGTAGATAGAGGAGGGCACTTGAGAGTAGCTCAAGTGAAAAGGATGGTCTGAATTGAAAGAGGTGACAATGAGGTGGACCTTAGAGATGACCTGAATGTTCAGAATGGGGAGGTGGGATAGAAGTATTCAGAGATTCCTCTGTAGTTCTAAGGAATAATTATTAGGCAAATGGGTGTGGCATTGTTTGAAATAGAATAGAAAGAAATTTATGGTGAGAAGAAGATGTAGAGCTTAGTTTTGCAGATGAGAGAAAAAGAGTTCTCTCTATATATTTATTTGTTCATTTATTCAGTAAACATTTGCTGAAGCTGTACTATAAGCCTGTCTCTGGCTGTTAATTTGAAGATACACAAGATACAACTCCAAGCCTCAAGAATCTGGTAGGAAAAAGCTGCAAATAAATTGTTAATGAAATGCAGTGTATCAAGTACAAAAATATAGGCATACATTGGATTTGTGGGGATATAGATTAAGATCACATATAGTAGCCTGTATATTATAGAGGGTATAGATGGAGTATAGTGTAGATGGAGATAGGAAGAGGACTTCCTGGAGGAATTAACACCTGAATCAAGTTTTTAAAAGTCCACTAGGCTACGATGGATTTTACTTTAGATACATTGAACTTGAAATTCTCTCTCAGGTAGAAAAGGAGACAGTTAACAGTGTATGTATGGGGTGAAATTCATAACTAAAGCCATGGCAGGGGATGCAATTCCAAATGGTAATGGTTGAGAGAGAAAAGGAAACACATATGAGAAGATAACCTTTATGAGAAGGAAACACATATGAGAAGATAAAAACAGACCCTTTTATTAATCTTAACAGAAATATTAAATTTATAGTTAGAGGAGTATGTCTACGGAAAATACTTAATGTGATGAGGGCTATACAATTCGATGTTGCTTTCCTTCGGGGACAAATGACATATATTTATATAAAGGTATCATGGAAAATGGACATGGAAATTCACTGTTGGTTGAACTCAATTCTCTTGAGAAAATCAGAGAAAACGTCAGCATCATTATAGTTCTTCCTTTTCTGGATGTTTTGTTGGTTGTTTCTTTCTAAATCTTTTCTGTGTCATAGAATGTAAACCCAAAGGTCCTTAGGTGTCAGACAGGTAAAAAGGCGTGAAGTAATCTGGATAGAAGAAAATAGGGATGCTTAGAACAGTGGTAATTTGAAGAGTATGTGAGGTCTAAGGGAGATAGACACTACTCAGCACCAGCTTATTGGTGCCTTGTGGCATTTTGGGCCACAATTCTCCTAATTTGTCAGTAGCTACCATAAGTCTCCTGACTCATAAACGTTGGCAGCAGATTCAAATTTTTTAGAAATTTAGCGGTGCCTTCAAATTTTGAAGTTTGTCACTTGGATTTGGTCAAATTCTTACCAATTTGTTAACTTTTTATTGTATCTTCCCGAGAGACTAAATACATCCAAACAAGAAACTTGATTCCAACAATGCTGTTTGTTTGTCTGTGTATTTTATAGGCCAGTTTTTTTGAAATTCCAAAAATATTCTCATAGTGATAGTTTACTATCTTGTGGGTCAGAAGCATCAAATGGCTGAAATTTGTAATTTTGGAAAATAACTCATTGATGGTAAATCCTACTTTGTGATACCTGGATGATTTAGTGAATGGGTTGTTTGATGATTAGCTCAGAGACCCAAGTTTTAGACATGCTCTGGTATTCTTTTTTCTTTACTAAATTCTTCACTTTGATTCTTCAGGGAAGTCTTTGTGAAAAGGTGGAACCTGTTGGGTTGTCTTGGTGAGGAATATACAGAGAGTCAATCAGAGAGAAAAATGATTCCCATTAGCTTTACAGACATTGGTTTTAAGTGTTACTTTCCCCACATAATTGAATTAGGAGTACAACTAATACTAATGAGTATGGAAATTAACTTTTCAGTTAGAGTCTAGAATATAATTTTCAGATATGACCTGAACATAGTAATTGTGCTCTGACCCATTTCATGATCTTTTCTATGAATGGATAAATTTTGCCTATATTAGTTACATATTATCTTATAAATAACCAATTAATAAATAATAGACTGATAGCTTCCAAGTACTTTCCTACAATTATCCTGTCAAACTGACTGTATTTATGTAATTATTTTAAAATTTCCCTTCTTTATTAAGAATTGCATATACCTACAGATATCTTCTTAAGATCAATCAATGGGATAATATAAAAAGAATGACAAGAGAAAGTGGAGAGGGCAATTGTGCAGTAAATTTTTATCTTAATAGTTTACAAATTTCATGAATTTAACTTAGAACTTTTTTCAGTGACCACTTTATTGATGGTAATTTTTCTAAGAAGTAGCTGTCTGTATATGAAAACTAACATTCATCAATACTCTCTATGTGTGCTTTTGTGCTGGTCAAGAATGAATAAGAAATCAAGAGAAAATCAGGCCATGAAGGTTAAAAATGACTAAAACCATTCATAAAATCATCCTTACTGAATGCTTTTTATATACTTTAGGTAAAAATAAAAAAAAATCATCAATACTGGAAATTCTTAGAAGCATTAGTAGAATTTGTGTTTGATTATGTCATTCCTGACTTCACATATACATGCAATCTTGTCTTTACATTCTTGAAAATATGTTGTTTTTTATGTAGAAAAAAACACAGATTTGCAATTCAGAGTCTAAGTATTCATTCCCACCTCCTCACCCCCAGCATGTCTTATTTCACATAGACAATTATTAGCCAAAGTTTTAACTTTTTTCCCTAGTCAAGTAGTTTCAATAATATCTCAAAATTTATGTAAAGTAGTCTTTTCTCTTTTATCTCCATATCTGTGGTGCTATTAATACCATAAATTTGTTATTTTGAATAAAATTTCTGAGAACAGCCTTACAGGGCATCTCTGATAGACCCAAATAATCTGTGTTGGGATTCTGGGTAACAGTGAAATTAACTTTGTATTCCATTTTTTATATCATATAATCAGTGCTGCTTCTCCAGGCAGTGGAATATTTGTGACTAACCAGACATATGAAGTGGAGTTCTAGAAGAATGAAGGATAAACATAGCAATAGTATTTAAGTTGCTTACCCCTCTTGAAGATTTACTCTGTTCTAGGCACTATGGAGAAGGGGACAACAGAGGATGAGATGGTTGGATGGCATCACCGACTCAATGGACATGAGTTTGGGTTGACTCCAGGAGTTGGTGATGGAAAGGGAGGCCTGGCGTGCTGTGGTTCATGGGGTCGCAAAGAGTCGGACACGACTGAGCGACTGAACTGAACTGAACTGAGGCACTATGCTAAGCATTTCACATGGAGTCTCATTTTTTCCTTCCATCAGTCTTTTAAAAGCCGGTATTATTACTATTATTGCCAGTTTACATTTGGGAAGAATGAGACTCACAAAGTTTAAGCAACATGACTGGGGTTGCACATCCAGCAAGTAGAAAAGCCTGGAATAACCCAGAAAGTCTGACTTTGGAGCCAGATTCTTAATTGCCATACAATATTGCCTATATTGAATAGTTCAGTTCAGTTGCTCAGTCATGTCCGTCTCTTTGTGACCCCATGGACTGCAGCACACCAGGACTCCCTGTCCATCACCAACTCCTGGAGTTTACTCAAGCTCGTGTCCATTGAGTCGGTGAGGCCATCCAACCATCTCACCCTCTGTCGTCCCCTTCTCCTCCTTCCCTTAATCTTTCCCAACATCAGGGTCTTTTCAAATGAGTCAGTTCTTTGCACCAGGTGGCCAAAGTACTGGAGTTTCAGCTTCAACATCAGTCCTTCTGATGAATATTCAGGACTGATTTCCTTTAGGATGGACTGGTTGGATCTCCTTGCTGTCCACGGGACTCTGAAGAGTCGTCTCCAATACCACAGTTCAAAAGCATCAATTCTTCAGCGCTCAGCTTTCTTTATAGTCCAACTCTCACATCCATACATGACTACTGGAAAAACCATAGCTTTGAGTAGATGGACCTTTGTTGGCAAAGTAATGTCTCTGCTTTTTAATATGCTGTCTACCTGTAGAGAGGCGCTTAAAAAGAATATATTCTAAGCAAAAACCAGGGGGACAGCTTTTATGCAATCCATAGCTTGTTCTCAGACTTCAGTAAACCAACTTTTTCTTTTATTAGCATTAGTAACTCACCCTAGTCATGTTATGTGTCCTCACAGAAAATGTTGATTGTTCGTTGATTGGCATTACTCTGATCTCAGATAAACATTTTGAACTACAAAATCATCACTGCATGGAGAAACCCACCTCTGCCAAATTTTGTCCTCTTGGCCTTTCAGCCTTTCTCTGAATGGAGATTCTATAATGTTGTTTGTGAAATAGTTATTCTCCTTGGAATTTTTTTTTCCCTCCCATCCCCTCCCCTTTTGTATGGGTTTCTGAGAAGGTGCACTTATGATCCTAGCTTACCTATTTAACAAATTCAAGCCACATTCATAAACTTTTATTTTGTTTGTTCACAAATGATTTTCAGCATTTACTAAATGCCAGGCACTATTGTAAGGACTGGGAATGGGGTTGTAAATGATACAAAGACTCTGTTCTAAAAAAAAAGAAAAAAGATCAGCCGGGCCTATGCTGTGTAGTGACACAGTAAGGAATAATGTTTGGGTGCCTACTTTTGACTCAGGTGTCAGGGAAAGACTCTCTGAATATCAGGGAGCCAGACATTGAATTACTGAGAGAAGAGGGAGAGGGAGAGGGATCAGCTAGTGCCAGAAGCCTAGAGAAGGAGAGCATGCCTGGACCACAGTGGGCAGGGCGTGAGTTGGGTGAAATACAGTCTGAGCAACAGTAGGGATAAGATAACGATAGTTTCGTGAACCTGGCCTGGATGCTACTTCATAAATCCAGGCCTTGTTTCCATGTATATAAATGAGACAATAAGAAATAAAGCTTTTTTTTTTTTTTTTTTTTTATCACAATCCTTATAGGAATTGGTGGTGAAGACTCTGATTGTAGCAGAACCTCACGTCCTACATGCCTATCGAATGTGCAGACCTGGTCAACCTCCAGGAAGTGAAAGTGTCTGCTTTGAAGTCCTGGGATTTGATATTTTGTTGGATAGAAAACTAAAGCCATGGCTTCTGGAGGTAAGGTGTTTCTTTAAGAAGAAAGAGAAATGAGTACTGTTATTTCATTCATTGAGAATAAAGAGGCCTGAGTGGAGTCTGTTGGAGGAAGAGAATGAGAATTCAAGGAATACATTTGCTAGAGTGGATCAATGTTTTTGATCTTGCTTTTCCCATATCAGCATTGGGTGAATTTCTAGGCTGGGCATTTTGCATATATGCATGGATTTGCTGTTACTGATTTGAGGTCTACTTACTCTACTGTTTTCTCAGCCTCACAGATCTACCACCTCATGACTTCAGGATGTTGTGTTTCTTCTGTGTGGGTGCTTGGGCTGCTGGACTGTAGCTCCTGGGCTTCAGTGCCCTTCCCCTTCAAACTCTCCTAGAGGAGAGAGGCTCCAGTTAGCTCATTAATCTTAGTTAATACCTAACACACTGGGTAACATGAATTATTCAAGACCGTATTATGTGCCTAGGGCTCCCCTCATGTCTAGCTTGTCAGCTGTGCTTTTGGATTGGTTTTCTGCCAGTCTTTGTGGTTAGAGTCATCATTATTTTTCTTCCATTATAAAAGGTCACTTAACATTTAGAAAATACAGAATAATATAAAGGAAAAATAAAAATGATCTGTTTAAGATTTTTTTACCTTTCTTTTCTGTCATGTTTTTATTATATATAGAAGAAACCTAAGAAGTCATGTGGTCCTAGAGTACCCCAACCAGTACACCTGGTTCTGATCATTAAGCTCCATTGTCACAGATCGCAGGGCCACAAAATACTGTGTTTAGGAAAATAGCACCTATCTAAACACTTAGTATGGAGAAGGCAATGGCACCCCACTCCAGTACTCTTGCCTGGAAGATCCCATGGGCGGAGGAGCCTGGTAGGCTGCAGTCCATGGGGTCGCTAAGAGTCAGATAGGACTGAGCGACTTCACTTTCACTTTTCACTTTCCTGCATTGGAGAAGGAAATGGCAGCCCACTCCAGTATTCTTGCCTGGAGAATCCCAGGGACGGGGGAGCCTGGTGGGCTGCCGTCTGTGGGGTTGCACAGAGTCGGACACGACTGAAGCGACTTAGCAGCAGCAGCAGCAGCAAACAGTATACTAGATTGCTTATATTTTAAGGACTATATTATTATAGAAGATATCATCATCAACTACCTTTAAGTTGATTACCTTTTTTTTTTGTTAATGATTTAGAAATTAGAAGTTACATCTGTAATACCAAGGTTTTGGAAAGCAAATTGAATGAGTGATAGATGAAATCAAGACATTCAAAATATATTTTTAGGAAAGAACACTTCCAGTTTGAGGGCTCCTGCTTTCATGTGTGTGTTTGTTGAATCTACTGTGAACAAATAATGTGTATTATATTGCTAATCAAATACAATTCTGTCAGGTATTCAAATTATGCTCCTGGCTTGGATCCTAGAAATAAGATAAATGTGAAGAACTTTATGTATCCTTTTACTTCCTCTGTTCCTTGAATGTGAAAGCACTTGACTCTGAACAGTGGCCCTTCCTCTTAGTCCTGACATTTTCTTCTTTATTGATACCATTTTCTTATCTTACTTTCCTTTCCTGTTCTTTGTTGTTCAGTTGCTCAGTTGTATCCGACTCTTTGTGACCCCATGGACTGCAGCATACCAGGCTTCCCTGTCCCTTACCACCTCCTGGAGTTTGCTCAGATTCATGTCCATTGAGTTGGTGATGCTGTCTAACCATTTCACCCTCTGCTACCCTCTTCTCCTTTTGCCTTCAATCTTTCTTCCCAGCATCAGGGTCTTTTGCAGTGAGTCAGCTTTTTGCATCAGGTGGCCAAAGTGTTGGAGTTTCAACTTCCACATCAGCCCTTCCAATAAATATTCAGTGTTGATTTCCTTTAGGATTGACTGGTTTGATCTTCTTGCAGTCCAAGGGACTCTCAAGATCTTCTCCAGCATTACTATTTGAAAGTATCAATTCCTGTTCTTACCTGTATTTTTTTTTGCCCTATACTTGTCTTTTAGCTTTGATGGGGTGGGAAAGAAGTGAAGGCATGTGCGTGAAATAGAACTGAAATGATAATAAGAAATAATGATTTTATACGTATTTTATTCACCTAATTTTAAAAGCATTTGCCTAACTGAAGCTGACTGTTGCTTGGTTAGATCAGAATTGACTGAATGGTTGAATTATGTATTTTTTAAAAGCTCAAAAATACATTGTTTGCATTCATATTTCTTCATACTTTATTTCCTCCATAACTTCCTGATCAACAAACCACTTAAAAAAAAACAACACCACAGTAACTTATTTTAATTTTATATTCATTGTTTCATCATTTTCAAATCAATCATAGCCCTTTAAAAAAACACCACAATAATAGGCAGCTGTGGGTACTGAACATGTATTATATCAAAACAGTTGAAAGAATCTGAGATCATAGTAGTGCGAATATACATTGTTAAAAACCTTTTGGCGCCATCAAGTGGAAGAAGGCAGAGGATGCCTCTGAGCACGTGATAACTTTTAGTTAACTTCATTAATCGCAGGCGATGATTCATAGTGGCAAATTACAGAGATTTTCAATCATAGAAAACATTTTTAGGGAAAAACATGGATATTAAGTGGAGTATAAATATACTTCTACTATGTTAAGTATCCTTAATTTGCAAATCATTGCACCAGATGGTGGAGATAAAAGAAAAATAAGAGAATACTTGTCCTGTTTTTGTAGGGGACTCAGTTATGTGTTTTATAATAATAATTGCAAGTATAAGTAGGAAACAGGAAGCAGAACAATGATTAATCTCTCTGTATACATGTGTATATTTGTGTGTTAAAAAAAAGTCTTTGCAAAGGAGTGAACACCTGGTCAGAGTACTTAAGGCTGTAGAGTGGGGAGGGGCCAGGGATTAGGAGAGCTGAGGTTGAGGCTGGGGTAAGTTATAGGCCAGAGGCAACAGCACTAATTTAGGAGCCCAGAAACTATTATGGAAACTTTCATCTGTGCATGAAATGATTGTGCTTATCTTGATAATAAAACTATGATTTGGACAGTTAATAAATATATTAATTTAATTTAATTCTTTCTATTGATTTTCCTTTTGTGTGCATTTACAAGCTGCTGTGCTTTAAGACTCTAACACTTGTGAGCTTTGTCTCTTTTACAGCCATGTTAGGAAATGAGAACAAAGAAGTCATCACATAGTAGAAGTTTGGCTGGATGGAGCCATAATTTTTGGCATTTCTTCTGTCTGCCATTTGTGGTTTTTCTTTTCTTTTCTTTTTTTCCTTTAAATTTCTCATAAAACTTAAAATCCAAAATGTTAATTAAGTTTTTCTACCTTTCCATATATTAGTTTATTTAGTATGTAGGCATATTTCTTCATAGACCAATTTCTTTCAAATGATAGTAGAGTGAAGAATCTGAAATAGATAAGAGAGAGGATTGTGATTGTATTGTATCAAGACCTCCCTTCCATCCTGGTGGAGGGATATGCCTGGCAGAATTCCAGGCTGCAAGTTTGAAACGAAATACTAAGATTTTCTATGCAGATAGATAACATTTCAGTGAACCACTTAATCATCAATTCCTAAATGTCTGTTTTATTTTAATAATCCTGTTATATCTAGCAGCAGAACTGTCTTTGTTTTATAAGTTATAGAGATGGAATGCCTGAAACTTTTTTTATATATAAAATATATTACTCTATCCTTTCTCTGCACTTGTAAGAGGAAATGCGTGAAACTTTGAAGTAGAATAAACTCCCTCTCTCAAAATTCCCTGGAATAAATGCATGTTCTTGCAATTACCAAGTTATACTCTTCCCCTTGAGACTACATCACAAAGATAGAAATAGGTTCATCACCTTTTAAATCAGAAATCAGCAAGGACATAGTACAGTAAGGCACATCTCTATTGAAGAAATTAGTTTACCGTATCTCTACGCAAGGAATAACATGTAGCCATCAAAATGATGGCTTACAAGATTTATATGACACACCGTTCAGGGAAAACCTTGGTTATAAAATATTTAGTATAGAGATATATTTGGAAGGTAAAATGAATATGATGAATATGTGTAGCAAATATCTGGAACACCATTTACCAGATGGTTAACAGTACGCTAGATGTTGGGATTGCAGATGATCTCTCTATTGTCCTTTTGGACTTTTGTTTCTAATTTTTCTGCAGCGATCTTGTGCCACATTTCTGATTAGAAGCACTTATATTCCTGGATGATTTAACTATAATGTGGTATTTCCTTAAGCTGCCAGTTGTAAAAAGCATGCTGTCAGTTACCTTGTCTCTTGTGGGGCTGGATTTGTATAAGATGACCCTCTTCTATGAGTAGCAGCATGCATGTTTTTTGAGATAGCCTGTGGAATTAGTTGGTGGTCAAGAAGCTAACCTGTAGTTTTGAACTCAATAGTGTCCTCATCAATTGAGTTAATAGAATAAGTAATTTCCTTAAATATCTGCTATCCCAATTGCATTTTCATAACATCAACAATAACAACAAAACCCAACAACAGCAAAGAAAAAACAAAAACTCTAGCTCTTAAAGTTGTAGCATATTATAAACTACATTTCTGGGTGTGTATAAATATATAAAGTATATATAGTTGCTTGTTATTTTTCTTCTTAATGAAACTTTGGAAATGATGGAGTAAAGTAGAACAGCCACAAATGGCTCATTGATTTCCACGAATCCTTAAACAGTTAGAAAAGCTAATACAGGTTAGTCTTCAGATACCTTTAATGGTATCCTCCAAGTAACTTCAGTGAAATGAAGTAAAATGAAAATTGATGAATTATTGTCTGACCCAGGTAGAAAGAGAGAAAATTTATTTTTTAGGCAGCAATGGATGATCCATCCAGAAGATCTGAAAGCAGTGAAAAGAGGGCACTGATAATTTCAACATGCAAAATAGATATATGAATATAATTATTACTATATTGGTAACATGCATGTTATTTTTTGTTCCGTGTTATTCTTCTTCTTATTATTACTGGTCGTCCAAACTTTTTGTCAGGATGAATCACTTTAACTTTCTAAATTTAATACCTGGAATGCATGGGGTGATAATTTGGAGAGAGTGGACTGGAGAGAGCGCAGATAATGCTGACTGAAAAATCCTGAGCTAAGACAGCAGCGGGAAGGAGCAGTGATGACAGTCAATTCCTTGCAAGTCCTTGACTTAAATTAAGGTGGTGGGGAATGCAGGTGTGGCGGTGGTGACTGGACCATCGACTATGCAGAGCTTTGAGATTTATTGTAGAGTCCTTCTACTGGTTGGGGATCCCACATTGGGTTAAAAAAATTTTACTGAATATAGATTGATCTGCCAACATTTGGATATTCATTGTTTTCTTTGTTAATTTCAGATCAATCGGGCTCCGAGCTTTGGCACTGATCAGAAAATAGACTATGATGTGAAAAAGGGAGTGCTGCTAAATGCCCTGAAGCTACTAAATATTAGGTAAATAGTTTCCTCTGTGTTTTGGAATTTTTTCACATGTTTGGTGTAGAACAGTCATTTGTAAATAAAATTGGCTTATAATTTTAGTATTTTATATTTTGAGTTTCTTGATTCTGTTCTTTAAACCCACTTAATTTTCTTCTTTTTAAATATCTTTTCCTCTCCTCCTGAACTCTACTTCCCCTTCCCCCTGTATGATTTGAACCTATAATAAATATGCTTAAATTTCATTATTGGTATAATTATTTAATACAGAGTATTGAGGTGGAATTGGAGCATACCTTAGGGAACCTTCTAGAAGTTTCCTTACTTCATAAGAAGAAACTAAAGCATAAAGGTCACTCAGAAAGTAAAGAAAACTAAAAAAATGCATTTCCTACCTTTCTGTCCAGAGGTCTTCCTAGTATTTCAGGCTGCTAGGGTAAACGGATAAGAGAAGCAGTTAAGTGAGCTTAACTTTTCCCATTGAAAAGAATAGACAAGATTTCCTTCTTTTTAAAGGCTGAATAATATTCCATCGTACCACATTTTTTTATCCATTCATCCATTGATGAACATAGGTTGCTTCCTAGTCTTGGCTGTTGTGAATAATGCTGCAATGAACATGGGAGTGTGAGTATCACTCTAAATCCTGATTTCAACTTCTTTGGATATATACCCAAAATTGGGATTGCTGGATCAATGGAATATTATTGGACTGGCTGCCATTTACATGATCATGAAAATCAAATATGTGAAATGTTACTATGTGGGAAGCTGTTATCTTATTATGAGAGAAACTTGTTAGAAGTTTAGCTGAATTGTTTAATGAAATAGTGAGCTGTCTGCTGGTATAAGTGTTTAAATAACTTCTAGGACCTCTTGAGGTCACTTAAGCTCAGGAATTTTGTGATCTCAATTGATTCTAATTGTTATTTCAAGAACTCTCTTAAGAGCTGTGGGATGCCTCCAAGCAATTTATTTACTTGAAATATTTTCAAACATTTAGTAAATGCCTGATTGAGAAGTAGATTCATATGAAAGGCATTATTAAAAAGAGATTGAGATATAGCTTGCTCAGAAATTTTCATATGACCCCTTCTTTTGTGTGATCAGAGAATAATTTGCCTAAATTCTAATATTTCAGTTATTCTAAAGGAAATGAATAGGAAGGAAAGAGATATAGAATGGGAAATTTTTATTTCACTTATTCAAGTGCATCAGGTATTTTAGATTATTTAAGCAATATGCCTATACATTTTTTGGCATACATATTGTTTAAGTAGTCCTGTTAAATGTATGACTTAAATTCTTAGTCTCCTCTTCAAGTTTAAGGACTTCTCATTTCTCTCCTGGTCTGTTTTATTGATTCCCTGGCTTCAGCACTGACTTTCACCCCATCTTGTGGTTTCCATTCTATTGCCCTCCAAGTCATTTAAAAAGTGTTTATTGAGTGCCTACTGCTATAGGAGTAGGTGCTGGGAGCTCAAAGTCTCCCATGATTCCTAGGTTTCTGGCTTGGATGAGTTGTTTGACAGTATGTCTTTTATTTAAATAAAGGTTTTAGGCAAGAAAAAGACTTAGAAGTGATGGGGGAAGTAGAAATTAAGAGATAATTCAGTTTTAAACATGCTGATTTTGACGTGCTTTGAGACACTCAGGCGGAACTGTCAAGTGGGAGATTTGATATACAAGGTCCCAGGAGATAAGAGACCTCCATGTGAATGACATACATGTATAGATTGCTGTTGAATCCAGTGGATGAGAACATAGAGTGTATATGTTGAGAAGTAGAGAGAGGCAGGGGCAGAGCCTGAGGGATGCCAACATTTAAAGAGATACTTGTAAATTCTACTATTCTGCTCAGATTGTTGCCACATTATCAGAAAGTTTAAACACTGCCTACAAGTCATTTTTGATCTTTAGACACAGATTCTTTATCATCTAGCCCTTGCATCTCTTGCCAACCTGATCACCTTTTGTTCTTCTGTTTTCCCTGCCTTGGAATTAATTTTTTTAAGGAACTCTTATACGATGCTATTTGGATGTCCATAATTTTGTGTGTATTCTCACTTAAATTTTCTTTTAGCTTTGTCCCTCTGGTGAATGTTGACTCATTTTTAGAAAACTGTGGTAAAATATACTTGAAACTTACTACTGTAACCATTTTTAAGTGTGCAGTTCAGTGGCAATAAATACATTCACCTTATAATGCAATAATTACCTCCATCCTTCTCCAGAACTTTTTCATTGTGTGAAAACTGAGATTCTGTACCTATTAGACAGCTCCATATTTTTCCTTCTCACCAGCCCCTGGTAAACACCTATTCTGCTTTCTGTCTCTATGAATTTGATTAGGTACTTCATACAAGTAGAATCATACAATATTTGCTGTTTTGTAACTGCCTTATTTAGGTTAGCATAATGTATTCAAGTGCTAGTCTCTCAGTCGTGTCCGACTCTTTGCAACCCCATGGACTGTAGCCCGCCAGGCTCCTCTGTCCATGGAATTTTCCAGGCAGGAATACTGGAGTGGGTTGCCATTTCCTTCCCAGGGGATCTTCCTGACCCAGGGATCAAACCCAGGTCTCCTACATTGCAGGCTGACTCTTTACCATCAGAGCCACCAGGGAAAGCACAGTGTATTCAAGATTCATCCATATTGTAGCATGTAGTCAGAATTTCCTTCCCTGTTAAGGCCCATTGCATGTATATGCCACATTTTGATTAACTCATTCTTGAATACCTAGTGCAAACCTGACCTTCTGTTTGAAGCCTTTGCTGTAGCAAAGTGGTTTACTTCCTCGCTTTTGCCGTCACCCCTACTACTATCACTTTTTAAGTAGCATCCACTGTAACCTGTGTATTTATTCACCTGATATTCCCCTCTCCCCCTTTAGACCATTGCAGCTTGAGGGCAATGTCTCTATTCATCTTTGTCTTTCCAGGCCCATGTCTAGAACTAGAGTATGGTGAGTACTAAATAAAATGATGACAAGGATGGGGAAGGACACTGCATTCAAGGTAACTCCTTGTAGTAAGATAAGGAAGTGAGGCAAGCACAGCATGTTCATAGAACTTCCAGAGTTTCCATATTACAAGAGCTTGTATGTGTGAGGCCAGCTTATTAGAAAGAGAAAATCCTTGGATGGAATCACAGGATAATGAGTAGTGGAAAGAACTCCAGAAAGTGTAAACAAAACTCCTTAGGTCAGTATGGATATAGCTGAGCGGAAAAACACTGATTAAAATGCTGAGTGAATGGAGATCCTTTGGTCTCTGGTTAAATTTTGTTTTGGACTAAGAGTCATTAGTGCTTATTCATACCAGTTTTTATAGGAATGCAAACAGAGTTCTTTATTTGTACGTGCTTGAGCTGGGTGTGTGTCAGTGTCCTTGCCTGTGACTTAAGTGTTTGCTGTGTAGAGGTGCATATATCTCTGCCTTCATTTCTTCCTCAGCATTCTCATCTTGGTATTCTCAGTCCTTTTTTTTTGTTCTCCGTTCCTCTATTCTGTCATTTCATTTTTCTTTCTCTATTACCTTTTTCCCTTTCCAATTGTTTAGTCTTTGTTCTTTCCTCTTCCTTTTATTTCCATTCCCCCTTTCTCTCCTGTCCTTCCTTTAAATTGTATGGTATATAGAAATGATTTGTCCTAGGTAAAATGGAATAAAATAAAAGTTAAGAGCTACCTAAATCACATTTTCCATCTCCCTAAAGAAAGGAAACTCAGCCAAATTTCATATTTATAACTGGAAAAATGATATTCTTAATCATACAGTCATTAAAATTAAAAGTCTTGCTGCCATCTCAAGTTCAACCCTTTTTGTTACTTCTCACATTTAATTAAGAATAGTAATTAATCACCAAAGCAAATTTGGAAAATTCAGCTGTGGCCACAGGACGGGAAAAGGTCAGTTTGCATCCCTATTCCAAAGAAAGGCAAAGAATATTCAAACTGCTGTACAAATGTGCTCATTTCACATGCTAGCAAGGTAATGCTCAAAATCATTCAAGCTAAGCTTCAACAGTATGTGAACCAAGAACTTCCAGATGTACAAGCTGGATTTAGAAAAGGCAAAGGAACCAGAGATCAAATTGCCATCATTTGTTCCGTTCAGTTCAGTTGCTCAGTCATGTCGTACTCTTTGCGACCCTATGAACCGCAGCACGCCAGGCCTCCCTGTCCATCACCAACTCCCAGAGTTTACCCAAACTCATGTCCATTGAGTCAGTGATGCCATCAAACCATCTCATCCTCTATCGTCCCCTTCTCCTCCTGCCCTCTATCTTTCCCAGCATCAGGGTCTTTTCAAATGAGTCAGCTCTTCGCATCAGGTGGCCAAAGTATTGGAGTTTCAGCTTCAACATCAGTCCTTCCAATGAGCATCCAGGACTAATCTCCTTTAGGATGGACTGGTTGGATCTCCTTGCAGTCCAAGGGACTCTCAAGAGTCTTCTCCAACACCACAGTTCAAAAGCATCAGTTCTTCAGCACTCAGCTTTCTTTATAGTTCAACTCTCACATCCATACATGACTACTGGAAAAACCATAGCCTTGACTAGATGGACCTTTGTTGACAAAGTAACGCCTCTGCTTTTTAATATGCTGTCTAGATTGCCTGGAGAATCCCAGGGACAGGGGAGCCTGGTGGGCTGCCGTCTGTGGGGCTGCACAGAGTTGGACACGACTGAAGCGACTTAGCAGCAGGGCGTTCATAACTTTCCTTCCAAGGAGTAAGCATCTTTTAATTTCATGGCTGCAGTCAGCATCTGCAGTTATTTTGGAGCCCCCTAAAATAAAGTCAGCTACTGTTTCCACTGTTTCCCCATCTATTTGCCATGAAGTGATGGGACTGGATGCCATGATCTTAGTTGGATCATAGAAAAAGCAGGAAAATTCCAGAAAAAATCTACTTCTGCTTCACTGACTACACTAAAGGCATTGATTGTATGGATCACAACTAATTCTGGAAAATTCTTAAAGAGATGGGAATACCAGACCATCTAACCTGCCTCCTGAGAAATCTGTATGCAGGTCAAGAAGCAACAGTTAGAACCGAACATGGAAAAATGGACCAGTTTCAAATTGGGAAAGGAGTACGTCAAGGCTGTACATTGTCACCCTGTTTATTTTAATGTCTATGCAGAGCACATTATGGGAAATGTTGGGCTGGATGGAGCACAAGCTGGAATCAAGATTACTGGGAGAAATATCAGCAACCTCATATATGCAGATTATACCACTCTAATGGCAGAAAGAGAAGAGGAACTAAAGAGCCTTTTGATGAAGGTGAAAGAGGAGAGGGAAAAAGCTGGTTTAAAACTCAACATTCAGAAAAACTAAGATCATGGTATCTGGCCCCATCACTTGGCAAATACATGGGGTAAAAGTGGAAACAGTGATAGATTTTATTTTTGTACTCTAAAATAATTATGGATGGTGACTGCAGCAACAAAATTAAAAGACGCTTGCTCCTTGGAAGAAAAGCTATGACAGTCCTAGACAGCATATTAAAAAGCAGAGACATTACTTTGTTGACAAAGGTCTGTATAAGGCCTTTGACAAATGTCAAAGTTATAGTTTTTCCATTAATTAGGTATGGATGTGGGAGTTGGACCAGAAAAATGGCTGAGTGCTGAAGAATTGATGCTTTTGAATTGTGACACTGGAGAACTCTTGAGTTTCTTGTACAGCACAATGATCACACCAGTCAATCCTAAAGGAAATCAACCTTGTATATTCATTGGAAGGGCTGATGTTGAAGCTGAAGCCCCAGTACTTTGGCCACCTGATGTGAAGAGGTGACAGTGGAAAAGATCCTGATGCCAGGAAAGATTGAGGGCAGGAGGAGAAGGGGAGACAGAGGCTGACATAGTTGGATGGCATCACCAACTGAATGAACGTGAGTTTGAGCAAACTGCGGGAGATAGAGAAGGACAGGGAAGCCTGGTGTGCTGTGGTCTGTGGTGTCGCAAAGAGTCTGACACAACTGAGCAGATGATCATGCTTGCAGTGTCACTCTGGGTTAATCTTTATAAGAACTTTTGAAGAGAAGTGCTGTTGTTAACATTTGATAGATGGAAAAACATACCCAGCAATTAATTGACCTAAGATTGTATAGCTAATCAGTTGCTATACTGTCACCATTTTCTCTTGTTATCTTCAAAACTTCTGTTTGTTGTATGGAAATCCATATTTGATGAATGACTAGATGAATATATGTGTGAATATATAAATTTAATAAACATTGATTCCTATTCCCACTGTATCTCCTCTTCTGCTAATTCTCCTTACAGGGATAAGATCAGAGCTTATTTGAATTCTGGAATATGGTCTTATGTTCTATATTTTAGGACCAGTGATAAAAGGAAAAACTTGGCTAAACAAAAAGCTGAAGCTCAAAGGAGGCTTTATGGTCAGAATTCAATAAAAAGACCCTTACCAGGTTCCTCAGATTGGGAACAACAGAGACATCAGTTGGAGAAGCGGAAAGAAGAGCTGGTATGAAAACTTTAACAATGTACCTACAGTTTGAATTACATAATTCGCTTGTCAGGTTTTATTTGTAAAACGTCTTCATTTCTAGAAGGAGAGACTCGCTCAGGTACGGAAGCAGATCTCGAAAGAAGAACACGAAAATCGACACATGGGGAATTACAGGTAACCGTGCTTTTGTTTTTTTATAGATTGAAAAAGTGAAGTGTCAAAACAGCAGTATCTATATTTTTTAACTTTTAGGCTTATTTTAAGTCGTGTTTATATCATGCTGAGAACGTGCTTTTTGTTTAATTTACTTCCAGCAAGGAAAGATAGTCAAGTAGATGGTTCAGACTTGGTGAGAGCTCCTGCTTGCCAGCCTCAAGAGTGGTTGTGTAGTCTTTAAGCCTGATGTTATCCTGTTATCTTATTTTATTATCATATGGTATTTTGAGAAAGTCAGGTCTCTTAGTATTCTTTCTGTCAGTTCAAAGTCGTTTTTGTACTTTGTTGTAAATTCAAATGTATCAGGAACCAGGCAAATAGTGAAACTGTCTGGAGGAGCCAGGTATGAGACAGAAAGGGACGTGGACTGTGTGGGACTGGACCCCCCCCTCCAGTGCCACATTTGACAGGAGAAGACGGGGGCCCCTCTAAGCTCGTTGTGTTCCTGTGAAGACTGCCCCTCCTCCCAAGATTTGATAATGACTCAGCAGAATTAGGTGAATTTGAGATCACTGAACTTCCTGCCCTCCTGGTAAGGTGTTCTTTCCAGCCTTAATACCATCAGCAGTAGTGATGAAAACACATTCCTCTCAACCTAATTGTCTACCTAATTCTCTCCAGCAGAGAGGAAAATTCTGCCACCCCTCAAAAGATCATTAGGGTTAATCCCGACATTCTTGTATACATCAATAATCACACTAAGTCTAAAACTTTCCAAACCTTATCACTTAAACTATCTCTGATAAAGCTCTCCAGGATTTCTCCAATATGTCCCATTGCAATTCTTCTTAAACCACCTCCCCTCAACCAGATTTTTATACTATGCCTTTTGGAACTCATCACTTAATGATAATTCTCTAGATAAACTTCAGTTTGTATGGGTAACAGATAAAAATTTATGGATATCTCGTACTGTATTCATCTTTATTTCTAGCACCTAGTGAAGTGACTGATACAGAGTCATGGATTATCTTTGTAGTTTACCTTACGTCTTGCACTATAATAGCTTTTTAAAAAAGCTGGTTTATCTGATTTTATTGTAGGCGAATTTATCCTCCTGAAGATAAAACACTACTTGAAAAGTATGAAAATTTGTTGGCTGTTGCCTTTCAGACCTTCCTTTCAGGAAGAGCGGCTTCATTCCAGCGAGAGCTGAATAATCCTTTGAAAAGGATGAAGGTAAAAGAATGAATGTTTATAAAGAAAAGAATGAAGCCAAACAATATGTCTTTAAAAACAACCCATTTTAGTTCCACATGTAAAACCGTTTCACTTTTAAGATGCACTTTTCTTCCATTTTAACAGGTGGTAGTGTTTCATAACCAGCCAAAAGATTTCATAAGTAAGTTGTCTTAACAGGACAAATTACGAGGTAGAGAATGTTGATGTTATTTTGTAATCTGTTGTAATAAATGTTTTATTGTAGAGTTGTGTATACGTAACTGAATAAAAATAGATTGAAATAAGCTAGTGGTTTGTGATATTCTCATTATTTGGATTATAAATAGTACTATACAATGTTTTCTTCCTGATGCTGCATAGACATGGCATATGAGAAATAATTGAAACACACACATTCACATGCAGAATAACCTGTATGCCTATTTAGTTATACAGAATAATCTGTATAACTAAAAGGTCTATTAGTTATTTATTGCAATATAATAAGCCGTTTCATTTATTTGTTCATTATTCTGCAATCTTGGCTGGGCTCAGTTCAGTGGCTCTTCTGCTGAGCTAGCTTGAAGTGAATCATATATTTGCATTTATTGGAAAGCTCATCTGGGGATGGAAATCCAAGGTGGCTACAGTCATATGTCTGGTGCCTCGGTTGAGAGATGGAACATCTGGGGAGTAGGCTGGGTGTCTCTTTCTCTTTACATGACATGTAAGGAGGGTAATCAGAACTCAATATGATAGCTCAAGTTTCCAAAAAGGAGCATTTCAAGAGGACAAACCCAGCATGCAGAGGCTAATCAAGCCCCTGCTAGCATTGTGCTCACTAATGTCCCACTGGACAAATAACATTCTTTTGTTGTTGTCTAAAGAGTCAGTGGTCTTTAATAGTTTTTTTAAGTATTCACATTTACTCATACTTACATTTTCTTGTGTTCTTAATTCCAGCATGCAGACCTATTATAGTTGTTTACATTTTATATTGCTGGAAATCTCCCTAGTGTGATACCTCCATATCTTGGCTACACTATTATACTGAGTGATTTAAAAATCGTGGTAAAGTTTATTATAAATATATTTTTGTATAGTCTTTGCACTTAAATTCTGCAATAGAAGGTTATAAAGCCATTTTCAAGTGGAATAGGCCTAAGGGACAGAAGCAGAAGGGATATTGTATACTTTAATGCTCTTTTCCTTCCAATTTCCCTCTTTTGACATATGCAATTATTTCCACTTTTAGAATTATGTTCTGTAGCTTTTTTGTTTTTCCTGACCCAGATAGTTAGAGACCTTTGTTAATTTTCCTTTACCTGTTCTGTAATGTTATTTCTCTCTCCTGTGAGTACAGTCTTTGATCCATCTTCCCATCACTCTGCACTAAGAAATCCTAAGCATTTTGGACCCAGACAGACCTATGTTCAAATTCCAGCTCCCCTATGTTTCAATTTTGTAACCTTAGACTAAACTATTTGTTCAATTGGATCACTAAAATAGTAGTATTAAAAGTATACGTGACAGGTTGTGAAAATAAAATTGAAGTTAATTAAAATAGTCTGTTTAAAGTACTTTCAGTTCAGTTCAGTTCAGTCTCTCTGTCATGTCCGACTCTTTGTGACCCCATGGACTGCAGCACGCCAGGCTTCCCTGTCTATCACCAACTCCCGGAGCTTGCTCAAACTCATGTCCATCAAGTTGGTGATGCCATCCAACCATCTCATCCTCTGTCGTCTCCTTCTCCTCCTGCCTTCAATCTTTCCCAGCATCAGGGTCTTTTCCAATGAGTTAGTTCTTCGCATCAGGTGGCCAAAGTATTAGAGTTTCAGCTTCAGCATCAGTCCTTCCAATGAATACATTTCAAAATTTAGTTTAAATGTCAACACTTTGCCTGCCCCATTCCATTGGTCTATGAGCCTATTCTTATACAATCTTCACACAATTTTCATTCCTGTTGTTTCATAGTGTCAAAACTAGGGAGAGTGAATCCTCAAATTTCTTTTTTTCTTTTAAAATCTTAGCTTTTCTAGTCCTTTTATTCTTTTATAAATTTTAGAATCAGTTTTATTCTAAATCTTGATTAATTGTTTAATTACAAAAAAGGCTGCTGGTATTTTAATTGGGATTGAGGAATTTATAAAACAATTTCTAGGGAATTAACAATACTTAGTCTTCTGATCCATTAATATGGCATATCTCTCCATCTACTTGGATCTTTAATTGGATCTTTCTCTATGTTAATAGTTTTCAGTTTATATTTCTTGTGCATAGTTCATTAAATTTATTCTTAAGTATTTAATTCTTAATTTTTTTGCTATTGTTGCTGATAATATTGTTTGTAAATTTTTTTGTTTTTGATTTGTTGCCAGGTTGTAAACATCTGGTTATTTTTGTATATTGCCTTTATATCTAGCATTTTTATGTATTGTATTTTTACTAACTGAATTTCAAATTATATTCTGACTTTTATTTTGGTTACTTAGAACTTTGTTGCTTAATTTCCATGTGTTTAAAAAGTTCTAGTTTTACTTGTGGTTAGGATTTCTAGTTTAGTTCATTGGTGTTAGAAAAAATATTCTGATTTTAGTCTTGTAAAATAAATTGAGACTTGCTTTAACTTGATATAACTATTTTAATAAATTTCCCAATTTACTTGAGAATAACGTGTATGTTACAGGTGATGGTTATAGAGTTTTATATATGTCTTTTAAGTAAATTTGGCTATTACTGTTGTTCAAATATTCTATAACCTTTCATATTATTTTGTCCCACTTGTTCTAGCAATTACTGAGAGATTTGTTAAACATTCCAACCTTGATTGTGGATTTAGTTCTGTCAGTTTTGATTTCATATCCTTTGAAGTTACAAAGGTGTCTTTTTAATGAATTCATATATTCTGTTTTACCACTATGAAATGTAAATCTTTTGGGTGATAATTCTTGTCTTAAGATTTACTTTGTGTGATTAATGCAGTCATACTAGTTTCTTTCTTATGATTGCTATTTCAATTACATATCTTTTCCACCCATTTATTTTCATACTTTTTAATCTTTTATTATACTATTTTATCTTTTATCTTTTTCTATCAATTATTTTTTTATTGTACTATTTTATCTTATTATTCTGTTTATATTTGTAGCATAATATGATTTTTTAAAATTAATGTTTTATTGAAGGATAATTGCTTTACAGAATTTTGCTGTTTTCTGTCAACCTCAACATGAATCAGCCATAGGTATAATATGATTTTTTCTCAAAAGAAATTACAGTATGCATCCTTTAATCATAATAATCTACCCTGAATTGATATTTTACCACATCATAGACTATATAAGGACCATATCAGTTTAGTTTCATTTAGTGTCTCCTTCCATAGTTTGTGCTGTTATCATATACTATACTTTTACATAAGTTGCAAGCCTCAAAATGTATTATTGTTACTATTACCTAAGCATTCAGTGATTTTAAATTGTTTCCTATATAACTTCTCATGTTTACTTACATATTTGCCTTTTGTGTTCTTCGTTCTATTGTGCATATTCATGCTTTTGACAAGGTTTGTCTTCCTTCCGTTTGAAGAAGTCTATTATTTCATGTTCCTTGTAGCATGAGTGTAGTGGTGATGAGTCTTCTGCTTGTTTTTTTTTTTTTTGTTGTTGTTTGTTTGTTTGTTTTTCTTGGTTTTGGTTTTTGTCTGCAATTGTCTTATTTATGCCTTTACTTAAAATTATAGTTTAACTGAGTATAGAATTCTATGTTGGCACTTCTTTTTTTAAATCCCAGCACATCTGAATGTAATATGTTGCTGTTTTTTTTTTCTCCGGGCAGCCTTTTTTCTTTATTTTCAGAATTTTCACCCTGCTCATAATTTTCTTGACCTCTTGAACCTGTGGATTCATCTCTCTCATTGGTTTTGGAAACCTGTCTTTTGTTTTTCCTTCAGATTTTTTGCTGCATTATTTTGTATATTGTCTCTTTATGGGACTCTCATTACACATATTAGGTCATTTGACAGTATCTCACATACAGTTGGCCTTCTGTATTCGCAGGTTCTGCTCTGTGAATTCAACCAATTGTAGGTTAAAATATTTGGAAAAAAATTCAGGAAGATCCAGAAAGCAAAGCTTGAATTTGGCATGCTCCACCAACTACTTTAATAGCATTATATTTGTAACTATTTATATGGTATTTACTTTGTATTATGTATTATAAGTAATCTAAAGCTGATTTAAAATATATAGGAGGATTTGTGTAGGTCATATGCAAATATTGCACCATTTTGTATGAGGAACTTGAGCATCTACAAATTTTGATATCTGCAGGAGGTTCTGGAACCAATGCCCATGGATACTAAGGGAAAAACTGTATCTTTGATAGCATGTTCTGTTTTCCTTCTCTCTCTCTTTCTCTCTGTCCTTCAGTTTGAATGATTTCTATTGATGTATCTTTAATTCAGTGTGCCAATAAGGCTATCCAATCACATATTTTTCAACTCAAGGATGTCCATTTGGCTTTTTGAATTCTGTTTCTCTATTAAAAGTTTGCATCTTTTATTCATTTTGTTTTTATCAATTTTATCTAATATGTATATAAGTTATTTTAAAATCCTTGTCTGTTAATTTTAACATCTGTATCATTTATGGACTTGCTTTTATTGATGATTTTTCCTTTTAATTGTGGGTCACATTTTTCTGTTAGTTTGAATGTCCTATAATTTTCATTTATTCTACAGACATTGTTAAAAGCATCAAAATTGAACTGATACTATTTTGTTCAAAAGAAGACATTTCTTTCTTATTTCAGGGTGCTAGGTCAAGGGGCTGCTCTTTGAGGCAAAGAAAAGTTAAGCAAAAGCAAAAGCAAAAAATCAACAATGGGAACTGTATCAAACCGAAACATTTCTGCACACCAAAAGAAACAATCAACAAAATGAAAAGGCCACTTACAGAATGGGAGAAAATTTTTGCAAACCATATATAAGAGAAAGGGTTAATGTCTAAAATTTGTAAAGAACTCCTACAACTCCATAACACACATACAAATAAACACCTTGATTAAAAATGAACAGAGGGACTAAGTAGACAGTTTTCCAAAGAAGATATTCCAGTGGCCAACAGGTACATAGAAAGATGTTCAGCATCCTTAATCAGCAGGGAAATTTAAATCAAAACTACAGTGAGATATCACCTCACACTTGTTAGAATGGCTATTATCAAGAAGATTAGAGGTAGCAAGTGTTGGAAAGGATGTAGAGAAATGGGAACTCTTATAATCCATTGGTGGGAACATAAATTTGTTCAACCACTAAAGAATATAATACAGAGGTTCCTCAAAAAATTAAAATAAATCTACTATATGATCCAGCAGTTCCATTTCTGAGTATTTACCCAAAGGAAATGAAAACAGGATATCAGAGATAAATGCACTCCCATGTTTATTGCAGCATAATTCTCACTAGCCAAGTTATGGAAACAATCTAAGTGCCTGTCAGTGGATGAGTGGATAAAGAGGATGTGGTGTGTATATAGATGGAATATTATTCAGCCATGAGAAAGAAGGAAATCCTGCTATTTGTGACAATGTGGATGGACCTTGAGGACATTATACTAAGTGAGATGTCAGACAGAGAAAGACAAATCCTGTATGATATTGCTTAGATGTGGAATCCAAAAAGACAATCGTAACACAAAGAGTAAAATGGTGGTTACTAGGGCTGGGGTGTGGTGGAGTAGGAGAAATCCTGTTTAAGGGTCTTGTAACTAGAAGTAAATAAGCCCTACAGATCTAATGCTCAGTAGAGTGAATATAGACAACAATATCGTATTGTAATTATCAAACATTACTTAATCATCTCAGTCTCAAAAAAGAAATGATGATTATGTGATGTGATAAAGGAGCTATTACTAAAAGGGCAATCATGTTAAATGCATAAAAGTATCAAGTCAACATTTTGTCTCCCTTAAATTTATACAGTGTTATATGTCAAATATATTTCAACTAAAAATGAAGTAAGAAAAGAAAACGGTTGAACTGAGGCTCAGGCTGCATTGCAAAAGGTTTGCTTTAGTTTACCTCTGGTTTCAAACACCTTCTGAGTGATATCTATTCAGTCTATTACAGGCCTCATTCTCTACTGGTATCTAGTAATTTCAAGACTATAGAGAAGTGTTTCTGGTTTTCTATCCATGCCTCTATCCTCCTATTCCACTACACACTCAACTAAAATTGCTGTTGGAGAGGCAGAAGGTGAAGAGAACCAGGTCTGTGGGACTCTTCTAGGTGTCTCACTAGCCCACATGACATTAGAAAATTCCACTAGATTCTGTTTATCCTTGTAGAATCTCTATGCTTATTATAGACCTAATCTCTGCTCAACTGTTTCTAGGCTTGATAAATGACCCCAAAGTGGAAAGTGGCCACTTATCTCTGCTCACTTACGAAGCACTTTTCCCTCTCTGGTATAATTCCTTTTACATTACTTTTATCCATAGCTTTCCGATGTCTTAAAAAGTATGACTATTTAGTTTATCATCTTTTTTTTAGCTGTTATGATGAAAATATTGTCTATATGACCTTCTTTCTCCTAACAAAATCAGAACTCCTTACTTTTTAACTATTGTGTACTGCTGTCTTTAGAATTCATTGTAGGATTGTTGTTTAATCAAAGCTTTATAACAAGAATCTTTTGGTATTTTAATAACTAAATCTTAGGTTGGGATGATGAGTGACCTTTGTTATGGATTTCCATTGCACAGTGATATTTCTGGTTTATTTTAACCCCCCTTTAAAAAAAGAAACACAAATATAAATCATAAATATATAAGTAAAGATACGATATTTTATATGTTGGCCTCTTTTAGTATAGCTGTTATACTCCTGTTGCTCCTGTCTTTTCATAATGTTACCCTTTGACTTCAAAGTGACTCTCGAAGAGTGTAAGAGAAGATATTAGGCCTATAAAATGAAAACCTTTCATAAAGTTCTAAAGATATTGTTCATTAGTTAAAAATTTGAGTTTCATTAAACTGTGTCCATTACCTAAATATGAACATTGGACTGTTCTAAATGAACCTATTAGGCCAGTCGTCAGTGTTCTGCCTGAAGTTGTAATTTTATTTTACACTAATCGATATGGAAATGATTGGTGAAATTGTGGTCTAGAGAAATCAGAGTGAACTTTTAGAAAATTTAAAGTATCCAATAGGCTAATTTATTGAAGTATTGTATTCCAAGATCTTAATAATTTATGAAAACATAAGGATATATTGTGTATGATTATTAATACATAATAATTTCAGCTTAGTACTATTTTTATTACCAGATCTTAGTGAAAGTTTTTTCAAGAGTTTGCCATGATCCTTTATTTTTCATTTGATCTGAGCAATCTTTGTTAAATAGTTCTCAGAATCTTTACTATACACAAAGACTAATGAACTTGGAAAAATTCTGGAGTCCATTAGTGATCATGATTTTAATTAATTTTTTTTAAGGAGGAAGACATTTTGGATCTTCTGGAACAATGTGAAATTGATGATGAAAAGCTGATGGGCAAAACTACCAAGTCTCGAGGACCAAAGGTACCATCTCCCTTACTTCCTATCAAAGTAGACTCTTCTATGGACAGGTGATTTTCTTCTCACTTTTCTGACTCTACGAATGACTGATGCCACGTTCATGAAACTTTGTGGACTACAGAATTAGATGACATTATCTTGTATTTAGGAGAAACTTCATTTTGTTAGTTTTTCTCATTTTCTGATTCTATCCTTAATCGAGTGAAAGCCCTATGAGTCAGGGTCAAATGAGACCTAGAACTGGTACCATCATTATATACTCAGTACTAAGTTTTCCTTATATCTCCAGACATATAATTTTCAGAGATGCGTAGCATTTTAGATAAGACAAATCATGATTCTAGAGATACTAATGAGGAGCCCCATCTTTTACTAGCCCTGCAACATTAAATTTGTGTAAGGCAAAACAGTTAAAGTTTGTAAGAATACATAGAAATCTATCATGCTGGCAAAAATAGGCAAGTGTTTGCTTTACCTTAATATGCTCTGTGCTTCATCCATGTGTTCTTTTGTTATATGTCAAAGGCTTTGCAAGTAAAGTAGGAAATTTGAATTCCTAAAATCTTGGGAAGATTTGCATTCTACTTTTTTTCACTTTACATTTGAGCAGTACTAAAACTATCACTTCATCCTCACAGATATCCTGCTCTGTCATGCATTCATGATTCTTATTACATGCCTTAGTAGGTTCTCAAAACCATTAGTTAGTAGGTTCTCAAAACCATTAGTTAGTAGGTTCTCAAAACCATTAGTTAAATTTGTTGAATGTGTCCACAGGGACCTTGTGACTAGTGGAAGGGCAGATACGTGAACCAAAAACCAAGGTATATTGTGGCAAGTACTGCAATTAACAGAGTGAAAAGTGCTACATTAACATAGAGAAGAAAGGGATTGGTAGACTTTGGATGGCTTCGTAAAGGAAGCACCATTTGAGTTGCGTCTTGAGTAGTTCTCTGAACATACAAGAAGGGTAGAAGGACATTGAGGGTAGAGCGAACATTAAAGGCAAAGACATGGAGGTATAACACTGCATACAGTATTGGGAAAACAACAAGGAATTTGGTATGACTCAAGTGAAAGATTCTTGGAGAGTAAATGGATATAAGACGAATCTGGTGAAAGATACGTATCTAGTGAAGACCAGAAACATGGATGTCAGGCATTGTTCTTTTGAATTATGTGTTCTATATTAAAGAACTGTAGAAGATGTTGTTGGTAATTCCTTTGGAACAAATATATTTTTAGAGTATGAGTAAAAGTGAATACCTTCATGTTATTGCTTCATTTTGGAAAATATAGGGAAGTTTCTAGACTTTGTATATTAATTATTTAGCAATTTGGCAAACCAGATGTGAGGCAACCTGGGTGCACAATATTTGTGGAAGATTTGCAAATGCAAAGGCTCTAAGTCACCCTTCTACTGTCTTATAATTTTGTTTAGCTTCGTCAAATAAGGCTTATCATCCAAATAAAAATATTACCTCCAAGAGGACAGAATTCACACTGTGTATTTTTCAACCCCTCTTATTCCAGGCAAATAGTAGGGGCTAACAATGGAGGCACTAGTGGTAAAAAACCCACCTGCCAATGAAGGAGACATAAGAGACACACGTTCAATCTTTGGGTTGTGAAGATCCCCTGGAAAAGGGAATGGCAACCCACTCTAGCGTTCTTGCCTGGGGAATCCCATGGACAGAGGAGCCTGACAGGCTACAGTCCATGGGGTTGCAAAGAGTCAGACACGACTGAAGCAACTTGGCACATAGTACAGCACAGCAATGTATTTCTTGAAATGAATTGATTAATTCCTGTAGTTATTAACACTAGAAATATTTTGAAGTACTGAAAGTTACATAATCAATCTGAAATAAAAGTACTTTTAAAACTTCTAACATCCTGTACACTGAGGGTCTGGAGTATACTAAATTTCAAAACGGCCTTTCGTTTTAGAGGGATGTTAGTAGTTAGTAGTAGTAGTTAAGTCGCTAAGTCATGTCCGACTCTTGCGACCCTGTGGACTGTAGCCTGCTAGGCTCCTCTGTCCATGGGATTCTCCAGGCAAGAATACTGGAGCGGGTTGCCATTTCCTTCTCCAGGGGATCTTCCAGACCCAGGAATCGAACCTGGGTCTCCTACATTGCATGCAGATTCTTTACCGACTGAGCTAGAGTGATGTTATCACACACCAAATATTGATTTCCAATGTATTTACTGGTAGAATAATTGAAGGTAATCAAGGTTAAATGAAACTGGTACTAGGAGAAACAAAGTTTCAATTATTTAAGAATATAAGAAATATTAATTAGGTATTAAATACATAAATAAGTGCTTATTCGCTCAGTTGTGTATACATGAATAATATCACATAAAGTATTATCATTGTTCTTCAGTCAGGTAGAATGTATTTGGTATTTGTTTTATTATTCTTTATACCATTTATATATATTTAATATACAACCCCATTCATAATACAGTTGGACATAAAAATGAATGATATGAAAAAAAAATGAATGATATGGTTTGTGTTAGAACTCAGTACCAGTTTGCAAATTTCATTTTGTAGTTAAGGCACTGTTTGGAGTTTATTTGCTATGACTTCTTATTAATTACTGCTTAAACAATGTATTTTTAACTAGTCCCAAATGCATGTATGAAACAAAGATTTAGCAGTCCATTTCTGTTTGCGATTCTTTGTAGACTCAAATAGCTCATTATGTAGTCAAGTTCCTTAAGAAACTTTAAAGCTGCTTGCCTACCTGAAGGAAGGTACTACTAGCAAGCTTCATTGTGCCATTGTTTCTTCTGGGTATGCTAGACTTCTGAAGAAACATCCTTTCTCTAGAATTCATATTCCCCAAGACTATCAAAATGTTTGAAGATTGTGTTACTGGTAAATGTTTTTCTGTGTATCTCTTTGAACATGGTTAGCTCTCAGTAAATATTAAACTATCAAAAGAAGAACATATCTTAAACACAAGTTGGTACTTTAGTGTATTAAATTAATTCCCTGCTTTATTTCTCATCCTTTGCTAAGACAGTGACTTTAAGACTGTGCTTTGGCTTACTGTGTATTCTAGGCACTTTGTGAAATGCTTTTTCTTTCTTTATCTTTCCATCCTACACTGCTACATAAGAAGACATTCCTCATTTCCATGAAATCCCAGGGTAACCAAGGATTTCATTGCAGGGTATGCTAACATCAAAACATTTTTGTTTGATTTAACAGAGAACGAGAAACTAGTATACAACTGCAGGAACCTTCCCTAGCAGGAATAGGAGGCGTATAGCATGTGTAATTGTCTTTTAAAATGACTAAGTTACGAAACTGACTTACTCCACTTGGTTGTGCACGTTCTTTCTGAAGTGCAGATTCCCCACTTCCCTTATGTTTTATTCCTTCCGCTGTCATCACTGGAAACACACTGACTGGGAGATTCAGCGACAGGTGATTCTGATAGAGATACTGGAACATGATATCAGGGCATTTTGAATCTTTACAAACTTACCCATCTACATAGCACTTATTTTCTAAAAAAATTATGTAATACTGAAATTTTTATATCTCCTTTTAAAATTAGTGTGGGCAATGGAAAGCAATGTTGTTCCATTATGACCAGACCCTATGTGTCAGAGGTAGGAATCCTCCAAGAAAAGACATGAGCCAATGGGAAATGTGGAAAACTAACTACAAATTTTGTTTCTTAAAGTGTCCATAATGAAGTTAGACATGTGAGGAATATCTCGCTTCTTGTTGCACATTATTCAAGTGGATAGGCTCATAGACTGTTTTAAGATGTGGCCTGTTTTGTTTATAGTGAATTATCTTACTTATAATAGCTTATCGGACTGCTGCTTTCTTATTTTATTTTTTGCCTCTTTTGCTTTTCTTTTTCTTCCTTCTCTCCTCCTCCGTTCTCTCTCACAAACACACATGCACACATACACATATACACATTTATTGAGTGATTTTGAACATTTTGTTGGTCAGCCTCTGAGTCTTACTCTTTGTGACCCCAATGGACTGCAGCACAGCAGGTTTCCCTGTTCTTCACTATCTCCAGTAGTTTGCTCAAACTCACGTTCATTTAGTTGGTGTTGCCATCCAACCATCTCATCCTCTGTCGTCCCCTTCTCTTCCTGCCCTCAATCTTTCCCAGCATCAAGGTCTTTTCCAATGAGTCGGCTCTTCACATCAGGTGGCCAAAGTATTGAAGCTTCAGCTTCAGCATCATTTCTTCCAATGTATATTTAGGGTTGATTTCCTTTAGGATTGACTGGTTTGATCTCCTTGCAGTTCAAGGGACTCTCACAAGTCTTCTCCAACACCAAGTTCAAAAGCATCAATTCTTCAGCACTCAGCCTTCTTTATAGTCCAACTCTCACATCCATACATGACTATTGGAAAAGCCATAGCTTTGACTATATGGACCTTTGTCAGCAAAGTGATGTCTCTGCTTTTTAATACACTGTCTAGGTTTGTCATGGCTTTTCTTCCAAGGAGTAAGTGTCTTTTAATTTCATGTCTGCAGTCACCATCTGCAATGATTTTGAAGCCCATGAAAATAAAACCTGCCACCTTTTCCTTTTCCTCATCTATTTGCCAAGTGGGAAACTAGAAATGCTAAACTAATCATGTGCATAAGACTTTCTGAATTCTAACAAAATAAACATTTCCTTCCATTTTAGCCTCTGTCTTCCATGCCTGAGAGTACCGAGATCATGAAAAGACAGAAGTACTACAGCAGTGACAGCAGCTATGGCAGTAGCAACAGCTCTTCAGAATCCGACGAAAATGAAAAAGACGAGTACCAAAATAAGAAAAGAGAAAAGCAAGTTACATATAATCTTAAGCAGTCCAACCACTACAAATTAATCCAACCATCCAGTAAGTTAAATTCTTCTAGCTTAGCTGTTATGTGAAGAAGTATGGAATTGAAATCACTGAACTCAATAAAAGACCTTGGGCCAAATGAACCCTTGTGTGAGGAGACCTAGATTCTACCCCACTTCCTTCCCCAACCAGACCTGTTAGGTCTGGATCCCACAATCCCTTTCGGGGTCTGCAAATGGGAAACAAAAGGAGTTAGACTTAAGGATCTCTGTAGTCTTCTGTTCCATATTTCAAAGTCTTCGTTAAGTCGTAAATTTCTGCATGAGTCTTTGAACCTGTGCCTCATGATGATCGGTTGATCTGCTGATGGCATTTTCTTTTAAGCCCCAATATTCTCTCATTCCGTTCCCCACTCTGTCATTCATTTTGTTTTATATTGTCCCCTATTTCAAAAAATGTGTGTCTCTCTCTAGGTATTTGAATTGAATGTATCTGTGAGCCACACAATTGTGAAATAGTTGAAGTTTTGTTCCCTCCCATTTTCATCACGGGTAAGCACTTCAGTCAGGACTTTGGTGTACAGGAAGTATTCAGGAGAACCACCAACCAGCTTCTCTGTTTCCTTCTTTCCTGCTGCCCTTTTCTGCTTTCTTCCTTTATTTCTTTCCCCATTTTCTCCCTCTTTCATTCCTTTTTCAATCCCAATGTCCAGTGTTGTGTCTTTGATTCTTCTTTCATCCCCAGATATCCAGCTTGGTATTGGTGTTGCCCAGGCTCGTTCGGATACCCCTTCCTGATGTTGTCTCCAATGCAGGGCTTTTCTTAACCTCTGTCACTCATCTCTCTGACTGCCTTGTCCTCCACTGTCCCAGAGCTCCACAAGGCACTGGTTCAGTCACTCGGTAAACACATTTCTGAGCCTCTGTTGCTCTGTCTGCAGCAATGGCTTAATATGGTAGTTTCCTGATAAACTCGGCCTTCCATACTTATGGGGAAAATGCATAAGCAATGCAGAATTAATATATGAAGATTTTAAATGATCTTTCTTTTACTTTCAAATTATTCCATAAAAATACTTCCTGTCTTTGACAGCTTTTATGTTTTGAGGGGAAGTAGTATATTATATTTCATTTTTTATTTACTCTTTTAATTTATGTTTATTGAGCACCTGTTTCAGAGTTTGTAAGCTCTTTTATCCATTATTTCCTTTATTTTAAAGACTCCTTAAGTACTTTCAGTATGTCTCTGTGTAAGTATGGCTCTGTTTCTCTTTTGGAAGCTGACATTTTTCTGCCCAGATTTAATCGGTTTTGGAGTCCCTTTCCTCTTGGCTAATGTGTGTATCCCTAACAGCATGAACTGACAGAGGATGGAATAGGGATGAGAAAAACTACTAGGGTTCTTGTACTCAGATTCTTTTTTCTTCTGAGACCAGTAGTTTTAATAAATTGAGATTAGACAAGAGTGTACTAAAAATGTTTTTAAGTATAAATTTACATTTTAAAGCTTGTCTAATTCACTTAATATCTTTCTCCTTATTAGTTGTATTTTGTTTTCATAGCCATTAAGAATTGCAACAAAGGTTTCAATTTCTTATATTCTCTTTTTAATCTTACACTAAGGAATGTTATAGCCACAAGCCTTCCTTGAATTTTCTCTCCAAACAGATGTTGATAACTGAGGATAAAAATTCAGATTATGTACAACGCTTTCTGTTGTAGGGGGTTAATATAGGAAATTTAAACTTGTTACAGTACCAAAGGATATATTTTGATTTGATATATGGTAGGGAGAAGGCAATGGCACCCCACTCCAGTACTCTTGCCTAGAAAATCCCATGGGCGGAGCAGCCTGGTAGGCTTCAGTCCATGGGGTCACTAAGAGTCGGACACGACGGAGCGACTTCACTTTCACTTTTCACTTTCATGCTTTGGAGAAGGAAATGGCAACCCACTCCAGTGTTCTTGCCTGGAGAATCCCAGGGACGGGGGAGCCTGGTGGGCTGCCGTCTATGGGGTCGCATAGAGTCGGACACGACTGAAGCGACTTAGCAGCAGCAGCAGCAGTCCTATGCAAAACTGTATGAAGTATTTTCTCTCAGATAATTTATGCATGAAAGTTTCAACCATTTTTTGTTAGTCTACCTAAATTTCATTGACATATCTAACTACTTAGTTATTCTGTCTGAATTCTAATGTATGCAGGAGAAAAAATGAAAATCTCTTGTGATTCAAGAAAAAGTCTTGTTTCCCTTCTGCAGCTATAATCACATTATACATATCCAAACCACCATCATAAGCCCTTGAAGAAAGCAGGGCCAAGGTATATGTATTAGTACATGCTTATGAGTATTTCTTAGGAGAAGATTGACCAATGGTATGTTTCCCACACAGCCCTTTTTAGAAGTGCCATTTCAAAAACTAGTGTGACTTTTAGAAGGAGATTAACAGTTGGAACAAATGGAAGCTTTTTTTGTTCATTTGTTTGACATTTTTTATAGCTTGAATGAGTATACTTTTTTATACTCTGCAGAACTAAATAGAACTATTAGACTTCTCATCAATTCAAAATCCTTTAGAAATACATCTCTAAATATAAGGCTCAAGTCCATTGCCTTTATAAAGGTTTACATTTTTATCAACAGCTATTGAAGAGAAATATTTGGGTATTGAACCTGCCTTCATGTGAGTTTTATGAAATTATTTAATTAATGAAGAGTGATATATTTCCTAAGCAGAGAGAAAATATACAATGGAGGGTATATAGAACATATGTGCTAGGAAAGTTATAGATGTTGATAGTATTGAATAACATTCTATTTCTTTGTGTCAGGCATTAAAATTTGTCAGGAATAATTGGTTCTCCCTTTAAATGTTCTCAATTTGCACAAGCATAGAAGATATTCTATGATTTTTTAAGTTGTTCTGATAACAATCATTGATCCAGATGTTTTTTTCTTCATTTAAATATTTTACTATGGTAATTTAAATCTAATTTTTAAAATTCGTCTGTCCTGTGAATAAGGACTTGTCTGTCTAGTACTACTTTTATAATAACCAGCTATATAATCTTTGTTTTTCTTCTGTTATATTATTATTATTGCAATAATTGCATCCTTCCTAGGTGGCGCAGTAATAATCACCCCGCCCTCCAATGTAGGAGCTGCAAGAGATGCGAGTTCAATCCCTGGGTTGGGAAGATCCCCTAGAGTAGGAAATGGCAACCTGCTCCAGTATTCTTGCCAGAAAAATTCCTTGGACGGAGGAGCTTGGCAGGTTATAGTCGGATACAACTGAACACACCATCACACATTATTATTATTATTTTATTTTCATGGGCCCTAAATTTGATAACATCAATTTATCCTGGCCATTCTCCCCTATTCATTTGCCCCTATGAATCCTGCTGTAAAATATTCTGTTTCTAACATCTGCGCAGATTCTAATAAGTGACCAGTCTATATTATAGAAAAAGGGAGCGTGCTGGCATTAAGTCAGGGTTTAGAACTGAACTTGGCAATCTTCTTGTCATGTGACAAGTTCTTTCGGAGTCTCCACATGATAGAGATTTGTACTTCAGAGGGTTTCTGTGAGAACAAAGATAATAGTGTACCACCTAGCATGATGCCTGCTTTGTAGAATGTGTTCCATACATGTTAGCTTTCTGTTCTTCTGGTCCTTTTGTCAAGTTTCAAGAATAGAACACTAAGGTACTATTTAAGTATTATTCTCACAAGAGCCATTCTTTATACATGACAGGGGTTCTGCACTGTGTTCACTGTTTAAATTGAAGAAATAACTCCAAATTTATATTCTCATGGTGATGCCAATGCTTTGACACTTACTGCCACCCTTCTAGGGCTTCTCTGGTGGCTCAGCTGTAAAGAACCTGCCTGCCAATTCAGGAGACGTGGATTCGATCCCTGGGCTGGAAAGATCCCCTGGAGAAGGAAATGGCAACCCACTCCAGTGCTCTAGCCTGGAAAATCTCATGGACAGAGGAGATCGGTGGGCTATGGTCCATAGGGTCACAAAGAGTCAGACATGACTTAGAAACTAAAAAAACAAGTCACCCTGCTAATCATTAGTTTGTATAGATACAATACAGTGGAGGACTTCTACTAACTCTGCTACTGTACCATCCCTTTTCTTCATCATCCATAGGCTCCATAAGGCGTTCAGTCAGTTGTCCTCGGTCCATCTCTTCTCAGTCACCATCCTGTGCAGACATCCGCCCCTTTTCTGCTCAACAAGTGATATCAGCATCCCGGCCGACTTCAGGGTCTCGGTCACATTCTTTAAACCGTGCCTCCTCCTACACGAGGCATCTGCCTCAAAGTAATGATGCCAGCTCCTCTGACTCTCTGATGGTAAGTCTTCTGTTTTGCTGCCCTGAAATGAGCACTGTACTCAGGAATTAGGTGGCAGAGGGATTAGCTGGGAGGAGGACAGATTGAACATCAAATCCTTTCTATTCAACTCCTGGTCTCCTGGAATTTGGATTATTCCTCTTTCTTCACCTATAACCAAGTATGGATTCTTAAAAGGCCAGCTTCACTATATCACAAAACTTGAGGACGAACACTGAGAATATATTTATTTTCCATTTGCTCATGGAGTAGGGTAATTTTGCATTGATTGTACAGTGTGTCTGAATTTGGGGAATTTTGTTTTATGGAAAATTTTCCTTAATGGGACTATTGATAAATAAGTTAAAAAATTAACTATTGGTAAATTATCTTTAGAGCACTGAAATATGAAATTTTTAATAACATTTTCTGTATATTAAATTAGCATATAGAATTATATATATACATATATATAATATTTCCTCCTTTAGCATAAATCTTAGAGATTCAGTATTGAGGAAGTCAGTGAACTTTTTTGCAACCAAGTTTTCTAGTAAATGCTCAAATATTGGGTTGACCAACAAGTTCAATCAGGTGTAAAACCCAGATGAACTTGTTGGCCAACTCAGCAGATACCTCCATGTACCTTCACATAGACCAATGACTTATTTAGTTTGTTTATTTAATGTGGATGTTGCTTCCAAAGGAAAGAATATGAAAAGTATAAGTGAATGAATTTCACTTGGTAACAAGTTTCTTTCTTTTTTTTTGCTAATCAAGAATTGCCTGAGATATATGTAGAAAATGAAAATTTTTAAACACTCATGTTTTTGTTTGGGTATTTTGAACTACATAAAATGCAACTGTGTGGAAGCATGAAAGACATTCTTGGGGAATCATATCCATTTAATCCTAAGATTTTAATGCTAAGAAGAAATGCAAAAACATTATTTTCTTCCTTTTTCATCGTTATGTTTTCAATCGAAAATGCATCGTTTTTACCTAGACATATCTTTTAGATTATAGTGACACAGTGAAATAAGACCCCCTCCAAATATCTGTATTCTTTCAAATTTAAGAGTGAGTCTTTGCGGAAACTGAGACCAAAAGAACAAGAAGATGATCTAACAAGTCAGACCTTATTTGTTCTCAAGGATATGAAGATCCGGTTTCCAGGAAAATCAGATGCAGAATCATTAATTCTGATAGAAGATGTGAGTATTTGATGTATATAAAATTCCAAGGAGCTCATACATTTTTATTCTTCTTCCTAAAATATTAAAATTTGTTTCCTGATGTCATTATCTCCAGTGACATAGTAAACTTAAATGACCTCCACAAGCTTTAGAAGATACAGGGGTTATTTGAATTATTATGATTCATGAGCAATTAGATCACATTTATAATCAGCAATGCAAAATATCTTTTAGTGTATAGTCCTATTTTAATGATGCTTCATCAAGTTGAAAATAATTAGTGTTAAATAGTTATTTGTTCCGAATGATTAAAGACACATCAAGTTAAGCTTGCTTCTATAAAGAGTTTGAAAGATTTAATATGGAATGAGATAATAAGGGAAAAAGTGGGCCATGGGCATGAAGTAAATGTTTGAATATGATACCTTGAATGGCATTAGTCGAATTTTGAAATGGCTTACGTGGTGTGTGTTTTCTTGTTACATATGCATTTGCGCCACCCAGTGGAATGTTCTAAAATGGCAGAGTTCTAAAATTCACATTAAAGTTGGTAACTTACTCCTGATTTAGAAAGAAGGTCCAAGATAGTAAAATATTCGAGTGAAATAGCATTTCTTCACCCAAAGTTCTATTGATATTTCTTCATTGAAACATCCTTTCAAATTGTCATTCTTAGATAATTTCTCAGTAATAGAATGTTGTTTTCTGGTTTCTGGGTTTGTTTTTTTTTTTTTTTTCGTTTTGTTTTTCACCCGGAGAAGGCACCATCTAGTGGCCAGTCGTAGGATAGAAACCACAGCCATGCAGTTGGCTTTTTTTTCACTTTTTAGCAGTACTTTACCTGGTGGGCTACAATCCATGGGGTCGCAAAGAGTCGTACACGACTGAGCGACTTCTGTGTATGTGTGTGTGTGTGTGTGTGTGTGTGTGTAGACCTATGAGTCGGACACGACTGAAGCGACTTAGCAGCAGCAGCAGCAGCAGCAGCAGCAGACCTATCTAAAGCATTGTCTAGAAACAAAACAACCGAAAACAATAATAAAAAAGACTTTTGTAGTTAAAAATCAATAATGGCAATTTGTATTTTGCAATCATAACATAGTTATAACCAAAACCTCCAAATATTATGCTTTGTGTTTGTTATGTATATATTTTAAAAAGTGAAAATGGTATCTTGTTCACAAATGAGATGCTATTTGTTACATCAAGGGAGAAGGAAGAAGAATGAACATTAGTTGTAAAGCATTATGCCAGATATATTTCTATTGACATTGTTATCTTATTCAACAGAGTAGAGGTTGTGTTTTTGCACCAGACATTTTGTTTATATTTCTTAAGATGTAAGTTGTATACTACATTTTTCAGTCAGGTGGATGAAAAATTAGATAATCTGAGGGTAAAACTAATGTTTGTGGATAACTGTGGTTGTTCTGTAAAGAACATGTGTATAGGCTTATATAATTGATATATTAGACATTAGATTAGTTACAACATGTTTACTTATGCAGCAACTATTTTAATCTATTTGTTACAGTGTATATAACTAGAATATATATTCAGATATTTTGCATATTTGCACCAAAAAATAAAAGGGGATAATAGAATCCTAATTATATATAGGCTATTTTCTAATGTGCTATTCAATATTTTGTTATTATGAATGATGCTATAAATACAGTTCTTGGAATTAAAATGAAAAACCTATAGTTTTGGCTTCTTCCCAGTCCTTGTATTTCTGAAGACATTTGAGTTTCATTAATTAAAGATTGTTTGCTTTTTACAGCAAGAAGAGAAAAACTTTAAATTCAGATGGCTTCTTTACCTTATGTTAAAAAAATCTTTGCATTCTTTTTTTTTTAATGAAAGTAGGCATCCTTTATTTCAAATAGTATTATGGTGTTTTCATTTCACAAATTAACTACATTAAATTTCTTAATATGTCTTCCCTCAAACAGATCATTGATAACTGGAAGTATCATAAAACAAAAGTGGCTTCATATTGGCTCATAAAATTGGATTCTGTAAAACAACGAAAAGTGAGTAATGAATACCCCCAAACAGGTTTTTGCTCTTTTGGATTATGTATTAACCTAGGATCATTAAACCACATTCATAACCAAGCTGTACACATGCTCATTTGTTTCCTAGTTTCCTTTACAAACATTTGTTATCTACTATGTTTCAGGTGCTATTTTAGGTTCTGAGAATAAACAAGTGGATTAAAAAATACTATTGTCTCATAGAATTGTATTCTAGTTAAGGTGTTTGATAATAAATCAATATATAACAGAATGTATGGTGGTATTAAGTACTGTGGAGGAAAATAAATCAGGATTAAAAATTGAGAGAAGATGACCTAAATGAAATGAGAAAAATATTATGTAGACATCTAGCTACATTGCATTAGACAGAGGGAAGAACAGATACAGAGGCCTGGGGTATAAGTTAGCCTGATCTGTCCATGAGACATAGGGGACACCATTTATTTCCTGATTGACAGGATGGTTGGTTTGTGCTGGTCAAGAGTGTGTGATGTGTTGGTGACAGTTGAAGTTGAATAGATAAGCAGGATCAGATCACAGCTTTACAGGCTGTGGAAATACTTTGGGTTTTATTCCAAGTGATGGAACACCATCAGAAATTTTTGAGCAGAGGAGTTACATAGTATGGTTTCTAATTTAGAGGGATCATGAGAGCTACTTGTGAAGAACAGAACAAGGGTAAATGGAAAATGGCAGAACAGAAGTAGAGACTAGGTACTCTATGGTTTTTAGAGTAACTGAGCTGAGAACTAATGGTTGTTTAAGCTAGCTAAGCTAAGTCACTTCAGTCGTGTCCGACTCTGTGCGACCCCATAGACGGCAGCCCACCAGGCTCCCCCGTCCCTGGGATTCTCCAGGCAAGAACACTGGAGCGGGTTGCCAATTTCCTTCTCCAATGCGTGAAAGTGAAAAGTGAAAGTGAAATCGCTCAGTCCTGTCCGACTCTTCGCGACCCCATGGACGGCAGCCTACCAGGTTCCTCCACCCATGGGATTTTCCAGGCAAGAGTACTGGAGTGGGGTGCCATTGCTTAGCTAGGTTGATAACTGAATTGAGTGTACACTGGAGAAAGAAAAGGGCTTTATTTTCCCTGTTGTTTTGTTTTGCTTTGGTTTTGAACATACTAAAGTTGATACACTGATTAGACATCTAATGCAGATGTTGAATGTGTCATTGTATATATGAGTTCAGAGCTAAGGCTGTATATGGAGATACAAAACTTAAGAGTCACTATTAGAAAAGGCAGAGGAACCAGAGATCACATTGACAACATCCATTGGATCATCGGAAAAATAAGAAAGTTCCAGAAAAACATCTACTTCTGCTTTATTGACTATGCCAAAGCCTTTGACTGTGTGTAGATCACAACAAACTGGAAAATTCTTCAAGAGATGGGAATACCAGACTACCTGACCTGCCTCCTGAGAAATCTGTATACAGGTCAAGAAGCAACAGTTAGAACTGGACATTGAACAACAGACTGGTTCCAAATAGGAAAAGGAGTACGTCAAGGCTGTATATTGTCACCCTGCTTATTTAACTTATATGCAGAGTACATCATGAGAAATGCTGGACTGGAAGAAACACAAGCTGGAATCAAGATTACCGGGAGAAATATCAATAACCTCAGATATGCAGATGACACCACCCTTATGGCAGAAAGTGAAGAGGAACTCAAAAGCCTCTTGATGAAAGTGAAAATAGAGAGTGAAAAAGTTGGCTTAAAGCTCAAGATTCAGAAAACGAAGATCATGGCATCCGGTCCCATCACTTCATGGGAAATAGATGGGAAAACAGTGGAAACAGTGTCAGACTTTATTATTTTGGGCTCCAAAATCACTGCAGATGGTGACTGCAGCCATGAAATTAAAAGACGCTTACTCCTTGGAAGGAAAGTTATGACCAACCTAGATGGCATATTCAAAAGCAGAGACATTACTTTGCCAACAAAGGTTCATCTAGTCAAGGCTATGGTTTTTCCTGTGGTCATGTATGAATGTGAGAGTTGGACTGTGAAGAAGGCTGAGTGCCGAAGAATTGATGCTTTTGAAGTGTGGTGTTGGAGAAGACTCTTGAGAGTCCCTTGGACTGCAAGGAGATCCAACCAGTCCATTCTGAAGGAGATCAGCCCTGGGATTTCTTTGGAAGGAATGATGCTAAAGCTGAAACTCCAGTACTTTGGCCACCTCATGCAAAGAGTTGACTCACTGGAAAAGACTGATGCTGGGAGGGATTGGGGGCAGGAGGAGAAGGGGACGACAGAGGATGAGATGGCTGGATGGCATCACTGACTCAATGGACGTGAGTTTGAGCGAACTCCGGGAGTTGGTGATGGACAGGGAGGCCTGGCGTGCTGCGATTCACGGGGTTGCAAAGAGTCAGACACGACTGAGTGACCAATCTGATCTGATCTGTGCTATTTTAGTAGCTATAGTGAAGCTGTTGTATCCCTAAGTAATGCAAGCTATCACTTCCCCTTTCTGAAATGTATTGCTAATAAGGTGAAAGTTGACACTAATCAAACGATGACTTTGAAATTAGGTATTTTCCTCTGAGTAAACTGAAACCAGAATTAAGCATTAACTCATTCAACAAAGGACAACTTAGTGTCCTGTCACGTGCCAAGTGCTGTTCAGGAGAGTGTAGCACAGCTGGTAGCAGAGGTAGATTGAAAACATTCTGTAAGCCCAGAATTCCTGTACGATTAAAAAAGGAACCTCTTATTGGAATGCTGAATCTTTTTGTAAGTACAATGTATTTCTTCTAACCTAGATGATAGATAAGTAAGTTGGTAATTAAAACAGATAGCCCAGAAACAGATTAAAATATTCATAAAATATTAATACCTGATAAATATGACATTTCAAATCGATGGAGTAAAGATAAATTTTCCCATAAATGATACTAAAACAATCAATGATTTGTAAGAAAATTAAGTTGGAGCATTATCTCTCACCCTATGCAACAATAAATTCTAGAAATTGCTGTTGTTTTTTTACATGTGATATGATTGTACAGAGTGATCAAATGATGTATGTTTCTGATAGTAGTACTATTTATGAATTAGGTGAAACTATTTTGTATTTTAAGGGTGTCATGCTCAATTGTGTTTATAAATTTCAAGTAAAAATATTTGACAACAAGAAAGCCAGTGTAATAATAATAAATTGCAAACTGTATTGAAAAAAATTTAAAAGCTTTTACATGTTGATATTAGACTAAAGGGATCTGAAAATTTGTCTGTTGGGTTGTAACATGCTAACCATTCATTGGACTATCTGTCTGATACATGTGCTATTGCTTAAGAAACTGCATCAAAGAAAAATAAAAAGAAACCTAGAAATGTGGATCAACTTTGGAATGTAGAATTGTTGTTGTTCAGTTGCTAAGTCATATCTGACTCTTTGTGACCTCATGGACGGGAGCGCACCTGGTTCCTCTATCCTCCACTATCTCCTGGAGTTTCCTCAAATCCATATCCATTGAGTTGGTGATGCTATCTAACCATCTCATCCTCTGGCACCCACTGCTCCTTTTGCCTTCAATCTTTCCCAACATCAGGGTCTTTTCCAGTCAGTTCTATGCATCAGGTGGCCAAAGTATTGGTGCTTCAGCTTCAGCATCAGTCCTTCCTATGAATATTCAGGCTTGATGTCCTTTAGGATTGACTGGTTTGATCTCCTTGCAGTCCAAGGGACTCTTGAGTCTTTTACAGCACTGAAAGCATCAATTCATTGGCACTCAACCTTTCTTTATGGTCCAACTCTTATGTCTGTACCTGATTACTGGAAAAAACCATAGCTTTGACTGTATGGACCTTTGTCAGCAAAATCATGCCTCTACTTTTTAATATGCTGTCTAGATTTGTCATAGTTTTCTTTCCAAAGAGCAAGCATCTTTTAATATCATGGCTGCAGTCACTGTCCACAGTGTATTTCGAGCCCAAGTAGAATTAGGTATTATTAAAAGTTACCCACTTAGAGGACCAAGAACTTAACTAATTTAACATCTAGATGTGCATTAATCAGAACTATCTTTCTTTGGACTATGAGTATAGTCAATAATTATTGGATGGCTATATCAGTTCAGTCCCCTGGAAAGCAGACATATGACAGAGTTAGAAGTGAAAGACATTTCTGAGGAAAGACATACAAGAAAGATAAAGGTGGAGAGAGTTTGAGCAGGCAGGAAGAGCCTTCTGACTGGAGCTGGTCTGACACCAGTGAATGGAAAACAGGAGGACTGGGGAGGAAGAAGTTCAGACTAGAGAAGTTCTGAGTAAGACCTGTCAGGCTGATTGGGAGCCCAGAACACAAGTTGCTTGTGAGAGCGGTCACACTGGGCAGAAATAGCTTCCCTCTGGTATCCCAGCCATGCTCAACCTTGGCCAAGAGCAGTCTGGGGAGTACCTAAACTTGGCCTGAAGTTGTAAAATCATTGATCCTCAATGGGGATGCTGTCAGCTAACTGCACTCTTAGAGATTAGTTGATTCAAATGGCATATCTCCAAGGCTGCCACAATGGTTGTGTGTGATAAAATTTAGTGTGACAAACATTTATTGGTTGCCAACTTTGTACAAGAACTATACTGGGCACTGTTGGGGATTTTGAGAGTTGTTCATTCATTCATTCATTTATTTGCTCATCAAAGCATGTACTTAACAATATTAATTGAGAGACTACAATGTCCCAAGCACAGTTCTAAATGTGGAATGCACAAGACTCATTTAAATCTCTTAATTTCATTAGAAACCATTGTTGAAATATGTATTTTACTTTTTCCATTCTAGTATCAAAGCTTTTGCTACTTGCTCATTAGAATGTTGTGAAACTCTCAGATTAGAATGCCACACACACACAAACGCTTCCACATATCTTATTTAAAAACTCCCGTAATGGGTGTAAAATTTAAAGGTCAATGATGTGGGACTAAACTACTGAAAATAATCCTCACTAGGTGAAAATTGAATCAGCTAATCTTACTTAATGTCATGTTGTGGTAACTTCACACTAGCATAATTTAGCCTTCTCCCAAGAATGCAGTTGTAAGGAATATACCTGAAGTATGAAAATATTACCGTGATGTTGGGTGGTGAAGAATGCCAAATTTTCTGAAGAGCTTTTTTCTCTGATATCAAGTAGTAGTAAAAAGGTTGTATTATACTTACATTTATTTTAGGATTCTAAGAAATCCTTGTTTATCAAGTATTTCTTCTCTAAATAACAGTTTAAAAAATACCTACAGTAGCTGCTTCTGCATGGATTTTGATGTTCTTTTTTTTAAATTTTATTTTATTTAACTTTACAATATTGTATTGGTTTTGCCATATATTGAAATGAATCTGCCACAGGTATACATGTGTTTCCTATCCTGAACCCTCCTTCCTCCTCCCTCCCCATACCATCCCTCTGATGTTCTTATTTTCTATCTCTTTTTCACTTGGGCTGACACAGATGCTGTATAGGCCGTTCATTTTGCATCAGCAAAGATGCCTTTACCCTATAGCCTTGGCTGCTGCATGCATCATTAGTGCAGCATGTAGTGATTTTAATGCTATTTCTAAACCTCCCTCACCTCGTGCCATTATTTTAATTTAGGACCAACTGTTCAGCCATATGGAGCAGTTTGTCATTCAACATCTGTATGTACTTGCAAAATATGAATTTGTCTGTGTGCTTTATGCTTTCAAATGTGCTATATTTCATATGGAAAAGACATATCTTTTCATTTTATTAATGCTTTCATTGACTGAATCTCCCATTTATTTTTTCCCTTGGAGAGCTTAATGTTGGATCATGATGCTTTTAAAAGTCACAATGTCAGTAAGTGGATACCCATATTCTACAAGTTAGCCTCACTTGAGTCCACAGATAAACACAAAGGGCACCTTGCTGACCACTTGTTTTTGTGTTTCACAAATTATTCGTCTTCCATCCATTTGCTTTTAACACCAAAGCACCCAGAAAACCAAATAGCATTGCAAATAGTACTGACACTAATTTACCTCATTCCAGTCTGATTTCTTGCCTGTTTTCTGCCTTCCTAAAAGTATTCAGTTGGTGTTTGGCTAGAGGTGCAGGCGTTGTCTCCCCATCTGTGTGGCCTTTTAAGCAAACTGGTCCCTGATGGATTCCATGGCTCTGCTGGAGGGCATGCTTGTGTAGCCTTGTATGTACACAGTGACTCCACCCATCTTCTCAAGTATTGCTTGACTGAAGGTGAATCTGAATCTAAGCAGAGACAATTTGATTATCTTCTGATTTTGCTGTTGTCCCCTGGACAGATCAAATTAATTGTGAAGTATTGCTGGGTAGTGGTTAAGAACAAGGATCCAGCTACAATGCTATCCATTACCTAACTGTGTGATCTTGGGTAAGTTCCTTATCTTTTCTATGCCTGAATTTTCTCACCTATAAAATGAGATCCAAACATTTTCAAAACTAAAACATTTTTCAAAACTATTAGGCAGCAAAATCTAACCCACCTGAACTCTTTCAGTGACAATGATATGACAGGAAGTTATTTTTGTCTGTCTCTTCCTTTGAGTATTCACATGTTTTCCTGTAGAAATATAATGTTTATGATTGTGGAATCTAGCCTCAAGATTTTTGGAAAGAAATTATGGACAATTCATATCTATCTCAATGTTTTTATCTTGAGTATTAAATGAATTGCCGTCTGTAAAAGTGATTGGAACAGTGCTTTGTCCATTGTAAGCCCTCAATAAGTGTTAGCTCTGATTTTTACCTTGTTGACATAGGTTTCAATTCCTTGCAAGGAGCATTTTCACTAAAACAAATACCTACTAAGTGCTAGGCCTGTCTTGGGCCTTGAGGACCTGGTAGGTATAATTCTTCTTTTTATGTAGCTGACAATCTCCATTAACTACACAGGAAATTAAAATAAAGTGAGATAATTATTAATAGTAGAATTGGGCATTAAGGGATCATAAGGTATTTAGTGACAGGTAAAGGTCTCCCTGAGTCGGACATGACTGAGCGACTTCACTTTCACTTTTCACTTTCATGCATTGGAGAAGGAAATGGCAACTCACTCCAGTGTTCATGCCTGGAGAATCCCAGGGATGGGGCAGCCTGGTAGGCTGCCATCTATGGGGTCGCACAGAGTCAGACACGACTGAAGCGACTTAGCAGCAGCAGCAAAGGTCTCCCTGAAGAAGTGATGTTTGAGGTAAAACATGGAAATTCACCAGGTGAACACGGGCAGTGGAGAGTCTATATGAAGACTCAGAGGAAAGATGAAGAGTTTGGGCTCCTGATCCCTTGATTTTTATTCTCTTATGGTTTCCAAATTACAGGTCTCTCTAAACCACTCCTTTCTCCAGGACCAGAGCTTGAAATTGAAAGGCAAAGGAAGCAAAAGAATCTTTCCAGTAGGCACTCTGGCAAAGAAGAAAGAAATTTGTGGGTTGCCCAGACCATGCTAGTTCCACAGTCAGGAAAATCACCCCTCAGGCAGTGATGTTTGCTGGCATGCAAGAGACCTGAAGGTCTATCCATCTTCATGTTGGAGGAAACATTAGGAGTGGAGCAGCTGCATTCCCCACCCCTAACTCTCTGACCACTTTCTGAAGTTGCTGCTTTTAGCCATGTGTTTTGGCTTCCCAGGTGGTTCAGTGATAAAGAATCCACCTGCCAATGCAGGAGATGCGGGTTTGATCCCAGGGTCAGGAAGATCCCCTGGAGAAGGAAATGGCAACCCGTTCTAGTATTCTTGCCTGGGAAATCCCATGGACCGAAGAGCCTGGTGAGCTATAGTCCGTGGGGTCACAAAAGAATTGAAGACTTATTAACTAAAACAACAAATAATAACAGCAAGGCTAGTATATTAGGCCATCATGCTTTAAAATTCCATCAAAATTAAGAATAAAACATAAACAGAGTGGTGGCCAAGAGAGTCTCCTCTAAGTGATGTACTAGTGCAGTACTTGGCAGGGAGCAAGCAGCCTGTACGTGTGATTCACCCTCCTCTTTGGCTCTTATGCATCATATGCATTTCACTGTGCAATATTCAGAAAGAAATGAATAACCTATCATCTCAAATGCTGTCACTTTGTGTGCGTGGGTGTTTAGCTGCTTCAGTCGTGTCCAACTCTTTGTGACCCCATAGACCACAGCCTGCCAGGCTCCTCTGTCCATGGAATTTTCCTGGCAAGAATACTGGAGTGGGTTGCTTTGTCCTGCTCTAGCGGATCTTCTCCACCCAGGGATCAAACTTGCATTTCTTATCATTTCCTATGTCTCATGCATTGCAGGCAGATTCTTTTACCACTGAGCTAGTGGGGAAGCCTTCTGTTACTTTAAAGTTGAATAATTAATAATAGAATACAAAATGAAGATAGTTAACATTTTTTAACACTTTAATTTCATTTATTATATAGAACTCATATTTATTCTTAAAACCAGTTTATGGATTATCTTTGCTACTTTTTAAAATTCTTCCTGCATTATGACTTTTGGGTAAATTATTACTCACTAATACATAGAAAGGAGGAAGAAAATTGAGAAGAGCATTGATTAAAATTCACCATGTACTACTAGTATTGATTCTTGTTTCACATCAATCGTAAGTCCTGTTTTCCACATTAAAAATATAAGAGGTTAAACTATTAGCTCAACTGCAATTGTAAAAAAAAAAAAAGGTGTGAATTAATGTCTGATGTGCATATTTTATCAGTATTATTGTGAATAATTCATATTAAAAATTTAAAATCCCTCTTCATAATTAAGGTTTCATTATCTGTAATAACAAGGTTTTCTGGGACAGTTGTTTTCACAAGCTGCCTTATTACAGATGGCATTATCTTTCCTCCTTCTTCTCCCCTTCAACCCACACACCCCTGATCCTTTCTCAGTTTACATACTGTTCCCACTTCACAGAAAGAAGCTGGAGCGGGAAGGGACGGCACCGTGGTGCTTACACAACTAATGTGAGAAGCTGTAGTTGATATTCTTCTATAAATGAAATGTTATTTGGAGATATTTTTTCCTGAATTGATTTTTAAACATATGTTGATTCTAAATTTGCCTTCATCAGAGAGAACTAATATCACTTCTTTAAATATGGCTGTTTTAAAGAGAAAGAAATTAAATTCTTCTATCTGCTTCCAATTCTCTTATACATTTGTGCCTATGGAAAAAAAATCGTATCTTCTATCAGCCTTTATGTTTGAAAGTTGTTCGTTTTTCATCTTTTACTGTCTTATTTACAGTCAGTTCCTTATATTAGATGAATAAAATAAATGAAAAATTTACTTTGGTGGATTGAAATTAGGATACTATATTTGTGATATTTACTTTTTAAGAAAACATTTCATTGGAAATTTGTGAATTGAAAAAATATTAAATATGTCAAACTAGACAAAGTAGCTTTCTGGGATTTATACTTTTTTAGAATATCTATCTAGCAGCAGCAGGATTTTAGTTGCGTAGAATTAGATTAATCCTAGCCATTGTTTTGTGATACTCTCTCATTACTGGTCCATATATGGCCTGCTTTTATTAAATAGTGTTCTTAAGTTACTGTACCATTTGTGAACCCAACACCCAAATTAAGGATTTTGGCAATGATTTTGGCAATCTATGATCTTATCAAATGACTCCCTTCCTATCCCCCTGGCTCTTCATGTCTCAGGTAGCCATTTTTTGGAATTCGGTATTCCTCAGTCCCCCCCACCCCCTTTTTAAAATATGATCTTATTATATCTATGTGTATTCCTCATAAGTATTTTAAAATTTTAACTATTTTACTTACATAAAAAGTTTCACCTTGTATGTATTGACTGGTATGTATTTTGTAAAAACTTAACCTATAATAATTAAGATGCTCTATGTTATGTGCCCTTTTATTTTATTCAACTGCTGTATAAAAGTCTTAAGGGAATGAGCCTATGACTATTTATTTATTCACTTTCTCACTGATGGAGGGTTAGGTTTTCTTCAGGTGTCTACAATTGTGACCAGTTGTATGAACATTCTTGTACATGCTCTTGCTTTTAACCTATGGGAGATTTTCTCTTAGGAATAAACTTGCTGGGTCATAGGATATATGCATTTTCAACTTTAGGAGTTAATGCCCAGCTAATATTTTCCAGTTTGTACTCCTGCCAGTTTTGTTTGAGATACTATAGATCCATATTTCTCCAATACTTGGTATTGTCAGACTTTTAATTTTTGTCAATTAAATGGATAGAAAATGATATCTAATTATAGTCTCAATTTTTATTCTTTATGTTTATTGGGCATATTTTTCTTCTTTTGTGAATTATGTATTTTTGTCCATTTTTTTCTGTTAATTTGTTGTTGTGTATATTAACAATTGGTTAGGCATTCATTATATACTCCTGATACTATTATTTGGTTAGATGTATATGTTTTGAATGTATTTTCCTAGCTTGTAACTTGATCTTTTATTGCCTTTAAGATATCTTTTCATGTCCAGAGTTCTTAATTTTAGTATAATCAAAATCTGTTAATATTTTATATTCTATACTTTTTTTTGTTATTTAAGTAATCTTTTTCTAACCCATGATAAAAGATATTCACTAATACTTTCCACTAAGATATTTAATGGCTTATTTTTCAAACTTAAAGCCCTAATCACTGTAGAGTTGATTTTTGTGGATTGAGTAATGATTTCAGCTTCAGCTATTTTTTCAAGAATATTACTATTTAAAAAAAATCTGTTTATTGATTTACTTTAAATTTAACTTAAATTTAATTTTTAAATTTAATGTCTTCTTACTCCAATGGTCAGACTTACCACTTACGTCATATACCAAAGTTTCATAAATACTGGATCTGTTTCTGGATTTTTCATTCTGTGCTGTCTTTTAGTGAATAAGTGAGTCAGTATGTGTGTGTGTAGTCATATTTGAATTAAATATATTCATCTTTGAATTTTAGACACATACCTATACACCCAGATTTTTAAATATTTTGGTTTTTGCACTAGGTTTTGGACATAGTAAAAACAAGTGTCCGCACAGTTCTTCCACGTATCTGGAAGGTACCTGATGTTGAGGAAGTGAATTTGTATAGGATTTTCAACCGAGTTTTTAATCGCTTACTCTGGAGTCATGGCCAAGGTCTGTGGAACTGTTTTTGTGATTCAGGGTAAGTTTTAAGTTATTTTCTATTACTTTCATTTTTTTTAATCTTTTACTATTTAATTATAAAGATAGCCCAATCAAATGGCTGAATTTCTTTACTCTCTTAAAATGTGGTTTTGTAACTGCATATAAGTTTCAGTGCTTAACTATAATTTATAATATTTAAGCTGATGTAGATGAGATGATGGCTGTGAACACAATACCACCTAACTAATTTGAATTCAATGGAGAGAAAGTATTCCCAATGAAAAAACTCAATTACATCAGTATCCTTATGGTTCTTCTGCTGTTTCCTTTATGTAACCATCTTCCAAAATCATGGCTACACTCCTGCTCCTTTCCAGACTTTCAGTCCTGTCAAAGCTATTGTGACTCACTGTCATTTTGTCCTCAAGGTATCTAAAGCCAAGCATTCCATACTTCCCTTTTATTCGTAAATGGCTTCCCTTCTGGACTTCCCAAAATCCCATTATTACTCTCTCAGTCATACAGGTTTGGTATCTCAGGGGCATCCATGTTCTTTTGTCCTTCATTGTCTTTTCAGCCATGGGCTAATCTTGTTAGTTTTTCTATCACATCCCCACTGTAGCTACTGTAGATTATTTTTCATTTTTCTTAACAGTTCTCAATTATTTAATTCAAGATTGTTCTTCATTGTTCCTAACAGTTATCTAGTATTTACTTGATAATTTAAATACTTTTGGAGATATAGTGCTGAATTTGATACAGTCCCTGCCCTTAAGAGGCTTCTAGGGGTAGCTCAAACAGTAAAGAATCTGCCAGCAGTGCGGGAGATCTAGGTTCGATCTCTGGGTTGGGAAGATCCCCTGGAGAAGGAAATGGCAACCCACTCCAGTATTCTTGCCTGGAGAATCCCATGGACAGAGGAGCCTGATAGGCTACAGTGCATGGGGTCACAAAGAGTCGGACATGGCTGAGTCACTAACACTGCCCTCAAGAGACTTAAAAACGATAATAGCTAATGCTATACCACTTATTCGGAGAAGGCAATGGCACCCCACTCCAGTACTCTTGCCTGGAAAATCCCATGGACAGAGGAGCCCGGTAGGCTGCGGTCCATGGGGTCGTGAAGAGTCGGACACAACTGAGCAACTTCACTTTCACTTTTCACTTTCATGCCTTGGAGAAGGAAATGGCAACCCACTCCAGTGTTCTTGCCTGGAGAATCCCAGGGACGGGGGAGCCTGGTGGGCTGCCGTCTCTGGGGTCGCACAGAGTCGGACACGACTGAAGCGACTTAGCAGCAGCAGCAGCAGCCATGACCCTTAGTTGCTGACTATCTACAGAATTTCTCTTATCTTAAACATAATTAGAGATTTTTCTTTCTGTTTGTTGTTTGTTGGAATGTTGAACATGAATTTCAGCTTCTCTTCACAAATGGAAGACAGTGAGATAGTCAGCTATTGAAATGCGTGCTGGTGACTCTATTTTGGTCATTTACTTCGACTCCATTCAGAATCCTTTCTTCTTGTACCTGGAACAGTACTCTACTCACATTTCTCTGGTGGTGTCTCTTACTACTGGTAATGATAATGAAAGTAAATAACATTTTTTGAAGGATTACTAAATGTCTGATACTGTGTTACATATTAAATATTTTTATAATTGCCACTATAATATTTTTAGTAAACTATTATTATTATTTTCATTGTATAGATGAAAAAAGTGAAGCATAAAGTATATAACTTGCCCAAATTTTCATAGTGAGCCTGCATTTAAACTCAGGTTGTGTTTGTCAAGAGTCCAGGTTCTTAACTCTCTGCTTTATTCACGCTTCTCAAAGCAGCATTACCAGTGGTTGCCAAGCTTGCTATGTTGCAAGCCCTGTAGCACTAGCCAAATCCTCAACCCATCAAACTGAGCAGATGCAGCAGGAATAGCTCTGCATCCGATTTGACCTCCTCTCTCTAACCATTTCTTTAAAAACTTGGTGGTTTGTAGAGATGAGTTTTATACTAGATTTCATTTTATACCTTTACAAGTGACATTCCTCGGGTTCCTTAATTTAATGAAGTCAGATAATTCTGTGTGTGTGTTTGGTTGGCACTTTGAATCCAGGATAGCTCTACTTTTTCTTTGAATCATGTCCAGTCAATGTATACTTTAACCTTTGATCTAACAACCTAGCGGTCTAGGTAAAAAAATCTACTCTAAGCTTAGTTCTAAAGGAATGATTTTAATAAAAGGTGCAGCTTTCACAGTTAGGTATAAAACTCTTGGAAAAAATATAATCCAAATAACTCTGAACCACCTTGATTCCTGCCACTTCCTGTCTCAACTCCCAATAATAAATCAAAATGAATAAACCATTCCCTGTCTACATCTCAAAACATCAAATAATGTGGATGTTTGTCATTGGTTTTCTGACAATTGGCCCAGGGGTTTTGCTGATGCACTGAATAGAAAACATGCTCACCCTTTTCTCTTGCTCTTTCAGGCTGCTGAAGCCCATGCCCAGAGACTGTTAATCACATGAAGCCTGGGAGTGCTATTCAGAATGATGCTCCACATTCTGAATGTGTCCTCTCCAAGGGAATAGCTCTTGGAATTTTCATAAATAAAATTATCCACCACGTTTTACTGAGATAGGGCAAGCCTGGGTGCTATGGGACTTAAACTTGGGCCATAGAGCTCACAAGAGGTGTCCAAGGGAAGTAACATTGCAGCTTAGACTTGCAGGAGGAGGAAGAAGAGGAAACAGGGGCCTATGGGAGAAGGAATGTATTATTTGGAAAAACCCCATCTTCACTCAAAATCCTGGTGTGTAAACCTTAGAGAAAAGAATCTAGACTGTTTAGTCAAAGACATTTTCTTATGGAAATTCATCATAGAAATGCTTTCTATTTTTATTTGTTTTATTTTTTAACAATCTTGGGGGAAGAAATTGTAAGGAATATTCTAAGGCAAGGGTCTGCTTCTAGGCTGAATTATATGCCTATGTGAAAATGTATGCATATCATATATGCTACTTATTAATAAAATGATGTGACTCTTACTGTTCTCTATCACTTTAGTTGGATGTTGTGTTGTTAGTACTTTTCAGCTCATTAATCTTTCTGAGCTGATATCCAGTTGGTGATGTCCAGTTTTTTGTTTTTGTTTTTGTTTTTACTTTCTTCTTTTTGCTACTTAACTTTGGGCTCCTAGAGCATTCATTAGGGCTCCTACCAGAGGAAAAAGAAATGAATGTTTTTTTTAGATAGCTGCTTTATTAAATATTTTTCATGAAAAAGGTGGTGAAAATTATTGGATTATTGGATAATATGTGGCTTTTCAAGTTTCTGGATTTCATTAATGATTCCCCTTTGTTACCAGGAGGTTATTCAGTATTCTGTATCTTATTGTTATATTATTTTAACATGTCATTTGAAGTTGTTACTTTTAATATTTCTCTGAGGATTCAGGAATGCCAGAGAGAACTTTTTAACCATTTAAATTTTCTTTCTGAATTCGTGGATTTTGGTCCTCCCATTTCCTTGGAATTTAGATTCAGAAAGCAGGCAGATAAGACCCTGAGTTCTTTGATAAAGGCATTAGTGTCATAAATTATTCTCCATCCTTTCACTTACTTCAAATTTTTTGTGTTAGTATTGAAAATTGAGATACTGTAGTGTTGTAGAGGGATTTCACATTACTCAGCTGTGCCAGGTGGCAGGGGACACAGTTCTTAAACACACGAAGAATAGGTTTCTTTTCTGCAGAGGGGTACCATTAGCCTAGTGCCAAGCAAAGCTAGTCCTGGTCATTTTCTTTTTCTTTATGAGTGACTCTGGCACTCTGACACTTAAATATGGATTAATAGTGTAGAATGTAGCCTTTGGTCAGTGGTAGTGAACATACACAGCAAAATTCGGTAGAGAACCTTGTCATGTTTATTTTCAGTTTTTAAGAAACAATGACAGAATGAAAGGCCAAAGCTGCCCATATTATAACTCACATATTACTCAGAATGTTATGTCAAATTAAGGTGTTATATTGATAAAAGAAGCTCATTTGTCTTTCTTCAATTTTGTTTGTTCTTTTCTTACTTCAAGTCAGGAAAACAAAAATTACCATGATGTAAGTGATCTGATAGTGAATCTAATCAAATGGCTCCAAAGTATTAAAATAGAAATATATTCTTATTCAGAAGAGAGGGTGGTAATGGAGGTAGGCTTTTATGGAAATAACTAGAACCCCAGAGAAGAGAATGTAAAAGTGCTCAGTCAAAAATCACAACATTTTCTTTGTGTATTTACATTCAGATGAAACTGTAATTTCTCTGAACCGAGTCATGTAAGACTTGCTAGGCCAAGACATAAACAAATTCCCTTATTAATTGGCATTCTCCAATATTTTTCTTGATCACATAAAGTAAATTGGTGACATATATGTGTATATATATACAAATATAAATATATAGACATGTATGTCATATCTAGTTTTTCTTACATTTAGTAATAAAATAAAAATTTAGGGTTAAATTAACTAACATATTACTGTTTCTTGAATGAAAATAACCTTTAATCCCTTTTAAATAATAAAAACTCTATTATATAATTAGCCCTGAACATCTCAGAACATAGAAGAAAGTTTATTTCTTTCAGTCTACTTATTTGAATCTTATTCCCTTTAAGAAAATATGTCATTCACTGATGACATGCTGTCTTTTTGGGACCATGTTTCTCCTGAAAAAATAAACAATAGACTTTCTACTAAAAAATACCTTTATGAGTTCCTACAGCATTTTTAAAAAATTCCAAAGATATCAAATATCCACAGAAGATTGAAAATGGAGTCTTTGAATTTCCCATTGGGAAATGCAGTTCTTCAGAAAAATATTTTTCTTAATATATTTTTTCTTTCTTAAAATCTAGTCTTTTCTTTCTCTGAGGATTAAGTGAATTGGTTTATGTAAAATGAGACTTGGACCATTACCAAGTCTCAAAGCAAACTTTCCCCTTGAAGCTTGAAAGGAGTTTCAGTTACACTAAGGAAATCAGTCTCTCTCTCTCTTTCCCGATGCTGGGGGGGTAGTAACATGTTTTCTCATTTGGGTCATAACAGTCAACTTAGGAATTGTGAACAAATATATATGTGTACACACACACACACGCACACGCACACACACGCACACACACACGCACACACACACACGTGTGCTCATTCCAGTTTACCAAGGCACTGCGTACTACCGTGTGCTGTGCGCTAAGCTGAGTGTGCTGAAGGACACTGCCTTTGGAACTGCGGCAGGGCAGCACTTGTTGAGATTCATTACTTCTACAGTATAGAGCGTGTGCTCTAGGAATATCATGGACATAATTACATATGAACATGTTTTGAAAGCGGTGGTCATAATCATGGGATTAATCTAAATTTTGTTGGTTCAGAGAGATCACAAATTAAGTTACAGTGACCTTTTAATCTGTGGAATCATCATTAATATAAAAATAAATATAGCTTCCTAGAAAATCTGTATTTCTAGAATACCTAAGTTTTGAGAAATTAGTTCAGTGTTTTACAATTCCTTCGATGTAAAGTAACTCAGTTTTTAGGAGCTATTGGGAAACCATCCTGTTAGCTACTCAGAGCTGGCATCAGTTAAATCTTTAAAGATAGGAATTCTGTGTTGTATTTTTTTAACATAAAGATTACCTTTCATTTGCATATTTACTGGATAACTTTAACCATCTGTAGTTACTTCATATATGTGAGGCCATTTATACTTTTTCTTTATTGGTTTGTTGCTAGGTAAATGATATTATTGGTTGCCATTTTTAACAGCCACATGAGGTCATGTCTGTTTCCATGCCAACAGATCCTCTTGGGAGAGTATTTTCAATAAAAGCCCGGAAGTGGTGACTCCTTTGCAGCTTCAATGTTGCCAGCGCCTAGTCGAGCTTTGTAAACAGTGCCTGCTAGTGGTTTACAAATATGCAAGTGACTCAAGAGGATCACTCTCAGGCATTGGTACTGATTGGGGTAATTCCAGGTACTTGTTTTACATTTCCTAGATCCTGTGTGTTTTATATAAAGTAATGCTGCAACGTACTTTGAAAGTGAAAGTCTCTTTTTGTCTAGATGGCTAGGGAAAAGCTAAAGACTAAAAATTTATACTTGCTACTATCTACAAGATTCTTTTAACTTGAACAATCTTTACCTTTAAAAGACTGAACAAAAACAACAATCACAAACCTGAAGGTTTCAAAGATAACCAACATGGAAATGATATTATGTAACTTAACATACTTTTTTTTCAAAAGCCAAGTAAGAGCATACAAAATGGTAATAAATTTAACTTTTCCCTCAGCAGGGATATTTTGTCTTTTTCCTCTATCCTAATATAGTTGAGAAGATGCCTTTAGTTTCATTTTTAATGTTCAGTATGGCTCTACTATTCCCTTTATCACCAAATAGATCTGTGGGAGGTGGATTTTAAGATCCATTTAAAAATTGGACTTTTATAAATATTGTCCAGTTAAAATAGGTAGTTTTCTAAAAACATGAAGATATTGTTTACTGCAAAGATACACAGAGTAAACAAGAAGTACATTTTAGCGCTTCTCAAGACAATCGTAGTTCCCATTAGAATTAAAGACAAATGTCTTGGCTCAGATGGTGAAGAATCTGCCCACAATGCAGGAGACCAGGTTTGATCCTTGGGTAGGGAAGATTCCCTGGAGAAGGGCATGGCAACCCACTCCAGCATTCTTGCCTGGAGAATTCCATGGAGAGAGGAGCCTAGCATGAGATCTCAAAGACTTGGACATGACTGAGAGACTAATACTTTCACTTTCATGTGACTTTTAGTATGTGTAAGTTTTTGTAGTATTATTAAGAGAGAAAAGTATAAACCATGATTTTGAAAAACTAAGTGATAATCAAAAGATAATAGGATCTGGTAACAATTGAATGGCTTCCCTGGTGGCTCAGTGGCAACTATACCACCTACCAATGCAGGAGCGTGCTAAGTCATTTCAGTCATATCCAACTCTTTGCCACCCTTTGGACTGTAGCCCATCAGGCTCCTCCGTCCATGGGATTCTTCAGGCAAGAATACTGGAGTGGATTGCCATGCTCTCCTCCAGAGGATCTTTCCAACCAAGAATTGAACTTAAGTCTCTTTTGTCTCCTGCATTGGCAGGCAGGTTCTTTACCACTGGTGCCACCTGGGAAGGGACTGTCAGCTCAATCCCTGTGCCGGAAAGATCCCTGGAGAAGGATACGGCAACCCACTCCAGTGTTCTTGCCTGGGAAATCCCATGGACAGAGGAGCCTGGTGGGCTCCAGTCCATGGGGTCATGAAAGAGTCAAACATGACTTAGTAAACGACAAACAGCAGTAACTGAATAGATGGTGAGGAAAATGAACTACCATAGCTTGGGTTTTCTTTTTGAAATATCTAGAAATTAATCTGTTTATTAAAAAATCATGGAGATATAATATAGCTAACTTTCTACAAAATTCATCTGCAACAGCAGAATGGCTTGGAATGCTTTTCACAAAAAGTATTGAGAGAGATATGTTTACCCTTTGTTTGTCTTTTACACTATTGAGGTATAATGCAGTATCTTTAACTATCCCCCAGCAAACAGAAGCTGATTGATTTTAAAAATGATGGAGGTAAAGTTAGACATTAATATTTAAAATACCAAAGCTGTATTTTGTAGTTTTAATGGTTTGACAGAAGCAAATTATTGAATAAAGCTCATATTACTTTTATTAATATTCTCATATGATTTAAAAAAAATGAGGGCCATCTTTAATACATTACAACATATAAGTGAAGGGCCTTCTCTTTAAGAATGATACTCTGGGATCATGATCAGAAAAACTTTAATTCTGCTCTAAGAAGGATGGTTTCAGGTTCTTTAATATCACTCTTAAAAATCCAGATTTCATAACCTATTTTCTGTTGAAGGATCATGTTACTTTTATGGCTAAGCAAAATAAGATGAGTTTTGCTGGCTATTCTGGAGGAAGAAATTATACCTTACAGTTGCTTCAGTTTTTAAAATTTTCCTCCCCTTCTTTTGATCAGAAGAAATATTTCTCCCCTTGCGATCTTGAGTTATGGACCCTGATAAATGTTCAGCATGACCCCAGTATAGTGATTATAAGCTTCTTAGGGGAGAGAGGTCAGTAAACACATCCTTTATTCCTTGCCAAGTTCAGAACCATTTGAGAGAGAAATGTAGGAGCATTACAGATGATCATCAAAATGTAGCTTCATTACTGAAAAAAGCTATTGAGAGACATGATATAGATGAGAGTCACGTGTTTTCTAATGTTGAATTCTAGAATTAAGTGTATCCATCCAGTCAAAGACAGAACTCTATCAACCCAAACCTTCCACTAGCACTATCCATAAAGTCTTATTCTATTAGTGTTGGGAGGAGAGCAAGTAAAAATGCATTCTTTCTGCAGGTAGGCTGATACAAAAAGAGAAAGGGGCTGAGCCAAGCCTGACTGGCTCCTTCTTTTAAACCTGCAAATCAAATAATTTACTTCTGGTTAGAGCCCAGAAAATATATATTGGTCAAAGTTTTACTTGGAAACACAAAGAGAGAGAAACGAACACATCCCTCCAGGTGGCTCTAGTGATAAGGAATCCGTCTGCCAATGCAGGAGACGCAAGAGACGCAGATTCAATCCCTGGTTGGGAAGATCCCCTGGAGGAGGGCATGGAAACCTGCTCCAGTATTCTTGCCTGGAGAATTCCATGGATAGAAGAACCTGGTGGGCCCCAGTCCATAGGGTCACCAAGAGTTGGACATGACTGAGTGACTGAGCACATCTAATATCAAGCTATTAAAGTCCAAGTTAATGTCAGTTCAGTTCAGTTCAGTTCAGTCGCTCAGTCATGTCCGACTCTTTGCAACCCCATGAATCGCAGCACACCAGGCCTCACTGTCCATCACCAACTCCCAGAGTCACATTAATTTTAAAAAATGGGAAAAATGGCTACACATTCTTTCCCTTGTATATTAGGAACCTATAGCATTTTACTTTATATATAGGAGTCAATTAATTTGATATTTATTAATAGATTGACAGAATTCCAGTAAACTCTTCAAAACTCTAAAGGATGATGCCATCAAGGTGTTGCATTCAATATTTCAGCGAATCTGGAAGACCCAGCAGTGGCCACAGGACTGGAAAAGGACAATCCTCATCCCAGTTCCCAAGAAGGTACACTAAAGAATGCACTAACCATCAGATAATTGTACTCATCTCCCATGCTAGTGAGGTCATGCTTCAAATCTTTTATGCTTGGTTCAGCATTACATGAACCAAGAACTTCCAGACGTCCAAGCTGGGTTTAGAAAAGGCAGAGGAGCCAGGGATCAAATTGCCAACATGTGCTGGTTCATAGAGAAAGCTAGAAAATTACCAAAAAAATCTATCTCTGTTTCATAGACTACACCAATATTAAAAAAAACTAAGATCATGACATCCAGCCCTATTACTTCATGGCAAATAGAGAGGGAAAAGGTAGAAGCAGTGATCAATTTCCTCTTCTTGGGCTCTAAAATCATTGCGGATGGTGACTGCATCCATGATGCAGCCATGAAATCAGAAGATGTTTGCTTCTTGGCAGGAAAGTTACAACAAACCTAGAAAGTATGTTGAAAAGCAGAGACATTACTCTGCCAACAAAGGTCTGTATGGTCAAGGCTATGGTCTTTCCAGTGGTCATGTACGGTTGTGAGAGCTGTACTGTAAAGAAGGCGGAGTGCTGAAGGATTGATGCCTTCAATCTATGATGCTGGAGAAGATTCCTGAGAGTCCCTTAGACAGCAAGAAGATCAAACCAATCATCTTAAGGGAAATCAACCCTGAATATTAATTGGAAGGACTGATGCTGACGTTGAAACTCCAGTGTTGTGGTCATCTGATGTGAACAGCTGACTCGTTGGAAAAGTCCCTGATGCTGGGAAAGATTGAGGGCAGAAGGAGAAGAGGGTGTCAGAGAATGAGATGGCTGGATGGCATCACTGATGCAAGGGACATGAACTTGGGCAAACTTTGGGAGATGGTGAGGGGCAGAGAGGCCTGATGTGCTGCAGTCCATGAGGTCACAAAGAGTCAGACATGATTGGGCAACTGAATGACAATAACAACAATAGATTGATAAATTGTATTTATAAAGTATACCTATTAAAATATAAATTTATATTTATAAGTAAGTATAAGTATAAATAGAGGGATTCCCTGGTGGCTCAGATCGTAAAGCGTCTGTCCCAATGTGGGAGACCAGGGTTTGATCCCTGGGTCGGGAAGATCCCCTGGAGAAGGAAATGGCAACCTACTCCAGTACTCTTGCCTAGAAAATTCCATGGATGGAGGAGCCTGGTGGGCTATAGTCCATGGGGTTGCAAAGAGTCGGACATGACTTCACTTTCACTTTCACTTTCATCAGTTCACTTTCATAAGTATGCCTAATATAAATAATGGAGAGGGTATAGCTAAATATTTCATGAGGAAATATATATTTGACTAATTTATCTGTAAAATTAGAACATAAAGCTCCCATCAGTCATGTTAATGGACCATCTTTATCTTGACCACACATCTGCAGGATATTAATATTTCTTAAGAATATATTAAAGGTATATGTGGCTTAAAGGTATATGTAGCACCTGTTACATGGAAGAGAGTGGCCTTCAACCTTGCAGTCTCAGAAAGATAGCAATTTAATAGACATACCAAGAACTTCCCTTGGAGAAGGCAATGGCAACCCACTTCAGTACTCTTGCCTGGAAAATCCCATGGACGGAGGAGCCTGGTAGGCTTCAGTCCATGGGGTCGCGAAGAGTCAGACACGACTGAGCGACTTCCCTTTCACTTTTCACTTTCATGCATTGGAGAAGGAAATGGCAACCCACTCCAGTGTTCTTGCCTGAAGAATCCCAGGGACGGCAGAGCCTGGTGGGCTGCCATCTATGGGGTTGCACAGAGTTGGACACGACTGAAGTGACTTAGCAGCAGAACTTCCCTGATGGTCCAGTGGTTAAGACCTCTCGCTTCCAGTGCAAGGGGCATGGGTTCCGTCCCTGGCCAGGGAACTAAAATCCTGCATGCTGTGTGGTGTGACCAAAAAAAGAAAAAAAAAAATAGCCATACCAACTGAGAAGCCATTTCTCAGAGGTGGACTCATAACTAAGCAAATCTAACTGATATTCACAGCTGGATCATTAAATCTACCTCTGTTTCTATATCTGTATGCATATCTATATCTATATCCATGTATCTAGGATACTAGAGTCAGTATTTCACTATAGCTAGCCTTATTTCAAAGGCTTTGGGATTGCCAAACAATTTTTAGTCTCAGCATCTCTGTATTTCTATCTTTTATGTACTGAGCCTTCATATAAGCTCATTTTTGTGGCTAAAGTCATTTTTTAAATCTCTGAGTTAGAGCTTCTGCCTTTAGCAGTAGAGTACTAGGTGTTCGGACAAATCCTCCCTCTGATGTTGACAGGAAAAGCTGGACAAAATACCAACAAAACATTTGCTGTGAAAACATCGGAGAGTCAAAACCAGGTACTTGTTAGTACTGAATAGTGCTTTTGACAGACACTCGGACCTAAAAGAAAAAAGTAGGAGTTCAGGACCTGTCAAAGATTGGGGCTTTGATAAACAGCATAGATTCCTACATGTAATAATATCCCAAACATTTTGCAAAGCAAAAGTTGACAGAATTACAGGGGAAAATATACAAATCTACAACCATTGAAGGAGATTTTAATATATATTTCTCAAAAGATTTAAAAACGAAGAAAATTTTAACAATATGATTAACAGATTTAACTGTCACATAATAGTGAAGTCAGTCACCTCAGAATACAATATAGTAAGCATACCTGAATCTTTTATAAAAATCAACTAGTGGAATGATGAAACATCCAAAAAATTGAAATCATGCAAAGTATCATCACAGGCCTTTAAAAGTAACAAAATCCATCCTTTTTGGAAAGATAAAAAATAAAATCATTATGTATGTAAATGTACTTAGGTAACAAAAATATTAGAAATAAAAACTTGCAGTATGTACATAAATCATTATCACAGGGAGACTTATAGACTTAAAAGAACATATTAGGGAGTGTAAGGCAAAAATTAAATGATCCATCATCTTGAATGATGACATCATAACTTTAAAGTAAACCCAAAGAATACAGAAAAAGGAAATAATAAAAACAAGAGCAGAAGTTAATAATATAATGAAGCAAACAGAATAAAGAAGATCAACATGGCAAAAGTGGGTTTTCAAAAAGACTAATAAAATTGATCACTGTTGGGACTGATCAAGAATATAAAAGAAACAATTAACATCAAGAATAGAAATAGAGATAACTACAGATACTACAAATATTAAAAATTTCATGCTGATAAATTTGTTAATTTACGTTAAAAAATTCCTTGAAAAACACATACTACCAAAATGACACAAGACAATATAGAAGGCTACCGATACCAAAGGCTACCATACCTTTGATACTAAAACCTGACCAGGACATTAAGGCAAAGGATAATGAAAATTCAGTCTCACTCTTGAATATAGATGCAAAAATCTTACATAAATATTAGCAAAATGAACCTAGAAACCTTAAATAGGATAATGTATCATGACTAACTTTTGTTTATTGAATCTATTTAAAGGTACAATTAAAATTAAAATGTGATCAGTGTAATTTTAGTAGAATAAAAAATCATTTAAAATACACAGACAAGTCATTTGATAGAATTCAATATACATTTTTGCTTTAAAAAATGAATAGCAGGTTAAAAACAAAAGGGGAATCCCTTAATCTAATAAAAAGTAACTACAAAACCCCTACAAGCATATACTTAATGGTGAGATGTTGAAGGCTTTTCTTTTGAGAAGAGAAACAAGACAAGATTACCTATTAACTACAACTTTTGTTTATCATTATACTTGACCTGGCTTACTCAAGGAAGCAAGTCAAGAAAGTAAAAGGCATTGGATTTGAGAGAAAGAAATAAAACTCCTTACTAATGGTTGTGATGACATTCATAGCATTCATAATCTAAATAACTCTACAGATAAATTACTAAGTAAACCTACTAATTTTGATGAAATCAAAATGTGAATAAAATCAATATTTTTTCTATATCAATAACAAACAGATTAGATAAAATGTCATTTTTAATAGCATCAAAGAATAACCAATACTTCAGAATAAAAGTAACAAAAACATGTAAGACCCTTATGCAGAAAAATGTAAAAGATGTAAAGTTATATGTAAAGTTATACCTTATATTGATATTGAAATCAATATCAATATGTCATTTCTTCTCAAATAGTTCTTCATATCTATAAATTCAACATATTCCTTACATAAATCCTAACAATTTTTTTGCAGAGTGAAGAATTTGACTAATGTTTGTTCTAACATTTATACAAAAAAACAAAGGGCCAAGAATAGACAAGATATTCTTGAAATAGTAGGATTGATTTACTACAGTGTACTCAAAATTATAATAAAGCTATAGTGTCTGAGAGAAAAAGTTGGCTTAAAGCTCAACATTCAGAAAACTAAGATCGTGGCATCCAGTCCCATCACTTCATTGCAAATAGATGGTGAAACAGTGAAAACAGTGGCTGACTTTATTTTTTGGGGCTCCAAAATCACTGCAGATGGTGATTTCAGCCATGAAATTAAAAGACGCTTACTCCTTGGAAGGAAAGTTATGACCAACCTAGACAGCATATTAAAAAGCAGAGGCATTACTTTGACAACAAAGATCCATCTAGTCAAGGCTATGGTTTTTCCAGTAGTCATGTATGTATGTGAGAGTTGGGCTATAAAGAAAGCTGAGGGCAGAAGAATTGATTCTTTTGAACTGTGGTGTTGGAGAAGACTCTTGAGAGTCCCTTGAACTGCAAGGAGATCCAACCAGTCCATCCTAAAGGAAGTCAGTCCTGGGTGTTCATTGGAAGGACTGATGTTGAAGCTGAAACTCCAATACTTTGGCCACCTGATGCAAAGAGCTGACTCATTTGAAAAGACCATGATGTTGGGAAAGATTGAAGGCAGGAGGAGAAGGGGACGACAGAGGATGAGATGGTTGGATGGCATCACCGACTCAATGGACATGAGTTTGGGTAAACTCTGGGAGTTGGTGATGGACAGGGAGGCCTGGCGTGCTGCGGTTCATGGGGTCACAAAGAGTCGGACACAACTGAGAGACTGAACTGAACTGAACTGAAGACAATGCACTAGTACCAAAAGGATGGACAAATAGACCAATAGAAGCACTCAGAAAGGCCATGGACTTCCCTCATAGCTCATTTGGTAAAGAATCTGCCTGCAATGCAGGATAGACTCGGGTTCAATTCCTGTGTTGAGAAGATCCCCTGGAGAAGGAAATGGCAACCCACTCTAGTATTCTTACCTGGCGAATCCCATGGGCAGAGGAGCCTGGCAGGCTACACTCTATGAAGTTGCAAGAGTTGGACACTACTTAGCAACTAAACCACCACAGAAAGGCTATAAATAGACCCAAGTTTATATAGAGACTTGATTTATGACAAAAGGGGGACACTTATAACAAATGGGTTAACAGTTTGTTTAAACAAATGGTTCTGGGGCCCAAATAATAATAAAAAAAGAAACTTGAATTTACCTACACCATATACAAAATCATTTCCAAATTATTGAGTACACAGATGTGAAAGGCAAAACTAAAGATTTTGGAAGAAAATATAGGAGATTTTTTCATGACCTTGAGGTACGCAAACAGTGTAAAATATCAGACCAAGAAAGTACAGATTATAAATGAAAAGATAAACTTTACTATATTAAAATTAAGAATATATGTTTATTAGCAGACTCCATTAAGGTGAAAAAGCAAGCCTCAGAATGAAAGTTGGTATTTGCAATCTGTTTAACCTACAAAAGATTGTTATACAGACTATTTAAGAACTACAGATTTCTAAGAAGAAAATAGGAGACTCCATGGAAAAATGGGGAAGATACTTGAAGAGGCATTTTTAAAGGCAGTAAGTATTCAAAGTGTTCAAACTCGTACTCAGGGAGACATGAAACCCATCTTTCAGACTATGAGTTGTTGAGAATGTAGAGTAATGGAAACTCTTTCACACTGCTGATGATGGTGAGCATCATTACCTTTAAAAAAGTTTGGATAACCCACTAAAGTTTACCATTTTCTCAGTTATCTTATTCCCAATGATTCTAAGCAGAATGTATGCCCATGTGCATCAAGACCATATTAGAATCATCACAGTAGCATTTGCTTATAATGGCTAGAAATTAGAAATACCTAAAATGTCCTGGGTGTTCATTGGAAGGACTGATGCTGAAGCTGAAACTCCAATACTTTGGCCACCTCATGCGAAGAGTTGACTCATTGGAAAAGACCCTGATGCTGGGAGGGATTGGGGGCAGGAGGAAAAGGGGACGACAGAGGATGAGATGGCTGGATGGCATCACCGACTCGATGGACATGAGTTTGAGTGAACTCTGGGAGTTGGTGATGGACAGGGAGGCTTGGCGTGCTGTGATTCATGGGGTCGCAAAGAATCGGACATGACTGAGCAACTGAACTGAACTGAACTGAAAATGTCTATTCAAGGAAGAATGGACAGGTTTTGTAATGTCCACTCAATGGAATATTTGACAGCATTGAAAATGAACAAACTGCATGCATACACAGCAATATAGATGAGTCTCTAACAGAAATTGGGCAAAAGAAGCCACAGGCAAAGGACTACATATTTCATTTATATTTAAATTAAAAAAAAAAAACAAGAAAAACTGAATTATAGTATTACAGAATATGTACTTAGGTGGCAAACAGGAAGTAATTGCCACTGAAGTATGGATAGTTTAGTCACTCAGTCGTATCTGACTCTTTGTGACCCCCATGGACTGCAGCATGCCATGCTTCCATGTCCATCACCAACTCCCAGAGCTTGCTCTAACTCAATTTCCATTGAGTCGGTGATGCATCCAACCATCTCATCTTCTGTGATCCCCTTTTCCTCTTGCCTTCAGTCTTTCCCAGCATCAGGATCTTTTCCAATAAGTCAGTTCTTCGCATCAGGTGGCCATAGTATTGGACCTTCATCTTCAGCAACAGTCCTTCCAATGAATATTCAGGATCGATTTCCTTTAAGATTGACTGGTTGGATCTCCTTGCAGTCCAAGGGACTCTCAAGAGTCTTCTCCAACACCACAGTTCAAAAGCATCAAATCTTCGGTGCTCAGATTTCTTTATGGTCCAACTCAAATCCATATATAACTACCAGAAAAACCATAGCTATTACTGGATGGACCTTCGTTGACAAAGTAATATCTCTGCTTTTTAACATGCTGTCTAGGTTGTTCATAGCTTTCCTTCCAAGGAGCAGTGAGTGAGTGAGTGAAAGTCACTCAGTCGTGTCTGACTCTTTGTGAACCCATGGACTGTCCGTGGAATTCTCCAGGCCAGAATACTGGAGTGGGTAGCGTTTCCCTTCTTTAGAGGATCTTCCCAACCCAGGGATCAAACCTAGGGCTCCCACATTGCAGGCAGATTCTTTACCAGTTGAGCCACAAGGGACGCCCAAGAACACTGGAGTAGGTAGCCTATCCCTTCCCTGAGCTATCAGGGAAGCCCTCCAAGGAGCAAGTGCCTTTTAATTTCATGGCTGCACTCACCACCTGCAGTGGTTTTGGAGCCCCAGAAAATAAAGTTTGTCACTCTTTCCATTGTTTCCTCATCTAGTTGCCATGAAGTGATGGGACCGGCTGCCATGATCTTCGTTTTTTGAATGTTGAATTTTAAACCAGCTTTTTCACTCTCCTCTTTCACTTTAATCAAGAGACTCTTTAGTTCTTTGCTTTCTGCCATAAAGATGGTGTCATCTGCATATTTGAGGTTATTGATATTTCTCCTGGCAATCTTGATTCCAGCTTGTGCTTCATCCAGTCCAGCGTTTTGCATGATGTACTTTTCATATAAGTTAAATAAGCAGGGTGACAGTATATAGCCCTGACGTACTCCTTTCCCAATTTAGAACCAGTCTGTTGTTCCATGTCTGTTTCTAACTGTTGTTTCTTGACCTTCATACAGATCTTAGGAGGCAGGTATGGTGGTCTGGTATTCTCATCTCTTGAAGAATTTTCCACAGTTTGTTGTGATCCACATAGTCAAAGACTTTGGCATAGTCAATAAAGCAGAAGTAGATGTTTTTGTGGGATTGCCTTATTTTTTCTATGACCCAACAGATGTTGGCAATTTGATCTCTGGTTCCTCTGCCTTTTCTAAATCCAGCTTGAACATCTGGAAGTTCTTGGTTCACATACTTTTGAATCCTAGCTTGGAGAATTTTGAGCATTTCTCTGCTAGCATGTGAGATGAGTGCAACTGTGTGGTAGTTTGAACATTCTTTGGCATTGCCTTTTTTGGGATTGGAATGAAATCTGACCTTTTCCAGTCAGCTGTGACCACAGCTGAGTTTTCCAAATTTGCTGGCATATTGAGTGCAGCACTTTCACAACATTATCTTTTAGGATTTGAAATAGTTCAGCTGGAATTCCATCACCTCCCTTAGCTTTGTGATGCTTCCTAAGGTCCACTTGACTTCACAGTTCAGGATGTCTGGCTCTAGGTGAGTGATCACACCATCATGGCTATTCAGAAGTCTGGATAGTGGGTAAGTTTATGGGGCAGCAGTACGTGGTTCTGGGGTGCTAGGAATATTCAGTCATTTAACCTGGGTAGCAGTTATATGAGTAATCACTTTATAATATTCATTTACTAGATGTTTATTTTATGTACTTTTTGATTGAAAAGTTTTAAAAATCAAGTTATATACATGATACTATTTTGATCTTAGGTTAAGATAGCTTGGTACATCTATCTTAAAACAGGCATGGTCTTGCTAAAGAGGCTGATGTTGAGTGAGTACTCAGTTGTTCAGTTGTGTTCAACTCTTTGCGACACCATGGACTGTAGCCCACTAGGCTCATCTGTCCATGGAATTTTCCAGATAAGAATAGTGGAGTGTATTGCCATTTCCTTCTCCCGGGAATCTTCCTGACCCAGGGATTGAACCTGTATCCCTTGCATCTCCTGTCTTGGCAGGCAGACTCTTTACCGCTTTGCTACCTGGGAAGCAAGGCTGATGTTAGTAACACATAAATAATAATATTTCACCTATACGCACTATTCCCTTTGGTCCTTACTCTGTAATACAGGTGTGGCAGAAACTATTGGATTCTTTTCACCAGTGAGAAAACTGAAGCCCAAAGAAGTGAAATGGCTCATCCAAATCCATGTTGTTAGCAAATGACAAGAGGCAGGATTTGCAGTTAAAACCACAGTACAATGTTCTGGGTGTTATGTTTAAAATACAAAATAATAAGTGTTGGTAAGTATATTGAGAATTTAGTACTGGTTCAGAATGTAAAATGGCATGAGTGCTGTAGAAGACAGTGGCAGTTCCTTAAAAAGTTAAATATAGAATGACCATGAAAAGTATGAAAGTATTAGTCGTTCAGTTGTGTCTTACTCTTTGTGACCCCGTGGACTGTAGCCTGCCGGGATCCTCTGTCCATGGAATTCTCCATGCAAGAATACTGGAGTGGGTAGCCGTTCCATATGACCCAGCATTCCCCCTCCTAGGTACATACCCTGAAGAACTGAAAACAAGGACTCAAGCCAGTACTTGTACACCAGTGTTCATAGCAACATTATTTACAGTAGTCAAATGGTGACAGCCACCCAAATGTCCATCAGCAGAGGAATGGATAAATGAAATGTGATATGTTTATGTGTGTATTACTACTCTTTGCTCTTTTTGCATGTGTGCTCAGTTGGGTCTGACTCTTTGTTCTGTGCTTAGTCACCCAGTCGTGTTTGACTCTTCGTGACCCCAAATACTGCAGCTAAGCTCATCTGTCCATGGAATTTTCCAGGCGAGAATACTGGAGTAAATTGTCATTTCTTTCTCCAGCGTATCTTCCTGACCCAGGGATCGAACTTGCATCTCCTGCACTGGCAGATTGATTCTTTTATCACTGAGCTACTTGCATGTTTATTATTATGCCTATGTAAAATTGTAAATATAAATATAGTATTATATAAAATTTATAAATATAAAATATTATTCTATGTTAAAAGGTTATACTTAGTATAAAATACATTATACTATGTATAAAAATATAAAAGCATAAAAATATTATACTATGTAAAAAGGAATGATGCACCTTCAAAGCATGTTAAATAAGCCAAACATAAAAGGAGAAATATGGTATGATTCCAATTATGTGCAGTATCTAGAACAAATTTATTGAGACAGAAAACAGAATAGAGGTTATCAGGGACTGGGAGGAGGAGGAAACGGGAATTTAGTGTTTAATGGGTACAGAGTTTCTGCTTGACATGATGAAAAGATCTGGAACCAGGTTGTAGTTTTGGTTACACAACCATTTTACACAGCCAATATTACACAGTGTGAATATATTTACACTGAACATGGATACCTAAAAATCATAAGGAGTTTCATGTTATATATTTATTTTACCACAATCAAAATAGTTAAAAAGAACACAGCCTAAATAAAGTGATATAATTTATTTACCTTGTGTTCCCCAAACCAGGAAGCTGAGTTTACTCTGGGTAGGGAAGGGGGAGGTGTGGTCAGGGCTCCTGGATCTTTCTCCAGGAAAATCTCAGAGGTGTGTGTATTTTAAGTTTCAAGGTTAATTAACTTACCAGTCTTGACATGTTTCATGTTCTAGAGATTCTCCATGGTCAGCAATAAATTGGTACATGACAAACCAAACAATTCTATGTCAAATAGGAAGTAGATAAATGCATATTTTACATTTATATGATGGATATGTGAAGATGTGTATCCCTCATCTCAGAATTGAGGAGTAAGGGTATGTGTGTGAAACAAAGAGGATAGTTTGTGTTATTTCTTCTTGGAATGAGTTAGCTATGAGTTAGCTATATTTGTATTTCGAGAGTAAGCTACAATAGAAATAAAGCTGGAGACTTCACATATTTTTGTGCTTTAACAGACACTCTTTAGATACTATCTATAAATCCACTTTCTAGAGATTCTTCTTGCTAAAAAATCAAATTGTATTAACTTCATTGCAGAGAAAATTTAAAAATAATCTTTGATATTCAGCTACTGTGGGCTCTCCCAAGAGATCTTAATGGAGATATTAAGGCAAATAATCCATTGTGTTTCACTGTAATGCTTTAAAATATCCCACAGCCCTTGCTTTAGGGAAGCAAAGTGTTTCTTACAGTGTGATTTTATATGCTTTTTTACGTTCATACTGAATTTATTTTCCTTTTTACATCTTTAGTTTCATTTTAGCCTTTTCTGCTTCTATTAAAAGTTTAGTTTTGTGGCTAATATTTTTCTACTTTCTAAGTTTGTATACTTCATATTTCTGAAAAATAAATGTAATCATTGTATTTGTCAGTTTTAAAATTGGAATTCATACACAGAAATGGCAATATAGTATTTTTGGGGAGCAATAGTTCTGTAGTGAGACCAAATGGATCTTTATCTTGGCTCTAGTCACTTCTGTGACTGTGGGCAAGTCATTTAACGCCTGTACACTTTGGTGTATTCATCTATAAAATGGAGCTGATAATAATATATACCATGCTGCTGCTAGTGCTAAGTCACTTCAGTCGTGTCCGACTCTGTGCGACCCCATAGACGGAAGGCCACAGGCTCCCCCGTCCCTGGGATTCTCCAGGCAAGAACACTAGAGTGGGTTGCCATTTCCTTCTCCAATGCATGAAAGTGAAAAGTGAAAGGGAAGTCGCTCAGTCGTGTCCGACTCTTAGCAACCCCATGGACTGCAGCCTACCAGGCTCCGCTGTCCATGGGATTTTCCAGGCAAGAGTACTAGAGAATCATTAAAAATAAATATTTTTAAAGCAAGTATAATGGTGCTGGCACACACACACACAAATACTTTTTAAATACAAAATAGTGTTAAATAAAATAGTATAAGTTCACTGTAACCCTGGACTTTGTACTTTTATTTTTTCACCTGTGTAAATGAAAATCTTTAGCTCAGAAGGCAATGTGAATGTTATTGTAATGCCAATAATAACTATTGCTTGGAGAGTCTTTAAAAGAAAGTTGGTAAAAGTTACTATTTACTATAATTATTATCAGTGTAACCAGGATGTAACCAATTTTCAGTAGGAGAGAGAATAACTCTCAGGTAGTATGGAATAGTGCATTTTGATCAAACACCTTAGTTTCCTTTGCACCTTTGCCCTAGATAGGAAGGGCAGCCTGTTTTCTTTCAGAAGATATCAGATCAGTCATCATGATACACTAGCTCTTGACATAATAATTAATTCATATGAATTACCCAAGTGATATTAAGAAAATGATTTATATAATCTATGATGTGAGAAATCAATTATTTCATTATTCATCACCCATTGTGCACTTTTGATTTAATTTAGTTTGTTGTAGATTATTTTACTGCTCTATTAACATAATGATTTGAGCAATTATTTATAGTTTGTGATATTAAGTAATAGATTTAGGGGATATTATCAGATAATTCAGAATGAAATGATGTCTATGAATATTATGTGGAATTCTGCCATTTTAATCTGAGTGCTGTATGCAGTTTGATCATAATGAATTCGTATTCTTCTACAAAATTCATGTAACAACAATATATATGTAATTTTCCATTGACACAGAAGTTAGTAGTTACCAGTATTATTTAATAAAGAATTGGTAGCTAATAATATCTTTGGTCCTCGGTTTCTTCATTTGTCTTTGGAAGTATGATACTGTGGCTGGAAGATTCTACAGTCACATGAAGAAAAAAAATGATTTGATCTCTACCTTTGTTTCTTTTTAAGACTAATTATAAATCTCCTTCTGTTGTTACTTCTCTTAGAAATTTTTTATAGATATCTTTGTCTTGACTTTCTAGCCTGTCCTCATCATCATCTGGACTTAGGCTTTTAATAGTGATACTTGTGTTTGCTCATGTCAATTTCCTTAATCATTTCTCTCTCGACATATAGATTGGAATGGCCTAATGCCAATCAAAGGCTTTCCAGAGGAATAAGATTATACAGGCACACATTCTTATTTGCAACTCCTAAATCTCAAAGCTCTGAAAACTCAAACTAATAGAAATAAAATAAAAGTAACCCATTTATTGGCACATCTAAATTGACACAAAGTTGTTTATAGTCTTTTTCCAATGTATTGTGAATGTTTCTGCACTTCATTACAGAAATATTAATGATTTGTTTGCACAATGCTGCCCTAAGACTCTGATGAAGATGTTGCATTATATATAGTATATACACCGTATTGTCCTAAAATCTGGAATATTCATATATTCTGAAATACATTTGGGTGCAAAGGTTGCATGCAACCTGTAATCATGATTGTTTCTGGTATTCTGTAATCTAAGCACCCAGTAGTCTAGGAGTATAAAATTTATAATTTAGTTATAAATTTTAATCTTTAACTTTTTCTTTCAGATTAACTACAGTCATAATACATCAGTGATATATTATGAAATTAAAATCAATGGTTTCAACATCCTTGAAATAATTATTTTAATGTGGTTAGCCAAATTCTCATGTTACATTATGTTACATGTTTTTAAGAAATATTTGACTGGCTACACATATTATTTACAGAGATTATTAATGAATTCCAAATTAACATGAGTGATGTAAACAGTTTCCTAGCTTGTAAGTTCATGGCTCTTTATGGGATATCTTGGGATACTAAGACCACATTTTGCATCTATATGCAGCTCTTTAAGTGAGGCTTCATGACCCTTTCCTGCCTCCCCTCCTCAGGAGATGAAATCCTTTTATGTGGATTGCATTGTTACAGTGTCATTTCTCATGTAAGATGTACAAATTATTAACCACATAACACTTTAGTGGGAGATATTAATATTAATTTGTTTGTAAAAGTCTAATTTTTAAACTATTATTTTTAGGTATTTACTGCCAGGAAGTACACAATTCTTCATGAGAACACCAACCTACAACTTGAAATACAGTTCACCTGGAATGGCTCGCTCCAATGTTTTGTTTACATCCCGATATGGCCATTTGTGAAACAGAAGGGAAGATCACCATGGGTTATGCATAATAGCAATTCATATTTTCCCCAATTTAATATTGAAAAGACAGTGACCATTAACTACTGTTTTATGTATATATGACATATATGTGTGTGAAAATATGTACACACATGCACTCAGATAACACATATATTTATTATAATATATGAAAGAAGAATTAGCAGGAAACTGGATATAAGATTTAACCTAATAAACCATGTTAAAATTGTTTACACAAATATGTGAATGTCTAGAATTTGCTAGGTTTATAATTAATACCTTCCTACTAGAAATGTTATTTTTGCTGCAGAGTATATAAAACAGAATTGATCTTGAAGATCCCATTACAGTGTTAAATTATTTTCTAGATAATACTTTTGACTTAAAAAGAACTAATAGTATATTACTTTATTAATTCTCGTATATATCTAGTAGCCATTTAAAATGAAAACAAAAATTAGAAGCTTGGTGTTGCTTGATGATAGGATTAAGTATAAAATGGGTTTGTCATTACTGTAGCACACAGTAGTATGCTATTAATATTAAAAATCCCACCTGGATTCTCCAATATTTTTATTCCTCAGTGTGGGAATCTAGCTACTTGTGAAAATGATAATGTAAATGTTCAGTAAGGCTCTAGTAAGATCACAATACTGTCTAAAATGGAAGACAATCCAGTGGGTTAAAAATTAAACTTACTAGCTTATATTTTTACTTTTTATTGAGAGTCACATAAAGGGAACAGAAAATGGTGGTAATAGCAAAATCTTTCCATATGGTTTTTGTATCTTTTACCACTTATACCACTTACGTTTTCTTTTTTGAAAGTATACCTCTGATGGGTACATATGGTCAAATACAATTTCTTCTCTTCAGAAGGGGAAGAGCTGATATTTTAAACTTATTTCAATGTTACAGAATGAATATGTCACATTATTTTATAAGTCTCTCAATTTTGAGACCAACGTACATTGCAAAGACTAATACAGAGTTTCATATTGCACTATAGAAAGTCATCTAAATTATTACAAAAAGAAGATTCTGATTACTATTATCAGTCATGGATGTTCTCTTGAGAATTTCAAAAAAATCAAAATATAGTATGAAGTTTTCTTCTTGTCCAAAGTTATTATGCATAATTTTCATAGCAGTTTACTTCCTTTTTTGCTTACAGTTTCAAAAACTATGAGTGAGCTTTCAGTTTTCTATACAAATATAATAAATACCATGGATATCCTTCGAGACCGTGATATTCACCTTTTAGAATTTTATTTTAATTTCTCCCAGTAGTTTTATTTTTCACAGATGGTAATTATTTGCAACATTCATGAATGTTTTACCTCCTTTTACTATCCTGAAAGCTTTTTCCCGTAAATCGAGAAATGGTCCCAAAGCAGAAGGAGAACTGAGAGGGGCAAACTGGCCTGCTTAATTCACAAGCTGGATAACTGACAACCCAAGGTTGTAAGTTAGATATGTTTTGCTTTTAAAGCCATAATCTGAGGCTGTATTTGGATAAAATAGGTTCTTCCCTAAATTATTGCTAGTTACTGGATTCTTTATGACTACCAAACACTCATATTCCAATGGATACTCTTCCTTGGTAATTGCATCCCAAAGGAGAGTTATTGTCTTTGTGGGAAAAGAGGATAAGGATGTCAGGATGAAGGAAACCACAGTGTAGCTCTGAGTGTTTATGACACCATTTTGTGAATTCCTAAATATGTTTAGAATTTTGGAGAATAAATAATGCTGAAATTGGGATATTAATAAACTCATTGTAAGAATGATCAGCAAGTCGGCCTTTTCATGGAGCAATTTTAGTCATTTTTTGGGTTCAGATTCATGATTTGTTCATGAATGAGACACAGTTTCAAAGGTCTGATGTTTGACATCAGTCCAGTTTCTTGGCCACTCACTTGCGTTAGCTTAAATCACAATGGTGACTTAATTTGCTAGAGTGAAAAGAATGTCTAACATGTCTCCCCCTAGGAAAAAATATTTTAAAAAGAGTAACTTTACATATATGAAACTACCCAGTTAGTTATTAACAATCAAATTTGATTCCTCTAGCTACCCAAGTCTGACTTTTTTTGAGTGCTAGAATTTTCTTGCCCACATTTGCCTCTTTAGACTCATCTAGTTCTGATATGAGGAAGATGTGAATAAAAGCCATGTGCCCATTATTTATGTATACTACCTAGTACCCTGTGGACTATGGTTGTGTTCACGCTTATTCCTTAATGAGAAACTAAAAGACACAGTAATAAACTGTGAAAGTCTCTAGAGGCCATAGAAATGTTTTAGTAATATAAAATATTTTTTAGTTTTTATTATAAATTTTTTATTCATAGAGTTAAAATATATCAGTATAAGTGATAGTATGGGTCTGACTCTCTTCTAGGAGAGAACATACTTTTTTATCTGAAAAACTCCAGAAACTATTCAGTCTTACCAGAGTTTTTAATAGGGAGTTTGGTTTACTTGTGATGAAAGCATATTTTCATTCTGTCATTAAAAGATATATCCCTGATCATTCTGTGACTGATGCTTTCCAGAACTGTATATGATTGAAGTTATTCCAGAACTGTCCAAGAAGCAACCTTTTAATGTTAAATTATCATATATGAATATTGTATGAGATTGCAGATTAGTTTTCACTGTAATAATCCAGCATTGTAATAGTATTTGCTTCATGTATTCTGTTGAAGGAACTATTGTGATTCATATTATGATTATTAGCAACAATTTTTATTTTACCTTGCATGTATAAAAATTAAATTATAGTAGGATCAAATATGAAAATGGCAATAGGAATGTTAGATGCAAAGATCTATACACATTTTTTCATATATCTGAATTAGGTCTAAATACACAAAACTTTTTTAAGTTCTCCCCCTAAAACTAATATGAACCAAACTCAAGCAAAAAACCCCAGTCTTCTCATCCAATACTTACACACAGCTAGATGATAGTGGCTTGTAGACATCAAGAAAAAGATTTCATTCTAAGTCTTTTTTCATTAGAAAGTATATGATTATAGACTTTAGTTATCAAACTTTAAATTTCATGTTTTAATATAAATTAATCCAAATGCTTTCTTCTTTAGCATGACAAAGTCATTCCATTTAAAAATTCTCTTTAAATCTAAACTTCCACATTACTTGACATTTTCAAAAGTACCAAAAATTGATAGTTGCGTAAGCTCTATTATTTGTAGTTTTCTTAAAGCATTTGATTAATTCTTATATGTATATTCTTTAAAATATAATAGCAAATATGTTGAGAAGAGTGACAATAAATACCTTCCTTTTCTGTTCTGTAAAACTTTTTTAACATTTTGAGTCCTAGTTTACTTGGTCCTAAGGGTTAAACGATAAGAAGTGTAAGTACAGTTGTTCTATTCTTATGACCTGGTGATTTGTGAAAATTTCTTTTATCTTGAGATCGAGAAATTTAATAAAGCTTTCCAGAACTGAATTAGTTATCTAAATATTTTGGACAAGTGCTACTTACAAATAAAATTTGAAAGTGTATTAATCAAAATTTTATTCCTTACACTGGTTTTTTTCTTTCTTTTCTTCTTTTTTAAACTTCAAGTTCCATTTAAAGTTTTGACCTTTGCATGGACTAAGTCAAGAAAAGAGAAATTCTGCTTTTTAAAATATTGGTTTATAGTTGTATATTTTTGCCTCAGCAATAAATTGGCAGGTGACCAAAAATGTTAAATTAAAATTAATTGCACACTTTGAGATTGTTGCCTTTCTTAGTGTTTTTCCTTTTTGCCTTATTATGAGTTGGGTATATGGTATTGAAGGAAACTATGCAGGTAAAACAGTTTCTATTAACTGGACTGTATTAACTAAAAAGAGCTACACAAAGTTTTTACTTTATCCTCACCTGCCAATTTGAAAACTATTGGTAAAATCATTATTCAATAGGCCAATATTTTCTAAATTAGTAAGACTTACCTTACAAAAGTTATCAGATAATGCTGATATTTCTCTTTCAAAGACAAAAACAACAGTTTTAGTCCTGAGCTGGTTGGTTCATATAATAACTAATATACATACTACAACTTTGAATATTAATAGATTGGCTGAAGATTTTAGGTTTGAAGATTAGTTTGAAAGCAATACATTTGCTCCCGTGAATCATGATGCAGATTATCCCCATGTGTTTTACTGCCTGTCTATGAATGCAAATGTTGTTACAGAAAATATGCTTGAAATGTCAGCACAGTGTGCAGTTAGTATTGCATCATCATGCTTCAGCATGTGATACCTGTATGATGACATATTTCAACTACTCAGATATGTTACTGTAATAAAAATGTTTAACATAAGAAAGCTGCATATGTCATCAAATGCTTATTTCTGTTTCTCTCTCTCTCTCTCTCTCTCACACACACACACACACACAGAGTTTTAAGTAGTAGAAGAGACTGGTTCTCAATTAAGCTTTCAGGGTGATGAAACATATTTTCACAGTAAATTTCTTCTGCCACACTGACAATAGCACCGTGAGGATCACTTTGTGCACATGTGCTTAGTCATGTCTGAGTCTTTGCAACCCCATGGGCTGTACCCACCAGGCTCCTCTGTCGACGGGATTATCACGGCAGGAATACTGCAGTGGGTTGCCATTTTCTCCAGGGGATCTCCCCTGGAGACAGTCCCCCACAGGGATTGAACCTGTGTCTCCTATGGCTCCTGCATTGGAAGGCAGATTCTTTACCGCTGCGCCACCTGGGAAGTCAGGGATAACTTTACCTGCTATTAAAGTCAGGTCAAGTAAACAAAATTGGTGTCAGTTCCTCTCAGTTAGCTGAAAGGAGACTGGCCTAAAATTTATAAATGGCATTTTTAGTATCGTTGAATATGACATAGCATCTTTCTAGCATCATTAATTATGACAATAGGATTACTAACCCAAATAGAAGTACATCAGCATCTCAGCTATGATGTTACTTTTTTCAGGAATTTATAATTTTGTCATGATTAAAACACTGATACTCAATAAGAAGCATATCATAGTAGTCTTATTACCACTATTACTGTTGTCTATAACATGATTATATACAAAGAAATTGAAAAATCTATCATATGACAGGAACTTTAATGCATGTATACATTATTTTTTGAGTTGACAACAAGTGACATAGACATTGACTTTTTAAATATATTTTTAAAAATTTGTTCTTTTACAAAGTAAAAATATTCTGTAAAAGCTTTAAACTTTGAATTTTTTATTTTTTTTCAATGACAGATATACATGAGGCCAATGTGGTTAGTTTAGTATCTCCCTATTTTATCAAATAATTTGTAAGATCAATATACATATAGTAAATGATTGAAAATCTTTTAAAACTCTAAATAAGTCATCCTAAAATAATCTCTAAAAAAAGTGCTGAAGTCCCACTACTTTGGCCACCTAATGTGAAGAGCCAACTCATTGGAAAAGACCCTGATACTGGGAAAGGTAGAGGGTAAAAGGAGAAGATGGTGGGAGAGGATGAGATAGTTCAATAGCATCACTGACTCAATGGACATGAGTTTGAGCAAGCTCTGGGAGATGGGGAAGGGCAGGGAAGCCTGGCAAGCTCATGGGGTCACAGAGGCAGACATGACTTAGCGACTGAACAACAAAAAAATCTCAAGTGTTAGAAAAATTTGTGTAGTGCCTTAACACAAAATTATCACTTAGCTGTATTGTAGAAAGTAAGATTAATATTAATAGATCTTTAAACTGATTTATCAGAAAGTTCTCTCTTAATGACTATTCATATACACATAGAATATGGTGGTGAAATATAGAATATGGTGACAAAAATGTCCATCACCAGGGTCTCGTAAATGTGGAAAACATTGGGTGTATAAATGGGAATGTGTTTCTTTTTACTTCCAGAACTTCCCAAGAGCCTTTAGTGTTCTAAGATGCTTTAAGATTCCCCAGCAAGGGACTGGAACATACAGTAGTTTTTAAACTAATTTCACTATGGGATCTTTTATTGAAAGGCACCTCCCAGGACAATTCTTCTATTGACTAACATTTGAAAAACAACTACCAAAATGAAGTCATTCACTAATAAAGAAATCAGGCTATTTATTTATTTACTAAATATATACTGTGGTATAATTATGAACACTGACAAATCTAGTGCAAGAATTTACTTGCACTTGTCACTTGAGTATTTGGCCATTTCCAGAGAATATTTGACCAAGTATTTCAGCTGCAATGTCTTGACCTGAGAAAGATGGCCATACATAAATAGTCTTAATGGTAAACATGAGCTATATTAGATATTTGAAATGTAATCATGATATGAAAAGTAATATAAAATGCTTAAGATGTAGTCAGAATGTGATTCAAGTCTTTATGAGAAACTATTAATGATGTAGGGGCTTCCCTGATAGCTCAGTTGGTAAAGAATCCACCTGCAATGCAGGAGACCCTGGTTCGATTCCTGGGTTGGGCAGCAGTGCAGGAGAAGGGATGGGCCATCCACTCCAATATTCTGGAGGAGCTAACATGATAAAAGTTTGTCTTCACTGAGATTCTAACAGTACCCATCTGCAGATGATAAGAGCTTTATATAACAGACAATATATTAATACCTATAAGCCCTTGCTGGCCTTCTGAAAGAATCTTCTTATATAAACAAAAAAAAGGTCAGTTTGTGACTGATAGATTTCCTACAAAGCTAGAATTTATTTAAAATGTGTTACATTATTTGTGAGAAACAAAATTTATTGAGCCGTTTTTTCCTAGTGTTTAAGTTTTCCTTAAGCAGTATGTTAGACACTTCGAAAGCCTTCAGAAGTTATGTGTTTCAGTTATTTGTCCTTTAGGAAATATTGCCAAATTAGCCTCCCTCTTTACAAATATTGAAAGAATACTGCCATTCAGTATATTTAGGGAGTTATACACTGAATGGTACTATAATGACCTAAACTGAACTATTTTATGTAGTTATCAAAAATACTGAAACTTTGGCTTGGAAAGTAGTGTCTAGACTGTTGCACGGAAATGACACTCACCATTTTTATAGCTTTACAGCAAGGCAGCCTATAGTATTTTATGTAGTAATAGAAATATACAGTAAGAGTAAGCGAATTCCAGATTTTGTACTAAGAACAGGTGCAGATGAGCACAAACCACCTAAACTGGCACTGTTGTGACAAAAGCTTTCAAGGATAATAACAAAACTATGTAAATTTAGCCAAGCTCTGTTCTATTACAGATGCTGCTGTTTTTAGTGTTAGAGTAACATAACTTTTAAAAGATCAAGAAACACAAAATTTATTTTTTCAAACTGCAATATGCTGTTATCAGTAAAAACATTAATATATTGTTATATTTATAATATATCTTATTTGACGGAAAATATGTGGCAATGAAGGTGAAAATATATAGACTATATAAAGCTGAATACAAGCCTGAAACCTAAGAAAATACGATTTCACATAATACCTCATTTTCATTAAATGATGAAAATGTAAATTCAGAAAATCACTTAGGCTAAAAATAGGTATATCATCAAAACCTAATATCATTTTAACTCAAATTGGTATTTGTTCAACAAATGTTCTACATCATAATGTGATGTACAAAGGAAAACTCAAATTTGTGGAAGAAAATGAAGGGATTTTTTTAAAAGCAAATCTAGCTAATTCTGTTATGTTTTTGACTCTTTGAAACTGAAACAATAGTCTTGTTGCTGTGAAACATTTACTACAAATAAAGAATAAGTAAATTCCTTAGAATTAGCTTGGTTTTTTATTTTAGCCTCAGGTTTCTCAGTCAAAGATTACTTATATTTGTTTTTTCTTAATTTTTTTCCTGACTACTATTAATTTTTATATTTCATCTCCCTAGTTCCACTTATTCCCTTGTGATTATTTTCACTCTAAAAATACTAAGTAATCATTGCCTAGTTTGGTTGTTTTAAGTAAAACATCAAGTTCTTATCATAAATGTATAGAAAGAGCAAAGGCAGATTCCACTTCTGCATTATTATCTATACTTTGGATTGATATTTTTTTCCCCAGCATTTTGGTCCGCATAGTATCCATTTTCTCTGAGCAGCAAGTAAGTGGTTTCACTTCTCTCAGTTCTGTGGGTACTCAGAATCTCCAGAGAATGTGCATCCTGATAAACCATGAGAAGCCCACTTCTAGAGCTGAAATTTCTAATATTGATCTTATACATACTAGAATTTTTCACACCAGTTTGCACATCTGACCTAGGTACTTCATTATTAAATAGGGGATTATAGATTTCTTAAAGAACTCCATGGCACCATAACACCTTTCCAAGTAATCCCAAGGTTTGGGAAAATAAAATGAAGCTCCTTATATAGGCTGGAGTCTGCTTTATCATCTCCCTTAGCTTCTTCTCTCTCATCTATTGTCTTATTTACTTTTCTTGTGTAAGAGAACATCCATTGCAACAAGAAACAGATGGTGTGAGTTCCAATCCTGGTTCTGCTATGTGGGACAGGGTCTTCATTTCTTAAAAATAAATACTGATTTTATCTATGTGAGAGTTTTTTTGTGAGGAATATGCTGGGCTGCTGCTAAGTCACTTCAGTCGTGTCTGACTCTGTGCGACCCCAGACAGCAGCCCACCAGGCTGCCCCGTCCCTGGGATTCTCCAGGCAAGAACACTGGAGTGGGTTGCCATTTCCTTCTCCAATGCATGAAAGTGAAAAGTGAAAGTGAAGTCGCTCAGTCATGTCTGACTCTTAGCGACCCCATGGACTGCAGCCTAACAGGCTCCTCCATCCATGGGATTTTCCAGGCAAGAGTACTGGAGTGGGGTGCCATTGCCTTCTCTGGTGAGGAATATAGGAAGCACTAAACTATGTAGTATTGTCATTTTCTCATTGTATAAAAAAATAATCTCACTGATGATCAAAAGACTCTTCCTGTGATCTGTGTCTGTCGGGGTGTCATCAGGATGTCAGTATCTGTAGGAATGGGATGAAAGAAACTTGTTACCAAGTGCTGATCATCTTCATCCATTCTGTAAAATCACCTATTATGTACCCACAAAATCCACTCTCAAGATCACAAGTAAGTTAAAATTATTCACACTGGGATTTTAGACCAAGCTAAACCAAAATCCCTAGATATTGTTATCCTCAGTAAAGTAAGATGCTGGTTGAAAGAGTGGCCTCAGATACCAGATGACCTGGGTTTCCTTGCCTATGAGTCTCAGTTTCTTCATAGTAGCATAGGGCTTTCCCTTATAGTGCTGGGAGGGAAACAGTGGGAACAGTGTCAGACTTAATTTTTTTTGGCTCCAAAATCACCGCAGATGGTGACTGCAGCCATGAAATTAAAAGACACTCCTTGGAAGGAAAGTTATGACCAACCTAGATAGCATATTCAAAAGCAGAGACATTACTTTGCCAACAAAGGTCCGTCTAGTCAAGGCTATGGTTTTTCCAGTGGTCATGTATGGATGTAAGAGTTGGACTGTGAAGAAAGCTGAGTGCCGAAGAATTGATGCTTTTGAAGTGTGGTGTTGGAGAAGACTCTTGAGAGTCCCTTGGACTGCAAGGAGATCCAACCAGTCCATTCTGAAGGAGATCAGCCCTGGGATTTCTTTGGAAGGAATGATGCTAAAGCTGAAACTCCAGTACTTTGGCCACCTCATGAGAAGAGTTGACTCATTGGAAAAGGCTCTGATGCTGGGAGGGATTGGGGGCAAGAGGAGAAGGGGACGACAGAGGATGAGATGGCTGGATGGCATTACTGGCTCGATGGACGTGAGTCTGAGTGAACTCCGGGAGTTGGTGATGGACAGGGAGGCCTGGTGTGCTGCAATTCATGGGGTCGCAAAGAGTAGGACACGACTGAGCAACTGAACTGAACTGAACTGATGCAAGGTTCTGAGCCTGGTACATGCCCCCCAATAAATGTTCTTTGTTGTTATTTTATTTCCATGTGATGCCTTTTTCCTCCATCCCAGAGAAGCACAATTCTGTGGAGATATTTTAGGATTGCAAGCTCCCCAACCGATCATGGCACTCTGGGCCATGATCAAGGTCCTCCCATCACCTATTTTCAGCTTTGCAGTCTAGCTCATTCCTCCTCTTGTGTAGCAGGTCAGTTTTGAACAAGGAAACACTGTGGCTATTCAGTTCCCCCAAAGATCCTCTAATCATTGAGATCTCTGGAAACATTGAATAGAAGGGGAAATTGAGTTTTCTATAAGGAAGAGACTTAAGTGTTTGTTTTTTGGAAATACTAAGTATAAACATCACAGAATTACCATGTACATGCCTTCTCTGAAACAGGTGTAGAGAAAAATCATAATAAATAAAGGCTATATATGGGCTGCTCTTGGAGAAGGAAATGGTAACCCACTCCAGTATTCTTGCCTGAAGAATCCCATGGACTGAGGAGCCTGGCAGGTACAGTCCACGGGGTCCCAAGAGTCGGACATGACTTAGTGACTAACCCACCACCACCGTGGGCTGCTCTTGGTTTTGCTCAACAGAGCTTGATGAATGCTGTTAGCACCACAAACAGTACTAGGCCTACTACTGGCCAAGTGCCGCTGAATGGAGCTCTGGGGTATATAGAGCTCACATTCCAGGTAGGGAGATGCACAGGTCTCTGCTAGGTAGCACTAATGCAGACAGGTGGTACAAGGAAGATGCGAGGGTTTTATGTGTGCGAGAATAGCAGAAACCACGTGCCTCCTGTGTGGGAGAACTGGGAACAGTGTCACAAGAGAGCAGTGGAGTTAGATCTTGACATATGAGCAGGATTTCAACAGCCAAAAGGCGGGTTCCATCACAAGGAGCATCAGAGGTGAGAGGGCAAGACTCACAGAGCTGAGAAATTCAGTGTAACTAAATGTGGGTTGGGGTATTGAGTGAATGAAGAGAGGTGTGTGTGTGTGTGTGTGTTAGTTGCTTAGTCATGTCTGACCCTTTGCGACCCCATTACTATATAGCCTGCCAGGCTCCTCTGTCCAAGGGATTCTCCAGGCAAGAATAACTGAGTAGGATGCCACTCCCTTCTCCAGGGGATCTTCTCAACCCAGGGATCAAACCCAGGTCTCCTGCATTGAAGGCAGATTCTTTATCGCCTGAGTCATCAGGAAAGCCCAAAGAGAGGTAAGTTGAGGCCAAATTGCACAGTCCTTAGATGCTACACTTAAGAGTCTGGGATTTTCTCCTTTACACAGCAGAGACAATGGGCATTTAAAAAAAATCAGGTAGTAAGAAGATGGGGTCTGCGATTTGTGGAGTTGGCTATGCTGGCCTGGTGGAAGGAGGAAGACTGGGCTTGGTGGAAAGAAGTTATGACTGTGACTGGAGTTAGGACCAGGGCCTCAGCTGACGTGTGTGGATCCATAGTCAAGAGAATTTCTGAGGGGAATCTTTCAGACTTTTGCACCTATTTTATATGAGGAATAAAGGAGAGAAATCAAGGGGTTATCTACATTTTCTTCATTGTTGTGAAAAATTTAGTGTAAAAAGGGATTGTGTGTTTAATATGCAGGCTGAAGTTGTTCCTTTCAAGCCTGCTTTCATTGGCTGTGACGTGTAATTCCATTTTGGACAAACAGCTATCAAGTATCAGCTGTATGTCAGGAGCTATGCTAGATACCAGAGAAACAAATGATTAATAAGACAGTGTGCTCACTTTTCATGAGCTGCAATTCCATCCAGTACAGGAAAAAGTCATCTATGCAAATAATTATAATGAAATGTAATAAGGATAAATAACAAAGATATGCAAGGAACTCTATGGAATGTATTCTATTTTTGTTAGCATGGAAGATCTCTATAATGTGAGGGCTTAGCTCTGGTTCCCTGATGGAATTCCCTTAGAAGCATCCAGGTACAATAAGTACTTTGCTTAAGAGAAAGCAGACTTGATGTTTAATATTTAGATTACAAATAGGAGTATATAGTTCAGTTCAGTTCAGTCACTCAGTCGTGTCTGACTCTTTGCGACCCCATGAATCCCAGCACACCAGGCCTCCCTGTCCATTACCAACTCCCGGAGTTCACTCAGACTCACGTCCATCGAGTCAGTGATGCCATCCAGCCATCTCATCCTCTGTCGTCCCCTTCTCCTCCTGCCCCCAATCCCTCCCAGCATCAGGGTCTTTTCCAATGAGTCAACTCTTCACAGGAGGTGGCCAAAGTACTGGAGTTTCAGCTTTAGCATCATTCCTTCCAAAGAAATCCCAGGGCTGATCTCCTTCAGAATGGACTGGTTGGATCTCCTTGCAGTCTAGGGGACTCTCAAGAGTCTTCTCCAACACCACAGTTCAAAAGCATCAGTTCTTCAGCGCTCAGCATCTGGTCCCAATCACTTCGTGGGAAATAGATGGGGAAACAGTGGAAACAGTGTCAGACTTTATTATTTTGGGCTCCAAAATCACTGCAGATGGTGACTGCAGCCATGAAATTAAAAGACACTTACTCCTTGGAAGGAAAGTTACGACCAACCTAGATAGCATATTCAAAAGCAGAGACATTACTTTGCCAGCAAAGGTCCGTCTAGTCAAGGCTATGGTTTTTCCAGTGGTCATGTATGGATGTGAGAGGAGTATATAGTAGGAAGAGGAAAATATAAAATTTTTCTTCAGAAAGTATTCCTGGATTTTCTACAGTTTCATTTTAGTCCGAATGATGAGAGGTATATAATTCAGTTTCCAAGAGGCAGGACTCAGGAGTCGAACTGTTAGTATTTGAATCCGAATTCTACCGTCTCCTAATGGCCTGACTTTGAGTAAGTTCCTTAACAGTGTTTCTCATTTTTCTTATCTGTAAAATGGGGATGATAACGATAGGTTCGATAGGGTGTTTATGAAGATCGATGTGTGTATTTCTGAAGTCATCAAAGAGAAAGATAAAGTCTTATTTTCATTGCTTATGATAGATTACCTTCAAAATAGGTGCTTGGAGGTCAGGCTTTTATTTTATTTAGTAAATACCTTATTGATTTGATGCAGTTTCAAAAGTTATTTTTATTGTATGGTTCCAAAATAAATTCTGATTATATGTTGTATTTAAAGCTGATTCTCATGTATCTTCAACCTAATGACTTGTAACAGTGAAAATTGCATTCCCATTGATTGTTCTTTGCAGTGTGATAATTCTTTCTTTCTGTGTTACTGATATGATGATCTTCCTGCTCTTCTGTCAATAATATTAGCAGCAATCTTACATCACTAGATATTCTATTCTGAAGTTTAAATGATAGAGAGACAACTCTTGCTGCTTTAATGGTTATATCTTCTCTAGAATCTTTTCATCTAAAATATGCCCTTGTTATTGGTTTTCATTATGAGGAAATACATGGAAAGATTAATTTAAAAGACAGCATTTCTGTCCTCAGTTTCTGGAACTATTTATCAATTCCATAGCTCTGCTGTCATTCTTAGTGACATTGTTAGAGCTACTTAACTGAACTATTGCTCAATTAGTCTCTTCATTATTTATATGTAATCATTAATTAATTAATATTATATTCTTTTCAATAAAATAGTCACTGTGAGGTATAATATCATCAAACAGATGCTGGGGGAAGAGGCAGAACTGGAATTATAATAATCAATCAAACTTCCACTTGATAATCCTCCCTACACGGTGAGCTGTACCTAAAGCAGGCACAGGCTACCAGACCATGCAGTGTGAGTTCCTGGCATTTCCTTTGACATCTGTGAGCTACAGAAGACTGATACTTCAGAAGTTAAGTTTTCTTATCTCATAGATGGGCTTCTCTGGTGGCTCAGTGGTAAAGAATCTGCCTGCCACTGCAGGGGTCTCAGGTTCTATCCCTGGGTTGGGAAGATCCCCTGGAGAAGGAAATGGCAACCCACTCCAGTATTTTTACCTGGGAAATCCCATGGATAGAAGAGCCTGGCAGACTACTGTCCATGGGATCACAGAGAGTCCAGCGCAACTTAAAAACTAAACAATAGAACAACAACTTTATAGACTGAAGGTCCTGCTGTATAGTTTTAAACACCGTAACAGTTCTTGAGGTTATTTCTGTAAACTTACGGGTATGTCTTCTAAGGGAAAGGACAGCTCTTAAAAATCCCTGAGTGTTGCCTTCCAAAGATGAGAAACTCAATCAGCAGATGAGGGGCTTGGCTGATGGAACACCATTTTCAAGTCTTTGTCAAACAAACTTTGGCCTGTATCTTTGATGTCTTCATTTACGTGATTGAACATCTACTTTATTCTGTTTCATATTTAAAATACAAAAGCACATAAAATGTTTTTTCACTTTCGCTGAGTGTGGTATTTTGGTAAGTTAAATTTCCCAAAGGTTACTGAGCTCTATTTGGCTAATGCAGGTTAAAGTATGACTAGAGTGCCTCTCTGAAAAGACTCTTGGTTTGGAAGAGTAGAAATGGTAATTGTGAAGTTTCTATTCTAATAATAAAATTCTATATGTTGCTTGAGTTTTAAGTGAATTAAAGAGAGAAGAAAATATGCTTGGTTATTCCAAGATTCTATAATTTAATTTAGCATTATTTTCACTTTTACAGTGTCTAGTAGGTAAACGTACCCTGACAGGTTCCTTATTCAGTATTTATACTCATTGCAGTTAGGAAAATTTTTGTTTTGTGTCAATTTGTTAATTGTATATCAGCTGTCATTGACCAATGGAAAAGATGGTTGTGGTGTGCTCTTCAGCAATTCTAGTGATATGCTGGTAAATACATAGAAAAATGGAACCGTCATTATAGTGTTTGCCAGTTTCTGCAGTGGAAATACTTCCACGTGACAGATTTCTAATATCAAAATTATGTCAGTGAACATGAAATTGCGACATTACGTTCACAGTTAACTTTTGCAAGCTGGTAATAGTTGGCTCTGGGGCTTCCCTGGTGACTCAGTGTTAAAGGATCCCCCTGCAATGCAGGAGACATGAGTTTGATCCTTGGGATCGGAAGATACCTTGGAGAAGGAAATGGCAACTCAGTATTCTTGCCGCGAAATACCATGGACAGAAGAGCCAGGCAGGCTAATACCCATGGGGTCACAAAAGGGTCAGACACAACTTAGCATCTAAACAACAACAACAATAGTTGGCTCCAGCAGATCACTGGCTCTGGTTTTAAAATTGGTAATCAGTTGTTTTTTTTTTTATTTGTTTGTTTTTTATACCAATCAATTGGACTTTTTGTTACCACTTGTGCTTATACAGTAAGTTTTCTTTTCAAATGGGCCATAATTTATTTCTGCAAATATGTAAATGGATAGAGCACTTAGGAGCTAGCAAATACTTTCACCTTTCACTAAATCAGATTTTCAAAGTACAATTTCTTAAGTAGTTCGTACCCTCCTGTTCATTTTCTTTGGTACTCTTATTACAAAGTGAAATTTCATGGGAGTCCATAAATGAAAATGTTTGTGTGCTCCAACTGGCTTTTAATTCATGTCAATTTAGAAACTCAGAATTATTTAAAGTAGTCCTAGCTGTTCTAAGGTTAGCAATTAGCACTTCAATTTGTGCAAATGGTACTGAAAATGCTGTTTCAAAATAAACTGTTTCTCTTAACAAGAAAACCTTTTTTAAAAGTTTTAAAAAATCAGTGGCAATCAATTTGAACAGTACCACTTTTTCGCCAAGAGAGAGCAACATAAGCACATTTTACAAAAATACATTAAGTGGCCATTTTACATTGTAAGTGGTAGAATCATGTCCGTGCTTTACTTAGGCATCTATTACTTTACCTGCCTCTAAACATGATGGATGAGGTCCGGTGATTAGTTAGGGTTATGGCAGTTGATGAGTTTTATAGAGATCGTATTTAGCCTTCAAATATTTTCTACGCACAATATGTTTCTTCATTATGATTTCATTTATCATCCATGTTTGAGTTTCTGAATATTGACATTGTTTGTCTGGTCAGAAATAATTTTCAACATGTATTTGCTCCATCTGATTTAATGACACTAAGTAAAACTGTAAGAGTTTTACATGTGTGAATGGTGGATTTTTAATGTTTATATTGTTTGAAAATAATGAAGGTGTATAATATCTGACTTTAAGAGAACTGGTATATCTGGAAATTTTCCTCAGGGAGATTTTAGTACTATTAAGTGGAATGGCAACTCTGAATACAAACAATTGACACTTGACCAAAAAGTGGAACTTTCAAAGAATTAATTGTGATTAACTTTAATTGGAAATTTTGCTGGATTTTGTGGCTTAAAGTCTTGCCGTAAAATATTTTAGGGACACTATTTCCTCTTAAGGTTTTCATACTTGAGTAAGACAGTGTCTTTAGGTTGCAGTAACTAAATATTAAACGTATATTGCTTCCACATAACAGCAGAAGAACCTGCAAAACCTATCAGTTAAAATTCGATAAGCACAAATCTTAAAAATGTCAGTGACAAATGATTTATTATACTTATTAAATTCATGTTTTATGGATCTTTAGATACTTGTCAACCTCTGGGGGGCATTTACCAGGGTGAGGGCAGAAGCAGGAAAAAAAAAAAAAAGGTCATGGCTACAAATAAATGCATCAGTTCTATGTTTTTAGGAAAGTTATTTTCATGTGATTTTAAATTTAGGAAAATTCAGAAAAAAAATACACTCAAAGCATTTATTTATATAAGACTTACTTTTAGAAGTCTTTGTAGGAAGAAGCTTGTGGATTTTACAGATTCTGTGTAAATATTTGCATGCTTTCTGTAGCTTGCTGTTGGGACTGTTGACAGGCATGTATTAGGAATGTTAATGCCACGAGGAGGCATTGCCCTGTGTCACTGTGCCCTTGAGGTCTGGTACTGCTCTTGTCCTTTCGTACTTAATTTTGAAAAAACAGTAATTATATTTAACATTCTGGGACTAACTCTATACTACATATAGTTACCTCAGAATATAACAAATTTCATGTATTCAGCGAGTCATTTACTTTTTAAAAGATATACATAAAAATATCCCTAGATCATGTATATATGTACATACACATACACACAATACTTATAACTGCAAAATCCCTATTTTAAAGCTGTAGCTTAGGAATTATTCTGCACATTTAAAAATATTTTACTTCAGAGTTCTTTATATAGAAAATTCCCCTAAAGAATTTACAATACAAATTAAAAGAATAAAATTTTGACTTGCAGACCCATCAATCAGTCAATCAATCAAGAAACTATTAATAGAACACACACTATGTTCCAGGCAGTCTGATTAAGTACTGGAGATTCAAGGTAAAATATCTCTGCCAGTGGAAGGACAGCCCACCAAAGTCAAAGTCCTTAAAAAGTACAAGGTATGTTTAAGGAACAGAGAAAGGCTGTGACAAGAGGCAGGGATTGACCCGTGAAGGTCATGAAGGGCAGTGCAGATGAGAATGCAGAAAAAGGAACTAGTCACATGGGCTATACAGGCACGGTGTGGAGGCTGGATATTTATTATTAAGTTCCATGAAAAGCCACTGGATGCTTTTAAGCAGAAAAGTGAGGTGCTAGTGTACCTTCGAAGAAAGATCATTCTTACTGCTTTGTAGATGACATTATAGGATAGAAAGAGTGAGCATAGGAAGGACATTTGGGAAGCTGCTAATGTCAGTAGCTTTCATTAGGATGAAAGAGAAGATGAAGATAAAGAAAACAGGAGAAATCTAAAATATTTGGGATGTAGAGCAATAAGACTTGCTGGTGTTGGGAGTCAGTAAAGGGAAAGAATCAAGGATGGTTTTAGATTGTTTTGACTTGAACACCTGAGTGTATGGTTTATTGATATTTACTGACGTGAAAAGGAAAGGTTTGTGGGGGACTGGGGAATTTAGAATTTATTTTTAACATGTGAGATTTGATATTCAAGTGGAATTATTAAGAAGATTGTTGTATATAAAAATAGCTACTATTTTCCTATCCATTTTCAAATGACAGAACTGAGGCACACAAAGGTTAAGCAACTAACCCAAGATAACTCAGTTTAGTTTAGTCAGTGGATCTAGGATTACAATCCAGGAAGTCCGGCTCAAAGTCTACTCTGTGAACCACTTCTCTGTCATTTTGGTGGTCAAAGTTGGAGATATTTAAAACCATGGTGTTAGAATAAATTCACTTTGGAAATGAAGGCAGATAGAGAGTAGAAAGACTCATAACCTGAATACTCCTGTAGTAGAGGTAGGGCAGGAGATAAGAAGATAGCAAGGGAGACTGAAAAAGAGCAGCCACTGAGGTCTAAGGAAAACCAGGAGTAGGAAGGGTCATAGGTGCCAAGAGGAGAAATTGTTTCAAGGAGATGAAAGTTGCATAGACAATGGGGAGTGAGATGAGCAGAGAGGTGAACTGGTCAACATGGGGCTGTCTCTGACCTTCACAAGCGCTGTTTCAATAGAGTGGTTGGAAAGGAAGCTAGTTTAAATTAGATTTACTATATTATGGGAAGTACAATACCTTCAAGGAATTAAGAATTAAGAGGGCATATCCTGTTGCTACATATGTGTAATATGGATAGTGAATTTCATTCTGTTTGGGGCAATAATGTGGAGAGCGTGGGCTCTGGAGTCTGATAGACCTGAGTATTAATTCTAAATCTAATACTTGTTCTGTCATCTTAAGCCTTTTACAAGAGTTTTTAAGCCTCTTTTTATCTTAAGCTTCTCTGAGCCTCTTTGTTTATCTGTAGCATTTGTTTCATGCAATTCTTGGAAGAGGCTCTGCTGGTTACCTCCTTGCTTTGCCTTTTGTAAAATGCTATTCCCTTTACTTGAAATCTGTCAAAATCTCCACCAGCCCCTAACGTCCTCATTACTAACTGCCTTTGTCCTTTATGTTAAGGCTTATATGCATTTCTAAAGTCAAAATCTCTACGCTCCTGGTAAATTGTGTGACAATTAATTAAAATAAGGTTCCTGTCTTTTCATTTTGTATCTCTAAATACCTATCTGATTGTGTGGCATAGAGTATATATTCCAAATATTTCAACTGAATTGAATCATTTTAGTCCCATGGTGTGAGTTGAGCATGAAGCCAGTAAGGACTGTTGGGCAAGGAGAGCCGAAAGAACTGGCGCTACACAGATGCACTAGGCCGTGGTGAAGTGGTACAATACATTTTCAGTTTAAAGTCCAAATGCAGACATGTGACCAAAGAGCTTTCAAACTTCTCCCATCACACAACATAGAGAGAAGGCAGCTGTCAGAACAAAAGATCGAAGGTCCCCACAGAGAGAAGTCAGACATGCTTGTTGTGCAGCGTTAGAGAGACAGGGAGCTGCAGCGGTTTACAGCTGTGGCCAGGAGTGCATAAAGTGGATCGGAGGAGGCGAAGTTTTCAAGAGAAACCAGTTGATAATATATTCAGTCAGTACTCTGGACCTAAGACTAGGGTAAGGCTTCATAATAAACAGTCCCCAAATAAGAATGAAAAAGGTGCACAATCTAATTTTTTGAAATCTGGAGTTTCACAAGATAGGGTGTAATTAATGTACATGTAAACTTGATCTCATTTTGTATGTGTCAGTTAATTATCTAAAGGCACAAAATACAGTGAAATGGTGATTGAGCCAGGTTTATTCTTATGTTATTTTCTAGGTATGACAGTATTTTTCTTCTTGTTCAAAATCTATACATTTCCTGATTTCTTTTATAGGCATTTCTTACTGCTCTCAAATTAAATACCTTTATTCTGGCCCACATACTAAGAACATGAAAGAAATGAGGTTAGGTCTAATGAAAATCATAGAGTGAGAAATTTGTTATCAGACAATGGGTAGAAATGAGAAATGAAGGTAATCATCCTCTATTATTTATGCGTTTTTATTATTATCATTATATTTCATAAGAAATTATTCTGAGGATATAATCCAAGCATCTAAATATGAAAACCTCAAAGTTGTTAACTCAGAGGGTAGAAAACCTACTTTTCTGTTGAGTTCTACTGACTTGTATAGGGAGAAATTTATCTAAGGGCTGGGCTGTGCTGTGCTGTGCTGTGCTGTGCTTAGTTGCTCAGTTGTGTCTGACTCTTTGCAACTGCAAGGACTGTAGCCTGCCAGGCTCCTCTGTCCATGGAATTCTCCAGGCTAGAATACTGGAGTGGGTAGCCTTTCCCTTTTCCAGGGGATCTTCCCAACCCAGGGATCGAACCCAGGTCTCCCACATTGCAGGCAGATTCTTTACCACTTGAGCCACCAGGGAAGCCCAAGAGGACTGGAATGAGTAGCATATCCCTTCTCCAGGGGATCTTTCTAACCAAGGGATAGAACCGGGGTCCCCTGCATTGCAGGTGGATTCTTCACCAGCTGAGCTACCAGGGAAGCCCCCAACCTAAGGGCTACCTAAGTAGTAAAGAGACATTTTAAGTGTAAAAATTAAGATTTGTGATTAGGGAACACAAAAATCTAGCAAATTTAACAAAAATAAAATAAAATACACTTTGACTTTACTCACTAAGTAAAGAAGAAGAAATATAAAGAAGTTTGAGGAGAAAGGAGGGGAAGACCAGAAAAAGAAAGAAACCTCTGACAATCATGAGGACAACCACCAAGAGAGGGAGGGGAATCAGATTTCACCTCAAACACAGTCAGCGCAAGTATGAATGAAAGGTTTAACAGGCACACCCCATTTATCTAGATAAATTGAACAGAAAAAAAGAAGAGAACACTATATAAATACACGAAATAAAGGAGATTATGAACTCCCTAAAGGCAAGGCTTGTTTCTCGTTCATCTTTGTGTCTTCAGTTCCTAGCACACCAAAGTAAGTTCTTAGTAAATGTTTGTTAAAATGTTAAAAAAAGAAGAAAACAAATTTTTATTGAGCAATATCTCACCTTGTAGCCTACAAAGATACTTTGCAACTATAGGTATGAATAGAATATATAAACTGTAGTCACTCATCCAAGAGCTGTAAGAGATTTGTTGAATATTGAAGGTTTTTTCATTATGTTTTAGCTTATTGATTTGGAAAGCAATGGAAGGAGTTGTGACTTATAATTGTTGAGGTCAGTACTGACAGATTCTGAAATGGTCAATACAAATAGATTTCAAAAGATCCCGAAAAAATTTCCAAGTGAAATGAGATATTTGCTTGTGAATATCTAGAGAAATGTGGGATGTACTATGAACACTTTCTGCTGCTACTGCTAAGTCGCTTCAGTCGTGTCCGACTCTGTGCAACCCCATAGACGGCAGCCCATCAGGCTCCCCTGTCCCTGGGATTCTCCAGGCAAGAACACTGGAGTGGGTTGCCATTTCCTTCTCCAATGCATGAAAGTGAAAAGTGAAAGTGAAGTCGCTCAGTCGTGTCCGACTCTTCGCGACCCCATGGACTGCAGTCTACCAGGCTCCTCCATCCATGCAATTTTCCAGGCAAGAGTACTGGAGCGGGGTGCCATTGCCTTCTCCAATGTGGCCTGATAAATTTTAGGGATTTAATTTTGAAAACTGATTATTACTGAATTAAATATAGAGCATCTTTAAGTACCTGTGTTGATTTGACTTTAGAATGCCTCATAGTTATACCACCTCTGCATATCCTCCTTCTTCTCTTATCAAGTTTTTTATAAGAAACTTATCTGACATACTTAGAGTTTTTAGAAAATAATAAACTAGTCTTGTTATACTACTCTTCATATTTGAGACCTTGGGAGAAAGTACTTTGAAGGCCCATTATCCAGGAAAGCCCACTTCCCCACATAGTTTAGTTGTGAAAGTTGTCACAATAGCTAGTGTGACAATCTGTGGTAAGACGGAAACTTACCTTGCAGTATTCTGCTTTTTTTAGGTTGTCAGGTTTTATTGTTGATGTTGTGTTTCCCCCTAGGTAAACCTTGATATGTTTAGACCTTATCCTAAGAGAAACAATGATAACGATGGTGTTTTGGCATGGAGGCTACTAAGGGCATGGGTGAGATTAACACTCAAGACAACCCATGTACAGAAGCTGGGGGCAGGTAGACCTTCCTGCTGCTGTCACATCACCCCACTAAGACCCCAGTCTCTGTTGGAGACTCTCAAGTGACCTGAGCTTCCAGAGCATCAGTGGGAGGAGGTGGACTGTCCATAAAGGATGATTCAGATAGGGCTGAACAGATAGGCATGATAATCAGGTGATAAGCAGATTGCAGTGAATAGTAAATTCCTGGATGTAATAAAAGAGCAGCCAATAGAATTTCTTAGCATCAGTGATGTGTAGTGGTCCACTGGATGCTCTTAGAATGGACATGGGACAAGAGACAGTTTTCTATGCCTTGAAGAAAATGGCAACCCACTCCAGTATTCATGCCTGGAAAATTCCATGGACTGAGCAGCCTGGCAAGCTACAGTCTATGGGGTTGCAAAGAATTGGACACGACTGAGCGGTTTCACCTCATGGTGCTGATAACATGTACCTTTTGCTCTGGCAAAGACTGGGCAATTTCAGGGTGCATTTTGTTTTTCCTCTAGGCTCAGGTCTCTGTCTTGGGCCTCAGGGAGCTCTTTCCTTAGTCACATCCTCTTTCATTATTGTCTCTCCTCTTCCAGCCCCCTGAATCTTTATCTCCTCTGGAGTGCAGTAACCTGACTCACTTTTGGTCTTTCTAATTAGTGTTTATGGCATAAACTTTATGTCCCAAGTTCTTTCAGTGCTTTGCCTTTTTATTTCTTACCCAATTCCCCAAACCATGCTTTTGAAAAAAAAAAAAAAAAAGTCTCTTTCTTGCAAAAAAAAGTCTGGTTCTTGTGAGGAAGAGCTTTATCATTCACAATTATTTCTGCTATCAGTTTCACAAATCTTTAAAATTTAAAAACTGAGGACTGACTGTTTCCCTTCTCTCTCTCTTCTCATGTTATAACAATACTGATCTCCCAGAGACAAAAAAAGACTATTCATTATTGAGTGATGGTTCATCAAGATTTTGTGGGCTTACAGAGCCACCTATGAAGGCAGAAGTGGTAGCATTAAGGCAGGCCTCTGCTCCCATCAGTCAGTGTCACACAAATAAGTATTTTTCATAGAGCAGGTTCTCCATGTAATCAGGATACAGGTGCTTAGATGGGACACATGTGTGTGTGTGTGTGTGTGTGTGTGTGTGTGTGTGTGTGTGTGTGAATCATAAGAAATTAAGTGGAGAGTGCCCATATCAGCCTGGGAGTCTGAAGTACCCACAAATGACCCCAGCAAAAAAACTGACATGTGAATATACAAATAGCATATAAAGCATTAGGGACAGCCAGTACAGAACTATAAGCATCATTGCCTAAATAACAATATTTTGTCCCTTTTTTTGGACATATCTCTCCCTGCTCTAATTCTAGAAAAGCCACAGTAGATGGCAGGAGAGAGAGGAGAAGAACAGATCATGTCCAGCTTTTCTATTATAGATCCTGAACTCAGGTTGGGTCTGATCATGCTAGGAAGAGAAGAAAAGTTTTGAATAAGATGTGAGATTAAAGTTTCACATTTAACAGAAGCTTTTATTACCTGAAAGTGAGTCATAATTACTGAAATTGGACTGATTTTTTTTTTATACTGAAAATGACTGGAAAGTTACTCGAGCTGCTTGAAAAGTCATTCAGGTATGGGAGAGGGGAATCTGACATGTTGAAAGGCAGTGGTAGGAGGAAAAATACAGCTGCTTCCTGTTTCTACTCATTATGTTCAACCCTTTCAATAGACTGGTTACACATCTATCGATTCTCATGTAGTCATAAAATGACTAATAGCAACCCACACTACATCCCAAATGTGAGAGTCAAAAGATGGAGGATCCCAGGCAGAGCATAGAGAGACAGATTCCTCAGCTCACGTGAACAGAGAGAGATGCAGCAGCTCACATCCATGTCTAGTGCATCTATGCATGGAACGCTCACTCTCCTCCTTGTTTTCTTCAAGCCCCAGCCTGAATTCATTAACATTTTTCTTTTACTTTCCTGTTCATCCTATGTTTTCTATTTCTTTTTCAGGATCATCCTCACCATCCCCTAGGGCTGACCTTGTCTTTGACACCTTTCACAGCTTCATCATTCCTGTTTAACAGGCAACAAGCCTATAAATTTACCTGTGCAACAGCCCTCAAAACTCCTCTGGTTTAAGACTTTACTGCTTCTGAATTGAACCATTTATTGATTTATTCACAAGTGTAGGAAGGCCTCTGATAAAGCACCTAGCTAGAAAGAAATACTACTAGTTCTCTGGGACCTCATAGTTGAGAGAGCGATGGACTTGTGAGTAAATCGTTGCAATGCAGTGTGGTGAGTGTGATAGTGGAGACACAGTCCAGCTGCTATGAAGTCTGGTGAGGGGAAGAGCAACCTACTTAGCAGAATGGAGAAGACTCACCAGGGGAGGGGCATCAGAATTGGTTTTTAAGGGTGAAATACAGAGACGTGAAAAGAAAGGGGGAAAGTCAGGCAGCAGGAAGGCATCAAGTAGAGGGAGACCACGAAAGACAATGAGAATGCCAGTAGTTCTTTACAGCTGGAGCCAGAGAGGGCCTTGGGAAGACAGAGATGGGGCTAAAGAGAGACAGTTTACCATTTTACATTATTCCTTTAGAACAGATTCCCAGGAACAAAATGATATTAGTATGTCTTCTGGGAGAGAAGGGGAGCACAGGACATTGCAACAGAGGCTGAATGGCCTTTAGGAAACGTTGGGAGGACGTGTGGGTGGGTATGTGCGTATGTGTGGGGGGAGTGTGTGTATGTGTGTGCACGTTTGTGTTGGAAGCAGGTAAAAGGTGGGTTAGAGGTCTGCTTTTGGCTAAATAAGTATATACCATGTCTTTTGTTTAATAGGCAGCAGGGAGTCATCAGGGGTGTTAAGTAGGGTGGTGAGGAGTATACATACAATTTAGGAACATGATTCCAGCAGTAGCAAGAAAGTGAAGCAGAAGGTATTGCTGTCATCTAGGTGAGGAGTAACGAGGACATGAGGTGGACAACGAGGATGGGTAAGAAAAGAAGAGACAGACTGAATGAGAGGACATTGAAAGCAGTGGCTCCCAACTTGGCTGTGTATCAGATCACCCATGGATTATTATAGCTATGGATTCAAAGGCTGTACCCTGGGCCACCTCAGTTAGAATTTCTTAAAACTGAGGACTAACCAAATTTGTGAACAACGGCACTGATTGGTCTGCCTTTGTCTTCTCTCCTACTTCGTTTTACTAGTAGCTCTGATCCTGTCTAACCACCTAGTTACTCTGAACATCTACCAGCTACTGTTAGTGCTCCGCTACAAGTCCCTTCTCTGCCCCTTTACCTTCTCTGCCTCATTACCTTCTTCTGGAATATTCCATATCCTACTTCCCTGTGTGCCCATCCTTGGAGAACCATCTCAATTGAAATTTATCATGTAAAGCTTACCCACATCCCTCTTCTTGCCTCCCCCAGTGAATGAGATGATAATCCTGTGAAGCTTTACCTTCCCTCAAGCTCCAGAATAGTTTACCTATAATTCACAGATAAAACCATCACTTTTTACCATGCAGTAAAGTTATATATGAATATATCTCATCTCTTTGATCAGGCTGTGAACTCCTTAGGTAAGGGATTGTATCCGGCATATGATAGGTGCTCAGTAGATAATAGCTAAGTTAATATTGGTAATCATTTTTACTAGCTTAAGAATATATGACCCCCCTGCTTCTCAATGGGGGGAAGACATAACTTTTAGAAGATACAAAACAGTTTCAGTTGTCTTCCTGTTTGATCAGTATCTTTAAAATTTGGCACAATTGAGGAATATATTTTATAACATTAAGATCTAAATATATAAATCTTTTCATTCCTTTATTTTAAATAGGAATTAATTCCTTTTCAAAGAAAAACTGCAATCTTTCAATTGCAAAATTCTCAAAAATGACTCCCATAATTCTGTTTTAAAAAACAGAGGAGAATCTCAGAAAAACAAACATAGTCAGGTAACTGCACCCACATTACTGTGACATATTACAGCTCTCTAGGAAGCCGATATTAGACAGCTTTGCTATTTTCCAGCAGGCATCTTTATATTTTTTCCATGTATACTAAGTACCTTCCTTAAGGTTTACTGGTAAACTAAATTTTTTTCTAGTAAATTATGAGCAATATGGATGAATGGACATGTAGTATTTCATTTTTGCCTCATTATGCCTTAGATTTGGGATCTCCAGTTTTGTAAATGATAGCTATGATATATCAGGCCATCTTTACACATGCTCATGCTTGAATGCATCCTGCTTCTCCTCCCATATGGAACAATGTCAATCATTGATGTACAGCTGTTGTTAAGATACATCCTATGTCTACTGAAAATAACCCGTAAGTATTTGTTATGAAATAATGCATAAGATTGCAGGAAAACACAGGAGAAAAGGTCTTGGCTTAAAAAAAGGAAACAAGCAAGCAAAAATAAAAATAAAAATAAACCCATTGGCATATTTTCAGGTAGAGGGAGACAGGAAGTATTGCCTTTTCTCATGGCTCCAAGTTCCCCTTGCAGCTCCGGCTACTCCCTGGGTGACCGAGACTTTTGCCATCATCCTCCTGAACCTCAGTTTCGTCATTTGTTTGTAATTCTTGGAGTTGTGAGGAACAACAAATAAAAATGCCTTGAAAGTGTTTCACAAGCCTACAGTACTCTGTAAATGCTTAATGGTAATAATATACAGTAGGGCATCTTCCCTTGAAAACAGCAGGAGCATTTCCTTACATAATGACCTGACAGATGGGTTATGGTATCTAATCCCCTTAAACCCCCCAAAGCTCTTTGATAGTGGATGTTGTAAAAGGCCAGATTAGAGCGCATGCTGCTCTTTTATTGAGCCCTTTCTTTCAGTGTCTATGCCATATTCAATTGCTTCCTTCTCTAAGTACATTCCATGTTAACCTACTACCTGCAGGAACAATTAGGAACAGAAATAGAGACTAAAGGACAGTGCACTCCAGTAGGAAAAATTAGTTAATGCTTGTTGTCCCCAGTATTAAAAATCCACTTTGGCCTTCACATGTGGCTTTTATCGAAGGTTTCTGCCCTCCTAATTCCTGACTATTAATCTCAAGCTGTGGGTATTTGTGAATGTTGAACACAGGCTGTGTGTGCGTGTGTGTGTGTGTGTGTATGTGTGTGTGAGATAGTCCTAAGTGGTGAGAATGGACCTATAGTGATATTAATTCTAAACCGGTGAGGCTTACAGGAATCCCAGGCAGTTTAGGATATTTGTAACATTAATGGAAGAGCTGGAGTTTCCAATCTGTTCAAAATGAGCAAAGGGGGATTACCAGTTGTTTTGCTGTAACCTTGATTCAGCTCTTGAACCTGCATTGGACCAAGAAGTTTTTTATGTTTCCTCTCTCTGCAGTGCCTGTCTTTTGAAAACCCTTTGTGACAATCCCTTAACTCAAATTCATCATCCTCCCTTAGTGACAAACTTTTCTTTGTATGCTAGAAGTGTAAATTGTGAAATCACCCAAAAGAAAAAAGAGGAGTGAAAGTAGCTTGTGAGTGTGTGTGTGTGTGTGTGTGTGTTTGGCAGTTGAGTATCTGCCAGCACTGTATTAAACATTTTAAATGCACTATCTCTTTTAATTTGGGGTATTTAAAGAGATCAGGATGATTGCTCATAACCCTTTCTGAAGAGCCCCTGCACTTAAGGCTGAGTCCACCTCATCTCCCCTTCTTAAGAATGCCACTTCTATGTTTGGTCTTCTTTCCCTGCATTTTCATGCACTCCTTCTTTTCTGAATCACGGAACAAAAGTGCTCAAATATCAGCCGACTGCATACAAACAGCATTACTTAGACCCAATATTCCCTTCCTGCTCCATTTTTTTTTTTCTGAGTCTCTTTATAGCAGAACTTCCCAAAAGAGTTATTCCTACTTGGTATCTCAAATTCTCTTTTCCTATTCTGTTTCTCATCCTCTTTATTTCTCTCTCTCCCTCTTTATAACTCTCACTTTTTTTCTTATTGATTATATATATATATATATATATATATATCTGAATATTCCCCAACCCAATAGGCAATCACCATTTTTATTTTTCATAGCCATATTTGTTCTATCTGTTCTGGATTTCATGGAATAATAAAGTATGTGTTCAGCTTTTTTTGGCTCAGCATAAGACATTTGAAATTCATCCAATTGTTGCTTGTATCAATAATCCATTCTTTTTTGTTACTGCTGAATATTAACCCATGGTATGAAAATACCATGGCTGTTTGTTGTTTTTACTGTATTTTCTTGTTGAGATTTTTCATTGTTTCCATTTTTTGGCTAATATGAATAAGGTCCCTACAAACATTCTTGTATAAGTGTTTGTCTTGGCATATGCCATTATTTCTATTAGGTAAATATCTAGAATAGGAACTGCTAGGTAATCAGAGTAAATGTATGTTTCACTGTATAAGAAACTGGTAGTTTTGAAAGTGGTTGTAGCATTTTTATACTCCTGCCAGCACAGTATATGAGAGCTACAGTTACTACACATTCCCACCAACATATGATTTTGTCAGTATTTTAATTTAAGCCATTTTTAAAAAGTGTGTGTAAGATGGTACCACATTCTGGTTTAAATTTGCATTTCTCTGATGAGCAGTTTTTGTGTGCTTATTGGCCATTTGTGTATCTTTTTTGTAAATTGTCTGTTCAATCTTTTGCCCATTTGAAAAAATTGGGTCATTTTTCTTTTTATTATTGATTGTAGTAGTTTCTTTTATACTGGTATACAAATCCTTTGTTCAGTGTATACACTATAGGAGTTCCTTGCAGTCCACTGATCTGCCTTTTTATTTGTTTAAATGGTATATTTTGTCAAGGATGAGTCTTCAATATTGATGATGTCTACTCAATATTTTCTTTTATGGTTAATGATTTTTGGTACCTTATTTAAGAAATCTTTGTATACCACAGATGATTAAAATATTCTTTATCTTTTCTTCTCCAAGTTTTACAAGTTTCGTTTTTACATTTAGTTTACATCTCAAATTAGTTTTTGTATAGTGAGATAGGGGGTGAAGTTTATTTGCTTTTCCATAAGGATGTCCTGTTGTTTCAGTTCTGTTTGTTGAAAATATTTTCCTTTCCTCATTGAATTGTCATGATATTATACTTTAGTCAAAAATATCTTCACCCTCACTTTTTTCTTTACACAGATTATTTTGTCATCATTACGCCAACACTCTGTTTATACCACATAATCATGGTAGCTTTATAGTAAAGTCTTGAAGTCAAATAGTAGTATCAATATAGTTTTATTGTGCTTTTAAAAAACTGGCTGTTTTAAGTTATTTATAGAATCATATAATTTTATGACATATTTGTTAATTTTTTACAAAATTCTAGGGTTTTTATTGGAATTACATCGACTTTATACTAATTTGTGTAAAATTAACATCTTAGCATTATTGAGTCTTCTAATCTCTGAATATGGTTTATCTCTATCCATTTATGTAAGAATTCTTTAGTATATCACAAAATGATTTGAACTTCAATATACATGTCTTGAGTTTTTTGTTAGATGTATTCAAAAGTATTGTACACTTTGGATGCTTTGTAAGTGGAAAACTTATTTTCTAAGTTTTTGATGATAGGATACAAAAATACAATTGCTTTTATTTATTACCTTGTATCCTAATGCTTCCTGTGGTAGCTTTTTCACATTTCTGCCTGGGATGAGAACATCTGGAGGTTTTTATTTTCCTACATAATATGGTTCCTCAATTTCTGGTGTTTGGGTTACCTGGGGTTCTTTCTGTGCTCAGTATTTTGATTGGTCTTATAAACCTATTATTTTATAGTTTATCTGATCTACCTTGTCTGGATTATTATGGTGAGAGTGATAGTGTCTTGTAACTCTCTGTATCTAAGCCAGAAATATACTTCCTGTCTTAATCTCTTATTCTGCCCACTAGAAATTTATCATTATTTTTATTCTTCTCAAGCAACTGTCTTTTGATTTTGTTAACTTTCCCTGATGTTTGTTTTCTATTTCTTTGTTTTCTGCCCCAATATTTTCATTTTCTTCCCCCTACTTACTTTGGTTTTCATTTGCTCTTCTTTTTCTAGATTCTTAATGTAGAAATTTAGATCACTACTTTTACATATTCTTTCCTTCCTAACACATGTGTTTAAATGCATAAATTTCCTAACTAAACACTGCTTTAGTTGCATCACACAAATTTTATTATGTTGTATTTTTATTGCTATGTTATTTAGAAATGTGTTACTAAAATTAAAAATAAATGTCATTTAGGTCAACTTTGTTATTCAAATCTTTATCTTGACAGATATTTTGTCTAGTGTTTCCATCAGTTTCTGAGAGAGGAATGCCAAAGGAATCAACTGTGATTATAGATTTTAGTTTATGCTTTTAATTCAGTTAGTTTTTTCTTCCTGTATTTTGAAATTCATTAAGATTATTATATGTGCATTGAAGGACCTCAAAAGAGTAAAAACCAATGGAATAAAAGAAGATATTTGCAAATTACATACCTAATAAAGGATTAATATAGAGTATATAAAGCACTCCTACAACTCAACAATAAAAAAGAACAATCCCCCCCCCAAAAAAATGGGCAAAGGAACTAAATAGACATTTCTCAAAAGAAGATATACAGATGACCAACAAGGATTAAATGTGTTTTATGTCACTAATCTTTAGAGAATGTAATTAAAACCACAATGAGATACTTTACATCCATTAGGACAGTTATTACATACTTAAAAAAGAACAGAAAATAACAAGTATTGATGAGGATGTGGAGAAATTGGGACTCTCGTGTATTGCTGATGAAAATATAAAATGGTGCAGCCCCTGCATGGCTGGTCCCTCAGAAAATAAACATAGAATTTCTATATCCTCCAGCAATTCCACTTTTGGGTATATGCCCAAAAGAATTGAAAGCAAGGAATTGAATAGATATTTGTATGATCATTTTTGTAACAGCATTATTCACAATAGCCTAAAAGTGGAAACAACCAAAATGTCCCTTGACAGATGAATGGATAAACGAAATGTGGTGTATACATGCAATGAAATAATGTTTAATCTTAAAAAGGAAGGAAATTTTAACACATTTCACAACACGAATGGACCTTGAAGATGTGCAATAAGTGAAATAAACCAGACACAGAAGGACAAATATCATATGATTCTGCTTGTATAAGTGGTACTTAAAGTAGTCAAGTTTATAGAGATATAAAATAGAGTGGTGGTAGTGAAGGGGTTGGGGCAAGGGGAAATGGCAAGTTATTATTTAATGGGTATACAGTTTTTATCTGGGAAGATGATGATGTTCTGGAGATGAATGGTGGCCAAGGCTGGACAACACTGTGAATGTATTTAACATCATGAACTGTACACCTGAAAGTGGTTAAATGGTAAATCTTATGTAATGTATATTCTCCCACAATAAAAATGATTTTTACATCTTTCAGATGAATTTACAGTTTTAATGTTGTAAAATGTTCCTCTTTATATCTGGTAATGCTTCTTGTCTTGAAGTCTCTTTTGTCCGATACTAGTAAAGCCATACTTGGTTTCTTATGGTTAGTGATTACATGACATATCTTTTGTTATTCTATTGCTTTTGATCTCTCTGAATCTTTATTTAAGATTCTTGTAGACATCTGTTTTTTTCTACATAGCACACAGTTGTCTTGATTTTTTAACCAGACTGATAATCTCTGATTTTTAATTGGCTTAGACCATATGTATTTAATGTAATTATTGATGTGGTTGATTTACATCTTCCATCTTGCTATTTGTTTTCAATCTGTCCCATCTGTCTACTTTTCTTTTTATTTTTTCCTGTATTTATTTCCTGTTTTTTAGTGTCATTTTATTTCACCTGCCAGCCTACTTTCATTCATTGTGGTGAACAAAGCCAAACATAGTTCCACCTCAAGGCTTTGCCCTAATTATTCCTTCTGCTTATGAAACTCTCCTTGCAAATATCTTACAATACAGCTTGGTCCTTCCCTTCCACTATGCTGAAATGTAACCTTGAGAGGCCTTCCTTCATTACCCTGTTCATTAATGCTCTTACACCATCTTATTTTTTTATTATAACACTTTCACCACCGGACATTATATTTATATTTGCTAATTTTCTTTCTCCTCATGTCAGGATGTAAGCAACAAAACCCAGATCTTTGCCCTTTGTTTTGTTCATGAACATATCATTGGCATTTAGAAAGGAGCTGGCAAGTTGAAGGATACCAGAGATATTTTTTGAATAAATGAATTAAAAAGACATGTAAAAAAGATTTAGAAGAGGACATTTAATCGTGGTGATTAAGAGAGTGGACCATACTTATAATAATAGTGTCAACCAGATTAAAACACAAAATACTGAGGTTTAATTTAATTGTTAAAAACTGATGGTATAATATTGGAAGAAAAGGAAGAAAGAAAGCTTTCAGAGCTTCTCAATTGTTTTTGCTTCTGTGTTATATGTCAAGGAAACTAATATTCACCTAAATATGACAGAACTGAAGTTATACAGAGAAAACAGATCCAAAGAGACAAAGAGATTTAAGAAAACCTAGATATCTAAATGATACTGTGTCCTTAATCTAGATGGCTATACTTTAAATGCCATTGTTTCTTTGATCTTGGGACATTCTAGGAACCCTCCAGGGTTCGGATTGGCTGAATGGGAATTAAGGAAACAAAGCAGAATACCTAAGAACTTGCAGAAGAGTTACTCCTATTCACAGTGAAGCTAGACAAACATACAAGGCCCCTAAATATAAGAGAAGATAACACATTTTAATTCTAACCAAGACTCTAGTGATGTTAAGAGGTCCTTTGAAATGGTAGATAGGGCATGGCAATTGATATTGTTCATCTTGTTGTAACAGGTTAGTAACAGGAGTGTCAGAAGCAAGATCCAGTCTCCAGCTGGCAATAAAGAGAAGAGTTCAGTACCTCAAGCTTAGGAATTAGTTCCAGGCCTCAGTTCCAGATAAAAATTGGTCACAAGGGTAGTCAGGCATATGCTAACAAACAGTCCAATCTATATGTGCTCAATGTTAGGACAAAGAGCTAGAGGTCAAATCTCTTTTAGACACTCAAGGAACAAAATTTACTAAAGAATCATAGGGTATGAGAACTACAGACATATGCACTTCTTGGGAGGGATAATACTTTGCCATAATCACCTCAGGGTCTATTTAAGGCTGATCCTGTCTGTAACCTCACATTACTTCCTGGACATCTGGAGCAGAGAACTTGAGAAATTGTGTGGGGAACAGAAGGCTAGAAACATAAATGCCATTTTGATTTTTTAAAAAATGGGACCAGTGAATTCTCTGAACCACAGAGCCATTCATACATTCAGCCAACCAACCAACCAACTAACCAGCTAACCAGCTACCAACATGTATTGTCTACTGGATGCTAGGCACTGTGCAGGGCTTTCAGGATACAAGGCAGTTATGGTACCCTGCTATCGTGGGGCTTTCCATTTACCTTTATTAAACCCAAAGTTAAAGTCTAGAAATTAACATAAGCACAGGCAAAATTATAGGTGAGCCATTGAATGGATAGCTGGATTTAATAAAAACAAGACATGTTAATCTAATTCGTTGTCAGAGCTATTTTACTAGAAGATCTTGGAAATGTATTATTTTATTTTGACTTTTTCCTTTGTGTCATGATAGCTTAAATTGAGGAGACAAAAAGACTGCTTGGGAGTAAAATTAGACAGTGTCATAACAAGTTAAGCAACTACATAAAAATATTTCTGATGAATTCATCAATATTAATCTGATAGAAAGTTTATAACATTTCTGTCTTCAAACCTGTTCTGTACAACATTCTGTTGATAGTGTGCTTGAAAATATGAATGATTTTCAAATTTGCTGATAGGATGAAGCTGGGTAGAATATCAAATATTTGATAAATAAAGACAAAAAGAGATGAATTGGAAAACCTGTTCACCACATTTTATTGGCTTCCATTAGAAGTTTTCTTAATCTTGTCTAATATGTTCAGCAAATGCTCCTTTAAAAACTAAATTCCAAGTAAATTCATGCTCCTTTCATCCTTAAAGATACTACTGTGTAGAAATTCTGTGGCCACTTTAATATGGAAGACAAAATTACTAGCATGACTGAAGATATTGACAAGCTGAAGGGGTAAGCAAAATATAAAAAAGACAAGTTTTTATGAGTTAACTGTAAGATTATGCATGTGGGTTCAAATAAAAAATTAAATAAATGACAATGGTACAGAATTAGAAAAAGGAGTAGGTTTAGCCATATGAGATATGGTAAACTAAAATGGAGAGGAATGGGTGAATTTAATCCAGATGACCATTATATCTACTCCTGTGATCAAGAATTCCGTAGAAGAAATGGAGTAGCCCTCACAATCAACAAAAAAGTCCAAAACACAGTACTTGGGTGCAGCCTCAAAAATGACAGAATGATCTTAGTTTGTTTCCAAGGCAAGCCATTCAACATCACAGTAATTCAAATCTGTGCCCCTACCACTGATGCTGAAGAAGCTGAAGTTGATCAGTTGTGTGAAGACCTAGAAAACCTCCTAGAACTAACACCAAACAAAAAGAAAACTGTCCTTTTCATCATAAGGGACTGGAATGCAAAAGTAGGGAGTCAAGAGATACCTGGAGTAACACGCAAATTTGGCCTTAGAGGACAAAATGAGGCAGGGCAAAGGCTAACTGACTTCTGCCAAGAGAATGCACTGGTCATACCAAACATCCCTTTTCAACAACACAAAAGATGACTTCACACATAGACATCACCAAAAGATCAATACTGAAATCAAATTGATTACATTTTTTGTAGCCGAAGATGGAGAAGCTGTATACAGTCAGAAAAAATAAGACCTGAAGCTGACTGTGGCTGAGATCATCAGCTTCTTATAGCAAAATTCAGAGCTAAACTAAAGAGAGTAGGCCAACCAGGTATGACTTAAATCATATTTAAGCATATGAATATGCAGTGGAGGTGACAAATTGATTCAAGGGAGTAGATCTAATAAACAGTGTGCCTGGAGAACTATGGACAGAGGTCTGTAATATTGTACAGGAGCAGTGAACAAAACAATCCCAAAGAAAAAGAAGAGCAAGCAGGCAAAGTGGTTAATCTGAGGAGGCTTTACAAGTAGCTGAAGAAAGAAGAGAACCGAAAAGCAAGGGAGAAGGAAAGTGAAAGTCACTCAGTCGTGTCCGACTCTTTGTGACCATACAGTCCATGGAATTCTCCAGGCCTGAATACTGGAGTGGGTAAGCTGTTCCCTTCTCCAGGGGATCTTCCCAACCCAGGGATCAAACCCAGGTCTCCTGCATTGCAGGCAGATTCTTTACCAAGTGAGCCACAAGGGAAGCCCAAGAATACTGGAGTGGGTACCCTATCCCTTCTCCAGCAGATCTTCCCAACCCAGGAATTGAACCGGGGTCTCCTGCATTGCAGGCGGATTCTTTACCAACTGAGCTATGAGGGAAGCTGAAGAAAGAAGAGAACCGAAAAACAAAGGAGAAGGAAAAGGTACATCTAACTAAACGCAGAGTTCTAAAGAATAGCAAGGAGAGACAGGAAGGCCTTCTTCAATGAACAGTGCACAAAAATAGAGTAAAACAACAGAAGGGGAAAGACTAGAGATTTCTTCAGGAAAATTGGAATTATCAAGGAAACATTTCACTCAAAGATGGGCACAATAAAGGACAGAAACAGTAGACATCTAGTAGACGCCAAAGAGATCCAGAAGAGATGGAAAGAATATATGGAAAAACTGTACAAAAAAGACCTTAAAGAACTGGATAATTATGATAGTGCGCTCAAACACTCAGAGCTAGACATTCTGGAGTGTGAAGTCAAGTGGGCCTTAGGAAGCACTGCCCTTAATAAAACTAGTGGATGCAATGGAATTCCAGTAGAGCTATTCAAAGCCCTAAAGGATGATGCTATCAAAATGTTGCACTCAATATGTCAGCAAAATCCAGCAGTGGCCACAGGACAGGAAAAGGTAAATTCTCACCCCAATTCCAAGGAAGGGTGGTACTAAGGCATGTTCTAACCCTCAGACAATTGCACTCATCTCCCATGCTAGTAAGGTCATACTTAAAATCTTTCATGCTGGCTTCAGCATTATGCAAACCAAGAACTTCCAGACATCCAAGCTAGGTTTAGAAAAGGCAGAGGGACCAGAGATCAAGTTGCCAATATTCACTGGATCATAGAGAAACAAGGGAATTCCAGAAAAACATCTACCCCTGTTTCATTGACTATGCTAAAAACTTTAACTGTGTGGTTCATAACAAACTGTGGAAAGCTCTTCAGTACAGTTCAGTCAATTGGTCGTGTCTAACTCCTTGTGACCCCATGAATCACAGCACGCCAGGCCTCCCTGTCCATCACCAACTCCCGGAGTTCACTCAAACTCACGTCCATCGAGTCAGTGATGCCATCCAGCCATCTCATCCTCTGTCGTCCCCTTCTCCTCCTGCCCCCAATCCCTCCCAGCATCAGAGTCTTTCCAATGAGTCAACTCTTTGCATGAGGTGGCTAAAGTATTGGAGTTTCACCCTCAGCATCAGTCCTTCCAATGGACACCCAAGACTGATCTCCTTTAGGATAGACTGGTTGGATCTCCTTGCAGTCCAAGGGACTCTCAAGAGTCTTCTCTAACACCACAGTTCAAAAGCATCAATTCTTCGGTGCTCAGCCTTCTTCACAGTCCAACTCTCACATCCATACATGACCACTGGAAACGCCATAGCCTTGACTAGATGGACCTTTGTTGGCAAAGTAATGTCTCTGCTTTTCAGTATTCTGTCTAGGTTGGTCATAACTTTCCTTCCAAGGAGCAAGCATCTTTTAATTTCATGGCTGCAATAACCATCTGTAGTGATTTTGGAGCCCAGAAAAATAAAGTCTGACACTGTTTCCACTGTTTCTCCTTCTATTTGCCATGAAGTGATGGGGCCGGATGCCATGATCTTAGTTTTCTGAATGTTGAGCTCTAAGACAACTTTTTCACTCTCCACTTTCACTTTCATCAAGAGGCTCTTTAGTTCTTCTTCACTTTCTGCCATAAGGGTGGTGTCATCTGCATATCTGAGGTTATTGATATTTCTCCGGCAATCTTGATTCCAGCTTGTGCTTCCTCCAGCCCAGCATTTCTTATGATGTACTCTGCATATAAGTTAAATAAGCACAGTGACAATATACAGCCTTGATGTACTCCTTTTCCTATTTGGAACCAGTCTGTTGTTCCATGTCCAGTTCTAACTGTTACTTCCTGACCTGCATACAGGTTTCTCAAGAGGCAGGTCAGGTGGTCTGGTATTCCCATCTCTTGAAGAATTTTCCACAGTCTATTGTGATCCACACAGTCAAAGGCTTTGGCATAGTCAACAAAGCAGAAATAGATGTTTTTCTGGAACTCTCTGGCTTTTTCCATGATCCAGCAGATGTTGGCAATTTGATCTCTGGTTCCTCTGCCTTTTCTAAAACCAGCTTGAACATCAGGAAGTTCACGGTTCATGTATTGCTGAAGCCTGGCTTGGAGAATTTTGAGCATTGCTTTCCTAGTGTGTGAGATGAGTGCAATAGTGCAGTAGTTTGAGCATTCTTTGGCATTGCCTTTCTTTGAGATTGGAATGAAAAGTGACCTTTTCCAGTCTTGTGGCCACTGCCATTTTCCAAATTTGCTGGCATATTGAGTGAAGCACTGTAACAGCATCATCTTTTAGGATTTGAAATACCTGTCTCCTTGGAAACCCATATTTGGGTCAAGAAGTGACAGTTAGAACCCTGTATGGAACAACTGATTGGTTCAGGATTGAGAAAGGAATACAACAAGGCTGCCTACTGTCAACCTATTTATTTAACCTATACACTGAGAATATCATAAGAAACACTGTGCTGGATGGGTTACAAGCTGGAATCAAGATAGGCTGGAGAAACAGCAACAACCTCAGGTATGTGGATGATACTACTCTAATGGCAAATAGTGAAGAGGAAATAAGAGCCACTTGATGAGAATGAAGGAGAGTGAAAGAGCAGGCTTAAAACTATATACTAAAAGAACTAAGATCATGGCATCTGGCTCCATTACTTCATGGCAAACAGAAGGGGAAAAGATGGAAGCAGTGACAGATTTTGTCTCCTTAGGCCCCAAAATCTCTGTGGAAGGTGACTGCAACCACAAAATCAGAAACTGATTGCTTCTTGGGGGGAAAGCTATGACAAACCTAGACGGTGTGTTGAAAAGCAGAGGCATTACTCTGTTATGGTCTTCCCAGAGGTCACATATGGCTGTGAGAGCCGGACTGTAAAGAGGGCAGAGCATCATAGAATCCATGCTTTTGATGCCTGAGGTGCTGGAGAAGACTCCTGAGAGTCAGCAGGAAGATCAAACCAGCAAGGAGATCAAACCCCTTGGATAGCAAAGATATCAAACCAGTTAATCTTAAGGGAAATCAACCCTGAATACTCATTGGAAGGACAGATCCTGAAGCTGAGGCTCCAGTATTTTGGTCACCTGATGTGAACAGCTGACTCACTGGAAAAGTCCCTGATGCTGGGAAAAATTGAGGGCAGTAGAAGAGGATGTCAGAGGATGAGATGGCTGGATGGCATTACCCGTGCAATGATCATAAATTTGGGCAAACTTCAGGAGATGATGAGGGACAGAGAAGCCTGTCACGCTATAGTCCATGGAGTCACAAAGAGTCAAATAGGACCGAGTGACTCGATAACAATGAGATATAGTCACAAGCTAATATGATCTTACTTTGCAAAAATGAAATTGCAGTATCTGAACTGATCAAGGATAACCTGAAAGTAACACAGTAAACTTGAACAGAATCAGAGAAGGGAACCAAGAAGATTAAAGAAATGAAAACCTTGGCACGAGGAGGAAGATTGGGAAATCTAGAAATGACTGGCCTATAGATAGTTTGAAAGTGGAGAAGGACATAATAGCTACCCTTACATATCTGAAAGCTGTTGGGAAAAGAAGACTAGTCATTAATCATTTGATTAAATGGTGGAAAATTCTAAAAGAGATTGGAATATCAGACCACCTGACCTGACTCTTGAGAAACCTATATGCAGGTCAGCAAGCAACCGTTAGAACTGGACATGGAACAACAGACTGGTTCCAAATAGGAAAAGGAGTACATCAAGGCTGCATATTGTCACTGTGCTTATTTAACTTATATGCAGAATACATCATGAGAAACGCTGGGCTGGATGAAACACAAGCTGGAATCAAGATTGCTGGAAGAAACATCAATAACCTCAGATATGCACATAATACCACCCTTATGGCAGAAAGTGAAGAAGAACTAAAGAGCCTCTTGATGAAAGTGAAAGAGGAGAGTGAAAAGATTGGCTTAAAGCTCAACATTCAGAAAACTAAGATCATGGCATCCGGTCCCATCACTTCATGGCAAATAGAAGGAGAAACAACAGTGGAAACAGTGGCAGACGTTATTTTTTGGGGCTTCAAAATCACTCCAAGGTGGTGATTGCAGCCATGAAATTAAAAGACGCTTACTCCTTGGAAGAAAAGTTATGACCAATCTAGACAGCATATTAAAAAGCAGAGACATTACTTTGCCAACAAAGGTCTGTCTAGTCAAGGCTATGGCGTTTCCAGTGGTCATGTATGGATGTGAGAGTTGGACTGTGAAGAAAGCTGAGTGCCAAAGAATTGATGCTTTTGAACTGTCATATTGGAGAAGACTTCAGAGTCCCTTGGACTGCAAGGAGGTCCAACAAGTCCATCCTAAAGGAAATCAATCCTGAATGTTCATTGGAAGGACTGATGTTGAAGCTGAAATTCCAATACTTTGGCCATCTGATGCGAAGAGCTGACTCATTTGAAAAGACCCTGATGCTGGGAAAGATTGAAGGCAGGAGGAGAAGGGGATGACAGAGGATGAGATGGTTGGATGGCATCACCGACTCAATGGACATGAGTTTGAGTAAATTATGGAAGTTCGTGTTGGACAGGGAGGCCTGGCGTGCTGCAGTCCATGGGGTTGCAAAGAGTTGGATATGACTGAGAGACTGAACTGAACTGAATTAAGGTTGGTACCAATGAATGTAAATCTATACACAGTTTAGTACATTTTGAGTCAAAGCAAGAAAAATTATATGTGATTCAAATCTTTAATTATGTGCTTATGGCTGCACTATTCTGCTCAATATAGACATCTGTTAAAGTTACTATATGCATGTTGGCCTGGCAGGGCATCCTGCCCCACAACAGTGTTTGATGGACACCACCTGGGCATTCCTTATGTGACTCTTCTTTTTCTTTGTTTTGAAATGATAGATCCATTTTGGATGTGCTAATTCTTTCAATTTAGGCTATTGGCAATTCCTATGTCATATTGGGCTCAGATCCCATCCATTTAAGTAGACTTGATATTTGTCGCTTTGTTTTAAGAAGAGTAACTGTTTTCAACTTTGAGATTTTTCAAAGAATCTTTAACTTTTTTTTTTTTTTTTTTTCTATTTCACGTATACACCTGAGCTTCAATGGTCCTTAAGCCCACACATTTTGTCTTCATTTTTATATGAAATGGCACCTATATCAGCACATCCAACCATCATATAATCCTCACAGCCTAAGCCCAATTAGTTGACGCTTTTGTTAATGAAGACAGGCTTTCTCTGGGTGCATCCAATTGGCATTTGGCTTTTAACTGAGGTATACTCAGGACAAAGTTAAAAGTTTGTCAAAAGTATCAAGAAAAAGCCACAGACTGGGAGAAAGTATTTGCAAAAGATATACTTGGTATAGGACTGGTATCCAAAATATATTTAAAAACTCTTAACACTCAACAACTAGAAAACAAACAATTTAAAAATGTGCCAAAGACCTTAACAGGCACCTCACCAAAGAAGATATTCAGATCACAAACAAGCATATAAAAATGCTCCACATATCATCAGGGAAATACAAATTAAAACCACAAGATACCACGATAAACCTATCAAAATGGCCAAAATCTAGAACACTGACAACATTAAATGCTCATAAGAATGTGGGGCAACAAGAACTCATTCATTCTTAGCTGGAATGCAGAATGGCACAGTCACTTTAGAACAGTTTGGTGGTTAATTACAAAACTAAACATACTCTTACCATATGATCCAGCAATTGCTCTCCTTAATATTTACCCGAAGAGTATGACAACTTATGTTCACACCTAAGCCCATACACCGATGTTCATAGCAGCTTTATTCATAACTACCAAAACTTGGAAGCAACCAACATGTGCTTCAATAGGTTAATGAATAAACTGCCATATATCAGATAATAAAATACTATTTAGCACTAAAAAGAAATGAGCTACCAAAGCCATCAAAAGACATGGAGGAACCTTGAATGTATAATACCAAGTGAAAAGAACTAATCTGAAAAGCTACATACTATATGATTCCTACTACATGACATTATGAAAAAGGCATAATTATGGAGACAGTAAAGATATCAGTGGTTTCCAGGGGTTGGGGTTAGGGGAAGGATGAATAGGTGGAGCACAGAGGATTTTCAGGGCACTGAAACTTCTCTGTGTGATATTATAGTGATAGTTGCCTGTCATTACACATCTGTCCAAGCCATAGGATGTACACCACCAACAGTGAGCCCTAATATAAACTATGAATTTTGCGTGATTATAATGTGTTAATGTAGGTCTATCAATTGTAACAAATGTACCTCTTTGAAGAGCAATGCTGATATGGGGGCGGGTATATGGAAATCTCTGTACCTTTCTCTTATTTTTGTTGTGAACTTAAAAGCCTCTTTTGTTAAAAAAAAAAAGTCTTTAAAAATCTGAAAAAAATATTATAAGCTACTGACTTATTAAAATATTATAGGCTACTGACTCAATGGACATGAATTTGAGCAAACTCCAGGAGACAGTGAAGAACAGGGAAGCCTGGCGTGCTGCAGTCCATGGAGTTACAAAGAGTTGGACACGATTTAGTGACTGAATAACAATACAACACCCTATAAAAAGCTGATCCCAAAGTGATGTGTCCTTATTCAGGAGTATTTCCAGACAGAATGTTAAAAATTCACCAGTATTTAAGATGATGTTTTATACTGGACATGGTACAGTGAATAAATAGATTTGCAATTTCTTGAGGGTCAAGCTGGGTCAGATTGATTTTTTTTTCTCTTGCAGTATGTTTGTCTGGAAAGCAAGATATGCTATATCTCGTTTTGCTAATGATTTTTTCCATTACCTAATTGGCCTGTAATTGGCCTGCTGTTTATTAGGGGATGTACAATATGAGATAGTCTCAAGTTGTGAATTTCTACATAAGAACTAACATACCTACTGACTCTGGGTTCTCCTCATATAGCTAGAGAATTGATTCTCAATTTTATCAAATCATTTAAAGAGAATATGAAGTGTCACTTGACAATCGGTTAGTCTCTTAGATATAGGGGATTTAGCTATATGTTTAGGTTAGGGGATTTAGCTATATGTTTATACAGAGGATTTAGGTATATGTCCAAATAACATCTACTTAAAATGCCAAAACTATGAATTTTAATCTTAGCAACATAAAATATTCAGGCATGTGAATGCATGGATATTATTTTAGTCATACAAGGGATCCACTATAAAGAGAAAATAACACATGAGACAATAGTTTTGTGCTGTGCTTAGTCGCTCACTTGTGTCCAACTCTTTGCAACCCCATGGACTGTAGACTGCAAGGCTCCTCTGTCTATGGGGATTCTCCAGGCAAGAATCTGGAGTGGGTTGCCCTGCCCTCCTCCAGGGGATCTTTCTAACCTAGGGATCGAACCCAGGTCTCCTGCACTGCAGATGGATTCTTTACTATCTGAGCCACTAAGGGAGCCCAGGTGAGACAGTAGGGAGAATATGTCAAATAACACGTCAAATCGTGAAGTTCAGTTCCAGGAGAACTGAGTTAGAATCTTGTCTTCACTCTATTTTATTAGCTGGATAATCTTGTATAAGATGCTTAAGTTTCATTGCCATTGCCTATAGAATAAGAATAAAAAGTAGTATTTCTATCATATTTTGTATCAATAAAATGTCAGTGATGTTGCTCTAAAAAAGTTGTGGAAATTGTTCATTTGAGTAGCAGTCTTGTTGCTGCCCCTTCTTAATATCTCTTCACTAAGGTGTTTACTGGATGGAACAAGATGTTGACTGTTTTCAAGTTTCAGACATGGAGGCAATCCCCTAAAATGAGAATAGTAGGCCTCCCATTCTAAAAATTGTCTCCAAAAACCCTTGCAGATCATACTAAGAGGTGGCCAAGATATGTGAAGGGTTTTCTACATCATCCCACCCCTAACCCACTTAAAACCAAATTAAATAGGGGTAGGGCTGCCAGATATAACTCAGGACATTCATTAAACTTGAATTTAAAATAATGAATCATTTATTTAGCATAAACATGTTCCAAATATTTCACAAAGGACAAATATTGGATGGAGTGTACCAATCCTAAAAAATTATTCATTGGTTATCTGAAACTTAAATTTAACTAGGCATCCTACATTTTTATTTGTCAGATCCAGCAACTCTAATAAAAGCCATTTATTCTCTTGATATATACTGCTGACCCTGCCCTCAAGCATGTCTAAACCTTAGTTATGCTGATTTATCCATGAGAAAATGTCTATAATCCTCCTGCATTGCAAACCATAGTAGAAACAAACTTTCATTCTTTAGCTGAAAAAAAAAAAAAGAGAGAGAGATGACAAAACTAGCCCCTCCATTTATTTGAAAAAGTCAAGAAGAATAATTCGAGAAGTTGTCAGCTTAGAGGACAATGCATTCTTGGAGCACCTACATCTTGTAGCCACCAGATCATTTGAAGGGAGAGCTAAGGGAGCCGCTTAAATTTGTATGCGTGGTTGGAAAAAAGGGAGAGAAGCTTGCATCTTCTCTCCAGGTGGCCTTCTGTGTATGAAGAGGATTTACTGATGTGAACAAAGGGAAAAGGAATTGGCAAGAGATGAGAATGGAAATACTGCCTCAGCTACAACCACTGTCTGGCCTAAGAGAGTTCTATGAGATTCTTCCTTTTGGACCCTGTGGGAGCAAGCTGGGCTTGAAACGTCTGGCTAGGATGTTGACCAAGTGCTGGAAGAAGTGACACCAGTCGCAAGAAGGCTGAGGTGAGTTGTACCAGGTGCTAATAAAGAGAGAAGATCTGAGGAAATCATGGCAGAGAGAAACTTGCCAACAAGAAGGTATGAGGCAGGGACTGAGCCTTGTGGTGTCCAGATTTATCAATACACCACTTACATTTGCTTTCCATGAGACTCTTATCTGCAGTCACAACAGGATCACAATAATAGTGAAAAACAATAATCTGTGGCTTAGCACCTCCCACTGAAGTCACTGGAGCCCTCGTTCCCCAAGTGCTTCCTATTAATGAAAGAAGTACCTGTGTTTTCTTGTCAAGTTCTTCTATTCTGCTGATCTCCAGTATTGTTATTTCTGTTCTCACACTCTCAGCAATGGCCAGGATATTCTCAGGTATTATCTTCTGCTATTTTCTTCCTTTTTAAAAAATCTTTTTAAAATTGAAGTATGGTTGATTTACAATATTGTGTCAGTTTCAAGTGTACAGCATAGTGATTCAGTTATGCATATACATGTATCCATTCTTTTTCAGATTCTTTTCTCATCTAGATTATTACAGAATATTGAGTAGAATTTCCTATGCTATACAGTATAGTATGTGTATTAATCCCATCCTCTTCTGCTATTTTAAAATGATTTAGTTCCAGTTGTCCTTCAGTCTTGCATAAAGAAGAAGTCTTGTGCAAGACTTGCGCTTTATTTTCTTGGGCTTCAAAATCACTGCAGGTAGTGACTGCTTGCTCTTTGGAAGAAAAGCTATGACCAACCTAGACAGCATATTAAAAAACAGAGACATTATTTGCCAACAAAAGTTCATAGAGTCAAAGCCATTGTTTCTCAGTGGTCATGTATGAACATGACAGTTGGACCATAAAGAAAGCTGAGAGCCAAAGAATTGATGCTTTTGAACTGTGGTGTTGGAGAAGACTCTTGAGAGTCCCTTGGACAGCAAGGAGATCAAACCAGTCAATTCTAAAGGAAATCAGTCCTGAATATTCACTGGAAGGATTGATGCTGAAGCTGAAACTCCAAAATTTTGACCACCTGATGAGAAGGACTGACATTGGAAAAGAACATGATGCTAGGAAAGATTGAAGGCAGGAGGAGAAGGGGATAACAGAGGATGTGGTGGTGTGATGGCATCACCGACTCGATGGCCATGAGCTTGAGAAAGCTCTGGGAGATGGTGATGGACAGGGAGGCCTGGCGTGCTACAGTTCATGGGTTTGCAAAGAGTCAGACATGACTAAACGACTGTACTGAACTGAACTTGCAATTGGAAATGGGGAAATACTCTCTTTTCTCTCTTGCTTTGCTCCTTGCTCATCTCTGGTGGCTTGATCTTCCATGGTACTCAATATTTATAATCATTTTCCTTTAAGATGATGTTACTGGAATGCAAAAGTAGGAAGTCAGGAGATACCTGGAATAACAGGCAAATTTGGCCTTGGAGTACAAAATGAAGCAAGTCAAAGGCTAACAAAGTTTTGCCAAGAGAATGCACTGTTCATAGCAAACACCCTCTTCCAACAGCACAAGGGAAGACTCTACACATGGACCTCACCAGATGGTCAATACCAAAATCAGAGTGATTATATTCTTTGCAGCCAAAGATGGAGAAGCTCTATACAGTCAGCAAAAACAAGACCGGGGGCTGACTGTGGTTCAGACCATGAATTCCTTATTGCCAAATTCAGATTTAAATTGAAGAAAGTAGGGACAACCACTAGACCATTCAGGTATGACCTAAATCAAATCGCTTACAACCATACAGTGGAAGTGAGGAATAGATTCAAGGGATAAGATCTGATAGACGGAGTGCCTGAAGAACTATGGGCAGAGATTCGTGACATTGTACAGGAGGCAGAGATCAAGACCATCCCCAGGGAAAAGAAATGCAAAGAGGCAAAATGGTTGTCTGAGGAGGACTTACAAATAGCTGAGAATAGAAGAGAAGCTAAAGGCAAATGAGAAAACGAAAGATATACCCATTTGAATTCCAGTCAAAGAGTTCCAAAGAATAGCAAGGAGAGATAAGAAAGCCTTCCTCAGTGATCAAAAGAAATAGAGGAAAACAGAATAGGAAAGACTAGAGAACTCTTCAAGAAAATTAGAGATACCCAGAAAACATTTCATGCAAAGATGGGCTCGATACAGGACACAAAAGGTATGGACCTAACAGAAGCAGAAGATATTAAGAAGAGGTGACAAGAATACACAGAAGAACTGTACAAAAAAGATCTTCATGACCCAGATAACCATGATGGTGTGATCACTCACCTAGAGCCACACATCTTGGAATTCGAAGTCAAGTGGGCCTTAGGAAGCACCACTATGAACAAAGCTAGTGGAGGTGATAGAATTTCACTTGAGCTATTTCAAATCCTAAAAGATGATGTTGTTACAGTGCTGCACTAAATATGCCAGCAAATTTGGAAACTCAGCAGTGGCCACAGGACTGGAAAAGGTCAGTTTTCATTTCAATCCCAAAGAAAGGCAATGCCAAAGAATGCTCAAACTACTGCACTATTGCACTCATCTTACATGCTAGCAAAGTAATGCTCAAAATTCTCCAAGTCAGACTTCCATAGTACATGAACCATGAATTTCCAGATGTTCAAGCTGGATTTAGAAAAGCCAGGGGAACCAGAGATTGCCAACATCTATTGGATCATCAAAAAAAGAAAAGAGTACCAGAAAAACATCTATTTCTGTTTTATTGACTATGCCAACACCTTTGACTGTGTGGACCACAACAAACTGTGGAAAATTCTGAAAGAGAGGGGAATACCAGACCACCTGACCTGCCTCCTGAGAAATCTGTATGCAGGTCAAGAAGCAACAGTTAGAACTGGATATGGAACAATAGACTAGTTCCAAATTGGGAAAGGAGTAAGTCAAGGCTGTATATTGTCACCTTGCTTCTTTAACTTTTATGAAATATAAATCATGAAAAATGCCAGGCTGGATGAAGCACAAGCTGAAATCAAGATTTCCGGGAGAAATATCAATAACCTCAAATATGCAGATGACACCACCCTTATGGCAGAAACATAGAAGAACTAAAGAGCCCCTTAATGAAAGTGAAAGAGGAGAGTGAAAAAATCGGCTTAAAACTCAACGTTCAGAAAACTAAGATCATGGCATCCCATACCATCACTTCATGGCAAATAGTTGGGGAAACATTGGAAACAGTGAAAGGCTTTATTTTTTGGGACTCCAAATCACTGCAGATGGTGACTTCAGCCATGAGATTAAAAGATGCTTGTTCCTTTGAAGAAAAGTTATGACCAACCTAGACAGCATATTAAAAAGCAGAGACAGCATATTAAAAAGCCAAAAAAAGGTCCGTCTAGTCAAAGCTATGGTTTTTCCAATAGTCATGTATGGATATGAGAGTTGGACTATAAAGAAAGCTGATTGCCAAAGAATTGAGGCTTTTGAACTGTGGTGTTAGAGAAGACTCTGCAAGGAGATCCAACCAGTCCATCCTAAAGGAAATCAGTCCTGAATATTCACTGGAAGGACTGATGCTGTAGCTGAACTCCAATATTTTGGTGACCTGATGCAGAGAACTGACTCATTGGAAAAGACCCTGATGCTAGGAAAGATTGAAGGCGGGAGGATGGGCATGACAGAGGATGAGATGGTTGGATGGCATCACCTACTCGATGGACATGAGTTTGATTAAGCTCTCGGAGTTGGTGATGGACAGGGAGGCCTGGCGTGCTGCAGTCCATGGGGTCGCAAAGAGTCGGACATGACTAAGTGACTGAACTGAACTGAATCTGAGTGCCACCAAACCGAGGAGTACTTAAGTCATTCGTCTTCTGTGACCTCCCCACCCCAAAACTGCATTCCTGGGTCAGCTGATTAACTTCCACCTTGTCTTCTCGGGATGGCTTGTTTCCACCATCAGACCGTAAGCACCATCCACTTCATTTTTTCACTGTTTATTCAGGTGCACTGCTTGGGGTCCATTGGAAGTCTCATTCCTGGAGAGTTCAGGATGTCAGTCCTCCCGGTCATGTGTCAATCTCAGTATTTCCAAAGCTTTTTTGATACGTTGCACCTTCTTGCAAATGAGACCTGGTTGGCCTTCCTTGCCAGCTTCTGGGGCAAGGAAAACTCACTAAACTTTGCTGTGTATATTCAGTTAAAACTTTGTTTCGGTGCCCCCTAAGAGAGCTAACAATTTGTGCTAATGGAGAAAAAGTTCTGAAGAAAAGGTGGTGTGTTTATAGCATTTCAAAAATATTCTCTCAGTTTATTTTCTCTGGTGAATCATATGTTCATAACTGAGCTTTGCTGAATCATATGTTCATAAGTGAGCTTTACCATGTTGGCAAATACCAAAGCTTTGCTTTCCAACTGCTTTGAAAAATGCTTAAAGGTACAAGTTATTGCTAACAATCATATACAGTATTTTGCAAGATAATGTTATTAATAGTTCAGAGCGTAATAAAAGGGAAAGGGCCAAGCAAAAAATGTTTGACAAAAATACGGAAATTGAGCATTTGACAGGATTTGTTTTCAAGCTTTTTGTGGGGAGATTTAAAAAAATCCTAAGTACTCCAACTTTTGAGTCTTAAGTGTGCCTTAGTTAGTTTTAAGAATTTTTTTTTTTTTTTAAATCTGGTAAATGGGAGTGTAAAGAAAGTCCCTCCCAGTTTCTGGACAAGATGAAGTCTTCCCTCTCAGATTCATGGAAGGTTATGCCATGAAACCTGTGAAAGATGCTTCCATACTAATTATTCTACTTAGAAAGCTGTCTCCAGTCCTTGAGATTTTTAAAGACAATGACAGCATTTTCAGGATTCAACCATTTTTGAGATCAAAGTCCACATCCAGGGTCAGCCTAAATTGAGCTTAGCAATCAAAGATTCACTCCCCAACTATAAATTTCACTTTCCTGTTGTAGAACCCCCAGGAGTATATCTGTCAAAAATGGAATATTTAGATTAACTGGGGCTTTGTGATAGCATCTGGCCCAGAAGGACCTAATCACCCCAGATGTATGGATTGTCCTTTGGAAGACCTTCAGGCATAGTGGTTCCAAAATCTTCAATTCTTTTCACCATCTAAATGTCCTGTGCCCTTTCTTAATATTTTTTTCTTCTAGTGAAGATATGGAACAGCTGGTCCATATTTGTATAAAAATTTTAAATTTATGATTATCTTATCACTTCCATACTCTATTAAAAATGAAATCCTAATTTCTTTATTTAAAATATTCCTTAATTAAAAAATGAAATCCCAGCTCCGTATACATTTAGTAAAACTTGCTACTTATTGAACCCATGGGGAACACAGTGTTTTGAAAAATGACATTTGCTGCTTAATAGTTTCAAGTCTCTTTGAAATGAACAGTTAAGCAGAGCAGTTTGCTTGCAAGAGGACCATCTTCATGGCGACATAGGTAGATGTGAACATGTGGCCAGTTTCCAGAAACTGTATTTTCTCGGGGTGGGCTCAGAGATCTTAAATGACATTCCATTCATACTGTCATCCCCAGGCTCCCAAATTTACAAAAAAAAATACAAAGTATGACTCTGTATTTAATTAATGCTTTGGAACTGGCATTATCCCGATATAAGAGAATTAATTTAACTAACAGTGAAATACTGAAAGACCAATTAGAATAACAATAAAGTCATATCAAACACTTCTAAACTGTCACAATTTTTAATAATTTTGTAGTTGCTTCATGTATGGGTGAGATTTTAAAAGTCAAATTTTGGTTTATAATAACAATACTTTCACAGCTGTGCAAACTGGCTTTCTTCTTCTTTCTCGATTTATGACCATTCAATGAGAAGAACTTTATTTCATATCTAGAGACATTTTAATAAAAGCCTTCAGCTTTTATGTCTTTTCTTCAAATGTTTAACAGATGACCGTGTATCATTCTTGATTCTTAAAGAGACAGCTTGCTTCAGGTATATGAAAAACACAAACTTAATATAAAACAGCAATGTGTATTTCTTGGCCAGAGACTGAGGACAGAAAAAAGCTTGCAGTCATGTTAATGGTGGACTCCTGTTCTTTTAACAGAATTTTCCTGTATCTAACAATACAGTGAAAGCAGCCATATAACTTACTGAGTGGTTCTTACATGTTGATCATTGTAATAAGTCTGTACCAGTATTTCACAACCCCAAGAAATAGCTGTTGCCTTTTCTACTTACAGTTCTATTAAATCATTAAACTTCCAGAGGAAAAGTGACCTGTCCAAGGTCATTTGTTTAATAAGTTGCTGAGCTAAGATTTGAACCCAAGCTATCTGACTCCAAAGTCATGCTTTGTTAAGCCACCTGATTGCACTTCATTTCCCACTAGAGAAACATATCAGCTGTTCACTCCTTGAGGTCTTTAAAAATCTCCGCTTTTCCATTTTAAAACCACAAAGTCATGTGCAGGTAGTTTAAAAGAATGTTGAGCTCAGCCATCCTGAATGTCAAGACCTTGTCTTTTCTGGGAAGTTTAGTCTGGTCACCAGTGTTTCAGAGATGCATATTAGTTGCAGCAATTATATTTCTCCATGAACAGAGCTCAGAGAACAATACCTAAAGCTGTGTTTTTCTTTAAAAAAATGATTTATTGTATTTGTATTTATTTGGCTGCACCAGTGTTAGTTGTGGCGTGCGGGATCTTTAGTCTTCACTGTGGCACGTGGAACCTTTACTTGCAACATGTGGAATTTAGGTCCCTGACCAGGGATCAACTTGAGCTCTGTGCACTGGGAGCATGGAGTCTTAGATACTAGACCACAGGGACGTTCCTGTTTTTTCTTTTTTTATTCCTTGGAAGAAGACTGACTTTTCCACTTATTAAAAAAATGTTGAGCCTTTCCCTAATATATGCAGAATTGACCCCAGTCTATCTTATGTTGACCTTTGCTAACGAATTTCATTTGTCTTATCCCAGAAGGACCTGCTCCTTGAACAATTTGAATGGTCATGATGACATATGGTCATTTAACATAACTCCAATCTGTTGGAAGATGACTTGAAGATAGGGGTGCTTCAAATATCTTGCCTATCTAAAACATTTCTCTTTCTTTTCCTGTGTGATTGTGTGTGTGTGTGTGTGTTTGTGTGTGTGACCAAAAGCACTTAAGTCCTGTGATTCATATCAACTGCTACTCTGGGTTAGAACCATCTTTAGCTTATCATGTCTATGGTTTGCTATCCAGAAAGTTCTTTCTCTCTTTAAATAATGTAATCAAAACAAAAATAGATAAGTTAGAAGTTATTTTATAATATCCACAGTCCTATTACTAGATACTCTGTGTATCAGGAATTATCTTCATTGCTTATAAAATTTTAAAATTTTAAAGTCCAATATATTGTATGATTAGGATTACCTGTAATTTAAATTAACGTTGAATTCACAAAATTAAAACTCCCTACTTTTTTCTAAATCTGGCAGTTCAATTTACAAATTTACTTGTTACAAATTTAAAATTTTAAATAACTAAGAAGCATAACTTTGAGGGGGGAATTGGCTAAGTGTTTAATTAACTAATTTCTCTTTAAATAGACTCATTTACAAACTTGGTTTTAAACTCAATTATTAATGTAATATATTCTTTCTTTTTAAGCACTTGAGGTACTTTACCAGATAAGTTTAAGCCTCTAATGAGCAAAACTGTCTTGAGAATTCAAATATGTCATTTCCATCTAATAAATTGTTAAATTTACAAATATAGTAAATCTAATTCTCTTAAACATTCTAATTCTGTTTACAAACTTAATCAAAAATCTTATACCTCGACCTGAAATCACAAGTCAATTACATGCTTGAAATTGGAATCACAAGGCTAATCTGTCAGACTGCCTCCTATGTCAATTTTAAACCATTGCAAACACTTTAAATACAGAATATACACAGATTGTCCCAATGATGAAACATCTATTCTTGAACTTGACACAAAAGTATTAATACTTCATCATCTTCATAATTTATTCTAAACCATCCTGGATTTGGAAAGACACTTACTAAGGGAATAGTTTTTTCATCTCAGGTGTGGAATTGGGCTTTGCATATTCAGAGTTATTCTTTTTATCTCAAATATGGACATCTGGAACCCTTTTTAGTTGTTGCTATGAAAACAGAACTTCAAGTTACTTTCTATGCATGAGGTTGTTGTATAACCCATATTTCCTGGGTTCAAGATATGTTTTATCTAATTGGCTCAGCTGATCTGTTTAGGATACCAGCCTTATAAAGCATTCAACCAGGATGTAACTACCTGCCAAAACTTTGCTCTTCATTTTCTAAATTTCTTGATTAAATTATGGATCCTTCTTGCCTCTTTGGGCCACAATACCTATGGATATTTTAATAACATTTATTGGATTCTGCTTATTTCTTATCTGCATATCTGATTCTAAACATAGCTGTAAAGACATATTCATGACAGACACATTTTGGAGGGAATACATTGCAAACTGGAAACTAGTTTTAGTAAATTCTTGCTCAAAAATTAATATAGAAGATCATAGAATACTCCTTTACTTTATCTGTGTCAAATCGACAAATTATAGTTTTTCTTTTCAATGAGTTTGTGAAACTATAAGAAAGAGAAATTTTCTAAGAAGCATTTCCAGATACAGCAAAAGCAACAAGAAAAGGTAGATAAATTATACTTCATCAAAATTAAAAATTTTGTGCATCAGAGAATACTATAAAGAAAGTAAAGATACAGTCTTATAGAATGGAAGAAAATATTTGCAAATCATACATCTGATAAGGGCCTAGTACCCAGAATATATAAAGAATTCCTACAACTCCACAAGAAAAAGATAAAAATACACTTAAAAATGGGCAAAGGACTTGAATAGACATTTCTCCAAAGATGGTACACAAATGTCCAACAAGCACATGAAAAGATATTCCGCATCATTAGAATGAAGGAAATGCAAATCATTAAAGAAGCATACCCATCAGAATATCTACAATTAAAAAAATACAGAAAACAGTAAGTGTTGAAAAAGATGTGGAGAAATTGGAACACTTGTATTTTGCTAGTAGGTAAGTAAAATGATATAGTCACTGTGGAAAATAATTTGGCAATTCCTCAAAAAATTAAATTTAGAATTACCATATGACCTAGCAATTCTACTCCTAGATATATATCTAAAATAGATATTCAAACAAAAACCTGTACCTGAATGTTCACAGCAGCACTATTCATGATAGCCAAAGGATGGAAACAACTCAAGTATCCATCTACTGAAAAATGAATAAACAAAAGTGGTAAATCCAAACAATGGAGTATTATTCACTCATAAAAAGAAATGAAGTGCTGTTCTATACTACAAAACTGGTGAACCTTGAATATATGCCAAGTGACTGAAGAGGTCAAAAGACAAAAGAGGTCACTTATGGTAAAATTCTACTTATATGAAATGTTCAGAATCCATAGGAACAGAAAACGGGTGGTTGGTTTTCAAGAACGTGGTTAAGAGGTTTCCTTTGGGTTATGAAAATGTTCTAGAAGTTGGTAGAGGTGATGGTTGAACAATGTTTTGATTGTGTCAAATGATGCTAAATTATACACATTAAGATGATGAATTTATGTTGTATGAATTTTTAACTCAATTAAAAATTTTAAAAAATGAAAAAACTTTTTCAACGAAGTCCCATTTTTTTCTCTACTAAGGATGATATTAAGAATCAGATGATTGCCTGCATTCTTTCTCATAACTTTTCTGGTGAAATTTCGTCACAAAGATGGAAGTTCTCTGTGTAAGAGGTGAACAAAATAGAAACAATTTGCTCCCAGCTATGTAGGAGCAAAGTTTCCTGACCCTTCTTATGAGATGACTGACAATGATGACACCAATTATGACTTTTCTTTATGGGGCCACCAAGAAGCCAGCTTTCTCTATTAAACAGAAACTTTACTAAGCTTCAAGATTTAATTATCCAAGACTGAGATCAATAAAATTTTCACAGTATTCTGTATATGACCCACCATCCTCCTTTTTCGGTTTTAACATCTGTAAATCATCTTCTGTAAATGAAATGGCTCAATTCTTGTAGTATCTTGCTCTAGAAACATTTATAATAAAAACTTGCTGCTACTGCTGCTAAGTCGCTTCAGTCGTGTCCAACTCTGTGTGACCCCAGAGACGGCAGCCCACCAGGCTTCCCCATCCCTGGGATTCTCCGGGCAAGAACACTGGAGTGGGTTGCCATTTTACAATGCATATAATCTGTGGAACAAGCTTACAAAATAAGTGGCATTATTTTCATTTGATAGGAAGGAGATCGAGGGACAGAGAGATGAAGTGAATTGGCCAAGTATGCTTAGCTACTAAGAGGTGGAGCTGGCAGACAAATTCAATCTCACTCTAAAGCCCAGAGTTTTGAACTAATGCTTTTCTATCTACCTCTCTTAGAATCAGTTTATCAAACCTAGTATGTTCTAGGTGAAGAAAGATGTTGCAAAGGAAGTTTGTGCTCTTTAAATCCATGTGCTTCTTTGTAATTCCCAGCTCTCTTTGCAGTTGTGTTGATGTCATGTGACTAATTCTGGTCTATTAATTGGGAGTAGAAGTAACTCGTGTCACTTCCAAACCAAGGCAATTAAGAACAAGAGTGTTTTTCTTGCTCTTTCTCACTCATTGGCTAGGCTAAAAAGGAAAAACTTTGAGATGGTGATAGATGAAGATGAAAGCAGTCTGGACCCCTGAGTCACTGTTAGAGGAAAGTTATCCCCCTGCCCTCAAAAAAAGCAACCAGATCCACATTAGATTTTGACATGAAGGAGAAATAAACCTTTACTGTGTTAAGCCATGAGTTAATTTGCTACCTGATGTGAAGAGCTGACTCTTTGGAAAAGACCCTGATGCTGGGAAAGAGTGAAGGCATGAGGAGAAGGGGATGACAGAGGATGAGATGGTTGGATGGGATCACCAACTCAAGGGACACGAGTTTGAGCAAACTTCGGGAGATAGTGAAGGACAGGGAAGCCTGGCATGCTGCAGTCCTTCAGGTCACAAAGAGTCGGACATGACTTAGCGGCTGAACAGCAACAAATATACTACCAGAGCATATCCTAGTCTCTTCTACCTATCTCAGGATTGTCATATGATAAATGACCTAAAGTCTTGATTCAAGGAACAGGATTTTTCTAAAGGCTTTCTGGTGTCTCCTTAGTGATTGTTAAGGCTGAATTGTGTCTCCCTCCCAAGTTCATATATTGAACTCAAGTACCTCCAAATGTGACCTTATTTGGAAATAGTGTTGTTATAGACATAATTAGTTAATATGGGGTCAATAGCATGAGCTCTAATCCTAGATGACTGATGTCCTTATCAAAAGGAAAATCTGGACAGAGAGGCACTCACACCAGAAAAATGTGTGAAGATGAAAGTATAGATCGACGAGCCAAGGAGGGCCAAATGTTGCCAGTCAACTACCAGAAGCTAGAATTGTTGTTACTATTGAGTCCCCAAGTCACATCTAACTCTTTGTGACCCCATGGGCTGCAGAACATCAGGCTCCTCTGTCTTTCACTATCTCCCAGAGTTTGCTCACATTCATGTCTATTGAGTTGGTGATGCTATGTAACCATATCATCCTCTGCTGTCCCCTTCTCCTTTTGCCTTCAATCTTTCCCAGATCAGGGTCTTTTCCAATGACTTGGCTATTCACATAAGGTGGCCAAAGTATTGGAGCTTCAGCTTCAGCATCAGTCCTTCCAATGAATATTCAGAGTTGGTTTCCTTTAGGATTGACTGGTTTGATCTCCTTTCAAGAGATCAAATTCCAGAAAGCCCTTAAGGGGCTCTCAAGAGTCAAGAAGCTAGGAGAGAGGCACTAAACAGATTTCTTCTCACCATCCTCAGGCAAAACAAACCCTGTTGGCATCTTGATTTTGGACTTCTAGCCTCCAGAAATGTGAGACAATAAATTTCTATTGTTTTAAACCTATTCTATTGTGTTTCACAGTCTGTGAAACTTTTTATGGCAGCCCTCATAAACTAACATAGCGATTCCCATAAGCTCCATCTCAGTGGAACTGCAGTTGGGATGCATTCAGATCTGGGCAGACCAACCAGCATGGGAACAAGGCACACTCAAAGCTGTGATTCTCCACTAACTCCATTAAGAACTGCCACAAGCCTGTTAAGAATCCTTTGGGACACTGGATAAAATGGCCCAGATGAAAAAATAAGTTTGTTTTAAAAGAAAATCTCTTTAAAAACAAACAGGGAAAGGATCATAGGGTGGAAAAAAAAAAGTTCAAACAGTTATAGGAAGTGTATTACAAATACATGGCATGGATAGAGCTTGAGGCCAAGCAAGACAATTTTAAGGTCTGAAATTGAAATTTCTCACTAATAAATTTTTTACCCAGTGACAAAGGGCAGTCTTGAAAGGGAGATCTCGCTAACCTTTGGGAGCTTGTTCAGACACTGATAGCAAACTCAATCTTCCTGGGCCAGGCAGGGGTCAAGTCCCAAATAGAATCCTTTTTTCTTTTTTTTTTTTCTTTCTGCCTGTGGATTCTGGCAACTGTCCTGCTTGCTTGAACTACTCTCTGCCTCCTAAGTGGGATACTTGAGGCTGGTGCCCTCATGTCAGCAACTCCTGCTGAAAAAAAAGGAACAAACCTTCTTGTATTCCAGCCTCAGAAAGTAAATATTTTCGTGCAACAGTATCCTTATTCAAGAGGTCCATCTGATCATGAAAAGCCCTGCCCTATACACCTGGGCCTAAAAATTGCCAGAAGAATATTTTTTTTTCTCTGAGCAAAAACTATAAAGATGGTTAACAAATCCAGATGACCCCAAGTGATATGCCTTGAATCCGACTTGAGCAATCCACCTTGTGTGCAATTTACAATCTTTATTATTTTCCTTTCACCTAACTTAAGTAGAAGTAGCTTAAGGGCTAGGAATCATGGCTGGTCCAGCTATTTATTTACATAGGTGACTTTTATTCTCCAAAGAGAGAGTTTGGAAAAGTGACTGTGCTTTACCTGCTACCACTTAGATTCCCTGTCTATGCCTTTCTTCATATATCTTCCAGCAAGATTTGTTTAGTAAAAGCTGCAAATAAGTAAGATATAGATTGCAGGGGGCTGTTACAAACCAATGGCTAGCTCCTCATGGCAGGGACTTGCAGGAAGCATGATGCAATATAATTGCTGACTGGGATCAAAGGGGAAGGGAAATCATTTGAACAGGACTTTGGGTCCTGCTCCAGGAAGTACAAGACTCCTTGCTTACCTCTCCCCATCCCCACTGTGTGCTTCCTTGTGCTAAAGGGGGAAAATTTTGAGAAATGGAAATAGTTGCCTCTGTGGGAGTACACTAGGTCTCTTAGTTCAGGAAATACTTGCTAAAATATTGGGTTGGCCAAAAAGTTCATTTGGATTTTTCCATATGATGTTCTGGAAAAACCTGAAAAAACGTTTTGGTCAACCCAATAGCAATCCTCACCCTTCCGTCAATCAACAACCACTTAATGAGCACATGTGTTTCATTCAATTCAGTTATTTGTGTAAAGCGATGACAGGGGCTGTAGAGATATAAACTTGAAGCAAATAGAGTCCTGACCTCAGAACTTTCATAAAGAAAGAAGGAAAGATCAACATACAGGTAACTAATGCAAGACGTACTGTGATGAGTATCCTAATCCAGTTCAATTTTATTTAACAAATGGTATTAGATATTGGAAAGACAAAGATAATGGAAAGACAAAAATAAAAAGAATAAAACTATGGCAAATTTATTTGCATGGGGCTTTGGCTAAAGGATGGGTCTTTGGCTGATGCAAATGGGCATTCCAGGGTGGAAAGGGGGGATGAGGCTGCTAAGTTGGACACAGACTATTGAAGGAGTGATGAGATGAGGAGGGTGGAACCTAGGACACAGGTGGTAAGGAAGGTGGTGGGGAATGTGACCGAGTATCAGGCACATGTTGGAGGTGATTTCCAAGAGTGACACAGAGATCTCTGCTCTGAAACTAGAGCCTTCAGCTTATAGAATTTGAGGGACTGTTTCTAAGAAAAAATTATAGGAAATTATGAATGCAAAATTCCATATGTAAAATAAAAGATTATTTTACAATAAGAAAAAAATCCATCAAACTATTGGAATCTTGACGGTGAGATCTCTACTCTCTGAGATGTCTTTAAGCATTTTATCAGAACTGCCTACATGGAAATGTTCATGACTGCAACCTGGCTTCCTCCCTCCTCAGTAGGATGCTCTGTATCTCCTAGCATGTTCACCACTCCCGGGAGCCTGTTCTAATAAAGGGCCCTGGAGATTAAACCTCTTTAGTGTCACAGTAAATCTACCTATGCTGAATCTCCAAATTTTGCTGATTCCTCAGTAAAAAGTTTGAGTGTGAACCCTGACTGTGGCATGGGAATTGGGTACCATGATTAGTCCCCTCTAAGTCAGGTGCTTCCTCTGAGAAGAGCGTCTTTCCCTCATTCCAAGACACATGGTTAGAATAGGAAAGCAACAGCTCCTTAATAGAATGGAAATGAATAGAAGTTTGTGGTATGCAAAAAACAACTATGGTAAAGTTGTAAAAAAAGATAGTGGAGAAGGGAGAGGCTCTATGTGGGAGGCCCAGCTGGGAGACTGTAGGTCTGAAGAACTAAAGTCTTGGACAAGGCTGATGACGTTGGGAATATAAGTGAAGGACCAGCCATGATTACTGTTACAAAGAAGGATTTAAGAAAACTTGGACCTTACAACATTCACCAGCATTATTACGTCTATTACAACTTTGCACATCACCAAACACCAGTCACTATGCCATTCACTATTTAAGTACAGATCCTGCTGTTTTGAGTTTTATTTCTTTTCCATTTGGTGACCTCCAAGTGAGCCATGAATATATTTGTGACCTGTTCCAAATCCCATACACATACGTCTGCTCACCAATTTTTAGGCTAAAGGTGTTTTCCTTTCTTTTTTTCAATGAGGTCACCACACATACCATCCTTGTACATCAAGATGGCAGAAAACTGTGGCTTGATTACTCCAAATGATCTCCTAGTTCAATCTTGGTCTTTCTTTGCAACGGTAATATTATTATTTCTAGTATAATGAATACTAGTCTCTGGCCTCCTTATAAGTAACAGTCAGGTCAGCTTCTATATGCAATGGCTCCCATGCAGGCTATAAAGCCTTGATATACTTAAACTAGTCTTTCACCAAAAGTTAGCAATAAACAACTGGTCTATAAAGCTTTCCAAGAAGCAAGAGAACACCCACATGGTTGCTATAATTATGACTTCTCTCTTCATGACGACCTTTGAGGAATATAGTTAAAAAGCAGAGATGCAACTTTTCTGTTTTTTCCACTGTTTATTTTGCACAGTAAATTGCCAGCTCTGTGTTTGACACAGGAGTCAAACCCTGCTGGGCCTCTTATCTCTAATTCTTGAGAGAGCAGCAAAGCATATACCCTCTAATTCCCACATAATCAAGAATTTATTTTCTACAAACTACATTTTATCTTTTTCCCTTTCACGTGGCTATCGGTGTTTGGAGTATTTTCAAGTTGTTTGGGAACGTGCTTAAATCAACAAAATGGGTAATATATTTCTGCACACAGTGTAAAGACAAAGAAATGGATACTCCAGGGAGGTTAAGGGAAAACCTACCTATGGCTGGCTTGTTCTCCTGGTCTGTGACACTATTAGTCAAAGAATGCTTAATTAGCAATATATTTGTAAAAATAAGTGCCACAATCCTAACTCCGGCAAGCCAAGTATCGCTAAAGTAATTTTGTGCATCTCAAAAACTTCACAATCAAGGGGAATGAAACTTTTCTCACTACTTGAGGTCTGTTTCGGCAATACCAGTTTAGCAACTGTGACTCTGAATGGCCTTGAGTTTGGAGAGCTTATTCCTCAGGGGAATTTAAGAAATGGAATAATGGATTGTGCTTTGAGTAGTTATGCACTCAGAGATGGTTAAGATGTTAATTGATTTACACATCTGCAAATCTCAGTTCAAATATTTAGTTTTTTTGTTAATTAAAAAATTGAATCAGTTGATTTACAAAGTTGTATTAGTTTCAGGTGTACAGCAAAGTGATTCACTTATATGTAAATATTTTTCTTTTTGTCCTCTATACTACTAATAGATACCATGTTATGGGCTGAGAACCTGAAGCTGAAAAAAATATGGTCTTATTTTATTTATTTATGCTTATTTATGCTTTCTTTCGGAGAAGGCAATGACACCCCACTCCAGTACTCTTGCCTGGAAAACCCCATGGACGGAGGAGCCTGGTAGGCTGCAGTCTATGGGATAGCTAGGAGTCAGACACGACTGAGCAACTTCACTTTCACTTTCACTCATTGGAGAAGGAAATGGCACCCCACTCCAGTGTTCTTGCCTGGAGAATCCCAGGGACGGGGGAGCCTGGTGGGCTGCCGTCTCTGGGGTCACACAGAGTCGGACACGACTGAAGCGACTTAGAAGCAGCAGCAGCAGCATACTTTCTTTTGGTGCATTCTGATAGAGGAAGAAGCATTGTTCATGGATTATCATAATGTAGCCTGGGAAACTCAGTGGTAGCAAAGTGTATCATATAAGGTCACATGGGATAAGGGGTACTTGACCCAGCCTTCAGAGAGTGGAGGAGGAGGACAGGAAGGTTAAAGGAGGGGCAGCTGGAACTAAATATTTGAAATAGAGTAGGACCTAGGGGAACAATGAGGGCAAAGGCTGGGAGCCATGAAGCAGCATGGAGTGTGTGGGTAACACAGCAGCTTGAATTTCTAGTGACTAAAGAAACAAGATAATGAATAGAGGAGATAAGAGCAGAAAAGTAAAATGAGATAAATCCTGGAGGTGCTTGAATATCATCCTGAATAGGTGAAGCTTGGTCCTATAGGTAGTGGTTGGGGAATGGAGTAGTATAAGTCATGAAGTGAAGGATCAGCATGCTTTAATTTGGGTTTAGCAGCCAGAGTGGAATGGATTTGAGAATGACCTCAAAATTCCCCAAGCCAGGCTTCAATAATACATGAACCGTGAACTTCCAGATGTTCAAGCTGGTTTTAGAAAAGGCAGAGGAACTAGAGGAACCAGAAATCAAATTGCCAACATCCGTTGGATCAGTGAAAAAGCAAGAGAGTTCCAGAAAAACATCTATTTCTGCTTTACTGGCTATGCCAAAGACTGACTGTGTGGATCACAACAAACTATGGAAAATTTTGAAAGAGATGGGAATACCAGACTTCCTGACTTGCCTCTTGAGAAACCTGTATGCAGGTCAGGAAGCAACAGTTAGTACTGGACATGGAACACACTGGTTCCAAATAGGAAAAGGAGTACATCAAGGCTGTATATTGTCACCCTGCTTATTTAACATATGCAGAGTACATCACGAGGAACTTTGGGCTGGATGAAGCATGAACTGGAATCAAGATTTCTGGGAGAAATATCAATAACCTCAGATATGCAGATGACACACCCTTCTGGAAGAAAGCAAAGAGGAACTAAAGAGCTTCTTGATGAAAGTGAAAGAGGAGAGTGAAAAAGTTGGCTTAAAACTCAACATTCAGAAAACTAAGATGATGGCACCTGGTCCCATCATTTCATGGCAAATAGATGGGGAAACAATGGAAACAGTGACATACTTTATCTTCTTGGGCTCCAAAATCACTGCAGATGGTGACTGCAGCCATGAAATTAAAAGACGCTTACTCCTTGGAAGGAAAGTTATGACCAACCTAGATAGCATATTAAAAAGCAGAGACATTATTTTGCCAACAAAGGTCCATTTAGTGAAAGCTATGTTTTTTCTGGTAGTCATGTATGGATGTGAGAGTTGGACAATAAATAAAGCTGAGCACCAAAGAATCGATGCTTTTGAACTATGGTGCTGGAGAAGATTCTTGAGTCCCTTGGACTGCAAGGAGATCCATCCAGTCTATTCTAAAGGAAATCAGTCCTGAACATTCATTGGGATGATGTTGAAGCTGAAACATTCATTGGAATGATGTTGAAGCTGAAACTCCAATACTTTGGCCAACTGACTCATTTGAAAAGAGTTTAATGCTGGGAACGATTGAAGGCAGGAGGAGAAGGGGACGGCAGAGAATGAGATGGTTGGATGGCATCACCAACAATGGACATGAATTTGAGTAAACTCCGGGAGCTGGTGATGGACAGGGAGGCCTGGCGTGCTGCAGTCCATGGGGTCACAAACAGTCAGATACGACTGAGTGACTGAACTGAGGCTGGAGGTCAAGGGACATTGCATTTATCCTGGAGGGAATGGATGAGGATGTGGGAGAGGACAGTAGGAGAGAAGACAGAGTGAATGGGTGGAAATAGGAAATCTTCTGGCATTGAAGCTCAGGGGAAGGTTGAGGTTGGAGATGGGATGTGGGAATCACCATGGTGTAGGCTGAGATTCAGAGCAGCTTAATTGTAATTAGTATGTTCACATGGAGGGTGCTCAGTAAGAACAAGAGGCTAGGCTCAGTCCTCTGGGGAATATGATCTCTTTGAGTGGACAGAGAAAGAGAATGTCAGTGAAGAAGACTGATACAGAGGAAAAGTGACAATCAGCAGAGTGTGCTGTGACAGAAGCCAGGTGAGCAGAGCTGGAGACATTTTAACAATGATGCTGAATCCTCACATCTGGCACTGTGCTACTTAAGCTAGCATTAATTAATCTATCCAGCGAATATTTACTGGGTCCCAACTATGGATCATGTCTGTGAATGTTTATCATATTATAACATAATTTTCCTGAAGTAGCAGTAGTGTTAGTTGCTCATTTGTGTTTGACTGTTTGCAACCCCATGGATTGTAGTCCAGCAGGCTCTGCTGTCCATGGGATTTCCCAGGCAAAAACACTGGAGTGGATTGCCATTCACTTCTCCAGTGGATCTTCCCAACCCAGAGATCAAACTTGGGTCTCTTGCATTGCAGGCAGATTCTTCACCATCTGAGCCACCAGAGAAGCCCATAAATTTTTTTCTGAAACTGACTTGCAGATAACTAACCTAATGTAAGCTACGAAACAAGTTTATTGGATTTCACTCTGGCATGCACTTCTCTAATGTTTTGTTTTGGTCCCATCATTGTTTTCAGTTTATTTCCACTTCTAACTTTAAGATTTTTTTTTTATACAATATAAGAAGGCAGAGACTTCCATCTGAGCCTGAAATGCAGAAGGGCAATGGCAGAGATGTTGACTGCTGGTGAAATAAATGCTGTAGAATGAGGAAAGCATTTGTTCTCTCCGTTCTTGGAGGCTGCAGGCTGGACTGTGTTGGGAGAGACTGGGGGTTCCTCAGTGTTGAATGACAAAGATTGCTATTCATTACAAAGATTTGCCCTCTCTCCCTGTGCTTCTAGTTCCTATAATAGTCAGTGTAAACGTGTCATATTTTTTCCACACTGTTATGTGCAAACACAGCATAACACCTGCTTGGTTCTTGATGTGTGATGCTGAAACCCAACTGAGGTTATTCTTCATGTCAGATTAGCAGTGGATTTGGCTTATTTTTATCATTTCCCCATGTAACAGAGAAGAACTGGGTCTATTATAGGTAGTCAGGGGTGTATTATTATTCACGTAGTTGCTTGTTACTCCTTGGTATGTTGAAGTCCCAGGGTTTCCCAAGTGGCCCAGCGGTAAAGAATCCACCTGCCGATGCAGGAAACGTCAGAGACATGGGTTCGATACCCGAGTCAGGAAGATCCCCTGGAGTAAACTGCTCCAGGATTCTTGCCTGGAGAATCCCATGGACAGAGGAGCCTAGTAGGTTACAGTCCACAGGGTCACAGTGTCTGATGTGACTGAGCCAGCATGCACTGGGAGAAGCGAGGGGGACGAAGCATGTTTGAATATAATCATAAACATCAGTAATCATACATCAAATCCCAACATAATTAGTGTATTTGAGCACTTGTAATTTCATAATGACCAATGTCTTATTAATTTGTGAAAAACATGGTTAATGTAATAGTCTCAACAACATGCCCCATTCTCCTAGCTAAGAGTTTATGTACACAGATTTGTTCTTATGGTTAAAAATCTTATCAGCACATTCTCATCTTACTCTCAAAATACCATTTGGCTTAAAGAATTGATGTTTTCTCCGGTAACTTCCACATGGCATCTGCTTGAGCTACCCTGCACGCTACTGCATTAATTGGCTGAATGTTTATCTCTTTGCACTTGCCTTTTGGAAACTGATCTTTTACTGGTTCTCTTTCTCCTAAATCTACAACCTCAGCCTGCTTCATCTAGCAATATCATTGTTTTTCACTTGTCAACATGGTATAGTGGCAAGAACATGGGACTTAGAGTCCATCAGGCCTGGGTTTGAGTTCCAGCTCTAGAACTTTCTAGATGTGAGATCTTGAACAATTTACTTCAACTCTCTGTGAGAGGCTTTCCAACTGTAAAATGGGTTAATTAATGTTAGCCATCTCATAGGGTTATTGCAAAGTGAATAGCATTGTGGTGTATCATCCTGCACAAATGCTTACCAAAGTCTTCTTTTTTATTATATAGTCTTCTTACTATAGTGGGAAGCACACAGCCATTAAAATCAGATGGACTTGTTTGAACTACATCCCTGGGTAAGCGAGCTGCCTTTCTGAATCTCAGTTTCTTCATCTGTTAGATGAAAATATCAGTGTCTTAGAGTGCTGACATACTATTTCAAAGATAGAGATAAAATATGTAAAAAATAAGTCATGATGTATTCTTGCCTGGAGAATCCCAGGGACGGGGGAGCCTGGTGGGCTGCCGTCTATGGGGTCGCACAGAATCGGATACGACTGAAGCGAATTAGCAGCAGCAGCAGCAGGTGCCTAATAAAGTGATAAAAAACCTGCATGTGTGTGTGTATGCTCATTCGTGTCCTATTCTTTGCAACCCCATGGACTGTAGCCTATTAGTCTCTTTTGTCCATGAGTTTCCTATGCAAGAACACTGGAGTGGATTGCTAGTTTTCTCCTCTAGGGAATATTCCTAACCCAGGGATTGAACTCGAATCTCCTGAGTCTCCTACATTACAGGCAGATTCTTTACCTGCTGAGCCATCAGGGAAGACCAAAGTGAAAAATATTGTTTACCAAATCTTGTCAAGGATTTCTACAGTGACTCAATCCCCACACCTAAAGTATCCCTCCTTAAAATCAATCTCTTGCTCAATCTACAAATATATTCAGTATCATAGAAGGCTTTAGCACATATAAAACATCTGGTCTCCTGGACTTGTGTTATATACAGTTTACTAATCATGGAATTCCTTCCTATTATTTCTCCTTAGGTAGGGTATAAATGTTTTAATAGAAAATATTTTACCTCTAAATACGCTTGAAATTGTCTGTAGTTCATGCCATATTGTTTGCCTACATTAAAGCACTGCTGGGAGTGTGCCCATGCATGCCTATGCTCATTCACTCATTTGACAATACTTGTTGTCCATCTACTATGTCCTAGGCAGTGCTATAGGTGTTTGAGATGATCAATAAACAAGACAGAGAAACGTGCATTTCTTTGTGAAACTTATATGCCAGTGGAGGTAGGAAGAGAAACGATGAAAGTGGTTAGCAGTTATATTGATAAATTTTATGAAACAAGGAAATACTAAGAAAGATTAAGGGGATCAGGAGTCTGGGGTAGAGTCCCAATTTTCCATAGGGTGGTTAGAAGCAACCTCATTGTGAAGGCGACATTTAGTCAAACATTTTTGAAAAGTTGCTCAGAAACAACTCAAAAGATATACTACATTTTTTCTAACTTAATAAGACCCCAATATTTCTGACTTGATTACTACATCCTGCCTTGCCTTTGTCTTACTTGGATGTCATGGTATTTCCCTGTTCTTGTTATGTTCTCCTATTCCCAACCCTGGTTCTCTGTCACTGACAATCCCACATTGCCGTAAAATGATATTCCAAAACTATAGATTCAATTGTGTGACTTTCCTCTCCAAAGGATCCAGTGGTTCTCTAGTGCTTTCAGAGTCAAGCTGATGCCCCTTGGCAGGACCCGATGTTCCTGGAACATTGCTCCAACACCTCTTATGCCATCTCCCTCATTAGGGCAATAATTCAACAACTCTGGACTTTCCATGCTTTGCATTTGCCATCATTCCTATCAGAAATACTCTTTCCCACATTTTATGCTTATTAGAAGTTGTACTCATCTTTCAAGTCCCAGCTCTAATCAAATCTGCTTTGTGGAGCCATTTTGTGCTTCCAAGTGAAGTTAATTGTTCCAGGCCTTTCTCTATTTCCTTGGCCCTGAACACTATATTGTTAGTGGATTAGATAGTCACTGTCTCTTGAAGCTGTCAATATTTTCTCTACAGACAATTGTTCTTACTTATTCTGAAACTTTTTAGAGTTTAGCACACTTTTTGACCCGTGGCATCACCAACTCGATGGACGTGAGTTTGAGTGAATTTCAGGAGTTGGTGATGGACAAGGAGGCCTGGCGTGCTGTAATTTAGGGGGTCGCAAAGAGTTGGAGATGACTGAGCGACTGAACTGAACTGAACTGAGACAACCCTGCTTACTTGAATCAGTTGAAATGGACAAGCCACGTATCAAATTTAAGTTCCAGTTTCCTCATCTTAAAATGGGCCAATGACACATGTTCATGTGAAATAGATAGGGATTAAATGAAATTACATGAGACAATGTCTCATTAGTTGAATGCTTCTTGGGTGGCATGTAACTTGCCTTCAGTAAATATGCTATGAATCTAACTTTGTTTTCTAAATTGCCTTTTAATGGTGATGAAATTCCATCACCCATCTTTTTTAGTTCTTTTCATTGCATCATGGCTTCATAATAGTCACTATTTTTTCTTTCTGGATTTCTGAAAGCACTTCTGCAGCTTTCTGTTTCTAAATGACTTTCATATAGTCTCTTTGGCTTAATTAATATTTTGTTTTTTAGAGTAGGTTTTGGTTTATAGAAAAATTTACTGGAAAGTACAGAGAGCTCTCATATACCCCACACAGGGACCTACTCCCTCACTATCTACATCCCCCACTGCAGTGGGTAACTTGTCACAAGTAATAGATGAACCTACATTGGCATGTAACTTATCACCCAAGGTCCATAGTTTATATTAGGTTCACTCTTGGTGTGTACATTCTATGGGTTTGGACAAATGTATAATGACGTGTATCCACCATCATAGCATCATACAGAATAGTTTCCCTCCTGAACAATCCAAATCTTTTGTGTCATTCTGATGGGATTCTTCTAATCTAAAAGACTTTTAGGGAAACTGAGGAAACTTGAGTGTGATCTGTTGGTTAGATGGTAGCAAAGTATAAGTGTTAATTTCCTAATTTTGAGAAATAATTGTAGACAGATAAATTATGGGTATTTAAAACAATATAGGAGAGTTACTTCTGCTTATAGGACATATAAATAAAGTATTTGCCTTTTCATACTGTTCATGGGGTTCTCAGAGCAAGAATACTGAAGTGGTGTTCAAAAAACTAAGATCATGGCATCCAGTCCCATCACTTCATGGCAAATAGATGGGGAACAATGGAAACAGTGACAGACTGTATTTTCTTGGGTTCCAAAATCACTGCAGATGGTGAATGCAGCCATGAAATTAAAAGACACTTGCTCCTTGAAAGAAAAACTATGACCAACCTAGCTCAGTTCAGTTCAGTTCAGTTCAGTTGCTCAGTCATGTCCAACTCTTTGCGACCCCATGAATCCCAGCATGCCAGGCCTCCCTGTCCATCACCAACTCCCAGAGTCTACCCAAACCCATGTCCATTGAGTCAGCAGTGCCATCGAACCATCTTATCCTCTGTCGTTCCCTTCTCCTCCTGCCTTCAATCTTTCCCAGCATCAGGGTCTTTTCAAATGAGTCAGCTCTTCGCATCGGGCAGCCAAAGTATTGGAGTTTCAGCTTCAACACCAGTCCTTCCACGGAATATCCAGGACTGATCTCCTTTAGGATGGGCTGTTTGGATCTCCTTGCAGTCCAAGGGACTCTTAAGAGTCTTCTCCAACACCACAGTTCAAAAGCATCAATTCTTTGGTGCTCAGCTTTCTTTATAGTCCAACTCTAACATCCATACATGACCACTGGAAAAACCATAGCCTTGACTAGATGGACCTTTGTTGAACAAAGTAATGTCTCTGCTTTTCAATATGCTATCTAGGTTGGTCATAACTTTCCTTACAAGGAGTAAGCGTCTTTTAATTTCATGGCTGCAGTCACCATCTGCAGTGATTTTGGAGCCCCCCAAAATAAAGTCAGCCACTGTTTCCACTGTTTCCCCATCTATTTCCCATGAATTGATGGGACCAGATGCCATGATCCTGGTTTTCTGAATGTTGAGCTTTAAGCCAACTTGTTCACTCTCCTCTTTGACTTTCATCAAGAGGCTCTTTAGTTCTTCTTCACTTTCTTCCATAGAGTGGTATCATCTGCATATCTGAGGTTATTGATATTTTCCCAGCAATCTTGATTTCAGCTTGTGCTTCATCCAGCCCAGTGTTTCTCATGATGTACTCTGCATATAAGTTAAATGAGCAGGGTGACAATATACAGCCTTGATGTACTCCATTTCCTATTTGGAACCAATCTGTTGTTCCATGTCCAATTCTAACTGTTGCTTCCTAACCTGCATACAGGTTTCTCAAGAGGCAGGTCAGGTGGTCTGGTATTCCCATCTCTTTCAGAATTTTCCACAGTTTATTGTGATCCAACTTAGACAGCATATTAAAAAGCAGAGACAATTACTTTGCTGACAAAGGTCCATCTAGTCAAAGCTATGGTTTTTCCAGTAGTCATGCGTGGATATGAGAGTTGGACTATAAATAAAGCTGAGCACCAAAGAACTGACGATTTTGAAATATGGTGTTGGAGAAGACTGTTGAGAATCACTTGGACTGCAAGGAGATCAAGCCAGCCAATCCCAAAGGAAACCAGTCCTGAGTATTCATCGGAAGGACTGATGCTGAAGCTGAAACTTCAATACTTTTTCCACTTGATGGGAAGAACTGACTTGCTGGGAAAGACCCTGATGCTGGGAAAGACTGAAAGCAGGAGGAGAAGGGGATAGCAGATGATGAGATGGTTGGATCTCATCACTGACTTGATGGACATGAGTTTGAACAAACTCTGGAAGATGGTAAAGGACAAGGAAGCCTTGCGTGATGCAGTCCATGGGATTGCAGAGAGTCAGACCCAACTGAGCAACTGAACTGAACTGAAATAAAGTATTTAGGATTCAGGATATCATTTTAGCAACTTACTCTCAAATCCTTTAGGGAAAATATTTCTTTGTACTGTGTGCACAATTTTCTCCAAGTCTGAGATTATTTTTTAAAAGTTGGGAAAGGGGAAAAGAAGTTTCTATGGAGAAGTCCAGACATGTGAGCAGCAAACACATTAGTGGGGGCTTCTTTAATAGTTATGGGAAATGCAGCTCTAGAAATGTGACAGGGGAATTTGCCTATGATGATGCCAATACACAGCCAAGGCTGGGATTCTAGGAGTGGGGAGCTCAGGCCTGATTTTGCAGTTTCACAGTGGGATATTTTTAGAGTGAATACCTACTTTCTCTGGCTGGCTCGTTTCTCATCTGTAAAATGAGGGGCTGATGTAGCTCCCTTCCAGCTCTAAAATCCAATGCTGTGATTTCACCTTCTGCTATACAGCAGCTCACCAGCAGCAGCCTTTTCGGCCAAGTTCTCAGTCCTCTGTGTCTTGCTGCCCCGAGGAAGTCTCTGACTGATGTGGTGCTGCTTCAGTTGACAGTTTGGTCACCTTGCCTTGATTTAATTCTCCTCAGGCAGGAGAATTAGTGTCTCTGACATGCAGAGCTCCAGGAAGGGAGTGCAACCTGGTCTAATAGTACAGTGATGACTTCAAGATAAATCCAGTCTCTCCTCTGGCCTGTATGATTCCAGCAGCGTGACTTGAGACTCAATTGCACACTGGCCACAGAGAACATTTCCTTGGAGGGTCTCCAAACGTGAACTCTGGACATGATGGCAGAGCCAGAAGGTGACAAGCCAGATGGGCAGTGCTGGTCCATGATGAGAGCCCATCTCCCCACACCCTGGCCTGTCAAAGTTGGAGAACACACGAGGAAATGTTAGCAGCCTCCACATGTATACATGCCAACCACACATAAAAATCAGTCATTCCAGTTGACATTTTGCCAATGGAAATTAATATGTCATAGTGTGCTGGGAATGCTCTCTACTTAATAATAACCAGACTTAAGAAAATGAGAACAATATGCAAGACTACTGAAAAATTAAGGGCAATAATCTGTATGTCATATTTTTCATATAGTGTAAATTTCCAAGTTCCAAAGGCTGCAGACTTTATATGTAACTTAACTGAGGAACTTTCCATCAGGTGTTTGTTATTAAGAATCAGTGATGTAGCAGGAGGACTTAGACACTTGAGAAAGAACACCAGCAGAATTTAAGAATTTCTTTACTAAATTAACCGAGTGCCTGGCACATAATTGGTGCTCAATAAACACTCAGTGAATAAAGATATAAAAGAATATATTTACCTGTAATGGTAACATTCATGGAGGTGGACTCAAGTAACTAACAGTATATTTAAAACATTTCACAATTCAGGTTCTCACAAATTAGGTAGAATTCCAAACCAGACAGAGAGTTAATAAAAACTGATTAAAACTAATGATGAATATTTCTTGAATGAAATAGAGAGCTCAGCCTAAGAGATCTTTTTCTGTTTTCTTGAATTCAGTTTCTCTTTTTGTCTTTTTAGCTCCAGGTAAGACAGTTTTGGGAGCTTCCCTGGTGGCTCAGTGATAAAGAATTGCCTGACAATGGAGGAGACCTGGGTTTGATCCCTGGGTCACGAAGATCACCTGGAGAAGGAAATGGCAACTCATTCCCGTATTCTTGCCTGGGAAATCCCATGAACAGAGGAGTCTGGAGGGCTACAGTCCAGGGGATCACAAAAGAATCAGACATGACTGAGCGATTAAACAACAAAAACAGGACAGTTTTGGAGATATTGCCTCTTCTACACCCCAGCCCTCCAACCTGGCAGGTAGGGTCACCATAATATAGACTGATTTTTCCCTATGCTTGCACTGAAATGTCTCTGGTGCAGCTCAGACTTGCTGCAGGGATGATGGCTTGCTTATAAAGCTTGGGTAATGAATAGCTCAAGATTTATTTTCACATTTATTCAGGACAATCTTCTCACTCTCACTGTGCCAACACCATCAGTACAACTGGACGTTGCATTGAAAAAAAAAAAGCATAGCTTTGGAGAAAAAGAAAAAAGTTTGAGCATAAATGTCTGCTCTGCCACTCATCAGTTGCATGCATGACCTTGGGCTGGTTGCTGAACATATTTGAGCCGTGTTTTCTGGCTCAGACAGTAAAGTGTCTGACTGCAAAGCAGGAGACCCGGGTTTGATCCCTGGGTTGGGAAGATCCCCTGGAGAGGGAAATGGCAGCCCATTCCAGTATTCTTGCCTGGAAAATCCCATGGACAGTGGAGCCTGGTAGGCTACTGTCCATGGGGTCGCAAAGAGTCAGACATGACTGAGCGACTTCACTTTGCTTCACTTCCTCTCAATTGTTGTTCCAGTTAAACAAGAACACATCTGTACAGAGCCTGCTACCTAGTAGGCCTGTGGTGTTAATTTCCTCCTAGTTAATTTCTAGGGGCCCACCTAGACTTTCTTTTTTTTGCCTGCCTTTCTCTGTTCTCCCTTCTCTTCTGGCTCTAACCTGAAGCAAATAAATAAATCACTAGTTCACCCTACCTTGGACTCCCTTGGTGGTTCAGTGGTAAAGAATCTGCCTGCCAATGCAGGAGACTTGCATTCCATTCCTGCACTGGGAAGATCCCTGGGGAAGGAAATGGCAACCCATTCCAGTACTCTTGCCTGAGAAATCCCATGAACAAAGGATCCTGGCAGGCTATAGTTCATGGTGTCATAGAGTTGGACATGACTTAACAACTAAACAAAGCTTACCCTACAGTTGGACCACTCCTGTGATGTTGTAACTTGGTCAGCATCTCCTTGTTGATCTCATAGGGAAGGTGGGCATTTGTGATTCTTGGAGGTGCCCCAGGATGTCTTCAGCCAGAACAGAAGCCAGAAGTCTGTTATTTGAAGCCCTGATGGTTTCAGTAGAAACATGTATGATTTTTAAGTTCACATTCATGCTTTAAATTCATACTTTTGCTCAATTTATACAGCTTCACATGAAAACTTTTCCCTCAGGGTAGACTCAAATTGCCTGGCCTCTTTCTGTGGGAAGTGAGACACCAGCCATTGCCACAGCTGCTGCTCAGCATCATGGCTACCTCCAACCCCCTGAGTGGCTGTCACCTAACATTAGTACTATTAGGTGTTACGGCCTATTTCCAAAATAGGGCTAGAGTGATTGTTTAAAACATGTCAGATAAAGAACAGTGAGGGCTACATTATTTTAAAGAATAAATGTGTTCATCACCTCACTCCAAATGTAAATTTCTATTTAAATACATGTATATATTAAAACGGAGAAGGCAATGGCAACCCACTCCAGTACCCTTTCCTGGAAAAATCCTATGGACAGAGGAGCCTGGTAGGCTGCAGTCCATGGAGTTGCCAAGAGTCGGACACGACTGAGCGACTTCACTTTCACTTTTCACTTTCATGCATTGGAAAAGGAAATGGCAGCCCACTCCAGTGTTCTTGTCTGGAGAATCCGAGGGATGGCGGAGCCTGGTGGTCTGCCATCTATGGGGTCGCACAGAGTGGGACACGACTGGAGCGACTTACCAGCAGCAGCAGCATATATTAAAAATGTTTCAGAGTACTACTTTCATGTGAATATGAAAACAATATTTCAGTGAATGTTTATGGCCATCCACTTGTCTGCATTTAAATCACTATTATAGACATTCTTGAAAATTAAAAAAAATGTAAAGAACACACCCCTCTCCAGGCTGTCCAATGTCTTCACATCTTACCTAGAATAAGATCAGGGTCTTGCTCCCCAGGGCCCAGGTGAGCCCAAGGGACCTGGCCCTGATTCCTCTGCAACCTCACTTTATTCTTGCCCTTGTTCACTGTGCTCCAACCCCATGGGCCTCCTTGCTGTCTCCTTACCACACAGAAGTCAAGGTCCCCCCCCAGGTTGTTCACACCTGTGGTACCTATGCCTGGATGCTCCTCCCTCCATGGAGCTATGTCATTCTACCTTCTACTCAAATGTGATCACTGCAGGGAAGTCTGACTACTCTGTCTAAATTAGCGCTGGGGACCATCACTCTCGGTTCCTCAATCCGCTTTATTTTTTGGAACACACAAGCACACATTGGTCATTTGTTTACAGCCTGTCTCTACCTTTGGAACATGGGATCTCTAGAATGCAGGGACATGGTTTTCTTCACTGCGGTATCCCTTTTGCTGTGTTATCTCCAGAGCCTAGAAGAGTGCCTGGCCTGGAGAAGGCACTTGGTAGATGTTTGGTGATTAAATGAAGAGATAGTTTAATTTAGAACAGCACTGAGGCTGTTCAGTGATTTGGTAAGAAAAGGGCTGTGAAACCACTTTTGTTCTAAAAAGACATCTAGATGCCATATCTCCATAATAAGGACAAGAACAACAGCAACGTAATAGCTTCAATTTATTGAACATTATGATGCCTTGCTCAGTGGGAATCTTCAAGTTGTTTGTGATCATTCATGAGCTTATAATTTTATCACTTTGGTCTATGTAAAAATGTGCAATAGTTTATTAGAAGGTTATTACAAAGACAATGTGCAGTTTTTATGCTACTAGACTAAGCGCATCATGAAAATTACACTCCCATCTCTTGATGTACACAAAATGTTATGTCAGGTCCTCCTACAACTTCAGTCCTTTCCCTGACACACCCCCAACACCCTACCCCTTTCCCATCTCCTGGCAAGCAAATCCAAAGCATATGGTATCACAAGATTGGGATTCTGAAACCTGAGCACTAGAATGAGACAGATCTGATTCAAATGAATATGCCTTTGGACAAGTTATCTAAAGTCTCCATGCCTCAGTTTCCTCATTTTTTAAATGGGGAGAATTATAGTATATAATCATGGGTACGTCTTGTTTGATATATGCAAATAAAATAATACATAATGTGATTAACATAAAGCTAACACTCAAAAATTGTTAACATTAGAAAAGAGGGGGTGGAAGGATTGGGGGTTTAAGAAAGGCAGTTCTTTTCTAACATGAGATAAAGAAATAGAATATTTTCTTTATAATATATAACCACAATTATGCCAGAAATTCATATGAAGTTGACAATATGCTAATTTAAAATGGTGGCAGATCTCTGCTCTGCAAAATGCCTTATGAATCTCAAATGCAATTGTCCTCAGAGCTCTCACTGGGTCAGCTATACGACTGGGGTTCTTTCAGGTCTCAGCCCCAGCGAGTGAGTCTTCAGAGTTTGTTTCAAGCCATTTTCTTTGATTTTTTTTCCCTTTTTTTTCAGCACAATTTTCATCAATTGCTTTACAGAAAACCTTTTTGCTCCCCCCAGAATGGTGTGGGAGGAGTAGTTCCAGAATGACTAAGGCATGATGGGTTTGCCTGTACATGGGGCAGATGTGAGAGAGCTGCCCCACGGGCGAGGGCAGAGCAGGACCCTTTGTGTTCCTCAGAGGGAGACATTAAGAGTTCGTGGCCTTCTCTTAAAACACAGCCACTTCTCTTAAACTGCATGCAAAAGCAGGCACTGCTGACCTCATGTGGGTATTAGGGCCATTTCTTTAGTATTCCTTTTATTTAGCATCAGCTTTTATTTGGAGGAAGAATATATATTACTTCCAATGGTTACATACACACACACACACACACACCAGATACCTGTATATCTGAGGCTGAGTAAGATTCAGAGAGACCAAAATAAAGTAAAATAATCCAAGGACATATCCTTGAAATGATCTTGAGTCAACTCAATAACAAAACTTCGTCTCTCTAAGGTAAATTTTATAGTCCTAGAGGAGGTGTTAGCGCAGAGGTCTGCCATGTATATGTATGCGTGATTGAAAGTGGGGGCAGGGCCACCACGATAAAGAAGGCTAGAAACAGACACTAGTCCAACAGAAATAATTTTCTCTTTCTTGCATATCCTCCCACTCATAATAAAATATACTTTTCCATATTACACATCAGCTGTTTGCAATGTCTGAGACTGAGTGCCTGGGCTGTGATTTTTTCCCCCCAGCAGGAAACTAGGAAATGAGTCATAAAACATTAATACTGCCTTAAAATAACTTAGGGTAGGGTGATCCCAAGATGAACTCGAGTTGAGCACCAGAGGGAAGGAAGCTGCACCTCCAGAGGAGAAATTTCATTAAAGAGGACTTGGCCTTTCCCACAGAGAGCTCCGGGTCTGACTTCTTGAGGCTGGGAGGGCTGTATCATGCTGAGTGGGAACTCTGCACTCTGGCTGCTTCACACGTGTGGGGAACACTCGACTTCTCAGAAACAGAAATAACTGAAGAAGTGAGACAAACTCTTGATTCTAAACAAAGGGATTCTAACCCATCAGCTGGCCCACTTATGAAGTATTTTTAAGTTTCCACAATCTCAACTGAATTCAGGACTTCACTAATTTGGACGTGTAATAAGTAGGCTGGAATATTCAATAATGGTTAAGGGCATAGATTTAGGAGTCACACAGTCACACAGGTTAGAATCCTGGCTTTGCCTTTAATTAGCTGTGACCTTGAATAATATATTTTTCTCTCTCTCTCATTTCTGCTTTCTCTCATGCAGATCTGGGACAATAGTAATTATAAAGTCATTTTGAGAATTAAATGAGATAATGAATGCAAAATCATCCGTGATTTAAAAGTAAAGCCATAGTCACTTTCATAAATTATCATAATCTTTCACTCTACTTATTCTAAAAAGTCCAATTTTCCATTGTATCCCCTTTCCCCAAATTATTTCTGGGAATACTAAAGAAAACACTTCTAGTTCTACAGAATACCCTTGGAGATTATTCTTCCTATAAAAGAGCTCTGTTTCAGACTTCTCCTGTAACCTCATACCATTGCAGAACTCACCTCTCTGTGGTTGGATCAGTTAAAATGAAGTCAGCTAGGCCACATAGTGCCTTTGTGTGAATCAGGAAAAATTGCCCTTTCCAGATAGGGTGAGGGTTTCAGGATCAGACACACTAGACCTTTGGATGAATTAGAAAATAGAGTCCTATTTATCCAAATGAACTCAGCTCTACATCAGATTCACGGTTTGTTGAGGGGAGTACAGGGTGACTTCAGCCCCCATTCCTTTTACCAGTCAGATGCTTTTGTGCAATAAAAAATCAATAGAGGCATAAGTAACTCTGGGTAGTCCCTGGCTGCATGCAACAGAAAATCCCAAAGCAATACTGGCTTAAGCAAATTAAAGGTTTCTTTCCTGCTCATATAAAAGGAAGAAGAGCTTCTAGGGTGGATCTCACCACTTCATAGTGTCATTAGATTGCATAGTTCCTGTTTTTCTGTTCCACTACTAAATAAATAGCTTCCATTGTCAAGGTCATCTACTAATCTACAATAAACAGAGAGCTCGAACTATCTTATCCAAGTTTGAAATAGAAGAATGGAGGAGGGGATGAAGATGAGCATCACAAGGATACTTTGGCATAAATCTTATTGATCAAAAATTGATCATATGAGAGATTTTAGGTAACTTATCCAGGGCCGTATATGGTGATACTATTATTGAGTACAAGAAGACAATGGAATGTTGCAGGTAGGCAATTGGAAATTTTTCAAAAGGCTTTTCTTGCTCCTAGTTATACTTTGCTCAAAAACGCTAACAGTCTGACTTGATAGATTTTAATTGAATGCAGAGAAGAATAAGAAAACCATACTGCAGAAAGCTGAAGGCAGTTAAGCATGTGGGTTCTAGAGTCAGATTAGCTGGGTCCGAACATTGGCAGTATGATAATTTCTTGGCTGTGAGACCTGGACAGCTTTTGTCCTAACCTTTCAGGATATTTAGTTCCCAATCTTCAAAATAATAGGGTTGTTAGGAATATTGAAGATGAGCATCACATGAGACAATACACATGTAGCCCATTTAGTGCAGAATGGATGTATTCTCACAAATTTGCACTCTCAAAGGTATGAGAACAGACAGACTATGATAAACCTCTGGCCATGGTTTCTTGAAGATACTATTTATAAGAATGCTGGTCTATCCTTCCATTCTGCAGTGATGTTTGTCAAGTCCTTCTTATTGTCAAAAGACTCACTAATCCCTACATGCCTCTCTCTGTGTTGAAGGCCGTGCTCTTTCCTTCTTGATAGTAGAAACTTTCTCTTCCTTTGGGGATGCTCCTAATCCTACCCAGAGGTATAGTCTGAATTCCATTGTCCTGACAAGATGATCACAAAGGTAGAAAGTACATCACTCAAAAAGTAATTTTTTTTCCAACTTGAGTAATACCGTGCATGAGTTCTAAAATCTAGTCTAAGTTTTTCCATATTTTGGAAACACATTTCTCTACATCAGCAAAGACAACATAGAGCTCGATCTAATTTGTAATTATAGCAATAAGCAAATACTTCATATCTTAGTCTAAAACATCACAGAGTGACATCACAGTTTTTCTTTTCCTAAAAATCTATGGATGGAACTTGCTTTGTATCAGTAATAGCAAGTTTTTTTTTTCTGATCATAATCCCAACCTCCCATTCTCTAAAGGTCCCTGAGGTCTCTATCTGGAGAAACTGAAAACTGTCAACCACTTCCAAATTGAACTTCTGTTGCTTAAAGCAAAGAAAGGTCTCTTTCACTGGAGACCTCACTACAATATATTTAGTTCTCGCCAGTGATTAACATATGATAAGCACTAAAACAGTAGCTATTGTTCCTACCTGCATCTTTCCAACTACAAAAATTACTTTTCATAGCTTTGAATAAAGGGCTGGTGTAAAATAAAGTTGCAATATTGTAAAAATCATGATCATGTAAAAGTAAAGGTCCAATGTTAATTGCAAAAGACAATACATTCCTGTGAGTTTCCTTGTAGCCAGGACAAAGAAAGGAAACATTCCAAGCTTTATAACTAAGTATTCTCATTGTTCAAGTGAGCAATTTTTTTCACAGCAGTACACTCTAAAAGATATTTCCCCAATGGTCTACTATAGAAAGCACTGAGACATACTAATACAGTGTCCTTGAAAACTGATTTACAAAATCTTTACTAACAGGTTTCATATGTGTATTTGTTATGAAAACTAAGAAAAGCTAAAGGCATAGGGTTTTAGTGCAACTTAAGGCAATTCTAAAGGCAGCTAAGCTGAAGTGGAGGTCTGCCTGGACGGATGGGTAGATGTGAGAATGCAAGGGAGCTGGTGTAAGGCTTGTGTGTTAGGCCAGCTACCCCAAATATTCTTCCTTCTCCATTGTATGCAAACAGATGACAATGAACTGTCTAGTAGCTATTTTCAGAGGATGTGGTAAAGACCAGAGGAATTGTTGAGAGAGTTGAGGTATCTTTAAAACACCTCAACTTTATCTTTAAAATAAAAGGTGGAGGTATCTTTAAAAAAATAAATAAATAAAGTTTGCTGAGTGATTTAAATACAACTTTCCCTTTTAAAGTTTTTCTTATTGTAAAAATAAAATGCATACAATATATAAATGAAATTGGTTAATAAAGAAATGACTTACGCTCCTGCAATTATATATTTGCATGCTAAATCACTTCAGTAGTGTCTGACTCCTTGCTACCCTATGGACTGCAGCCCTCCAGGCTTCTTTGTCCATGGCATTGTCCATGGCAAGAATACTGGAGTGGGTTACCATGCCCTCCTCCAGGGGATCTTCCCGACCCGCAGATCAAACCTGCATCTCTTGTGTCTCCTTCATTGGCAGGTGGCTTCTGTACCACTAGGACCACCTGGGAAGCCTCATAATATGATTATGTGGTGATTTAAAAATATATCCATAAGTTCCTTGATAATTCTCTTTTCAAAAGGGGGAAGCTGATTCCCCTCTTTTTAAGTGAGGGCTGGATTTAGCAACTTAATTCTAAGAAGTAGAATGTAGTGACAGTGAAAACACATGAGACTTCCAAGCCTATGTCATGGAAACCTGTGGCTTCCTCCTTGCTCTTGGATCACTTGCTCTGGAGGAAGACACATGCCATTATTTAAGGATACCCAGGAAATCTAGAGTGGCCCACATGGTGAGGAACTGATGCTTCCTACAAATAGACAACCAGAAACTGAGACCTCCTGCCACCAGCCATGTGAGTGAGCCCTCTTGGAAGCAGAACTCTTAGCGTCAAACTTTCAGATGCCTGCGGCACTAGCCCTAGATGGCAGCTTGACAATGACTTAGAGACCCTGAGCCAGAACTACCCAGTGAAGTCATTCCCAAATTCCTAACCTGCAGAAAAATCTGAGATCATAAGTGCTTGTTGTTCCAAGCTGCTAAGTTTGAGAAGTAATTTAGTTATAAAGCAACAGGAATTTATATAATCACCATTAATACTCTCAGTTTAGTTTTTCAATTCTCTATTTCATTTGTCTCTGCTCTAATCTTCATTATTTCCTTACTTGTGCTATTTTTGGGTTTAGCGTGTTCTTATTTTTCTAGTTCCTTAAGTTGTAAAGTTAGGCTGTTGATTTCAGATCTTTCTGATCTGTTTCTGTGTCTTTTCTTGAATCTTTGAAGTAGCTGGTTGGCGTGTATTGTGAGAGCAGACTGCTCCAAGTGGGGTCTTGAAGACCTCAGACACTAATTTCAGTTGAGTTCTGCTGCATCATTACTTAAAAGTACACCAAAATTCAGACAGCAGGGACCGTGGTCCAAAACACTGGGAAGCAAGACGTGAGCTTACGAGCTGTATGACCATGAGTGGGGTCAAGGCTCATTTTTATCAGTTATAAATTTATGGACTAATAATTCTTACCTTATAAGGAGGGTAGTGAGGATATAATTAAATAGGTTTAGTAAAAGTACAAAGTAAAAATATAAAGATAGTATCTGTTCCTAGAACATGAGCATCGTGGAGGCAGGGAACTGTGCCTTTTTCTCTTTTCAATGAATGAATTCTGTAGCAGCTTTGACTGGGCTTGAATTCTATATAGAAGCCATGTATCTCCAGCATCTAGCAAATGATGGGCACTTAGAAAATGTCAATTTCATGAAAGAACCAATTATTCTTACCTTGAGTGATGACATGTGTGACCTTTGGTAAGAGTTCACCATCGTGTCCCTCTGCTATGCTTCCCACTAGTGCGGTTCCTTCATCAACAGGAACTCCTCCGGGTCAGTTCTTTCACAGACAGAGCCAGTACCAGCACAAATGTTTGCCGTTATCTTGGGAGATGCTGTCCTACTGAGGTGGCTGAGAAGATGCAGGAGAAAAATCAGGAAGAGGAGTAGCATTTACTTGTCTGTGTTTCTTCATCTGCTTCTTGTCATCTTTCTTGCCTCCCTAACTCTCTCTCTTTCATACACACACACACACACACACACACACACACACACTGCGCGTCTGCTCTCTTTCACTCAGAAAGACACACACGCACCTCCCGAGTATTACTTTTGGGCCGAAATCCAAAGTCTTCTCTTATCTGAAATTCACTGTGCATTTGCCACTTGGCAGAGCCTACAAACAGCTCAGTGGGTGTTTTTATAGTCAGCACTAAAAAAAATTGCCACAGTACTAATAAAGTTTTCCTTATTGTTGTAACTGTTGGCAAGGGCAAATGTCTGGGGAGATTGACTGCCTGAAAGGCTTCATTATGCTCCAAGAATATTTTTGATAGAATTTCAACAGCTCCTGAATGACTGTCAACTTCACCATGTGACTCACACCCCCTGTACCCCTCCTTAATTGGTCTTCAAACTCACAAAAACATTCAGGTCAGTTGTTGGGCATCTGAATCTTTTCAAGTAATTAGTAGGTAGAATTACCAGATAGCAGGCAGTGTTTGCTTGTAATTTATCAATCAGGGCTGCTTTAGGGGTAATTGTCATCTAGAATGGTCTTGTAAGCATGTTCAGGTTAAAGTGTTGGAACTTCCCTGGCAGTCCAGTGAAGACTCCACAGGTTTGATCCAAGGTCAGGGAACTAAGATCCCATATGCTATTCAGGGAGGCCAAAAAGTTAAAAAAAAAAAAAAAGTATCAGTAGAAAGTTTATTACTGTCTTTTGTTTCCGCTAGGTTGTGAGTTTTCCCTTTAAAATCCAGACTCAAAGTAAGACAGATATTTGGAACACGAAAATTTCAAGGGAAAAATTTCCCCAGCAACCTCAGATATAAAAAAGCATTTAGGCAACATTCCTCAAAGACTTGACAGGGTTATATCAATTCATATATTCAAGGCAGATATATACTATCTGATGAGTATAAGATGGACATTAAGCCTTTCACCAAGCAAAGTTCTACTTTGCCAGCTAGGTTGAGGATAAGCAGTGGTGCACATAAAGGTCTTCTAATGCTAACACTTGACTACTAATACTGGTGGCTGCAACAACCATTAGACTTCTTTCTTTTTGGCAACCCATGGACCTGTTTTTCTTAATTCTTCACTGAACTGTTTTTTAGTTCAAGATAGATAGATGTGCCAAAACGACAAAGTGTATATTGAATAGACAACGTGCCTAGATTTACAGAGCACTGGCTCAGGAACACATTTTTCCATTAGCAGAGCCCGGGTCTTGGCTGCAAAGTTCTGTGACAGCTCTTGGGATCAGTCCTGGGTCAAGGTGCTGTGAGGTCCAGCTGACTGCTTCATTCTCAGAAATACCTTCCCTCTTCGAAGTCCCCTTGATTGGAAAAAATCACTCCTTGCTTTATATTTAAAGACAGTGTCCCCTTTTCTTCGTTCTTCTCTTTTCCATTTTTTTTCTGACTCACATATAGAACCAAGATGTTGGGTTCCAGAAGCCCATATGCTAATTCACAGATGGTTTGGGGTGATAATTTTTTCCTTGCCATTTGAATCATTTAGGTAATGTGTTTTATTTTTCAATACAGAATAAAAAACAACATTCTAAATAGACATCAGTGTCATATGGTACCTTACAATGTCTTCAGGTACTGCAATCAATGTGGTTTGAATACAGATTTTACTATGAAGTTTTTCTTGGACTTGCTTTCTTGAAGAGTTCACTTAAGGATGAATTCTAAGATGCTGCTGATACAACAGCTCATATTTAACATTTTTTTTGAATTTATATCTAATCAAGATAAATATTGCAACAGATTCTCTTTATAGGTAAAAGAACAAGTGGTACTGGAAAAAAGAGTAACTTCCTTATAATCTTAGAGCCAGTACATTCCATTAATATATTTTAAGAAAGCATAATCAATTTTTATTGGGGGAGAAACATAACAGCAAGGAGAGAAATGTGTTTTCATATGGACTTCATAGGCATTCAACATTTATTTGTCTTTAGTATATTATCATAGAAATGGAGACTGAAACTTGAGAAAGTAAACCCACTGGAAACTTATCTCCATAATGTGCAGATGATTAAAAGTCTTGCCTCCCCGCACCGCCCCCCTCCCCACCCCACCGCATCTCTTTTATTAAATGGCCATCAGCCAATACACAAGTGATCTCTGTAACTTTGCATATAAAGAAAACCCAATTCATGGTATAACTGAGCTTCATTGCATAAGTCCTACTCTGTTGAGGATTTCTGATAAATTCTGAGGCAACCTGACAGATGTGTCATAATGTCTAATCCCTTTAAACACCCAGAGCTCTCGGAAAGCGGATGTTTTAAAAGAGCAAATTGGAAAGCAAGCTGTTTTTGTATTGAGCTTTCTTTTCCACTGTCCACACTGCCCCTGAATCCATTTTTCTGCAAAGTACTTGGGGAGAGGCAAACCCAGGCATTTACACAGTGATAGCAACCCATTCCAGAGTTCTTGCCTGGACAATCCCAGGGACGGAAGAGCCTGGTAGGCTGCCGTCTATGGGGTCACAGAGTCAGACACGACTGAAGTGATTCAGCAGCAGCAGCAGCAGTAGGGAAGTGAGAGCTAGATGGTGTGTTTTTGCATCTGAAACCATAAAGATACAAAGACATGAACCTAAATGAGCTTGCCTTTCCCCCAACGAACCCCTGAAGGCCTACAATTGTATTAAGGAGATCTTCAGCCCAGCTACTCAGTGGCAGCATGCTTGCATAACTGAGTTAAAGAAATGCATCCTGGATAGGAGTCTGGGAGGGCCAGAGAAAAAAGTGGGGATATTCTCATAATGAAAGAAATAAGAGCTGCCCCCCAAAGATCCTTTCAAACCTGCTCCGTGTTTTGGAGCTCTGTACCAGATTTCTGGATTGCATAAATCCATGCTCAGTGATGGCACACTGCCAGATTCCATGGAGGCCGGGAGTTGCTTTCACGGAGAGAAGTGACACCCTCGGAATTGCACACATTTGTGAGGTCTGCTTCTCAGACATTTGGATTACTGCCACGAGGAAGGGAGGGAAGAAATTGGGCCAGTATGCATTCTGTTACAGACCAGCCTTTTGGATGACAGAATTCTTTCCAATCAAAATGCCATGGATTACTCCCTGCTGTGAGCTAATAGGGTGCTAATTAGCATATTTCATTTATTTACTTAACTGGGATAGAAACCAGTGGGCACGTGGCCCACTTAGAATGGTTTCCTGGGGAAGCCATGAACTGCTCTAAGCACTACCTCCATGCACTAAGAAAATCAGTTCACAGAAGCAGAGCATTGGGCCCTCTCCCGCTGCCCTCCCCCTCTTCTTTCCTTCACCGCTCCCTTCACCTCCTCCAAACGTAAGCACAGAACACAGACCAGGGCTTGAGTCTGACCTGGTCTCACTTCAGTGAGAACCTGAAATGAATGAAATTTGCACAGCCATTTCCATCTCCATGGATGATTTTTGGCAACCTTGAGGACCACTCTTGACTTGCTGCTTCACCTGTGATAATGATTCTTGGGCATCAGGGGACGCAAGGGCCTCTCCTGATCTCTTCATCACTCCCTCTTTCAGATCAAGAGTCAAACTCACACAATGAGTGAAGATGGTTGCTGGGTTCCAGAACCCTCTCTGGACTGTTATTTGGGGAATCTTAAAACGCCTGTTTGCCATGGTTTCCGCCTTACTTAGGGAAGAACTCATTGTACAATATGTTTTAGATACTTAGGCATTCCACGTCTGCTCATCTTTCTAACGGCATATTTTCTTTGTTCAAGGGCAGACCATTAGCAACACGCAATGAAAACAAAGCAGCCAAAACTCACTAAGCAAAGAGAGTTGGATGGGCATTTCAAACTGCTTTCCCTTGGTGTGGAGGCCCGTTGCATGGAGCACTAATACCGAGGCGGGTGTGCAGGCAGCCAGTGCTCTCCAGAGAATTTTTGAGTGGGCAAAGGCTCAAAAAGCAGACTCATTCAGTCGAAATATTTCTTGATAACTTGGTAGAAATACATAGGTGTAAAGGGTCTTGTGGTGTTTCTGCAGAAGACTGTTTTCCAAGGACTCAGTGAATAGCACCATAATCTACTCTATTGTCCAAGCCTGACAATCTCGGAGTCATCCTGAATATTTCTTCTTACCCTAATATGTCACTGAGTTGTGTCAGTTTTACTTCCTGGCTGCTTCTCGGCCTTTATAGTCTCTCCTTTTTTTTTTTCTTTAATTTGATCACCGCCTAGGTTAGGTCACCTGTCACCCAGACCTTAGCTACTCAAAATACGTCCTATGGACTGGAGCATCAGCTTCAGTGGAGAGTTTGTTAGAAATTCAGGATTCAGTGACTTTCACTCCCAGGACAAATCAGAAAGTGCATTTTAACAAGTCCCCCAGGTGACCTGAAAAGTAAAAGTGTTAGTCACTCAGTCGTGTCACACTCTTTGTGACCCCATGGACTATAGCCTGCTAGGCTCCTCTCTCCATGGAATTCTCCAGGCAGGAATACTGGAGTGGGTTGCCATTCTTTTAACCAGGGGATCTTCCTGACCCAGGGATGAAACCTAGGTCTTCTGCATTGCAAACAGATTCTTTACCATCTGAGCCACCCGCAGGTTAAATTTGCGGATTACCTGAGTCAAGCCATCTAGTATCCTTCCACCATCCATTTCCTCTCATTACACTTTCCTTACACCTTTTTTATAGCCCATAGATCTGATTGTGTCATATTCTGCTTGAAAGATTCCATACTTCTCCATTAAACACAGAATGACATCTTGGAGCAGAAATGATATTGTAACCCCTGATATAAGGTAGCCCCAAGATATAACTATAGTTTTGTATACAGAACATAGTTTCTGTGTCAGGGTTTTTTCATATGGTCTGATGGTGGAAAATGTTTCTAGTCAATTCTAGGAGAACCCAGTCATTTGATTTTCTCTGTCACTTCACATTTAAACTCAGTCATGATTTGCCACTTTTTACATTTCACTTCACCATGGCATCAAAATTCCAAAGGACTTATAGTTTTGTGTTATCATCTGGAATTAAATTAACCATTTGTGGTGCCTTTCCCTGGAGCATGGCCATTGCTCCATGCTGGTGTCTGTGCCATACTCACATGGTTCCATCCTCTCCCTGCTTTTATAGTCTCTGCTGCTTTCTCTTGTGGCACTTTGTGAAAACCAGGGAATCCCCTTTGGGCCAGCTGGCTTTCTCTCTTTTTCAGTTAGATTATGAACTTGTCTCAGGGGACAGAAAGATTTCTCTGTGTTTTGTAGCTGAGAGAGCTGTAGTGTGGCTGCCTGGATCCTCTGGAACGTAGACTCCCCACAGCCATGTCTCTTTTTCTCTAGCATCAGTGCCTGCACACCTGAGGTTTCTAAATCTACTTTTGAGCCCTTCTTCTCACTTTTGCCTCTCAAAATTTTGCACTGTGCCTATTGGAACCATTATCATCTGAAATGACACTTATCTTGGTATTTTCAGGCCCTTTTCAGAACACACTCTTCACCTTTCACCTAAATAGTGTCTAGGTTCCCAAGAAATAAATGAATAATAATAAGGTTCTAACATATACGTATAAAATGCTTTGTGCATTACACAGCTCTTTAAAATTCTCCTCCTCCCTCAACCCATTCAATTTACACAGGTAGGTAAGCTAGATGTCTCAGGCAATTATTCCCAGATGAAGAAACCTTATTTTAGAGATGTTAAATAACTTTCCTAGCATTACCTGATGCCTAAAAACTGGAGGGAAAAATAACCTTGAGGCCTTCTGACTCTGGATCTACCAATATTCCTTGCAATATATCTTACAGAAAACTAATTTCTGGTTCTTCCCCTCAACTCACATGGTCTTTATGCAGATCACTTACACTCCCTGCACCCATGCCAATCACATTGTAAAATGCTTATGAGAATGATACTCTCTACTAGATAATTATGATGTGCTTTGAGCCCCCTGGGAGACAGAAAAACTCTAGGTAGCATTTCTCAATTTTGTCCAGAAATTTTCTCCCCCTTTATTTCTACATATCTTATTTTCTCTCTTAGGTATTATGCAACCTGGCAGGCAAGGATTCTTTCCTCACCTTCTTTTATTTCTTCATAATAATTAGTGCAATATGGGGTAGACAGTTGGTAACTAGTGATTGCTTACCAGCTTAATAAATACATAGAATCTTATTCGTGTATTTGCTGAACCATGGGAAAGGCTCTATATCTCTGTGAAGTTTGTGATATGTCTTGTTGCTTTATTCCAAAATATCATAATTTTAATATAACAAGCTGTTTCTTAATTTAAACCACTGGTACTCAGCTTCAGAGCTGCAGCTGTATCTTGCCAGAGGTAACATCAAGTGTTCTTGTTGAGGGCAACATCCTTCCAAATACAGCTGAAAAATTTCACATATTCAGCAGCAATTTATTATTCTCTCATTCAGGAATTTCTTACTTCAGTCGTTCATACATAAATAACTTTACTAATGAATGAATTTACTTATTCCCTCACTGATTTGTTTCAACTTTTCTCAGAGTGCTCCTTTTGGAAATCCTACCTAATTTCTCAAGTCCTGATTTCATAAAGCCTAAAGCCTTTTCTCTTCATCTCAAATTGATGCGATCTTCTCTTCATAAAAATTCATCATATTCTAGCATTTATATACCTTTACTGTTTTCCTGATCAGGACTGAAGTTCCTCTAAGACTAGAAACAGTATGTTGCTGTCTCTTGACCCACAAAATGCCATACATAACTGTCCAGTAACTCTCTGAGTTTGGTTAACTGAAATAACAAGACATTCTAATTTTATTTTTGAACACGAAAATGGGATTATTTCTTGCTGGAAATATTATGGCAACTACTAATTAACATTTTAGTGTTATAGCCTACTTTTCCTAAGATTTCAACCTAACAACTGAACCTTCTAAAAATGCCAATGAGTATGCTATTTGCAAGGAAATTACAATAGGAAGGAAAGAAACTCTGATCTCATTTTTTTTTTTTTTTTTTTTAGTGCTAGGTTACTCTGGGCTTAAGTGATAGAATTTATGAATCACTCTAAATTGTTGGTCATATACTAATACAATTATTTATATGCTTTCATTGCTAAGGTTTTAAATTGTAATTGTATCCACGTCTGGTATCTGTTCTGCTCCCCTGAGCATCTACCTACTATCTACTGGAAAATAGCCATGAATCTTAAGAACTAGTAAAAGGCAGTCTCACTGAAGCCCCAAATCAAGAAAATATTATTTACTTATAGAAGGAAAGCTACCTTTTAAACTGGACACCATGAGTTATAAAATACATTACTCTAGTGAATACACTTCAAAATGAGATTGGGGCTACATTTTCTTTCTTTTTTTATTTAGTATGATTTACAATACTGTGTTAGTTTCAGGTGTACAGCATAGTGATTTGATTGCCTTTTTTTTTTTTACAGATTATATTTCTTTATGTATTGTTATAAGATACTGGGTGTAATTCCCCATGCTATAGAGTAAATCTTTGCTACTTATCTACTTTTCGTATAGTAGTTTATATCTGTTAATCCCGTACCTTTCCTCCCCTCTTGCCCTTTTGTACTCACATTTTTTTTTTAATCTCTGTTGGGACTACATCTGCAATGTTAGGAAACACACTGAATAACGGTTGTGACTATCTTCCATATATTATATAAACGAGAGAGGACATATTTAGGGCAACTAGTACACAAAACAGTGTAGTTGTCAAGGCTGCTGAGCTAGTGCAGAGGTATAAATTGGCTGCGGTATGCTCGATTTACTCAGAGTAAGACCTGATAAGAAATGATGTGAAAGTAGGAGTCAAACTCTTAGGTCTAGCTCTCTTTCCAAACGACCAAGCTGGTCACAACATCTCTGAATCTCACTGTTATGGACTGAATGTTTATCTTCTAGAATTTGTATATTGAAACCCTATCTTCCAATGTGATAGTATTAGGGGCTGGGGCCTTTGGGAAGTATCAATATTAAGATTAGACAAAGTCATGATGGTGGAGCCCTCATGATTGTAATTATTGTTCTTATAACAGGCATGAGACAGCTTGCTTCCCCACTCTGCTCCCTGATGTATGAGGATGCAATGAGAGGTTGATGGTCTACAGCTCAGAGAAAGGATGTAATCAGAACTTGTCTAGGCTGGCATTCTGCTTTCAGATATCTAGGCTCCAGGACTGTTAGAAATAAATTTTTATGGTTTATAAGCCCCTCAGTCTATAGTACTTTATTAGAGCAGCCTGAATAGACTAAGAGTCTAGTGCTTCTTATTTGACAGAATATAAGGGAAAAAAAGAAACTATTTGGAAAACCAAAAGCATGCATCAAACCACATATATCTCCTCCCACCTTCTTTCTGGGGCTTAGTGGTATGTGTGGTTTTAGAAGAAAGCCAGATCATCTCTCATGAAACATCCAGTGTGGGAACTTCTTTTAAATGATGCTCTCATTCCTCAGCTTATCCAAGGATTTCCTAAAGGTCATTCTGGGGACGTGTCATTTCCTACTGAATGTGACTCAGGAGGAAAGGGAGGGGATGATGGGGCTATAAGCTACAGTTGCTGTTAAAGGGAGTATTGTATTTTGAGAAGTGCAGTGAGTTATATGAGGCAAGGATGTGGCCAGGTTTGCTGGCTGCAGGAGTTGGGCAGTGAAGTTATTCTTCAAGAATACAATTTATAAAAATTGTTATTCTGAGGATGGTGAGCAGTACATGGGAAATAAAATCTTGGGAAGTTTTAAACAGTTCCTTTAGGAGCTGCAGTTTTATGTTCTATAGCACAACAATCCATGGAAGCAGAAAACTCTTCATTAATCAAGGATGGCAGTGGCAGGTTGGTGGAGGTAAATTCTCCCTCGTATTCTGATTTCCAAAATGTGGCTCTTATCCAGTATTTTGAGGGTTCTTGAACTTCCAAAATTAAAAAGGAAAAGTGCTCAGAGACTGATAATCCTCCCCGCCTCTTGCCCAGGATTCTAGGACGATCTTCCCTGCTACAGTCTAATAGCCTTCAATGGGATGAGCTGAAAGGCAATATGATATTTTCAAGAATCAGAAACCCAGAAGAACACCAACTCAATTGGAAATAGACATTGTCAGAATTGAGCTTCCCCATGCCCACTTCAGCATATTGGAGAGGACATAACATTTGGAGTGAAAAAAAATAAGATGCAGGAGTGGCCTATGAATCCAACCAGCTAATATAAAATTACTGGAGAAAAATTTGCAAAACAGCAGAGAGTAAGGGGATAGAGGACAGAGACCAATAAACCGTGAAGTGAGTGGGTGGTTTGGGTTGCCCCAAAGTCACTTATTGTTGTTGTTTAATCAATATGTTGTGGCTAATTCTTTGAGACTCCATGCACTATAGTGAGGCTCTTCTGTCCATGGAATTCTACAGGCAAGAATACCAGAGTGGGTTACCATTTCCTCCTCCAGGGGGTCTTCCCTATCCAGGGATTGAACCCATGTCTCCTGAATTGGCAGGAAGGTTCTTTAACACTGAGGTGCCAGTAAGCCCCAAAGTTACTTACTCCAGACCTTAAGACAATATAGGCCAAACTACCTCCCCAGAACTTTCAGTGAAAACATTATATGCCAGTGTTTTCAAATACACAGTTCTGGGAGTCGACCTAAAGGTGATGGCATCAGGTAGTTGATAAAGGCTCTGTCTCATAGGGTATCAGCTAGACATGGCACATTCACATATCATCCAATAGGCCGTGTCTTCTTGGTTTGAGTGATCATTTGAGATGTTCAGTGAGAACTGGATGGTTTTAACTTGAATGGTCACCCTTTACTCATCATCAGATATAGGTGAGGCAGCAGGTGTCCTGACTGTGTTATTTTGTAAAGACTATGTCCTTTTGAAGCTACCAGATCACTGGGAGCTGGTAATGTTCACAGTGGTAATTATGAGTTTCTTGGAAGAAGTAGAACTCCGATTTTGTTTTAAAAGATCTGGGATCCATGTAGTGTGAATGAATAGCTTGATGGCCTCCTTCTCTGAGCTGGTGTCCATATACTTATTGAGCATCTTCTTCTTGGCTTTGGAGAGACACAAAGCTTTGGAGAGACTCCAGCACAACACAAATTTTGTATTATTTGTATAATTATATTGCCACATTGGGCCAAATCCTCAGGAGTTTTTGCTAAACAAACCTATTCAAGATGCTTCTGAGACTTGCCATTGGAGCAGAGGAAATTCAGTTCTCAACAGAAGCAAATAGTACTGGCATCAGACAGCTGAGAATAAAAGAAAGCCTGGATTTTCCAGAACCTGGGTCAAGATACCCTGACTAATAAAAGCCTAGAACAAAGGGACATGTGAGCAGTAGGTTATGGGAAGCCCTAGTTTCTTGCTATCTCAGCTGGAGGACAATGGTTTCTTGGATTAGTGATATCTCAGGAAAAGAGCAAGGGGCTTAGGACAGGGTAGGAAACTGGTAAAATGGCCTAGAATTTGGTCTTTATATGTGCCATTTGATGCTTTTGAACTGTGGTGTTGGAGAAGACTCTTGAGAGTCCCTTGGGCTGCAAGGAGATCAAACCAGTCAATCCTAAAGGAAATCCGTCCTGAATATTCATTGGAAGGACTGATGCTGAAGCTAAAGCTTATACTTTGGCCACCTGATGCAAAGAACTGACTCATTGGAAAAGACCCTGATGCAGGGAAAGATTGAAGGCAGGAGGAGAAGGGGACGACAGAGGATGAGATGATTGTATGCCATCACTGACTCAAAGGACATGAGTTTGAAGAAGCTCTGGGAGTTGGTGATGGGCAGGAAAGCCTGGTGTGCTGCAGTCCATGGGGTTGCAAAGAGTCAGACATGACTGAACAATTGAACTGGCTTACCTGCCACTAGCCCTGAGACTGGCTATTCATCTGTGATGCAGGCCCAGGCAGCTGGTCAGTCTGAGCATCACCCTTCCACTTCTGGTAGATAGGGACTGGAAGCCATTTCCTCTTGTCTCATTGGCCAAACTGGCTTACGTGCTTATCTTTGAACTGATTACTGTAGTTTCACTAAGGAAGATGAGTTTCACTAATGGGATTAAGTTAATCAGAGCCCTTTATAGATATTTAAACCACTAATTACTTTTGCTAATTTGAAATAAAATATATATTGATACTTAAACATACTCATAATTTTTAGTATAGCTGCATTAAAATACAGAAGAAATCTTAGTTGCCTATTATTTCCATGAAGCACTAGGTAAAGCATAAAAGACTTGCCAACTTGGTTAAATTATTTTATATAAAATATATTGATGGCTGAAACCACCTTGAAGATTTTGAAAAACATTTATTTTCAAATAGATGCCTGGTTATCAAGATGTGACCTATGTGAAAACCTGCTTTGAAACAAGAGGATGGAATAGATAAAGGTTAAAAGATCCTTTTGTCTCTACAATACTAGGAAAAAAATAAGAAATATTCTTCATTCTTCCTACCACAAAACAAATAGTAAAGCCACACAGTTGTAACATAATGTCTTAGTCCATACAAGCTATTATAACAAAATACTATAGACCAGATAGCTTACAAATGACAGAAATTTTCTCTCTCCCAGTTCTGGAAAGTCCTGAAGAGAGTCCTCTTCCTGGTTCACAGCCAGTGCCTTCTCACTGTGTCTTCACAGTGAGAAGGGGTGAGGGAGCTCTCTAGAGCCTCTTTTATAAGGCCACCAATCCCATTCATGATGGTGCCACCCTCATGACCTAAGCACTTCCTGAAGGCTTCACTTCCTAATACCATCAACTTTGAGGGTTAGGATTTCAACATATGTATTTTGAGGGGACACATGCAGACCATAGCACGTAGTTTTTCTCCTAGTAGATGATCTGATACTATAATCTATTAAGGTATGCATTCTCAGCTGCTCGGTTGTGTCCTACTCTTTGTGACCCCATGAACTACAGCCTGCAAGGCTCCTCTGTACCTGGAATTTTCTAGGCAAGAATACTTAAGTAGGTTGCCATTTCCTACTCCAAGGGATCTTCCCAACCCAGAGACTGAACCCACGTCTCTTGCATCACCTGCATTGGCAGGCAGATTCTTTACCACTGTGCCACCTGGGAAGCCTATTATCTTAGCAGGGAATGGGAATCCAGAGGGAACTGGGTTTTGGTATCTCCTCTGCCACAGACAAGCTGGGTTATTTTGGTTAAATCATTTCAGACCTTTGAACCATATCTATAATATGTAGATAAAATGCCTACCCTCCAATTACCTCTGCCATGAAGATCAAATAGGGAGGTAATATGTCTAGAAGTATAAGATAATATGTTTAAACTATAAAACTGTCTAAACTGTAAAGGACTTTTGAATGTATTCTTATTACTAATACTATTATTTGACTACTAAATTTATTCAAAGTGAGTTTGCAGCCTTGACTAAGTTATTTAACATTTTTCACTCTTATTTCCTGTTTTTAGACTATGAAGGTTTAAATCATATGAGCTCTAATATGTCTTTCAGCTCAGCTTTGGGGTCTTTTAATTATATTTTTTTCTGATAACTATTGAATGCTGCTTCCTCATTGGACAGAGAGGTAGGGAGGCATGGGTTTACAGTTGCCAGCTGTGGACAGTGATATTGTGGGTTAATTACACTGTATTTCTGATACATTTCTTTGGAATTTTAATGATTGTAATTGCAATCAATGTAGAGTTTTCTTTGATGCCCTGAGTTGTTTTAGGTTTTACATGCAGCATTGGGTATATAAAAATTTGCAAGCTCGTTTCTGGGCATAAGTTTTGAGAGAGAATGTACACAATTCAGAGAGCAGATGAGTTAGCCAAAGACATTCAATTTAGAGGCAATTTCAGAAACTGAATCACATATCTTGATTTCCATGGAGCAGGATTTGTAGTTATTATATCCTTAGTTTTAAAGGAATAACTGAATTAGTGAGAAAATGACCTTCGAAACTATATGAGAGAGGGTTGCCTTTGATAGGTTTTGAACTATCTAGACAGATAGGAAAAAGAAAGAATAGCTCAGAGAATTAGGACCTTGAAACAGGGAACTATTAGGTTTATGAACTAATAAAGGAGTGCTATATGAAAATCTTGCCTAGGTTTTCATTCTAGACAGAGCTTTCATTTGTTCATATTTCCAGACCATAAATACAAATTTCTTTGGCAGAGATGATGACGATGATGATGACTACTGCATAATGACAATAATTGCTAACATTCATCACTTGCTTATTCTTTGCAAGGCCCTAGTCTATGTCCTTTATATGTATTCTCTCCTTTGATCCTGAATAAAATTTCATGTTCTTTACCATCTGAGCCACAGGGAAGCCCATGGGTACAATTCTTTTCTCTTCGTTCAGTTCACTTCAGTCAATCAGTCGTGTCCGACTCTTTGCGACCCCATGAATTGCAGCACGCCAGGCATCTTTGTCCATCACCAACTCACAGTTTACCCAAACTCATGTCCATTGAGTCGGTGATGCTATCCAACCATCTCATCCTCTGTTGCCCCCTTCTCCTGCTGCCTTCAATCTTTCCTAGCATCAGGGTCTTTTCAAATGAGTCAGTTCTTCGCATCAGGTGGCCAAAGTAATGGAGTTTCAGCTTCAACATCAGTCCTTCCAATGAACATTCAGGACTGATTTCCTTTAGGATGGACTGGTTGGATCTCCTTGCAGTCCAAGGGACTCTCAAGAGTCTTCTCCAACACCACAGTTCAAAAGCATCAATTCTTCAGTGCTCAGCTTTCTTTATATCCAATTCTCACATCCATACATGACCACTGGAAAAACCATAGCCTTGACTAGACGGACCTTTGTTGACAAAGCAATGTCTCTGCTTTTCAATATGCTGAATAGGTTGGTCATAACTTTCCTTCCAAGGAGTAAGCGTCTTTTAATTTCATGGCTGCAGTCATCATCTGCAGTAATTTTGGAGCCCAAAAATATAAAGTCTGCCACTGTTTCCCCATCTATTTGCCATGAAGTGGTGGGACCAGATGCCATGATCCTAGTTTTCTCAATGTTGAGTTTTAAGCCAACTTTTTCACTCTCCTCTTTCACTTTCATCAACAGGCTCTTTTGTTCTTTTTCACTTTTTGCCATAAGGGTGATCATCTGCATATCTGAGGTTATTGATATTTCTCCCGGCAATCTTGATTCCAGCTCGTGCTTCATCCAGCCCAGTGTTTCTCATGATATAATCTGCATATAAGGTAAATAGGCAGGGTGACAATATACAGCCTTGATGTACTCCTTTTCCTATTTGGAACCAGTCTGTTGTTCCATGTCCAGTTCTAACTGTTGCTTCCTGACCTGCATACAGGTTTCTCAAGAGGCAGGTCAGGTGGTCTGGTATTCCCATCTCTTTCAGAATGTTCCACAGTTTGTGGTGATCCTCATAGTCAAAGGCTTTGGCATAGTCAATAAAGCAGAAATAGATGTTTCTCTGGAACTTGCTTGCTTTTTTGATGATCCAGAGAATGTTGGCAATTTGATCTCTGGTTCCTCCGCCTTTTTTAAATCCAGCTTGAACATCTGGAAGTTTACGGTTCACAAATTGTTGAAGCGTGGCTTGGAGAATTTTGAGCATTTTTTACTAGCGTGTGAGATAGTTTGAGCATTTTTTGGCATTGCCTTTCTTTGGGATTGGAATGAAAACTGACCTTTTCCAGTCCTGTGGCCACTGCTGGGTTTTCCAGATTTGCTGGCATATTGGGTGCAGCATTTTCACAGCATCATCTTATAGGGTTTTGAATAATTCAACTGGAATTCCATCACCTCGATTAGCTTTGGTTGTAGTGATGCTTCCTAAGGCCCGCTCTTTGTAGGTGAGGAAAATGAGGCACAGAAGTGTTAATCACCTTACTCAAGAACATGCAATAAATCATGGGCAGAGCTGGAATGCAAACCCGTATAACACTGAAAGCACACTTACCCAGCTGGCTCTATCACTTAATGCTACCGCCAACAATATGTAAAACTACTCCTATTTGTATTTTTACTATTCTAGACATGTCACCCATTAACTTACTTTATCTTCATTACAACCCTATGTAGTAGGTACTATCATCATTACCTGTAATCTTATAGATATGAAAACTAAAGAACAGAAGACGAACTCTAGAGTTTGTCCTCTTAGCTATTGTACTATTCCAACAATGTTTTTAAAAGCAGTAATGGAAAACTTAAAAATAATAGATACAAGTACTTGAGAGATTTTACAAGCTAGCTACAAAATACTTTTTGCACATTGCCTTTATTATAATCATAGTAGGTGTGAATAGTTTTTAATCACATTTTATAAAGGATAAAATTGAGACTTAGAAAAATTAAGAAATTTTCCTATTATCTCATTAATCTATACTGTTGGAACCCAAGATTCAAGACTTTAGGGACTAGCCCCAAAGCCAAACTACAACACTGAATTAGTGTCTATGACCATAACACTTCTTCACTCTTTCATTCAACAAATATTTATTAAGCACCTATGTTTTGTGTGGAGTTTCCCAGGTGGCTCAGTAGTAAAGAATCTGTCTGGCAATGCAGGAGATGCAGGAGGCATGCAGGAGACATTCAGGAGACATGGGTACTATCCCTGGGTTGGGAAGATCCCCTAAAGTAGGAAATGGCAACCCATTTCAGTATTCTTGCCTGGAAAATTCCCTGGAGAGAGGAGCCCCAGTCCATGAGGTCAAAAAGAGTCGGACACAATTGAGCACACTGAGCTTGCACCTACACGTGTATTCTGTACCAAGAGATACCTTCCTATGTTTTCCCAGGTGGATTGTAAAATAGAACATAACATTTTCTCAACCACAGAAAGCCTCTGGAAGAATGGATAAATGGTGGCAAAGATGTTCAAACAAAATGCAGTGGTAGTTTGACAATGATCATTCTAGGCTTGATCTCAGAAAATATTTAAATTAACTATTTCCATTTTAAAATAAAATATTTAAGTTCACAAGTAGCAGCAAAAAAAAAAAAAAATCCCAGAAATGCATATAAAAACTGAACAGGATGTTTTAATCACTAATCTTCCCACAAAGAGACCTCTCTGCATTTCAATAACTAAGTCTGTGAAAATAAAATGAGACTACCTACTGCAGTGTTTTGAAAGTATGTTGAATAGCTTCTCCCACTATTTCACTTGCAAAGTGAATGCTAATTGGATAAAGCCAAGGTCTTTGGGATGGGAAATCTTGCTGGGAGTAAGGAGTAACAACAATTATAAAGCCAGTTACTTTAAGGATAGCAGATGTCACAGGCTGTCATAACTGACGAGCCTTTGTGTGATCAACTGTATCCTTTCTCTTCTTTTGACCTTTAATTTACTTCTGGTATTTTCTACCTGCTTGAATGCACTGGACTTTTCATTTCAAGGAAACTAGTATCATGGCAAATATTTACATTTATTTTGTAGAGATAAAGCTAGTTGTTTTTCTTTTGAGTTACCAAAAGTATTTCCTAATTGTGCATTAGTTGTGAATATACAGTTTGTTGAAACTTCTGTAACTAACCAAAAATGGCAGAAATAGGGCTCCCTGGTTAAGGGTGTGTATCTATCTTCCTCTCAATTTTAAATGTGACATTTTTACGGTGTAACATAGTACCTGCAAATAGTAGGTTTTCAATTTATGCTTGTTGAATTGGAATTCAAAATTTTAATTAACAAATTAACATAAAATGAAATGCATGCATCTTAGTTATTCATCTGGTGAATTTTGACAATTCTTTCCAACTCTGTAAGTGCTATCCCCACCAAAAAAAAAAAAAAAAAACCCCACAAGAATCATTTTCATCATTCTGAAAGTTTTCATGCCTCTTAGTCAGTCCCTAGCCTATTCATGAGTTCAACCACTTCCTACTTCTATCTCCACAGATTAGTTTGCCAGTAATTAGAATTCGTATGAATGAAAACATGCAGTGTATTTTTGCATCAAGATTCTTTTTCTCATCTTAATGTTTTTGAAATTAATTTTTGAAATTAATTCAAGTTGTCACTTGAATTTGTACATCATTATTTTATTACTGAGTAGTGTTTCACTTTATGAATGTAATACAATTTGTTTATTCACTGTTTCATTGATAGACATTTTAATTGTTTCCAAGTTTCAGCCTGTCGACTGTCTAGAACAAGCGTTTTTGTGGATAACTTTTATTTCCTCTTGGTAAATACCCAGGATGAAATTCCAGGTTATAGGATGAATGTGTATTTAACTTTATGAAAAACTGCCGAAGTTCTTCAAAATGATTGTGCCATTTTGCATACCAACCAGTATGAAAGTTTTAGTTGCTCCTCATCCTCACCAATATTTGGCATTTTCAGTCTTTCAGATTTTATCCATTATAGTGGGTATGAAGTAGAATCATACTGTGGATTTAATTAGCATTTTCCTGATATTGAGCACTGATGGGTGCTTGTTGACCATTTGCTTATCTTTTTTTGATAAAGCATCCCGGCCTTTTGCCTTTTAAAAAAAAAGAGTATAGCTGCTTTACAATATTGTGTTAGTTTCTATTGTACAGCAAAGTGAATCAGCTATATGTATACATATATCCCCTTTTTTTGGATTTCCTTCCCATTTAGGTCATCACAGAATATTGAGTAGAATTCCCTGTGCTATAACAGTAGGTTCTCATTATATAAACCATGTACTTTACATATAGTATAAACTATGTACTTTATACATAGTCCCAATAGCTTATGTATGTCAGTCCCAATCTCCTAGTTTATCCTACGTTTCCTGTCCCTCTTGCACTACACCTGTATCTCTATTTCTGCTTTGTAAATAAGATTGTCCATACCAATTTTTTTCAGGTTCCACATATATACCCTTTTTAAATTTGTCTCTTTATCCTTGATTCATAGGAGTTCTTTATATAATTTTTATGTGTCTACATGCCTTTTTCAAATGCATATTCCAAATATTTTTTCCCAGTTTGTGGTTTGCCTCTTCATTTTCTTAATGTTGTCTTTTGATAAGCAGAGCCTTTTCATTTTGATGAGTCTAACTTAACAGTTTTTTCTTTAAATGTTGTTGCTTTTTGTGTCTGTCCAACAAATCTTTGCCTAACTCAAGATTGCAAAGACATTCTCTTATGTGTATATTTTCTTTTTAGAAGCTTTATGGTTCTGGGTTTTTTGTTTAGGTCTATCATCCATTTTGGAGAAGGAAATGGCAACCCACTCCAGTGTTCTTGCCTGGAGACTCCCATGGACAGAGAAGCCTGGTGGGCTGCCGTCTATGGGGTCACACAGAGTCGGACATGACTGAAGCGACTTAGCAGCAGCAGCAGCATCATCCATTTAGAATTAATTTTTGTGTATGAAGTGAAATAGAGAACAGGGATTCATGTTTATTATTTTTCATAATAATTTTTCATAGTCATCTAGTTGTTCCAGAAACATTTGTTAAAAAGATGTTTTGTCTCCATTAATTTTATATTGAGGTAAAAAATCTATTGACCTTAATTGTAAGGGTCTATTTCTTAACTCATTTTTTTCACTGATTTGATAGTCTATGTTAGTACCACACAATCTAGGTTATTATGATTTGTAATAAATCCTGAAATCAGGTAATTTAAGCCTTCCGACTTCTTCTTTTCAAGATATATTATTCTAGATCTATTGAATTCCATATAAAAGTTTAGGATTAACTTGTCAATTGCTTCAAAAAACTCTACTGAAATTTTGAAAGGGATTGCATTGAGAATCTAGATAAATTTTGGAAGAATGGGTAGAAACATTATTGAGTCCTACAATCCATGATGTGACATATCTCTCTTATCTATTTATATCTGTATTTTCTCAGCTGTGTTTTGTAGTAGTTGGTATAGAGCTCTCGCACATTTTTATTAGTTTTTTGTTTTGGAAGTATTTTATGTTTTGGAAATCATATTTCTAAAATTGCATGCTCCAATTATTCACTACCTGAATACAGAGATGAAATTGATTTTTAAATATTGACCACTGTGTATTCTATATAAAATTCACTTATCAACTATTGTCATTTGTCATTTTTTTGTAGCTTCCATAGGGTTCTCCAAGTACACAATTATATTACTTGTGAATTTTTCCAATTTTACTATTTTTCAATATTTATCACTTCTTGGCATTTATCTTCCTTTACTGCACTAGTCAGAACATCCAATATTATGTTGAAAAGAAGTGACAACGGCAGTCACATTTGCCTTGCTTCCAGTCTTAACCTATAACCATTAATTATGAAGTTAGCTATAGGTTTTTATTAGACCCATTTAGCAAGATGAGGAAATTCCCTTTTATTCTTAGCTGACTGAGATTTTTTTAATCATTGAGAGCATTGTTAAATTTTTTCTGCTTCTATTGTAATGATCTTTCTTCCCCCTTCCACTTATTCTGTTATTGTAGTGTTTTATACTGATTGATTTTTCAAATGTTGAACCTAACTTTCATTCCTGGGAAAAACCCACTTAGTCATGATGTATATATACATATACATATATATATATATATTTCTGGATCTGATTTGCTAAATTTTGTTAAGGATTTTTATATCCATCTTAAGGAACAATAGTGGTCTATAATTTTCTTCTCTTGTCAAATCTTTGTTAGATCTTGATTTCAAGGTTTTGCTGGCCTCATAAAACCAGTTGGAGAGTATTACTTCCTCCTCTGTATGCTGAAATAAGTTTCAGTAAGATTAGGATTATTTCTTTCTTGGTTGTCTGATAGAATTCACCATTGAAGTTTTGTTTGTAAAAACATTATTTATTGCATATACAATTAAAAAAAAGATTTTAACTATTTATCACAGTGTACCTAACTTCCATAAAGTTAGCAGCTTAAAACATTATATATTTGTTATCTCACATTTTATGTAAGTCAGGAATCCAGACACTTCTTAGCTGTGTTTTCTGCTTCAGAATATCATGGGGGCACCTAAGGTTGGTCAGGACTGAGGGCTCATCTGTGGCTCAGTTGGAGAAAGGTCTGCTTCCAAGTTTGCTGTTAAGTCGCTTCAGTTGTGTCCATAGTGACCATAGGGTCACTTGTGACCCTATGGATTGTTACCTTCCAGGCTCCTCTGTCCATGGGATTCTCCAGGCAAGAATACTGGAGTGGGTTGCCATACCCTCAGGGAGGGGATCTTCCCAACCCAGGGATCCAACCCATGTATCTTATGTCTCCTGTATTGACAGCTGGGTTCTTTACCACTGGGGCCACCTGGGAAGCCCACTTACAAGTTTATTCTGTTCAGTTCAGTTCTGTTCAGTCACTCAGTCATGTCCGACTCTTTGTGACCCCATGGACTGCAGCACACCAGGCTTCCCTGTCCATCACCAACTCCCAGAGCTTGCTCATGTCCATCCAGTTGGTGATGCCATCCAACCATTTCATTTTCTGTCATCCCCTTCTCCTCTTGCCTTCAATCTTCCCTAGAGTCTTTTCCAATGAGTCAGTTCTTTGCATCAGGTGGCCAAAGTATTGGAGCTTCATTTTCAGCAATAGTCCTTCCAACGAACATTTAGGACTGATTTCTTTTAAGATTGACTGGTTTGATCTCCTTGCTGTCCAAGAGATTCTCAAGAGTCCTCTCCAATATCACAGTTAAAAAGCATCAATTCTTTGGCTCTCAGCTTTCTTTATGGTCTAACTCTCACATCCATACATGACTCCTGGAAGAACCATAGCTTTGACTAGATGGACCTTTGTCGGCAAAGTAATGTCTCTGCTTTTCAATACGTTACCTAGGTTGGTCGTAGCTTTTCTTTCAAGGAGTAAGCGTCTTTTAATTTCATGGCTGCAGTCACCATCTGCAGTGATTTGGAGCCCAAGAAAATAAAGTCTGTCACTGTTTCCATTGTTTCCACCTCTATTTCCCATGAAGTGATGATCTTAGTTTTTTGAATGTTGAGTTTTAAGCCAGCTTTTTCACTCTCCTCTTTCATTTTCGTCAAGAGGCTCTTCAGTTCCTCTTCACTTTCTGCCATTTTTATTTGGTTACTAATGCAATTTAGTTGTTTCCAGGTGGCACTAGTGGTAAAGAACCTGCCTGCCAATGCAGGAGATGCAGGTTCGATTCTGGTTCAGGAAGATTCCCTGGAGGAGGAAACAGCAACCCATTCTACTATTCTTGCCCAAAAAAGCCTATGAAAAGAGGACCCTGGTGGGTTGCAGTCCATAGCGTTGAAGAGTTGGATATGACTAAAGCAACTTAGCACACACACACAGAAGCCTCATTTCTTTGCTGGCTATTGTCTGGAAGTTCTACTCAGTTTCTTGTTGTGTAAGCCTCTTTACCTGGTGACTTCATTAAAGCCAGCAAGAGAGAGTGTCTACAGAGAGAATGTGCTGGCAAAACAGGAGTTACAATCTTGTAACATAATCATGGAAGTGACAGCCCATCAGCTTTGCCTTATGTTATTATTATAAGCAAGTCACAAGTCCCACCCAATCCCAAAGGGAAGGAATGACATAAAATGAATACTAGGAAGTAGGGAGAATTGTTAGGTAATTGTTGGAGTCTGTCCACGACATATAGGGCCATTTTAGATTTACTATTTATTCCTACATTAGTTTTGTCAAGCTCTGTTTTTCAAGGAATTTTTCCATTTCATCTAAGTTGTCAGATTTATTGGCATAAAGTTATTCATGCTATCCTCATTATCTTTTAAAATATTTGTTGAATGATATTCTAATTTTCATTCTTGATATTAATAATTTGCATTTTCTTTCTTTTTTTCTTTACCAGTCTTATGGATGTGTCAATTTTATAAATATTTTCAAGGAAATGAACATTGACTTTATTTTCTCTGTGATTTCCCATTTTCTAATTCACTGATTTCCTCTCTTATTTATTGTACTGTTTCTTTTTCTTTTTACTTTTACTATCTTCTTTTCCACTTTTTTAAAATAGTTTTTTAAAGTAGAAGCTAAGATCATTAATTTTAAGCTATTTTTATTTTTCAAATATAAGTCAGAATTTTAGAACTATGTCTGTGAGCACTTAATGAACACCTTTCACAGAACATCAGAAGAGACTATGCAATTGACAGTCCCTGAAGCTAAAATTTCATTTGGTTAAAATAATCCACCTCTTCTACTATTGGATTTAAGATGCACATCCCCCACCCTCCAAATTTTAGCATCTTTGAAAATGGAATAAATCTTATAAACTGGATGTGGCACCTCATAATTGTTCTTAGCCAGGCAGAAGTCATGGCATAGACATCATTGTCTATGTAAGCATAGACTTGGCAACAATGTATTACCAGCCTTTCAGTTGAGTCATTGGCATGTTTGGTACCTACATTGGTTTTCAGTGTTAAAATCACTATAAAATGATTACATTGTGATCAGTACTGAAACCAAAAAATAGTATATGTTCAGAAAAACAAGAAAAGAAGGGAAAATGTAACATCAATGAATCAAATCTTATAGGAAGACTGCTTGTAATTTAATGTTTCAGTTCAGTTCAGTCGCTCAGTCGTGTCCCACTCTTTGCAACCCCATGAATCACAGCACGCCAAGCCTCCCTGTCCATCACCAACTCCCAGAGTTCACTCAAACTCATGTCCATCGAGTCGGTGATGCCATCCAGCCATCTCATCCTCTGTCGTCCCTTCTCCTCCTGCCCCCAATCCCTCCCAGCATCAGGGTCTTTTCCAACGAGTCAACTTTTCGCATGAGGTGGCCAAAGTATTGGAGTTTCAGCTTTAGTATCAGTCCTTCCAAAGAACACCCAGGACTGATGTCCTTTAGAGTAGACTGGTTGGATCTCCTTGTAAAGAGAAACCAATTTATTTCATTGCAGTTTCCTTTTATATGTGTATTATATTTTGTAATTACTACACATGTAATATTATATTTACATGTATATTTACTCCAGTATTATAGTAATACCTAAGAAAAACTGTATCTAAATTATAGCTAAAATAAAAAATTTTAAGTGGTGAGAAAGCATTGAGTCATGCTGTAATTGGGAGAATTATTTTTCCTAATGTATATTCTGTTGACAATGTCTCTATTTAATGAAATATAGGTAACCTATTTAGTTCTCACATACACGGCCTTGAAGTTGCTATTATTCATTTTCAGCGATAAGAAGATTGAGGCCCAGGGAATTAAATTCTCCACGGTAACACAGCTGGTAGGTGGCAGATCTGGGATTAGAACATAGGCTTCTGAGGCTTGAGTCTCTGCTTTGGGCTTCACTGATGGCTCAGATGGTAAAGAATCTGCCTGCAATGTAGGAGATCTGGGTTTGATCCCTGGGTAGGGAAGATCCCCTGAAGGAGGAAATGGCAACTCACTCCAGTATTCTTGCCTGGAGAATTCAATGGACAGAGGAGTCTGGCAGTCTACAGTTCATAGGGTTGCAAAGAGTCCGACACAGCTAAGCTACTAACACACTATTGCTTTGGCAGATCAGGAAAAGAGGAGAAATTTCTTGTTCAAGATACTCATCAACTAAAAATATTAGATTTTCCAGACAGCTCTTGGCCTTGTCTCTCTCCTACTTTACCACCTCTATGGATAAAGCCTAAACTTATTAAACTTGAAAGTGGTTCCATGATCTAACCTCAGCCAGCTAACTCCTGCTCTTCAGCAACATGGAACTAGTGTCCCTATATATGTCCATACCCAGGTCATTTCTTGTCCTAGTCTCCTATTTAATTCATCTTTCTTTCTTATTTTTTTAGATCTATTTTTTCTTTTGATGTGTACCATTTTTTTAAAAAGTCTTTATTGAATTAGTTACAATATTGCCTCTGTTTTATGGGTTCTTTTTTCTGGCTGTGAGGAGGCATGTGGAATCCTACCTCCTGACCAGGGATCAAACCCTCACCCAAAGCTTTGGAAGGCAAAGTCCCAACTGCTGGATCACCAGAGAAGTCCCGATTGATCTTCCTTTCACTCCTAAAAACTTCTAGCTATTTTTTCCTTGTCTGAAGTTATTCATGTTAATCCCTTGCTTAAAAACTAGTTGACATAGTAGGCCTCATGGCTATCTTTTGAAAGGCCTGATTGCAAGGCTGTCCCTTGAGTGGTGTCTGGAAACTTGGACTTGGGAAGGGTTCCAGTCATTTCTAGAACCGATAAGTGTCTAAGCTGTTTATGGAAATGATATGGTTTATGCTGAACACTTGTTTTCCTTTTGGGATTCTGGAATATTTGTGCATTCTAGGCAAAGGATGCCTAAATGAGTATCCCCCAGGAAAATTCATGGGCTCCAAGTATCTAACAAGCTTCTCTGATTGGCAATAATTTGTATGTGTAGCCACATTCATTGCTGGGAGAATTAAGTTTGTTAGGAGAGGACTTCTGGAAGTTCATTTGTGGTTTCCCCTGGATTTCTCAACATGCATGCCTTTTCTTTGCCAATTTCACTTCATATCATTTCACTTTAATAACTCATAGCTATGAATATTTGCTAAGTTTATTATAAATTCTCCTAGAGAATCATAAAATCTGAAGGCAGTCTTGCTGCTGCTGCTAAGTTGCTTCAGTCGTGTCCAACTCTGTGCGACCCCGTGACAGCAGCCCACCAGGCTTCTCCGTCCATGGGATTCTCCAGGCAAGAACACTGGAGTGAGTTGCCATTTCCTTCTCCAATGCATGAAAGTGGAAAGTGAAAGTGAAGTCACTCAGTCGTGTCTGACTCTTAGCGACCCCATAGACTGCAGCCTACCAGGCTCCTCCATCCATGGGATTTGCCAGGCAAGAGTACTGAAGTGGGTTGCCATTGCCTTCTCCACCCCTGGAGTAGGAAATGTCAACCTACTCCAGTGTTCATGAAGTGGGAATAATGGGAAATTCTACGGACAGAGGATCCTGGAAGGCTACAGTCCAAGGGGCTGTAGAGAGTCAGACATGACTGAGTGACTAAGCAGCAGCAGCAGCTGATAGCTTATGGAACATCGTGAGGATCAGAGAACAAGACTTGTGTATCAGAGTCAGGGGAAAATGCCCACCCACCCCATGGGAACTTTTCTAGGGGAAACAGTTGTGAAGTTTTACCCATTTTTAGGGAAATACGGCTGGCCTGAATGTCAATGCTCCACCATGCTGGAATTTTATAATTATAGGGACATTGTCTTTCATCCACTGGTCTGTGATTTTCTGGAGGGCAGAAACTGTGTTATATTCATCTTTATATCTGCATGCCTGTTACACAATGGAGGTCAACTATTATTTGTTGAATGAATACCTTGACCAATCTGAGATAGTCTTTTGATTGTTAGGAGTATCCATAATTAAAATAATTGACAAAGAAGTTTGGAATGGACTTGGAGAATTATTTTTTAAAACATGTACTTACCTCCATAGTTAGTTGTTAAATTGTTTCAACTTTCAGAAACGACTTAAGAAACATATACTGTGTATTATATTTTAAGTGAGAGTTTTGGGTATTAAAAAAAAAAAGAAAAAAGAGGGCTAATTTGATGTTAACATTAGGAAATTAAATATAGGCCTCAGCTTTGTCATTCTGCAAAATGGTGCTAAGGATATCTGCTCTTCTAAATCCACAGTCATGATAAGAAATAAAGTTGCCTAGGGTGATGCTTTGTGAGAAGGTGCTAGGTAATTCCAGGTGTTTATCAGTAACTTGTACTTCATTAATTCCAAAGAAAATGCATCTATCACTTTTGTGGATTAGCTATTGATTGGAAACTTACACTCTCGTTCTGGTGTACCTCCTTTCTTTATACTTTCATAAAGATGACATTTGGATTTATTTTCTTCCTTCTTTCATTGTTTGCTAATGCCTTACTTTCTCCTCCCAAAGTTATATAATCAACTTTCTATTTTTAATACTGTACTTCTGACAAAACCAAATCTGAGCTTTAACAGATACATTTTCATATCTTGGAAGTTACCTCAATGATTCACTCTGCAAGAACTGAATATATTATGCATCTTTTTGATTGTTCTTACTCTTTAAAAAGGATATTGAGTTTCTTGAGGTGTGATTTTTCAAGTTAAAATTAGAGCTAGGAAAATATACCTTCTTTGGGTGTGTTGGGGGTTGTACAGCAAGGAATGGAAGTTGTTGGTAACAGGATAAAATCGGTTCAGCTTCACTTGGCCAACATTGTAATTATCTCTTATATTTTCTAATCATAATGGGGGTGAATATGTGGGAATAGCTGGTAGGGAATTGATCAATGTCTGTGTCATTCACTTTGTGAGGACTTTAGCTGATCTCAGTCTGTTCAAAACACCCTTCTTAGCTACTCTCCCTGAGTCGTTAACAGCCATTATCCTGTTAAGGAGAAAATAGTGTGTGAGACTCTGCTTTCAGCCTTGGAAGGCTCATGGAATTAAACCCATGGAGATAATTGCTTAACTCTTCTCTTCATTTTAGTTTCTATACCAATTTTACCTGAATCGTATATAATTTAAAAAATTATTGTATGTGACACGTGGAAATATTTTGGATTATTGTTTTAACAGTAACAAAAGCATCTGTTTCATAATAGTCCAAAATCAAGGTTGAAATATTCAGACATAAACTTGTAAAGAAACTCCTGAGATAACCTTTTTTAAAGAATAAAAACATTATTTAAATTTTTGTATTGCTCAAGCCTTATTTAATTTACCAAGATAAAAAAGATATGTCTAAATCAAGCTGATCATCTAGACTATAGAAGAAAAAAATCCACAGAGGTTAAATAATAAAATCAGTTTGGAAAGATTTGGCCGCCTCACTCTGAAGTGATCTTGCTCTCATGCTCTTTTTCTTCTCTCAGTGAAATAAACTATGAATCCTTAAATTATCTGTTTTCTAATCATGGGCTTATAACATTAAAAAAAAAAAAAGCCAGCATACTTCTGGTAATGTTCTGATTTTAAATTTTGAGATATTTTAGGGGTTTTGTTCTTTCATCAGATCAATGCACTGTCCCAAATTTGATTTTCTGATCCTATCTAAAGCGTTGAATGATGCCTAAGTATTATAACTTAGTATAATCCTTTTTAGATATATTTATACTGATACAGCTTTCATGGCTTTCTGTTGTACTCTTTTTATAAGTAAAAACTACTTCCTAACATTCTGATATTGCAACAGAAACAAGGACCCAAGACCTAAACCAGATGTACACTTTGTACGATGAGGAGAATATAGAGTAATAGCCAAAGGATGCCATCATTCTGCTTTCTGACTTCTACTGTTTCTTTTCACGTTGCTATTGTTCAGCTGGGTAAAGACGCAGGAACAAAGTCCTATTCTGTGAGCTCAGCGTTTCTTCTGCAGGGAAACAGCTAAATGTTCGGCATCTTAGTGTGAAAATAACTATTGGTAGAACAAAAGACTCAAACCAAGAATCTGACTCACACTTGGAAGAAATATTTTAGCAACAAAGTTCAAGGGATATTATTAATAGGAAGCTGAATTCTTGCTGATCATAAACACGTGTCTGTGGACCAATAAAGGCTATTCTAACTACTATTGCCACCCCCACAAGATGTCTCATCCCAGCTTTTACATTTCTTTATTTTATTTTTTTATTGAAGTATAGTTGAATTAACATTTTCTGTTCAGCAAGGTGACTCAGTTATACATACACACGCACACACACTAACACACACACATATATATACACACACATACCTTCCTTTTCATATTCTTTTCCATTATGGTTTATCACAGGATACTGAATATAATTCCCAGCATTATACAGTAGGACCTTACTGTTTAGCCACCCTATATACACCAGTTTGCATCTCCAGCCTTTACCTTTCTGATTTCTGCTCAGAGTTCCAACCCTCTGAGGCAGACTGTGGGCGCTAATAGCTCTAGAAAATTGAGCGGTGTCTGAACACACAGTGATTGATTCTTGCTCTAATTGCAATAGCTTTGAATGAGAAGTTACCGTATGAGAAAGATTATTTATTTTAAAATGGCAACTGAAATAGTCATATTTTCAAGAACACTCTGGCTTAATAACCATTTTTCTATGGTTGTGATATATTTGTAAGTGTTGAAAAAAAAGACAGCATCAGCAAAAAGCTAATTGAAATGTAAAGATATGCGTTTATTATTAGGTTCTTCAATTGGTTATTTTTCACCACTTGTTTTATTAACACACATCTTATGTTACACGTTGCTTTAATCTCCTTTATTAAGACTAGCTGAAAAGTCCTGTCATTATGTATCGTTTCAATGCCTCAGGATCCATGTTTTGTTGAATTTTCTATGCCAACTTCTTTTGACGTGAAAGTGAAATATTGTTGTTTGGGTAGATGTGCGAATGGGTCTAGGGTGGGTGTTTTATATAAAAACAATCACAGAAAGTCAGTTATGTGAGCAAATTCTATCTTCAGGCAAAATAACACTTTTGCTGCAAATGATCTCCCTCTGTAAATGTTCTCTGATCATCACTTTCTCTGGGCTAATGTGGTCCTTTCTCATTGCTCCCCTCCCTTTCATGCCCCCCAACTCCAATAAAACCAAAAATACTATTGTGTGAATGGAGAAACACACATACTTCTTTCCAGAGGCACTTTTATCGAAAAGGGAATACACCCCACACTGTTTTACCACTTTGATGCAGCTTTGGTAAAGAAGAAAGAGTTAAGTTCTCGGTCTGCAGCTGATCCATGCTTAAGCAGTTCACTGGGGCATCATGGTTATAAATGTGATAGAGTATCCAGGGAGCCTTGCATGATTTTATACTATTTTTCATAAATAAGTAAAAATGCATCAGACGGCATTCCTACTTCCCAAGGAATGCACAATTAAGGAAGGCAGAGAAAAAACGAGATCGAGGATGTGGGACTCTGGCTTCAGTCCTGTGGAGGAAAATGCGTTCACTTTTTTCCTTTTTGTTTTGCTTTTGCTTTACTCAGTCCTCTGATTGAGTAATGACAATTGTTCAGTAGGAAACCACACAGGAAGAAAATCATGCCCCAGAGCACATCAGTAGTAAAAGTAATTAGTTCATTGTTAACATCAGGGTGCTGTTAACAAGCACACGGGCCCTGCTCTCCGGCTAAGCTGCTGCGTATTATGATAGCCGACTGAAAATAAAAATTACTTTGTGCAGCAGGAAGAAGAGCGGGGATTATAAGCTTGGAAAAGACGAAATTTGGGGATCGAGGATATTTTTCAAAAGCATAATCAGAATCTACAAATGCAGCCTCGCCTCCCAGATCTGGTCATTATGCACCACATGTGTATTCAAAGCATGCATGCTTATGAGAGGCACAGAGACAGAGGAGAGAGCGAGAGAGAGGAAGAGAGAGAAGAGAGAGAGAGAGAGTGCGCCAGAGCGAGCTAGTGAGTGCGGGAGACTGAGCAAAACCATTATTATACACAGCACCTAGGGAACACAAGATCTAATTGGAGAATCAATAACTGAAACCCCATTTTAAATATTCTGCTCTATTAATTCTTCAGGTTAATAAAAACTGCCCGCGTGATGATATTTGGGGATATAGATATTCAGAGTTGGATTACTTTTGACAAGAGCGTAAGGAATCTATTCAAAGCTGATTTTCCCCCCTTTTGTTCACTGAGGACCTGCAGAATCTAAGATAAAAATGGCAGTTGTCCTGAGGGCACCCTGAGGCATGTCATTAAAATTGGAATTTGATCCTCTTTTCATGGTTACTTGGGACAATCAAGCACAGGAAACCTGAAAACTCATCAGTTTTCCAAAATATGACATGCCCTTGACTTTGTCAGTTTGGCTGCCATAGAGCAGCCCTGGCTATTTCATAATCCCTTTAGATGTCACTCTGTCTTCAGAAATGCATGCTGCAGATCTTCCGTGAAAGATGAGAGACTGGAACTTCCTCCTGGCGCCTTTGCCCAGTTGAAGCACTTGCTTCTCTGTTTCCCATCAAAGAGAAATTCCATCACAGTCTTCCAGTAAAAGGCCAGTAAAAGGCTTGTGTTTTAAAAGAAATGAAGCAATTTACTAATTGTACTTCATGTCAATCTGAGAAGTGTTTTCCATCTACCCGTTCAAGCGTCCCAGGTAATGGGTTATTTTGGATTTTAAAGCTTCAGTGTGTGGTAGATTAAGGGACCACAGAGAATCTTAGAGAAAATTCATTGCCATATAAAATTATATGTCTTACCATTGTCCATTTGTTTCTGTTTTTTGCTCTGTTTTTTAAATGTTAACTTCCACTGATAAAAGCTTTCTTCATTTTATTGTTTGAGTCATGCAAAGTTGGAGACTGCACAAAACTAGAAAACTGGTGCCCTAGGGTTGCTAGGAAGATTTAATGTGTATTTCACAAGACAAGCTCCAGGAACCATACAGTTTTCTTTTAACTATTAGTTAAATTCTTGAATGAATCTGTGAACCAAGGCTTCTTCTCACATTTTACCCTAATCCTTGTTTGTCCAGGATGAATGATAAGGAGAATCCCCATCTCTGAGCTATATGTATTGCCATGACCTGAGAGACATTTGAGTATTCCCGGCAGTGAGAAGAGCTTTTCATGAGGAAAGGCCAAAACTCTAACCCCAGGGCAAACAGGAGGCTTTTCCAAGTAGGGAGTGTGTGAGTTAGTTTTTTTTCCCACATGCCTTAAAACTAACTCCTCTTTCTATAAAACTGAAAATAAGAAAAGCGATTTGGCTACTGAACTTTACCTGCCCACTGAAGCTAGCTGCATTTTGATAGATGTTGCCTGTTGCAAAATTGTCAGGTCAAGACAGTACAGGGGCATCCACGTGACCAGCCAATGTGTAGAAGGATAGGAATTCAGCATGGCTGGCAAGGCTAGGAAATTCTGGTTGTGATTGGGTCTTTTACTTGGGACATTCCTCTGCCTATGCAGAATTTTACATAATGGAACTTCAGCTGGTTAAAGATATTGTAAGTACACAAAATTTCTATACAAGTTTAACTCCTTGTTGCTATCAATTTACTACCCATCACATGATAAAATTCACCTTTGGCAGAGGTGCTTAAAAAGATCTATTTCTACAAATCATCTCATTCCACAGGGCTAGCTTTTTAGAGAAGGCAGTGGCACCCCACTCCAGTACTCTTGCCTGGAAAATCCCATGGACGGAGGAGCCTGGTAGGCTGCAGTCCATGGGGTCGCTAGGAGTCGGACACGACTGAGCGACTTCACTTTGACTTTTCACTTTCATGCATTGGAGGAGGAAATGGCAACCCACTCCAGTGTTCTTGCCTGGAGAATCCCATGGACAGAGGAGCCTGGTGGGCTGCCATCTATGGGGTCACACAGAGTCGGACACGACTGAAGTGACGTAGCAGCAGCAGCTTTTTAGAACTTTTTGTTAGACTGTAGATCCAGTACTCAAGTTAAATAATGTGTACAAAATGGAGTAACTTTGAGTAAGCAAGATCTTGTGCAATTCTTTAATATTGTTTCTTGTTATTAGCCAACTATTTCATGTAACCTAATCAGCTTGTCTTTTACTTTGCTTTGTTCTAAGGCTTTACATATGTTTCCCCTCCCACCTGGGATGCTTTCTCCTCCTCTACTTAGCCTGTTCTCAAATACCAGCTCTGAAATCAGCTCCTGCTAAAGGCTTTTCCTGATGTGTTCAACTTTCACTTTGTGTGCATTTGTGTGATGTTATAGCTCATAGTTCATTATTGCAGAAACTTGAATATCTTGTAAATTAATGACTGTGCCCCCAAACCTTGGAGAAACATCCTGTTATGATACCTTTTGCCTAGTGTTAGTGCTATGAAGGGACCCAGTGGCCAAGTTAGCCCTCCTGGGAGTATTTCTTGATAAACTCTTTGCTCATGTGGGTGGGTTATTGAACATAAGCAATTAAGGCTACTATCTTCTCTTCCTTTATGTTCTGTAGGATGCCTAATACTATGTCTGCTGCTGCTGCTAAGCTGCTTCAGTCGTGTCCGACTCTGTGCGACCCCATAGACGGCAGCCCACCAGGCTCCCCCGTCCCTGGGATTCTCCAGGCAACAATACTGGAGTGGGTTGCCATTTCCTTCTCCAATGCATGAAAAGGAAAAGTGAAAGTGAAGTCGCTCAGTCGTGTCCGACTCTTTGCGACCCCATGGACTACAGCCCACCAGGCTCCTCCGTCCATGGAATTTTCCAGGCAAGAGTACTGGAGTGGGGTGCCATTGCCTTCTACGTAGCTCAAAAAGTTCTTATAGCTCAGTAAAGTAGAACTATTAACCATATGCAAAGCACTAGAGGTAACATGGGGCTTCCCCAATGGCTCGGCTGGTAAAGAATCTACCTGTAATGCAGGAGCCACAGGAGACAGGGGTTCCATCCCTGGACCTGGATCCAGGAAGATTCCCTGGAGGAGGGCATGGCAACCCACTCCAATAGTCTTGCTTGGAGAATCCCAGAGACTGAGGAGCCTGACAGGGTACAGTCCAAAGGGTTGCAAAGAGTCCGATGTGACTGAGGGACTAATCATGCATGCAGAGGTAACATGAAAATGACAGCATGCCACTCTCTGACGGTCACTTAGACTCTAGATCAGGGATTGGCAAAGGCATACAGCCCATGTGCCAATCTGGTCCGCCGCCTATTTTTTTGTTTTAAATAAAGTTTTACAAGTACACAGCTAAGCTCATTCACTAATATGTAATCTGGCTGATTTGGGGCTACGATGACTGAGTTGAGTGGTTTTGACAGAGACCACAGGGCTCATAAGACTAAAATATTTATTATTTGGCCCTTTACAGAAAAAGTTTGCTGATTCTTGACCCAAATCTTTGCAATGACTTTAGGAAGAAGACAACTATTAGCTTAAGACTAGTGTAAAAATGAACCCAAATGAATTATTAACAGATAAATTATAAAAGTACAGTATTGAGTAACTAAAAAGGCAGCTTCTTTCCATGAGTAAATATTTAGGAACTTGTATTTTCAACGGAGAAAAAAAAAAAAAAAGAACAAAAATCCAAAGTCTAGAGGATTAAGATTAGCATTTCTTAAATCTACTTAGAACAAGTACTGTTTATATGTGACATAATCATTTCATTTATTTACTCAACAACATTTGTTGAGAGATTGCTTTGTTCTAGGCACTGATGCCAGGGATTCACTGATAAGCCAAACTAGAAACAGATACTTTTCTTCCCATTTCTTCCATAAGAAAACGGAGTCTCTGTAATAAGAGGCTTAGCCAGGACTGGAACCCAATATTCTTACTTTGATTTCAGAATACTCAACTCAGTAGTCATTACCATGAGAGACACAGATTGGAAAAAAAATATATAGTTTACTATAAGCATCATCTTTCTCTCCAATGTAAATTTGTTGGTTTGTGATACCCTGTCTATTGATCCCCAAAAATTTTCAAATATGAGATAATCTAAGTGTGACCCTGGTACTGATATTTATTAGCTGTATGAACACTGTTTCTCTGAATCTCATTTCCTCATCCTTGCACTATGGTTGTTTGTGCTTAGTTGCTCAGTCATGTCTGACCCTTTGTGATCCCGTGGACTGTAGCCCACCAGGCTCCTCTGTCTGTGGAATTTTTCAGGCAAGAATACTGGAGTGGGTTGCTATTTCCTACTCCAGGGAACCCTCCCAACTCAGGGATTGAACCCGTATCTCTTGTGTCTCCTGCGTTAGTAGGCAGATTCTTTACTCTCATTCTTAGAATGTGGGTACATAATATCTAATTTGTAGTTTATAGAAGGTAATCCGATAGGATACTCTACTCTGAAACTAAAGGGCAAAATCCTGAGCAGTTCAAAGTTAAATATCTGAATTTTTAAACTTTATATTTAGAGAATTTTTGCCTAGCATGTGGTAAAGCATATTTAGATGTGAATTCATAAGTTTACTAACAAATATTTACTGAAAGCCCACCATATGTAATCCAGCCTGGCACTCCTATTTTCTAGCTTGTGATCTTCTTGCTTAACGCTGAGTCACACTGTCCTTATTGTAAAAATAGGGAGAAATGATACTGGCCTAACAAAAGATGTTGGGAGAATTGACACAAGACATGTGAGGGCATCTAGCAAGGCCTCTACTTTGTATGAGGGGCTCCAGAAATGTTAGTCTCTTTCCTTCTATCTGTATCCACTTGGATATTAAAATCCAATCAGGATACTATTACTACAATTAGGAAGCAAATTAAGTTGTAAAAATATGAGAAGGAAGAAAATACCTAAATTTTTTAACCTATCCAGGCACACTGTGAAATGGTCATACTTTCTAAGGTGATGCCATTGATGAAATTGCAGGATACTCTATCTGATAAAAATCTGTTAGCACCTCCCATCAAAAAATCCTGTTTCTTTGCCTAGGTTTGAAATTTGAAGACAGAATAGCACCCATTTTATCGCTGTAGTTGCCAGGAGCGATTGGACAGATTACACGTAAAAATAATGTTTAAGGGTCAGGTAATTATTCTAGTGACTTGGGGGAATTATCTTGATAATAAAAGAAACACTCTCTTATCTCTTCTTAATTCTGAAATCTAAACTTCGTTAGTGCCAGTCTGCTTTAAAATCTGATGACAGTGCTGCTGGCTGTCATTCCATGATGTTAGAGAAAGTGTTGAACACTTAATGAATTCAAGGGTGTGTTTTTAGTGATGAGAAGTGCTGTCCTGTGTTAACAGTGTCAGTATGAGAGAGACTTGAAGGCACCAAAGACTATGTTTATATAGGTACTCTTTCATGTCGGGTGCTACACTTATTGCTTTTGATTAAGATGTATGATTGAGTTACTGGATATGACATTTGTTGAGAGAAAGAAGATTACCATGGGTGAAGTGCAGGAGAGTAAAGAATGAGGTGGTGGATGAAGTGTGAATGAAAGGTTACGCGCATTGATGTCTTGTTTATTTGATTTAGGGGTTTGAGATAGAATCAATCTATTTCATTGTTTAGCATGTTAGGAAAACTGTTTTAAAAATGTACCTTCCAATACATAATCAAAATATATCAAAATAGACTTTGGAAGTTAGCTTAAGTTGTAGAAAATTGTGTGTTGGGGGCAGGTGGAGACGACGCTTAGGGACACTCTCCTTAGGAAAGCTTAGACTGCTCTCACATGTATTATTCAATTTATATTTACCATATTCCACTGCAATAGGTAAAGCCAGATCTTTTTCATGAAGCTTAAATGCTTCAAATGAAAACCCATTTTATCTGCTATTTTCCTGGAACACTGTGAATGCAAACCAAACTCATCATCTCTGAACACAGAAATTAAAGAATGAAATGGACTATAAACTGAAGCTGAACAATCTAATTTCACTGTTGCAGTTAATATGGTGAAAAAAAACCTCAAAACCATGGACATTTAAAGGGCAGAAAATAAATGCACTGTTTGAAGTTGAATTCTCTAAAAAGCACCTGGATTTTGGCAGCCAAAAATGATGCTAGAATCCACAATGAAGAACTGAAAATTCTCCCAGAGCTAATCTTGCTCTGAATCTATACACTCACTGTCTCCAACTGTTTGCTAATTCTGCTTTGCTAAGAGTAAGCTGGGTATATTATCACTTCCATTTTACAAATGGGAAAAAGGAAAGAATGGGGTTCTAAACTATCCCAATTTATAAAGTGATTCAATGGCAGGGTCAGAAATAGAAAACTAGATCTCCTTACTCTTAGACCAGAGCTCTATTAGCTAAACCAAATTCCCACTCTCTGGTCCATTCTAAACCAGTTTGTTTATTTTCAGCCTCAGATAAGCCCCAGCATTGGGGTTATTAGTGCTCTTCAAGTGGTCTGGGCTGGCATCCCCCACCCGAAGCCCTGACAGCCACCAGGGACTTACGCTTCTTTCTGTTTTCTAATCCGACCCATCCACTGCAAAGCAGTCTAGTCCTGCTCTGAAGCCTGTCTGCCTCATTTTGTTTTAGAATGTGTTATAAATTGACTAAATATTTCTCTCTAAATTAAAAAAAAAAAAACTTTAAAAAGTGATATCTAATTTTTTAACTGTGGATCTTCCTTTTAGGACAAAATTTCATAGTTTACTAGGAAATGTTAACTCTTGTTACGAATGAAATAAAACAAATATTATCTTCATTTTAAACTAATTCAGATGGTTTTCCTCGTTGGTTTAAAGTAGAAAACTTTTACTATATGTTTGTGTGTCCCTGGGTGTGTGTGTTTACGTCTGTATCTAAACATACAGATATATACACCGAATCAAAGGAAATGTTTCTCTTTCCTCCTTTCTATTATTATTCCTTCTGCTCTATTTTTCTATCCATTCCTTGTTAAGAGAATGACGTTTGTTGCTAGCAATGTGGGAGAGATGATGGTAAATCACTTAGTGAACTTTCCTGTTGAATCCCAGGACACAAAAACAAGTCTTAACAAAAACCTCATTTTTCCTTCTTCCCCTACACAATATCATTTAAAATTGCATTCATTTTAGGATTTCTATTGAAACACATAGAACCGAAGGTCTGAAACTGTCTATCAGAACGGCCTGGAATTTAGCAATGCCAGCCTCACTCAAATGACTCCCTGACTCCCTGGGACCCCAGATCAAGTGATCTGCCAGAGGGCATGGATGGAATCTGATATGAAGGCAGCCTATTGATTCTTTAGATTACCTCCTTGGGAAACTAATTATTGTTTAATCTTTATATGGGTGGATTTTTGTATTTGAAAATCTACTCTTTTTTGTCAACAAGAGAAATATTAGTTTTGATCCTCAAAGTTCTTGCCTCTGATTTTAAAGGGATATCACTTTAGTGCTCCATCCTTTATGGTATCAATAAGCTACTGGAAAAGGTGGCAAATAAATCCCATAGAAAGTAGTTAAAGAAGATCAAACATAACCTTCACTGCAGAAGTAGAGGTGTCTATTCTTCTTTACTTGAAAAAAGACCCTGACTTGGAGATGCCCTCTTCTTTCAGAGAGTCTGACATGTTCTTTTATTCTTCCACTAATATTTACATGAAAATCAACTTTTATTGTTTGCTGCAATTGATTGTGAGCTTTGATATATAGGGGGCAGATTTCAATTACAAATCAAATGCTTGCTTAGTAGATTGTTAACCAGTAATCACTTTAAAAGCACAAATAATACAATATACTTGGTCACTGGAGAAGGAATATTAATGAATTATGAACTTTTAAGGAACAAGGTTGCTAAGAATTTTAAGATAATTTAATCTTGCTACAGTGCATTCAGTTGAAATATGCTTTAAAATTACTATCCATCTTTGCTATTTGGGGGTTATTTCATTTTTCAGTAACGTGGGCAGAGATTTAAAGATACTTAAGAAAGATTATCCTTTGAAGTATATTTCATTTATCTCTCTTTTAAACATACGAAAAATAAAATTTAAATTTAACTTGTCTGGGTCTTTGAAATTTCTGAATGCTTATCTTTTATGTGCAATATCATATTTCAGTTAGAGTTTTCACAACAGAAATAAGTTAGTACCTTGGGTACAAATCTTATCGTGAAGAACTTTATGCTAACGTGGCAATTGGGTAATGAGGGGTTTGTAAACCGAGTCAGAGCATGTAATTCTCCTCATAGGTTGCTCTCTATCCAGATTTTATGACTTTAAGTACTTCATGATCAGTAAATAATAAATTCAATTTACCGGATAGAAGTTTTGTCACTTAGAAATACTCACTTGGAATATATATTTCTTAATTGGCATCAATGGCACATTTCCCAGGAAGCATAACAAAATGGATCATTTAATAGATGCCCAATCTCTCCATCCATCTATCTATCAGTGCGGCACATGATGTTTTGACTTTAATATGGTAATTATCTCAGGCTGACTTCAGAGCAGGAAGCTGCCTCCCACACAGCAGTGCTTAATTACTTTAGACTTCAGCTTGCCAAGTGAAAAATTGACTGTTTTTTTGCACATTGCGTGGAATTGAAATGATTTCATTGTCATTTCATTTGAAATACAGCCTGACATCAGCATAGAATCATGGGAAAGATAATGCAAAATTTCTCTGAAATTCTAAAATGGTCTGAAAGCTGCCTTATTTTTTTTATGAAGCTGCATTTCATTTTCAGAATGTTAATGAAGATCCACTTCATCATGAGAGAAGCAAACTTTCAGGAATTCACTTCTGTGAAACCACTGCAATGGCAATTCAGTGAAGGGCAATATTGTCAGGTAGCTACAATTGCGGGGGCCTAAGCCATTGAAATGGGTATTGACATAGTTAGTAGTAAAAATTGTTAGCTTGAGCGTACCACTAATGAAATCAAAGGAATAATAACTGCCCCATTCAGAAAATTTAAGAAAACTTGCCTTTATGCGATTATGTGATATAAATAAAGTCATTTGTACAATAAAGTGGCAAAAATAAATCAGCCTATCTTGTGTTTGAAATTTATAAAAAAAAATTTTTTTCTTCAGATTTCAGCTGTCAGTCACATTCTACTAATTGAATAATTTCCAAGATACTAAAGACAGATTTCATGAATAAAACGTCCACAAAAATGTACTCTTGGATAGAGGCAGAAAGTAAAATTATGAGAGAAAGCATTGGTATTATGGAGCAAATCAAACCCAAGCTTTCACTTTGGCCAGAAGCACTCGGCAAGAAGCAGTGACACCTTTGCCATGTAAACCGCAGGGGAAAGTAATTAAATTTAACAGAAGCTGCCCTTGATTTAAAGCCACAAGGGAAGTAATTAAATTTAATACAAGCCACTACTTCTAAACAAAGATATATGGTATTTCTATCACCGAATGTTACCTTACTTTTTTCAAATGTGCCTGTAACTTCTAGTAGCCTGCTTGCGGAAACTAGTTCCAGAACATCTAATGGACAATATGATGGAATATTGTGAGCCATACTGGGCAGTAATGTAATGTGAGCACATTTGAGTTGCAATCTGAGAAATGTCAAGGTGCTCCCCTCTATGGCAGTCTGCTCAAAACCAATACCAGGCCGTAAGATGAAGACAAGAAATTTTGGGAAAAAAAGTAGACGTGATTTTTTTTTTGGGGGGGTCAACTTCGATGCATTTTGTACATCTGTTTGAACTGTCCCCCAACCTTAGCCCCCAGGGCTGCTATTCTCTTATTGAGTTGATTCATTATCCTGGTTTTGGAAGAAACAAAGTTCTATTAATAAAATGTGTGCTATTAATAAAATGTGTGCTCTTGTCATCAGGGTTCTCCATGCCAGACCATGAGGCCCTACATGTTTTCTTGCTCACTGGGCCAGCCCAGTTGAAGCTGGTCCCAGGGCCACCATGGATATCTATGCAGAATGCTCATTTCAAATGGTGGTCTTTCCATCAAGCCTTATAACCTGGCTCTGATGTCTTGAAAGAAAGTTTGCTTTTTAAAATTTTGTATCAGGATCCCTTTCTTGTCAGCTTATGCATCTTATGAGCTTTGTCCTAAGCCTCACAAAGGCCATAAAACCAGCATGTCTTGGTTTACTCCTGTTTTATTTCAATATGATGTTAAGAATACCAACAATGAACATTTTTTGACACTTTTTACGTAATCAGTTTGGAAGGAGTGATAGTGATTGAGGGTGAGAAGACTTACTTTCCTTCCTGAATTTAAAATTAGGAAGACCAGAGATATCTGTCCTTACGTATAGGGCATAAGCAGCAAAGAAGTAATGGAATAGGTGTTATTCAGAGAAGTGGTACCAGTGAAAAGTTTCAGTTGTCATACAACATTGTTTACAGAGGCAGAGGGATGAAGAGTTGGACTCTGTAGACTTCTTGCTTGAATCTTGAGCAGATTCTCAAGCTGCATGACATTGGCAAGTTCCTTTCTTGGTTTTATTATCTATGAAGTGAGGGCAGTAATAATATCTGCCACACAGAGCTGTGGAAAGGATTGAATAGGTTCATACATGTCAAGTGGCTAGAACAGTACCTGACACGCAGTAAATGCTATTTAACTGTTGACTCATTACATGAAGTATATGTAACAGTTCACTGCTATTGATGGTGACAGTTCTGCATCGTATCCAGTGTTATAAAAACTGTGCCCCATGGTTTTATTTGAACTCCATATCCAAACTACATTGTAAACATGGATCCTTATATACTATGTTTTAAGTGGAAGCTATGCAGCCACAGCCCCTATTGCTCCAATAGAAGAGTAATGGCAGTCTAGTTGGGAGGTGTGGTGGGGATTTGGGGCTGAAGGTATAGAGGGATGGACTAGAAGATAAACCTAGCAAGGAGACATGGTGGTGAAAGATGTAGCTCAGTATATCTTGCTACATTTCTAACAAAAGCCCAAATAATGCCTCTCTAGCAGTTATGGATTATACCAGCTTTCTTGGTTAGCCCAGAACTGGCACCAGAATAAGTAAAATCAGTTACTCTTTCTTCCAGGACTGAACGCATAGATGCAACACATTTGTCAGCCATATCTTTTCCTGTTGAGTAGTCATTGGGTGGAAAATCATCGAAAAAGAATTTTTCTTTGTCAGATAAACTTTTCACAATGGAGGAATGTAGTGAAGGTTTCTGAAATAAATCTAGTGGCACTGGGGAGTTTACAAATACTAGCATATTAATATACAGCTAAAATAATAATAAAAAACACCATGCTGCTAAAGATGTTTAGTATTATCAGCTCACTGCAGGAGTTTATTAGAAACTCCTGCTTTCTTTTATTAAAATTTCAATTGGCTTGGTGAATGAGATCCTATGTTAGTGTCATAAAGTGAGAAGCCAGAAGGAGAGGATATTGGCATTTAAGTGCAGATTTCATTTTAAAAACACTTTACATTATAAAAGAAGATTGCATATTGTAAATATCACATATAATGCTAGTAGTGTTAAAAGGAGTGTTAGTAATTTTTTAAAATTCGTCAAATTGTCTTTGTTTATGATGATATCTGGCAGATTTTATGTTTCTGTAGTAAAGCAAAGTTTTAAATTTATCCCAAGATGTTTTTAGTTATAAGCAGCAAACATATTTTTCGGAAAGTTTCATAAAATAATGCATAAGTATAATTCAATGGGAATCTTTTTTGGCAACAGCACATGACAATTGCTTAATTCTATAATTAGCTGGTTATTTTCCTTCTGCATTTTGAAAGCTTTTGCTAAACTAACTTGGTTTAGCTGGGCAGCTGGAAGGATTGCAAATCTCAATCTATGGTTGAATGTTTGGGTTGGCAATGCTGTAGTAAATTATATGGAGCACCTTCTGAAGGAAGCCAGGATTTTCTTTCCTGGTATTAAATGATCACAGCTTCTTTACCTGGTAAAAAATTGTTTAAAAGATGGCGGCAGGCAATGCTCTAAGGTACAACAGCTGGGGACCCACGATGAAAATCTTGCTTCCCTGTCCCGGCATCTGGAGTCTTCATGGAAGTGAGAAGTTTGTAGGTTTGCAGCTGCAGCCCTTTCATGACAAGTTCAGTAAATTTTACACATGGTTGCTTGCTTAGAAAATATTTTCCAGATTTAACATGTTTACAGCATTGACATTTGAAGCTGAAGCCCCTTCCTTCTTGATTAGAGCAGAGAGTACTCACAGACTGCTTTCTAACTTTATGGGGTTGGAAATCTGGGACTGGGTCATTTACAATTTTCAAACAAATCAAAATGCACTTTGATCTCTGGTCCAAGTTTCTTTAAATGCAATGAGTAGTAATAATAAATTAGCCCAACTTAGCTATTTTCCCCTTAAATATGGTCATTTTTAATGTAATCATTTTATTGCATTCTAAAATCCAACCAACCATATTTAATTCATCTTATTCAAAGTATATATTTTTTGAGAAGGAACATTAACTCAACAAATTAGGTAGAGACTGTGTGTGTGTGTGTTTGCATGTGTATATTTTTACATTTTAAACCACAACACAGTCTGTGAAAATACATATTAATAATAAAAGCTGCATTTTTTTTCCTTTACACACATTTTCTAACTGAAATCTCATTTGATTTATGTATTTTAGATGCACGGAATATTGTCAAAGCAATATATGGAATGGTTCAGCAATAACACACTGAAAAGAAAGAGAATGTGATTTTGAATTTTCCAGTGTTAACTAAGATCTCTAATTTAAAACTTATTTTAGCAGATTAATTTTACATTAATAACATCAGTTCTGTTGAACATTTTGACCATAACTTTGAAATAAAATAAGAGATAATTAATATTGGTACTTTTTTTAGAACCATAAAAATTTAGTTGACTGTTACCGTGCTCTTAGGTTGCTAGCAGGCGTACAAAAGACATTCATATAATGTGATACATTTCAGCATCCTCATCTCCACAGATGTAAACCCTGTTGCTTTAAACTGGATTTGCTAGAGGCCAGATGCAAAGTGCTAAGAATTTTCATTAACATTTGTCACATTAAATACAGTGTATCTCCTTCATGATTTAAGACAAATGATGGCACATATCATATGAAAAAGTCTTTCCTAGAATAGTCTTTAGGTTATAATATTTCATATTCAAAACAAAAGCACCTCTATCCCTCCAACAAAACAAAGCAGCTTACAATTGTGAAACAAGGCATTGTACTGTATATAAGATACTGCATATTATAAAATGATAATTAGGTACCAGTGTATCACACCTGTAATTTGGAAAGGGTAAAAGCAGTTTGTTCTTTTTTGTGTACTAAGTTTACTTAATTCCTCGTCTCTAGATAAATGATAACTGTTTGCTTTGAGTAATGTTTAATTCAGCCCAAGGATGACTTATATGAGCAGCCAAATGGTTTGTATTGATTTTGATCTTTATTATTTGTAGAAAGATATTTTAGCAAGTTTTTGAAAGAGAAAAGCATTTCAAAATCACATCCTTTGGGGATTAATTGCAGAGTCGAACATTTTAATTTTAACTGGAAGAAAGAGAAGAACGAATGAAAAAATATGAAGATCTGTAATGAAAAGCCATAAAATAATCTAAGTGAATCATTTTATTAAAATGGTAGTTTCACTATAAATAAGGAACCATAAAAAATACAATTTGTATATTCTGTTACAAAAAAACGCACTCTAGGCAGCCAACTACTAAAATTTTATATGAAAAAAAAATGCTCCCCTAAGGAAAATGTGCATATCTGCTGTTTCTTTTTAACAAAGATTGAGATGCTTATAAAGGACTTAGAAAAGAATTCTAAAAATAAAACCTCTTTGCCGTCCCTTACCCCCTCTACTGCGCACGCTGTGGATGTGAGGGTTTTTTTTTTTCCCCTATTCACGCTGAATTGTCTGATTCCAATTTAAATTGCTAGTCAGAATTTCACAGCTTTGCACAACACTTTCTAACCTTTTCCTCTTGGGCATCTCTATTTGAAATGAAGCTTTACTGTCTCTCATATATCTGAAACAAACAAGTGTACCTACTTGATGGTTTAATCGTAACTGGCTAAGCTCAAAAAAATGAGCAGCAAGTTCAGGAAAAATGCATGGGACACAACCAGTCAACAGAACCAAAACCCTCAGCAGAGATGCAAATGATATTTTATTATTTGAAACAGCTGCCTTGCAGTCTCAGACACTTATTTTTTCTTTACAGATTTTTCCTGAATAACTTTGTGCTGGTGTGGTATATTCTTTCATGCTTTCCCTGGTGACCACAGCTCTCATGCCATTTACCTTGCTCCAGGTAATTTGGAGAAATACCACAGACACATATCATTACAGGGTCTGTATAGTTGTTTAGCTGCTAACTGATTCTCAAAGGAAGCCGACAGATACTGTCACTATTATGTCATATTTAAAATTCTTCGAGATAAGCGTGCTTATTTTAGTGAAATTAAAACTGCTGGATTTTCTGGATATTCAACTATAAAAAGGTTTACAGAAGAGGTTATAATCAATATTGCCTTTACTAGCAAAAGAAAAGAAAAAGGAAATCTATGCACATTTTTAAGATTGAGTTGTTTTTTTAATTTTCATTTTTTAAATTATTATAGTTTTAATTTATAGAAGTACTTGATGTCTATCATGAGAAAAAACCAGTCTAGAAGCTTTTAACCCATGATTCAAAAGGACTCATAGCCTAGAATCAGAATCTCAGAAGACAGTGCAATGAATACTTGTTCTAAAATGGTTTCATTTTTCTTCATTTTACCAGGTCACCCTGTTGTTAGTGTCTGTGTTGTAACGAATGCTGTGATATCAGAGAAACTTGCGCAAAGTGTCCTCACATAAAAACAGAGTGTGGTGTCAATTTTTTAAAGGTACATTACTTCTATGAATGGGTTTATTAGCAGTACAACCACATTACAAGACAAGCTAAGCCATAAAAAGGATTAAGTGGCTCTGTGTAATACTGATTAAGTAACAGAGCAACACAGGCAAGTCGTGAGAGTAACTCGTGCTGCCAAGCCTTCTGAAACAACACAGTAATAAAAGTTTACTTTCCTTGCAGGCCCAGCTCTTTCCTCTGGGATCTTCTCTAACAATATTCAAACATTAGCTCTTCAACAGTCACTAAATTCTGCCCACATTAAAAATAGTCATCAACAACAAACCCTTGATACAAATGAACTCATGTACAAAACAGAAAGAGACTCACAGACATAGAACGCAAGCTTATGGTTAATAAAGGGAAAAGATGTAGGGGGTGGGGAGGATAAATTTGGAGATTGGGATTAACATATACACACTACTATATATAAAATAGATAACCAACAAGGAGCTACTGTATAGCACAGGGAACTTTACTCAGTAGTTTATAGTAACCTATTAAAAAGCAGAGACATTACTTTGCTAACATAGCTCTGTCTAGTCAAAGCTATGGTTTTTCCAGTAGTCATGTATGGATGTGAGAGTTGGACTATAAAGAAAGCTGAGCGCCAAAGAATTGATGCTTTTGAACCATGGTGTTGGAGAAGACTCTTGAGAGTCCCTTGGACTGTAAGAAGATCCAACCAGTCTATCCTAAAGGAAATCAGTCCTGAATATTCATTGGAAGGACTGATGCTGAAGCTGAAACTCCAATACTTTGGCCACCTGATGCAAAGAAGTGACTCATTTGAAAAGACCCTGATGCTGGGAAAGACTGAAGGTGGGAGGAGAAGGAGACAATAGAGGATGAGATGGTTGGATAGCATCACCGACTCAATGGACATGAGTTTGAGTAAACTCTGGGAGTTGGTGATGGACAGGGAGGCCTGGCGGGCTGCAGTCCATGAGGTCACAAAGAGTCGGACATGACTGAATGACTGAACTGAACTGAACAAGGGAAAAGAATCTAAAAAAGAATATATGTACATGTGTGTGTGTGTAACTGACTTTGCTGTATACTTGAAACTAATAAGACATTGTAAATCAACTATACTTTAATAAAAAATAAAAGTAAAAATAAAAAATAGCTAAAGCAACCCTCCCTCCCAAACATCCCTTTTTGTATCTTCTTGCTTTCATAACACTTCTGTGATGTGAAAAAAGACGGGGTTCCATTTGGATTCTACCACATACCCTTGAGCGTGAGCCTTTACCTCTTCTGTTTCCTTATCTGTAAAAAGAAGGTGATAAGACTCCCTTAAAAAGTTGCTGTGAGGGTCAGTCAGTGCCTATAAAGTGCAGTACCCAGGACATGTTAAGCATTAAAATATTGATAACTCTTATTAGGGGAAATAATTGTTAAGTCCTTTTTCCCCAATGATAAATATATTTTGAGCAAGTAACCAGCTTTTGGTTTTGAAATCTACAGAGAAGTTCTTATTGCTTTGCTCTTATTACAACACTAAATGGTGGCAAGTACCCAAGAATACTTTACAATACTGCGCCTTGAAATTTAAGATAGGTGCAGAAGAAGATTTCAGAGACATACACCTTTAAAATGCCTTTTACAAATAAGTTAGTTGGGCTATTTGCTCCAGTAATCTATTTAATATAAAGACTATTCCAAAACTGAAGTTAACACACTGGATATTCTTTACCTGTTAGCTGCTTATGAGAAGGGTTCACTCAGTTCAGTTTTATGTGAGAAATTAATTTCAGGAGATAATTTCATTCATATCACTTGAAATGTTTTCCATATGGGCTATTGAGAATTATAAATTCTAACTTAATAAAAAGGCAAAGCAAAAAAAAAAAGAAAAATGTCTTTTGGATTTCACACACTAAATCCATCTCACATTGTTTTTGATAGTTTCTCCAAGATCCAGAGGGAATTCAACAATAGGTTATATTGAGTGCAATTAACATCATTAATGCAGAAGCCAGTAAATTAGGGCAGATGTTGAGATTTTACAACTAGCCTGCTTTCCTTATATTCGGACATAATTCACTAGATGTGTTAGGAAGTAACAGTGTCTCCTCTGCAACGCCTCAAAATTATTTTCAGAAAATAGGGAAACAACACCCATTAGCACATTGCCAAAATCTGGCCCCAAACAACTTTTGGAACCCTTGATTTTAATTCTATGGAATTACCTTTCTGGGATATGCCACAACCCAGAAAGCTGGGGTGTGAGCTGGAGTAGGGTGCAGTGGGCTTAGGGCTGGGCCCAACCTGGGCAATAGGATAAAGGGCACCGAGCAACGCTTTGTATTAGATATCAATCTACTGTTAACGGCTTGCCGAAGCTGCTTTTGATTCGGAAGGGCTTCTCTGCTTGAGCTGGAGAGAAGCAAAGAGGAAGGAGCTACAACGGAGTCAGACGTGGGGTGGGAGGGGGTGGGGAGGGTCCGCGACGATCGGCAGAGAAGGAAGCTTGATCGCGATGATCGGCAGACAAGGAGGAAGTCGGTGGATGGCAGGCAAGTAGGCTTGGGAGGGGAGCTCAGAGGCCGGGTCCTGGAGCAGCTTCCTGGAAAACCGCCCTCCGGTTCTCTTTGAAAACAGAATAGCAGTAGAGACAGCCAACCCCAGAGGACCTCTTCAGCCAAAGAAACTCTCAGTTTGGAGGGTATCTTTTATTTTTTTTTGTATGATCACAACACAAACTATACATTAAAACCTATTTGGGTAATTTCCCCGAGGAAGAAAGCTGACCCCATCCCTCCCTCCACTATAAGTGCTAAGAGTGTCACGACGCATTTAGAATGCTTTCTTAAAAGTTCCAGATCATTCGATCACTTCCACTGCTGTGTCAGTGCTTCTGCTTCTATACAGGGGCTGGCAGCGGTGGGCGGGTCTGACAGCAGCTGGGAGGCCGCACCCAGGGAATCTGTGGCAGGTGGAGGTGGAGGAGGAGATAATGACCACTCGGAGACAACCTATTTAAGCAACTGTTTGCTCTACAATAAAAATTACTCAGTGGCTCTGAGCTTGAACTCTCAAAGGGAGGGTGCTGCGGGCGGCAGTTGGAGACTTTTGTTTTAACCAAATGAGCAAACAGGAGCCTGGGGCTTTGTTGAGAGGAGGGCCTTCCTCTCTTCCTCAGGCTTCATTTGCTTGTGAGGCGACAGGGCTGCCCCCAGGGACGAGGTGGATGAGGCAGCTGCAGAAGAGGTTCTGGGAGGATTCTCAAGGGTTGGGAAGGGGGAGGCCTCAGTCAGAAAGTACAGGGAGGGGCTGGAGAGAGCACTGCTTGGGGACCGCCTTTCAAGGCACATAGTCCAGAATACTTCTTTGTCTTTTTTGTATTATGTGCATTTTCACAAAAATGGGAGCAATTGAGCCTCCACCACAGCCTACAGGACAAAGTCTGAACTATGGCAACTGAGCGAAGCAGTGGTTTTCAGAGCCCAGCACCCAGAGGGGCGGAATCTCAGCGGCCTCTGGAGGAGAAAAAGGGGTGAGCAGGACTAGAGGGACCCAGCCCAATCAGACCCCAGGAGCTCCCCCAACGGCCGCATCTTCTCTGAGATTCCACCAGCATCCAGATGTCTGGATGCTCTAGGGGAACACTGGCATCAGAAGCACTGATCCTCATCTCCACGTTCTCCTCATAATCAAAATGTTTTTTAATGTATGCTGTCTGCCTACTTCGGAGAAAAGGGTCAGCTGAAGAGCAAGAGGAGGGCAGAGAGTCTGGCGCATTCTGGTAATGAAAATGAGGTCAGACAACACAGTAGCATTGCAAGGCATGCCTACAGGCAGGGTTTTCTGGATTGGTTTTTATACCAAACAAAAGGCAAGAAGCCAGTCGACCTGTGGCCACAGGAATTGGCGGAGGACAGCTCTGGGGCCAAGCTGGCCTCTGGAGGAGTTATGTTCTCCATCGCATCTGGGGCTGCTATCTGAGGCTGTCCACCAGCGCGTCAATCTCAGAGCATGTAAAGCTAGTGATTAGAAGACTGTCTCTGTAGCTCATCTCTTTGAACCAGTTCCTGGCTCAGAAAATCTCCCTGCTGGAGGGGCTGGGAGTCTTCTGTGGTCTGTGGGTCTCTCCTGCAAGCTGTCTGCTCACTTTGTACTATCTCTGGAGTTTGTTCTGTGCTCTGCTTGCATCTAATGTATATTTATTCTCAAAGATCGGGAGCCTCAGCAGGCAACTGAAGTTTCAGTAAGTGAAGGGCTCTTCAGTCCTGGGGAAGATTCATTATCAGTACTTTTCTAGGTTGTGTGACATGGGAGATTTGGTGTTGATTAGCAGTTGATGTGGTGAGGAGAAAGCAGAATGACAATAAGGAAACCTCTTAGGATATGCAAAAAAGTGCAACCCACACAAGACTGCCATTCATTAGATAAATGTGATGCCAGATTTTGCCAAACAGTAATATAGAGAATAAATACTCAAGACATAGACCAAAGTCCAAGGAGAGGCATTGAGTCCTGTTCATGGCTTTCACCACCTCCTAGGGACACCATTTCTCTAGATGAAATTTAGCTTTTAGCAGCTACGTTATGAGGCAGGGTTACTAATATGACTCCTTTGAATATGAAAAATAGAAAGAAACCCCTTTTTAATCTTTGTTTTTATGGCTGCAAACATGATTACATAGAGGAAAATCAATCCCAATGGAGCACAATGGATAATACAAAGTAATTGATTGGCCTTTATCATTTTATATTACGGTATTAAAATAACACCATAACATCAAGCAGCAGCCACTGATACATAAAGGAAAACAGGAGTTGATTATGTCTAAGGGTAATCAGGTCAGGGAAGTGTGAAGGTAAGATAAATAAGGTAAATACAAAAACAGAAAAAGTCTTCAAAGAAGCAAAAGGGAGTTGGTGGCAGAGAGTCGGCACAATAGAAGGGAAGTCTGCAGTTGGCAACATCATTAAGCAGTAAGCCACGAGAGACCGTCTACTGCAGCTGTGTGATTGCAGTATGTCTCGGTTGGTGTCCCAAGCCATGGGGGCAAAAGCTGAGCGACTTCAACTTCACAGAAAGTGCAATAATCCTTTCAGAATACAATGCCTGCAGCCTGACTGCCATCAGGCTATGAAATTCAGAAAATGAAGGAGAGGAAGCATTTAGCTCTTGGTATTTCCCAGGCACTAAGGCCACCAGCATGGTTTTGTGAGCAGCCACTTAGAAAACCTCCATTTGCAGCCAACTTTGCAAACTGCCCGAGACAAGTGAGGCTTTGTCAGCTCCCCAAATGCCATGGTCTGTGTCCTAGTGGCAAGTAGCTGAAGCAGAGCCCTGGAGAAAAATTCCATCAGTAGAATGCCTAGGTATGTTATGCTGCATTCTTGCCTGTTTTATCTCTCCATATATATTCATTCTCTCAACAAATATCCCAAGAATACTGGAGTAGGTAGCCATTCCCTTCCCCAATATATTTATTCTCTCAACAAATATCCACACTTACTAATGCTTGCATAAATGTTACTAATTATATTGTTTGATATTAAAATATGACCAAATTTCAATTCTTACCAACATTTTTATTCTTTGAAAATACTTTTTGGGTCAAAATACATATATGCACATTGTGTCTGATCAATAAACAAATACACTCAGGGACTAGTTTATTCAAATATACAAGATATTAGTTCTGATCTCTTTGTCACTACCTAACACTCTTCTAATTTAAAGTTAACATAATGAAATTTATGTTAACCATCCAGAAAAGCCTTGTTGTTGCTGGAAGTCAGTTTTTCACATTCACACTTAAAATACAGTATAAAAATGTCATGTCCGCCAGAGTGACCCAGTCTTAAGGATAAGCAGTAATGAGAAATATAGCTTAAGGTGATAGAATAAGTCATCATGTGGGGTGGGAGCATAAGAGAGCTGGTTAGCTGTGACACCCTCAAGAGATGTGAGAAATAGTTTCTTACTCAGAAGGACTGTTGATAATATTGGATTTGTTTCTAACTTTTCTAAATCCTGGGGGGTTGAACTCCTTTGTTCATTCATTCACTTATTTATTCCAGTAATTGAATGCCTATTATGGGTCTAGAACGTAACTTGGTGCTGTGGTTACGGAGATGGCCTCAAGGAGCCCATGGGCTTTTAGAGAACATTGACATATATGGACAGATATACGAAAATGTCCTGGTTGACGTGACTCAGGTGCTATGAAATATGGAGCAAATGAGAGTGAGAAAAAGGCTTCACAGAGGTGAGCATGGATGGAAAAGTAGATTTCCAGACAGAAAAGAAGGATATGGGCATTTTAGGCTGCAGACTTTCATATGAATGGCTCAAAAGACAGAAAGAGAGGTGCTGTGGAACAGAGGGAAGAGCAGAATAGTGCACCTGTGCATGGAATGAACGGTGGGAGTTGGACAGGATGGCAAGTGAAGCCCAGATTCCCAAGGACCTTGTCTGCCATGCTAGAGAGTTGTCCCTATACGAAATATAAAGCCTGTAGAGGTGTTTAAGCAGAGGCACAGTCTGATATGATCTTGGGGTGGTGGCATTTGGGTATAGGGTAGAGCATAGGTAGGAGTGGGGACGAAAGAGTCCATTGCACCGTATAGTAATCTGTGGTCCTGGTTGAAGCATAATAAACCACCTATGCTCTATGCAGAGGGGATTGCATCAGAATTATCATGCCTTGTCTGTCAAATGCTCCCGGTAGCAAGTGACAGAAAACTGAAAGGTATCATCTCATCTAACAAGAAGTTCATAAAGCCATGGCTCTGTGTGTGGTCTGTCAGGGTCAAGCTCCATTTCTCAGCTGTTCTCTTAGTGATGCTTCTCCCATGTGTTGTCTTTGTTCTTGAGCTGGAGGCAACATGACTGCAATGACCCAGATGGCAAAAAATCTACCTGCAATGCAAGAGACCTGAGTTCAACCCCTGGCGTGGGAAGATCCCCTGGACAAGGGAATGGCTACCCACTCCAGTATTCTTGCCTGGAGAATTCCACGGACAGAGGAGCCTGATGGGCTACAGGCTATGGGATCACAAAGAGTCAGACAGGACTGAGTGACTAACACTTTCACTTTCTTTTCATCTAGACACACTGTGTCCAGAGGAAGAAGGACCATCTTTTTTTCCTAATGTCTCTTCCTTAGGAATGAGGACACCTTTCCCAGAAATTCCGAGCAGGTATCCCTCATGTTTTATTGTCTTTGTTAGGTCAAATTCCCATTCCTGAACCACTTACTGATAAAAACTCACAATGGACTTTGAAAAGTCAACTATTGTGCCTGTCCCGCTTTCCTTTAAATATCTTCCCTTTGGACTTTGTGTCTCCCTCACTGAAATGACAATTTGTATGATAAGAATTACTTAATGATAAGTAGTTCTGTAATGGGTATTGAATTATTGCATGCCATCCTGGGCATAAATACTGCTTTACTTTATCAAGATGTCATGTTAATTCTGATCCCTATCCTTGAGGACAAATGAGATGTCTTCCATCAGGCACTGTTCATAGCTTCCTTTCCTTCCCTCTTGCTGCTGGATGGGATTCATGCTATTTACACAGATTCAGAAGACACAGGGAGGCCTGGTCCCAAGTCTTCATTGTTGTGCTTCTTGCCAGGCCTGTAAGGTCTTCTCGGATATTGTTTTAGGTCCACACACCCTCTCAGAACCTGCAAGTCTCACCCTACTCTCAGGGTCCTAGAGAACCAAGCCCCTTCTGGTATAATGGGTTACCATTGTCAGACAAATTCAGTTTAATTATCTCAATGAACATGCCTGATAGTGGCTGTCTGCCTGGATTCATCTCCATCTGACAACTTCTCCCAAAGCCTTGAGGACCCAAATATCAACTGACTTTGGCTGGGGAGATTGCAGATGTGCAGTGGGGAGTTGATTTCAGTTCTTCCTGATGAGCCTAGAGTCCACCAAATAAGATGCAGTCAATTACTTAATTGTCCATTCTATACTACTGAGTATTCTTAAATGTCTTTATACAGTGCATCGAAGGAATAAATACAACTGTCCTGGGCCAGGCTGAGTCTTAATTGGTCTCTTAGAGGTAGTCTGACTTTGGAGGCTCTCTAATCCTGCAAAACCAATATTCCCTTTTTGCGTTACCCTTGCTCCTCATGCCCCTCCCCTATCTAAAAAAAAACACTTACTAAGTTTACTGATTTAAGAAGCTTGTTAGTGGGAAATGATTTGATTAATTAATTCACACCAAGTTTGAACAACTGACAATCCTGATTAAGGTGATATGCTTTCCAGGGCTATTTAAAATTTAAAAGAGATGTCTTCTAACCCAGATGAATCGAGCTCTAAAGGTGAAATTTCAGGCAATATAGAGGAACATAATTATTGCCTCAGAGTTGCAAGTGTGACCTCTTAAATCCACACCTTTTATAAACCTCTGCTGTAGAATATTATACTTTAATACTCTGCTGAAGAGCCTATCTTAACCATGAAACTGACGTTACCAGAAGACCAAGCCTCATTTATTGTTTTTTCCTCAGCCCTTTGCACAGTTTATAACACAGAGCAGCTTAATGCTTTTTTGGTGGTTGCTTGAAGCATTTTTTTGCAGTTAATCTGTTTTATGGGACTTATGTGCATGCATGCTAAGTCACTTCAGATATGTCCAATTTTTTGTTACCCCATGGACTGTAGCCCACAGGCTCCTCTGTCCATGGAATTCTCCAGGCAAGAATACTGGAGTGGGCTGCCATGCCCTCCTCCAGGGGATCTTCCTGACCCAGGGTTGGAACCCATGTATGTTATGTCTCCTGCATTGACATGTGGGTTCTTTGCCACTGAGCTACCTGTGTCTGTTTAGTCGCTAAGTCATGTCCAACCCTTTGTGACCCTGTGGACTGTAGCCCACCAGGCTCCTCTGCCCATGGGATTTTCCAGGCAAGAATACTGGAGTGGGTTGCCATTCCTCCTGCAGGGGATCTTCCCGACCCAGGGATTGAATACTCAGCTGTTGCTGAGTTTTCTGCACTGGCAGGAGCATTCTTTACCACTGAGCCACCAGGGAAGCCCTTTATATGGGACTTGGGGGAAATCAAAAAAATAAAAAGTGACTTTTTTTAAAATTATTTTGGACTTGGGAAATCAAAAAAAAATCAATTTCTTCTTCTCTATCCACTAAATAATCCATATTTTTCTGACTTTTCACTTATATTCTGTGAAATAAGACCTTTCATTTAGATTATGTAAATCTCTGTTGTCCAATTTGGAGCTGACAATCTCAGCTTGATTTTCTCATGATCTCCTCAAAATGAAGACTTCCCATCAAGCCTTGGAGTTTTACTACTGGATGTTTAAGTGACCAGCTAAAGAATTTCCCTCCATTTGCTTCTCAGTGCCACTGGATGCCCAGATGTGTTTAATAGAGATTTCTTCCCAGGTAAGATTTCTTTGGATTTCCAGTCATTTTTCTAGAGATAAAATCCTCGACTTTAGCTTGAGTCCACAGTTTAGCTTTACCTTTGAAACGTTCATTTCCTTTGATTTGAAATATGGGTCGAAGTGCCTGCAGGTTCTAGGGATGGTTTTTACTGAGAGCAGAGGCAACCCTTTTTCAGGCTGAACCACCAATAAGGCCTCACGTACTCAGTCTCCTGGTCTAGTGCACAAATGCTTCACATTCAATGGTTTCCTGTTATGATGAATTATTATGTTGTCTGCCCAACCTCTTTTTTTATGTATTTATTTTTATTTATTTATTTGGCTGTGCTGGGTCTTATTAATAGCTGTGGCTTGCAGGATCTTTAGTTGTGGCATGTGAACACATATTGTGACATTTGAGATCCAGTTACCCGACCAGGGATTGAACCCTGGTCACCTGCATTAAGCAGCAACGAGTGTTAACTGCTGGACCACCAGGGAAATCCCTGCCCAACTCTTTTTTATTTCAGCAGTCATTCCTCATAGCTTGGTGAAATGTTGGTCGCAGTAGTTGCCTCCCCTGCCATGTTGGTGACCATGTGACTCAACTGGCCACTCAAGTTACCTCCTTCTTCTCCTGCGATACTTCCTAGATGGCCAGATGACCCAGATTTAGCCAATCAGAGTCATCCTCAGGAATTCTGCTGAATTTGTTAGGAAAGTATCCCTGACTTCTCTTTGTAATTAACTGTAGATCAGCAGAAGCTTTGGGTTGATTTGCTGGGGACTATTTGCACCATTAGGTATGAAAAATCTGGTGGTGCAAAAAGAAAGCAGTAACTAGGAATGGATGGATGGATAAGAGGGAAAGAGAGAAGGAGCACTGGGGACAATATCTGAGGACCTAAATCCAGCCTTATCTGAAAAGTTTAAAAGTTCTCTTTTATTCTGTTTAAGTTTATTTGAACTGGGTTTCTGTAAATGACATTAAAAAGACTCCAGATAAATAAACAAGCATGTTCCCAGTTTATTTATCAAGTACAAAATTATATGAGATTTGTGAGATAAAGGTATATATATTTTTAGCCATTTAAAAATTGTATTTTGAATCCACTGAACTGGGTATTATCACACATTTAACTTTGAACAAATAAAAAATAGCATGTACTTTGTGCTATATAATGTACATGACATTACTTCACCACAGAGAAATTTCTGTATCCTACACTTAGGTGAATTCAGCTAACTAATAACTTTATAAAGCAACTGAGAAGTATTGGGAAGTAAATTAAACTGAGGCTCAGAACTAAAAATGAAATTATACTTAACACAGAATGATCTAAGAGAGAAGGAGAACATGACAAGAGCAGAAATTTTAAGTCAACTATACAGAAAAAAAATAAGTGATTTCCCCATGTGTGAACAGGCATTGGTAGCTTTAGAAACATCCCTGTTTTCGAATCACAGCTTGGGTACCACTTCCTCTGGTAAACCCTCCTTCATAGCACCCAGAACTTAAGCTTGGCCAGCACTTACTACATGAAACTGAAATTGCAGGTTTACTTCTTGGTTCCCCAATGAGACAATAAGCATTTGAGTGCAAGGACTGTCTCATTCGTCAGCATATCCATCTCATCTCTCTCAGGGCCCTACACCTGCTCCATTCATCAGGGATACTGAGCAACGGGACGCGTCTGCTGATAACGGCACAGAGTTGCCTGTGCATGGAGCCTGTGGTCTGGGATCTTCATCCTCTGGGGCCAGCTACTATTCTTTTTTGATCATCGACCATCCCCTTGATGTTGATTGTCATGTGATGTTATGTTTATTATGTAGATGCCTCAGCCAGAGTCCAAAGCTCAGAAGAAACATAATCATACAGTGGAAAGTGTATGAAGATTTTGTTATCTGACAATAGTGTCTCCTTCCTGTGCACAGACATGTTAAGCTGCTGTGTTGTTAGACTCGGCTTCCAGGGTTGGAGAGGAAGAATATTTTCAGTGTGCCAAGAGTGGCTTCAGTCAGTTCCTACAGGCTTAATTTCACTCACTTCTCCTAATTACCCTATAAGTATTATTCTATTTTATGGATGATCAAATCAGACTAAAAGCAACTTCCCCTAAAAGAGAAAGCTTATAGTGAGACTGGATTTGAATCTAATTCAAACTTCCCAAACTGTGGCATTTTGTACAACCCTACTTGGAAGAGCAACTTCAATCCTGGGATTTTTTTAAGCAAAGGTTAGACTAAATTAGTTCATTTAGAATTATATACTCTTTGACAAAGCTCAGCCAGTAAAGAATCTGGCTGCATTGCAGGAGATGCAGGAGACATGGTTCAATCCCTGGGTCAGGAAGATCCCCTGGAAGAAGAAAATAGCCACTCTAGTATTCTTGCCCGAAAAATCCCATGGACAGAGGAGCTTGGTGGGCTACATTCCTTGGGGTCACAAAGAATTGTAGACAACTGAGTGACTGAGGCATACATTGACAAAAAAGCAAATTTAATTACACTCATTTTTGTATTATCAGCAATAGAAAGGTTACAGAGAAAGCAGATTACCTGCAAACTTTATGTTTCTTACAAAACTCATAAATAATATATGAATAGCTGAAAGCTGCCATCAAACTACACTCTCAGCTGTAAAAAGAGGCTGGTTATAAGTGAGGTGTGATGATTACCATGTTAGGTCAACTTACTTCTCCAGAGTTTATGGCAAATGATTATTTACCAGATGGAATTTTCTCTAAGAAATTTCATTTACTTTATTTCCTCTTATCCAATTTTTTCATAAAGTTGATTCTACTTAAAAATAACTTCTGGGATATTATTTGAGAGTAAAAGGTAGACTTAACTTGATTCCAGAGGGAAAACAAAAGATTGTCTAAACATCAGCTTAATCCATAGCATGGAATGGAAGCATTATGTCTATCTATTCTCTGTGAGGAAGTCTGGGGGAGCAGAATAAATAGTGTGTGGAAAATCCAGAAGGGACCTCTGTTGCAGAGTCTAAATTATGAGGTGTTTTTAGGAAACATGTATTTTATCCCAGGTCAAGGCCAGCTGGGGTTAGAAAGGCAGCCTCCAATGATTTGACATTTCCCTGATGCCTCCTGGAGGAAATACTCATGTTCCTAGAGGGGAGTGTGCTCTGGGCTGACAGCTCATGTCTTTTTTCAAGGCACCATTACCTATGGCAGGTGATGAAATACTCTGTAAGTTTTGACATGGGGAAGGTAGGACTAATTCAAAAGGGTCTTGCCCTCCTAGGCTAAGATGACTACCTTCCCTGTGAGTTTTTACAGACCCCTACCTCTTGTATACTCAGTCACACAAACATAGAGAACCATTCACACCCACATGCGTGTGCTCATATGCACACATATGCACACATATACAGGCTCAGGCTCTCACCTACTCATAGGTACTGTTAATTTCTAAACTTTTGCACTTTTGAAAAGTCTTTAAATTTTGGTGTTTTGTAACAAGGGAAATAATATTTTGGAACTATTAGGCTATATAGTTTCTTTCCCCTTAAATTTTGTTCTCTTGAAGTCACCTACCTCCAAGGTTAAGCATGACTCATATGTTCATTGGAAGGTGTGCATTAGGGGATGTACCATGCAGAATAAAGAAATCAAAACTATGGTTGCTAAGAATTGAATATTTGTGTCCCCTCGAAATTCATGTGTTGATACCTTAATCCTCAGAATGATAGTATTTGGAAAAGGGGCCTTTAGGATGTAATTAGGTCATAAGGGTGGAACTTTCATGATGGGATTAGTGTTCTTTATGAGGGATAACATGAGAGAGATTGCTTCCTCTTTCTGCGATATGAGGATACATACATTGGGAAGATGGTTGTTGACAAATCAGGAAGAAGCCTCTCACCAGGAATAAGATTGATCTGGCATCTTAATCTTAGTGCATGTGTGGTAAGTTGCTTCAGTCACATCTGACTCTTCGTGATCATGTGGACCATAGCTCACCAGGCTCCTCTGTCCATTGGATTCTCAAAGCAAGAATTCTAGAGTGTGTTGCCATGCCCTCCTCCAGGGGATCTTTCCCACCCAGGGATCAAACCCTCATTCTTTTACCACTAGTGCCACCAGGGAAGCCCATCTTGATTTTAAACTTAATGTAAATGTTGACTCAGTCTCCCAGTCTACAGTGATTTATTATACTGTAATAAATTGTAAAAGTCTGAGCTGGCTAAGAGAAAGATGAAAGAAATGGTCTGGTTAAGGAGGAAGAGAATATAGAAATATTGCTATCTCATGAGATGGTAGACAAAAAAGTGGAAATAAGGAAATAAATGGTAAAACTTGTTCTGAGCACCTGATCTAGATCTAGGTCACCAAATGTGGGTCACTGACCTCAGCATAGCTTCAGGTTTGGCTAAGACGACCGGATTTTGGAGTCAGGCATCAAGGGAGATGGCCTTGTTCCTCAAGAACTTCACCAGCTACAGCTGCTCACTTCAAAGATGAACACAGTAGGATGTTCGCCCTGGGTACAGTCAAAACTAGATCAGATAGCCCATCATGGACCCTGCCCTTATACCAGCATGAGACCAAGGGCCTCGCCAACCCCATGTCCTGAGATATATCCTCTACATCCAAGCCTCATTCGTTGAAAGAAGAGGGGAAAGAGAGGAGCTGTTCCATTATGGAGTAAACTTTGAATGAGTGAACAGTTATCGCAAAGAAACTATGTAACACAGCAGTGCTGAAACACCACAAATAGGCAAATTTCAAGTTAAAGACTGTTGCTCCCCACCCCCATCAGCTAGCCAGCAGTGAGGATTTTTGAGAAAGATTCTATCACTTGTAGAAAATAAAGAAGTTCATTTTTCTCTGCATATTTGATATGTTAATTGTGACCCTCCAGACATAAAAGCGATACCTACAGCATAGTTTTGGCATTCCTGCTAGGACTAATGTTGTTTTCTGGGTCTGTCATTTTCTGGGCCCAGGGAAACATCACGAAGAAAAACATCACGAAGAAAAACGTCTTAATGTGACCTGATGTCTTGTTTCTTTAACAGACTCCCAGTTTGGTTGGCGCTTGTTTGGGCAATGAAAAATGCCTTTTGGCCTATATTTCCCTGTGCAGATAAAGATCCTAATTGTGCCCTTACAAGCTGGTACATAAATCTGTGTCAGGTTTCTCATAATATTATATCTGCAAATGAGATCTTGGAGGTATTGTTCTCTTTTTCACTTGATGACAGAACAGGATTCTTCATTGGAAAAACATGGTAAAGGATGATTGAGTTCAATTCAGCCTAAGCATTTGAGTTTGTATATTTTAGGGGAAAGGGGATCAGAAAGCAGAGTTTTCAGACAGACCAAGAAAGCTAATTGAGATATCTGGAAAAATCCCTTTGAGATTGAAAGCATGTGATATACAACAAAGGCAGCGAAAAGTCTCAATCTTTATGTTTTTATAGTTTCTTGATTGCAGTGGGGAAACTGAGTCACCAGCAACCTATAGATCCCAACTTGGTCCTTGTTAATCCCTGGTATTATTTGCCAAGATACTGAAAATCCTCAAAACAGTGAGAAAAGAAATGTTAAATACCTGAAACACTCCTTACAAATTGAAGAGAATCTGGAAGAAAATAATCAAAGCATCTAAAATAATTGGATTAGGAGTTAGTAGATATTACCCAAATCTCACTTTTATTGTGGCTTTTTTTTCCTGGCAGGATATTTACTAGTGTTAATAAGAAGCCTTTATATTTATTAGTATTTTTATTCTGGATAGCTCAGAGGCTCCACATACATTCTTTTATTATTTCTCACAACATCTCTATAAGGTTTTTGGCAAGAGGACAGGTATTACCCTTGTTAAACCTGATGCAGGAAAAAGCAAGTGTTTTCAAATGTAATTTACAGAAAAGCACCTCTTAGGCTGAAATCTAAATTGCTGGTAAGGAACTTTCTCTTGGGAATGTTTTTCTCCCTTTTCCCCTTTAATTTAAAGTATGAGACTGTCATTTCTGTCATTAGTTACTACAGTAACTTTTTCCTCTTCAGACCAAGGTCAAAAGTCTCCTGCTGTTAGTGTATCCAGGAAAGTGCTTGAACACACACAGCCGCATATCGTGCATATTTATGCTGCACAAGTATTAGAGTAAACATAAGAGGGATGAATTATTAAGGGCGAAGTAAGACTGATGAAATGCTGTTAGCTTGAATATTTGACTGATTTGTACATTTATAAGCTGACATGAAGCAGTTGAAGGCAAAGGAAACAAACTTGGTCTTCATGCTAATTCCTTAAAAATGTTAAGTTTTAGGAATTGAGAATGAACATATATATATATATATATATATATATAGCTTCCCAATGGCTCAGCAAGTAAAGAATCTGCCTGCAGTGCAGAAGACACAGGAGACACAGGTTCGATTCCTGGGTCAGGAAGATCCCCTAAAGAAGGAAATAGCAATACACTCCAGTATTCTTGCCTGAAAAGTCCCATGGACAAAGAGCCTGGAAGGCTGCATTCCATGGGGTCGCAAAGAGCTGGACATGACTGAGCAACTAAGCATAGCATATATCCATATATGCTCACATATAGGATTATAAATTACACATTAGTGACTTATTTCCAGAAATGCAACAAGAGTTTCTATTTGTATTTATCAGGGTGCCAAGGGCCCATGAACTCTGCCAAGTAGGGGCTCCCATTGGTCCTTGGTTCTTCTGTAGATGTGTAACTGAATTGGATTTTTCTAAAATTCAAGAGTTAGTCTTTACTTCCAGAGCCACCTCCACCCAATCATCAGAGCCACTATCTAGAATGAAGTTTCATTTCTAGATCTTTGGCTCTGATGTGGATGGTAAATGTCACTGCACCGCCCCCACCCCCCTCCCCCCACCGCCGGGCCCCACCCCCAGGCTTCTTAGAGGCAATCTTCCTTCCAGGTTAAGTAGCCTCAATTGTTTGGCATTTAAGGTTCATCATATTTTACAAAGCCTGCAAGTCAACTCCGTTGGAGACTAAAACTGTGGGTAAACAAGCCCCAGTAGATTTCAAGGGAAAATGGTATGTTTTATCTGCTAATCCTGCTCTGTCTCCTCTCTGATTGCTTTGGAGTGTCTGGACAGAGGCTGCTGAGGATTCCAGCCCACTGTAGCAGTTTGTTCTAATTGCTGCCAAAGGGTGGCAGAGCTGGAAAGCTGCATAGTGCGAGAAGATATCTCCCCATCCTCTTTCAACAGCTCTGTGAACTCAGGTGCTAGAATGAAATTGTGACTAGGGTTCGGGGGTGACAATGGGCAACTGGAATGAATCAGTAAAAGGCAGGCATGGAATTTTATGCTCAGGAAGTTCAATTCAGTTCAGTTGCTCACTTGTGTCTGATTCTTTACAACCTTTGCACTGAGGCATGCTAGGCTTCCCTATCCATCACCAACTCCTGGAGCTTGCTCAAACTCATGTCCATCAAGTCAGTAATGCCATCCAGCCATCTCATCCTGCTTTCAATCTTTCCCAGCATCAGGGTCTTTTCCAGGGTGTCAGTTCTTCCCATCAGGTGGCCAAAGTATTGGAGTTTCAGCTTCAGCATCAATCCTTCCAATGAATATTCAGGATTGATTTCCTTTAGGAAGGACTGGTTGGATCTCCTTGCAATCTAAGGGAATTTCAAGAGTCTTCAACACCACAATTCAAAAGCATCAATTCTTCAGTGCTTAGCTTTCTTTATAATCCAACTCTTACATCCATACAAGACTACTGGAAAAACCATATTTCCGTAGTTTTCACTAGATGGACCTTTGTTGGCAAAGAAATGTCTCTGCTTTTTATTTTATTTTTTTTTCCTGCTTTTTAATATGCTCTCTAGGTTGGCCATAACTTTCCTTCCAAGGAGTAAGCGTCTTTTAATTTCATCGTTGCAGTCACCATCTGTAGTGATTTTGGAGCCCAAAAAAATAAAGTCAGCGACTGTTTTCACTGTTTCCCCATCTATTTGTCATGAAGTGATGGGACCAGATGCGATGACCTTAGTTTTTGAATGGAATGTTGAGTTTTAAGCCAACTTTTTCACTCTCTTCTTTCACTTTCATCAAGAGGCTCTTTAGTTCTTTGCTTTCTGCCATAAGGGTATTGTCATCTGCATATCTGAGGTTATTGATGTTTCTCCCATCAGTCTTGATTCCAGCTTGTGCTTCATCTAGCCTGGCATTTCTCATGATGTACTCTGCATATAAGTTAAATAAGCAGGGTGACAATATACAACCTTGATGTACTCCTTTCCCAATTTGGAATCAGTCCCTTGTTCCATGTCTGGTTCAAACTGTTGCTTCCTGATCTGCATACAGGTTTCTCAGGAGTCAGGTCAGGTGATCTGGTGTTCCCATCTCTTTCAAAATTTTCCATAGTTTGTTGTGATCCACACAGTCAAAGGCTTTAGCATAAGCAATGAAGCAGAAGTAGATGTTCTTTTGGAATTCTTTTGCTTTTCTTATGATCCAACAGATGTTGGCAATTTGATCTCTGGTTCCTCTGCCTTTTCTAAATTCAGCTTGAACATCTGGGAGTTCTTGGTTCACGTACGGTTGAAGCCTAGCTTGAAGAATTTTGAGCATTATTTTGCTAGCATGTGAGATGAATGCAATTGTGTGGTAGTTAGAACATTCTTTGGCATTGTCTTTTTCTGGGATTGGAATGAAAACTGACCTTTTCCAGTCCTGTGGCCACTGCTGAGTTTTCCAAATTTGCTGGCATATTGAGTGCAGCACTTTCACAGCATCATCTTTTAGGATTTGAAATAGCTTAGCTGAAATTCCATCACCTCCACTAGCTTTGTTTAGAGTAATGCTTTCTAAGGCCCACTTGATTTCGTGCTCCAGGATGTCTAGAGAAAAGCAGTTCTCATTTCTAATGTTGCTAGAGTCTCATTTGTGCTCCTGCCTCTTGATTATTTTGCTTTCTGTGATGGAAGAGGTTGTAAGTTGTCAAAAAGAAAAAAAGAAATGTTATGAACTGAACTTGGGTCCACTCACCTGCTGTGCTGCCAAGCCAATCTACTGACATTAGGCTGTGGTAAAGGAAAGTACAGTGTTCACTGAAGGGCACCAAACAAGGAAAACAGGCAGCTGATGATCAAATGACTTGGACTCCATGATGGCTTTCAGGAAAGGGTTTTATAAGCAGCATTTCAGGTGAGTGTTGTAGCTCGTGGACTTTATCCTGATTGATTGTTGGTGAGGAAACAGCATGATGTTTGGGGAGTTGTAAGCATCATACTTTTGGTTCCAAGCAGTCTGGGATCTACCTGCTCATGCTTAGCATGTAGTCATCATTCTCTACCTGAGGGGTGGGCATCTTAATTTCTGTTGAACAACTCAAAGATCTGTGTCAGATTGTTACGTATATTCCTTGAGAAGGAACTAAAACTGTGTTTTATCACTCAACCATTGTTTCTTGATGGCTCTTCCTTTGTTTCTGCATCCTCCTACTTCAGTTGTTAGTAACTGCTTGTGTTTGTTCTCTGGAACTCTCCACTTTCTTTCATATTCCTCCATCCTGAGGGGAGCAAGGGTGGGATAAGAAAGGGAATAAAGTTTTGGATAGAGAGGATTATAACCTTCATGGGGGAGCTCAGTTTTAGAGAGATTCGGTTTCAAAATCACAAAGACATGCCACCAAAAGTCATAATGTGGAAAAAGCTCTGCTTTTCAATTTTGCACAAAGCAAATCAGAATCCTTAAAAAAAAAAATGTTGGTGTATTGTCTGAAGAGAGCAAAGAATTCCTTCCATTATGTTCTTTAGGAAAGTGACAGCAGCAACCAACAACTTATTGCTTGATATGATTTGACTCAAAATTTATTTTTCAAGTTGACAGACTTACGGCATCTGGAGTGGTAAAACCATATACCCACCAAATAGCCACATTTCACAAAGGTACATTTAAATAGAAGATTGTCACATTGTCCAGGTAGTGCTTATCACTTAAAAAATAATTATTTCTCCCCTATTGCTTATAATAACTACTTTAAAGCTCAAAAGTGAAATCTATTTCCTCACCTCAATTTTCTCTCCTCCATCAGGTTTGCATACACTGTGGGACTTCTGGAGACTGCTGGGCTGCTGCCATTGATCTTTCTTTTCCCTGAGGGGGGAAAGAAAAGTAGCCTTGAAATTTTTCCTTTGGGGGAAAAAAAATCACACTTTTACAAGATAACCAGATTTTCTCTTCTTTCTTCTGATTTGGGTTATTTTATGTTATTAAACAGTCTTATACTAGTGTAACAGTCATTTATATATCCATTTATATATTAGTATACTTAAATATTTATCTATTCATTCATGGAATATTTTTGTGCTACTCATGTGCCAGGCATTTTTTAAGGTGCCTGAGATGATGCTAGGTGAGACTGCACAGGTTATGTCCTCACCTTCGTGGGGCTTTAGGTCTATTGGTTTCCATTAAATTGCAGAGAAAATGGTACTATTCACTGTGTAGTTGTTTGTTCTCATATACATATAAAATGATAAGAATATTTTCACCTAAGAGAAGATTGCGATGATAAGGAGCTTACCCTTTGGATCCACTAATCTCAAAGATAATATACTAATTGCTTTGTTTGGTTCACTCATTGTGTAATGGGCTTTTAGAAATATTGGAGGATTCTGAAAGGTGAAAAGAAGGAGTAATATATATTTAGATTTTCAGAAGTTATGTAGAAGACTATGAATTCATATAAAATATTGATTTCTCAATCAGTTTACCTGAAGAGAATTTCAATCGTTTTATTATGTATTTTCTCTCATATCTAGATAGAATAGTGCCACCTTGGACCTGGTGATTTTAAAGTTTTGGGGAAAAGTTCAGTTCAGTCAGTTCAAATGCTCAGTCGTTTCGGACTCTTTGCGACCTCGTGGACTGCAGGACGCCAGGTCTCCCTTTCCATTACCAACTCCCGGAGTTCACTCATTGAGTCGGTGATGCCATCCAACCACCTCAGCCTCTGTCGTCCCCTTCTCCCACTTTCAATCTTTCCCAGCATCAGGGTCTTTTCAAATGAGTCAGTTCTTCACATCAGATGGCCAAAGTATTGGAGTTTCAGCTTCAACGTCAGTCCTTCCAATGAATATTCAGGACTGATTCCCTTTAGGATGGGACTGGTTGGATCTCCTTGCAGTCCAAGGGACTCTCAAGAGTCTTCTCCAACACCACGGTTCAAAAGCGTCAATACTTCGGCACTCAGCTTTCTTTATAGTCCAACTCTCACATCCATACATGACTAGTGGAAAAACCATAGCCTTGACTAGATAGACATCTGTTGGCAAAGTAATGTCTCTGCTTTTTAATATGCTATCTAGGTTGGTCATAACTTTTCTTCCAAGGAGTAAGCGTCTTTTAATTTCATGGCTATAGTCACCATCTGCAGTGATTTTGGAGCCCAAGAAAATTAAGTCAGCCACTGTTTCCATTATTTCCCCATCTATTTGCCATGAAGTGATAGGACCAGATGCCGTGATCTTAGTTTTCTGAATGTTGAACTTTAAGCCAAGTTTTCACTCTCCTCTTTCACTTTTATCAAGAGGCTCTTTAGTCCTTCTTTGCTTTCTGCCATAGGGTGGTGTCATCTGTGTTATTGATATTTCTCCTGGCAATCTTGATTCCAGCTTATGCTTTATCCAAGCCCAGCATTTCTCATGATGTACTCTGTATAGAAGTTAAATAAGCAGGGTGACAATATACAGCCTCATGTAATCCCTTTCCCTATTTGGAACCAGCCTGTTGTTCCATGTCCATGTTCCATGTCCAGTTCTAACTCTTGCTTCCTGACCTGCAAGTTTGGGGAAAATTTAAGCTTTGTTAACTAAAATGTACAGTTACGCATCCTGGTCTCTGACTTCCTCAAACACTGTTGAATTCTGGGCATCAAGTCAGTTGACCCTTGATACTGGGACGGGGTACTCTGGTCTTGGTGGTAGCCTTGGCTTGCCATGTGTGAGATTTGGTGAGCATGGGTTGATTCTGATCTGTGGTTTAACTGAAAACAAATTTTCTCATGCGCTCTGAACTCCAGATCAGAGGAAAGTTTCATTGCCAGGAGAGTGAAGGGCAAAGGGAGACCAATACTCTTCTGACCCCTCACTTTAAAACTGCTCACCCCTGTTCTATTGCTTTTTCAACTCTGCATCAAAACAAGGAACTTTAAAATCTCAGTGAAGGAGGAGAATTTCGCTTTTCAGGGGCCAGAGTAACTTTAATTAAAATTGGGTTTCATTTTGGAATGTTTTGCCTTGCATTTGAAACAGAAAGAAGAGAAGGAGAATGAAAAATAGGGCAGTTGATCATCTCCCTAATGGCAAAAAGATCAATTAATTTACAATGAGAAGAAAAAGAACTACATTACAGATTTACAAAATGTTCATTATCTATGGACTTTAGATATGAACCATCATCAGCCTAATATCCAAGACAGAGATCTGACAGCTCCAACCCTGAATTCAGGGACCAGTTGATAAATTAAAAATCATTTTAAAATTTAATATTAAAATTGATAATTGCTCTGTGGGAAATAGATTTTTCTGAACTTAGACCCTTTTCCTGCAGTGCTGAGCAAATGCAAAGCAATAAACTGTCCATTTGTCACAGTGATAGATGGACAAATCCTACTTTTACCCTTGTTCCACGGTTCTCATACATTTCAATTATGGAGAATAAGTGCTACCATTTGTATCACATATCTATATTGTCTTACATAGTTCTTTAGGGATTAAAGAATTCTCTTTAGGAGTAGAAAAATGTTCTCCAACATACCCATACCACTATTGGGAAGTATTGCCCATCCCTTCATGTAACGTGGCAGGTGGACTAAAGAAGAGTGTTGGTTATTATTTGTTTCTTAGACAGGTAGCATAGAAAGTGGTGTCTGGAATAAGTGCTAATTTTCTAAATCCAGGAAACAACTAATTCATGTTAGGCCTACTGAATTCTCTTTGCCTGGCGAATGCTGATGTATCCTTCAAATTTTAGCACAGTTGTCACTTGAGATAGGATTATTGGATTACTCTTCTCTGTTTTTCAATGATTTCCTTTGCCCTGTGATTTTGAAAGTGTTAAAGAAAAAACTATTCATGACACTTGTTACAGGATGGTAAGGCAGACTTGCTTCAGGGGGATGGTTGTGATAGGATGGACTTTGTAGCAGGAGAGAGAGACTGGGCTCAACTCCAAATACAACAAAGAAATAGGGGGATTTATAGCCAAGGAGCAGAGTGAGTGGGTGGAAAGTTACTAAAAAGAAACCTCAGGAATAAGGGGGTATTCTGGCTAAAATGACCTAACAGAATTCTTGCTAAAGGCAAGGTTAAAAAGACCACTGAGGGTAGTGGAGGATGAGGAACCCAATTAAACACTTAGATCAGGTATCGAGAATGGGGGATTCTGTCTAAACTGACTTAGTAAGATTCTCGCTATAATTAAACAATGCAGAGATGAACATGAAAGGCCGAAAGTCAGGGCTCGTTGAAAAGAGAGTTTAGAGAAGCCTGACTAGAGTTTGGGAAAGGACAGACGCTTTGTCAAGAAAAACAGAATAGTGAGGTCTACTTGCCATTCCACTGATGCTAGGTTTGTTTATGACTTGCTTTAAGCCACGGACGTATTAGGGGATGTGAGACTGGCAAAGTCTTTAAATATGCTTGTGAGTTTGCTTGTGTCCACTTGGGCTCCTTCACTTGTCATTAGAAGAGCAAGTTCTAAGTAGCCATTGGCTCTTTGCCCAGAGTCCCAGAATGAGGAACACAGAACAGATACGTCTCTAACTGGAAGCTTGTAGCCGACCCGAGTCAAAACAGAGTCTGAAGCAGAAGTGTCCCAGACAACCTGCAGACTTGTGAGTGAGAATAAGCCCTTATTGTTGAATGCACTAAATCTTAGGGTAGTTTACTGACCAGCATTAATTGCAGCCACAGCTGCCTAATACAAAATGCTCTAATTAACACTTCCAGTGGCCTCAAGACTTTGATTTGCTGCTAGCATTTATCACAACTGTAATCCATCTATGTTTTGTTAACCATTATAATTTAGCACAGGGCATGTAGTAAGTTCTTAATAAATGTGTGTTGAAGAATAAGTTTCTCTATATTTCATATCATGCCCAACTGCCTTGCTTCATGTATAGTGTTCTTAGTAAGTCATCTTGAAAATATGTGACTTTGTTTCCAGCTGTGTCTATCCTCAAGCATTTATGATCCTTAGCAGTTGATAACACAGATTAATACGTGTGGTGAAAAAGAAGTGTTTAATGAGTGCAAAGTTTGGGAACTGAACCCAAACTGACAGTGATGTCATTAGGGGATGAGGAGTGTAGATGTCCCAGTGAACTTCCTGGGGAAGAAATGCTTGAGCCACTTTAGAGATGTCCAGGCCAAATTCTGAAGCTAACAGTAGTTGTTAAGCATTTGCAGTAACTGTTTTACATATGCTGTCTCACTTGAGATAGATATCCTGATTATACCTATTTTACAAGTACAGAAAATCAGGCTCAGAGACATCAAGTAACTTGCCTGAGTTCACAGAGCTACTAAGTGAGGGAGATGGGATTTTTATTCAGGACTGCTTGACTCCAATATCAGCTTGTAATATCAGCCAAAAAAAAGTCATCAGTATACCTGCTGAGTCCTAGACCCAAGTTGCTGTCTCCTGAGATCTTTGACATTTCCCTTGTTTGGCTCATTATCTCCTATCCTCCTCCTTTTTTCCCCCGTCTGAAACAAATTCATTCATAACTGTAGATGTGGGTGAAGAGAGAGGTGTTCTTGTTCTTTGCAGTGGAGAGAAGAGAATATGCAGGAAGGGGGCCTCTAATTAGCTGGTCCCAGCCCTTCACTAGGCTAGCAGGGTTTCTTTATTTTTAAGGCTTCAAGGCAGGGGCCAGGCTAGGCAGAGAACAATGAGTAAGTCATAGAGGTAAGGCTTTTAATGATACATTCGTTAATGAAATGGCACTCCATGGGTTCGCTTATTAGTAACTTAGCTCAAACAGCCATGTCCTACTGCCAGCTTGCCACTGACGACCCAGTGTGACCTCAGAATTGTCAGCTCCACCTTAAAAAGAGCGCATGTAGCAGAAAATAACAGAAGCAGCAGCATAATTTGAGTGGAAAGATTAGCAACAACAGAGAAAGCTCTTGAATCTCTGTATTTCTAGTTTGCTGTGAAATTATGCCACCAGTGCAGCTATTTGAAGAACGGGCTAACCTTGCGGTATTTGGGTTTGTGTGTGATTTGTAAACAATAGGATGACTTGATTGAATGTTTTCAGAGCCTGGATGACAGTGCTGGCACTAGAGGAGTGACTAGCTCAACTCCATTCTCAACTAATTATATAGTGTGGATCTTCTTTATGTTTTCCAGGGCAATGGGGTTTTTAACTTTATGTTTGGAAAATGATTTATGGGGAAAACACTTGTATACAGACCTTGCTGGATGACTAGGGAATCAAATGATATGTGAATGTGAAAGTTTATAATACTTCCCATTTATATAACCTCATTTATTTGAATAACTCAATGACCTTTCCATCAATTATTGAATTAAACCTTTTAATATTCCTCTGCAAAATGGGAAGTGTGCATTTACTCTTTATTTTATGGTTGGATGATGGGGTCATGATGATTTGAACTGCTTTTCTGGGGTGAACCAGACCTTACATTCATGCTTTGGATACATAGTTAAAGGCTGCTTCCTAAATGGGACACCTATAAATAAAATGTCCTTTTTTGTGACTCTGATGGGATTAGGGCAGACTGCCTCCAAATATGCCACTTTGGCATATTGATTATTTAGAATTAAAGTTACTTAAGACATAGCAGGTGCCAGAAGGACTCAGTGCCTCCTTTGTCCGTCTGAAGGCAGGAAATAAAGTCCCGAGGTGAAGGTAGTCAGTCTCCTTGTACCTGGAGGGTGGACGGCATCCTTAATGCCAGAGATAGGGAATTCAGGACTGAGAAAGCTATATTAACAAACTTTGTTACTTCTGAATTATGACTCCAAGTCTAGAAACCCTTTTTCATTTCTTCACAAATAATTTTTGTCTGTTTAAAAATACAAAGTTTCCTGCTTTGGTCACTTCTTTGAGTCTCATATTCTTATGAGCTCCTGTGCATATGAAATTAAATTTGTTCTTCTCCTGTTCTTCTATCTTATGCCAATTGAATTACTAGGCCAGTCAAAGAACCTAGAAGTGAAGAAGGGAATCATCTTCCATTGTATACCTCTGTACATTCTCATGAACAATTCATGATTCCTGTGCATGGTTCCTATGCACTTTCTTTGTATAAAGCTAAACAAACGTAGTTTGTGTATGTGTGTGTGTGTGTGTGTGTCTGTGTGTTTGAGGTCTGATTGTAAAACTAGAGATTTTCCAGGGTGAATGAATTCCTAGTAATTTTATAGCATGAAATCTAATGGCTTTCATTTTCAGTGCTGATCAAGTCTTATTTTCTAGTGAGGAAATTGTGGAAAGGCCGATGAATTTGAATCATAATCAACAGCTTGAGTCAGAAAAGCTTTCCAGATGTCAGATATATGGTGGACACAGGTTGGAGGTGATCCCTTTTTCATGTTGTCGTTTCAGAGTTTCTCTTCACAATTTTTCAGTTCCTTGTGTCTTTTTACATAGCCCCACCGGTTTCTCACTTTGTCTCCTGTAACTACAGCATAATCAGCTCATTTCTCTCAGCTTCTAAAACAGCTCCACTTGCCACCAACTCCTGTATCCTTCTTGCCTTTGGCTATCTAGTCACGAAGCCAGGCAGTAATGAAAATGGGTTTCATTAAACAGGAATCCTACTTATTTTCTCCAACCACTATGTTAATAATCTCCCTACTCAATATAAAGGCTTAAACACATACCAATATAACTAGTTTTTTCAGCTATTTTTTCTAAAGAAGATTATTTCCTGGGGATAAAAATATCCCTCTTCAAAATCCAGGACTTTGTTGTTAGAAATGAAGACCTAAAGTATATAGAACTCTTTTTTTTTTCCCTTAGCTCCGGAAGCGAATGAAGCTTGAAACTCCCAACTTCTAGTTATTTGGTTTTGAAAATGAACACAAAATAGATATGAGGAGCTCGAACATTTCCTTACTAAACCATGAATTTTGCAGGCCCTTATGAATAATAAAGGTGAGTATTTGAATACAGACATAGTTTACAGGCATATGAATATAAAGAATAGAATATAATTTTTCCCCTGGATCAACCGAAACATGTACCAGGACATACATAGTATAATACTGAAGGAAGAAACAGAAACTCTGATGGGTGTTGTGTCCTTCTAAAAGAAAGCCAGCCATGCAGGGGAGTGTTACCCTTCTATCTCAGCAGGCTGCTGTCATAGAGTCCATCGTGATTGGGGTTGAAGTTCTTCAGCCTCTGCACCTTCTATCTAATGCCTGTAGTTTCTGTGTGAGTATCTAACTTACTATTTATCTGGAGGCCTGTTTTGAAATCATCTGCCTTAGCAGTTATCTTGACATTCTGCATCACAGCTTCAATCTCCCCCCTTTTTCCCCTCTCCCTTGTCATGAAGTTTCTGATCATCAACAAGAAGTCAATTTTGACTCTTTTCACTCTCTGGGGCTTTTAGAGCTCTTTGCAAATACAAGGAGCGTGACCCTGGAAATTTCTTTTCCCCCAGAAAAGGAAAAAGCTCCACTTGTCAATCAGTCATCTTGAGCATAAGTTCTCATAAAGGAACTCAGAGCAGCCCCTGTCTAAATCTATCAAGGGGGAGGGGAAATGGAGGAGGGGTGGGTCACGTTACCAAATAACTGTGATCAGCTTTAAAGTCTAGCTTCAGGGTTATTACTTACATTGCCTTTCATACTACTCAAACACAGCATAGGCACACAAAAAATGAAAAACACCAAATCCTTTGTTCCTGGACAAGTTTGGGGATCCAGACATTCTGAGTAATGCAATTCCTGGTTAATTGAATATTAGCCTATTTATGGACAAAGCTTATGCTATGGCAAGGGTTTGCTGAAGTGCACAGAAGGACGAATGCCTCTTTTCAGATGTGCACGGTTTAAGGATTCATCCCATGCTACCATGTGTCTTTCTTCCAGTTCTTATATTTGTTTTATTTTATAGTGAATTGTCCATATGTTTCTTTTACCCAGGAAGTAATAAGCAATTCAAGAGCAGAAGTGTTTTTTCCATCTTTGCAAAACCTGTAAAATATTTCATATTATAAAAGCTCATTAATTATTTGCTGAGTTGAATTGATTGTGCCTCTCTAATATGTTTTTAGGTATATTGCTCTACCAATGACAAATGCCTGCTATGTAACGTCAATGCCTTAAGTGCAAAAAAGGAGGCCTGAGAAATATGAAACTAGTGTGTACTTTGATGACTTTTATAAAACTTAAAAGAAAAACTTTCTTTTAAAACTAATACTTTCATAAAATAATACCTGAAATCTTGAGGTATACACGCCCCCCAACACATGCGCAGTTTGAAGTATATTCCACTGGAAATGTGAAAAGATAAAAGTGGGTCATAGAACAATGAAGCACCTTGAAAATATTAGATATATGATTTAAAGAGACTGAAAGTGATTTAATAATGAGTATTCAGTTCCTCTTGGGCTTCCCTGATGGTTCAGACGGTAAAGAAACTGCCCACAATGTGGGAGACTTGGGTTTGATCTCGCGGATAGGGAAGATCTTTTGGAGAAGGGAATGTCTATCCACTCTAATATTCTTGCCTGGAGCATTCCACGGACAGAGGACCCTTGTGGGCTACAGTTCATGGGGCTACAAAGAGTCAGATATGACTGAACGATTAACATTTTTAGCTGCACAGTGTTGTATTTGGTATGACGAGGGTACAAAAATTATGAAACCAAATTTGAGCTCCTACTTTGTTTCACACAATCTTCTAGGTCTATAGAGTTCATTGTGCTGTGTGCTGTGCTAAGTTGCTTTAGTCATATCCGACTCTTTGCGAACCTATTAACTATAGCTTGCCAGGCTCCTCTGTCCATGGGGATTCTCCAGGCAAGAATACTGGAGTGGGTTCTCTTTTCCTCCTCCAGGGGATCTTTCCGACCCAGGGATCCAACCCTCATCTCTTACATCTGCATTGACACTAGCACCACCTGAGAAACCCATTCAGTTCAGTTCAGTTCAGTTCAGTCGCTTAGTCGTGTCCCACGCTTTGCGACCCCATGAACTGCAGTATGCCAGGCCTCCCTGTCCATCACCAACTCCCGAAGTTCACCCAAACTCATGTGTATCGAGTTGGTGATGCCATCCAGCTATCTCATCCTCTGTCGTTCCCTTCTCCTCCTGCCCTCAATTCCTCCCAGCATCAGGGTCTTTTCCAATGAGTCAACTCTTTGCATGAGGTGGCCAAAGTAATGGAGTTTCAGCCTCAGCATCAATCCTTCCAATGAACAGCCAGGACTGATCTCCTTTAGGATGGACTGGTTGGATCTCCTTGCACTCTAAGGGACTCTCAAGAGTCTTCTCCAACACCACAGTTCAAAAGCATCAATTCTTTGGCACTTGGCTTTCTTTATAGTCCAACTCTCACATCCATACAGGACTACTGGAAAAACCATAGCCTTGACTAGACGGACCTTTGTTGGCAAAGTAATGTCTCTGCTTTTGAATATGCTGTCTAGGTTGGTCATAACTTTCCTTCCAAGCAGTAAGCGTCTTTTAATTTCATGGCTGCAATCAGCATCTGCAGTGATTTTGGAGCCCAGAAAAATAAAGTCAGCCACTGTTTCCACTGTTTCCCCATCTATTTCCCATGAAGTGATGGGACCAGATGCCATGATCTTAGTTTTCTGAATGTTGAGCTTTAAGCCAACTTTTTCACTCTCCTCTTTCACTTTCATCAAGAGTCTTTTTAGTTCCTCTTCACTTTCTGCCATAAGGGTGGTGTCATCTGCATATCTGAGGTTATTGAGATTTCTCCGGCAATCTTGATTCCAGCTTGTGCTTCATCCTGCCCAGTGTTTCTCATGATGTACTCTGCATATAAGTTAAATAAGCAAGGTGACAATATACAGCCTTGATGCCCTCCTTTTTCTATTTCGAACCAGTCTGTTGTTTCATGTTCAGTTCTAACTTCCTGACTTGCATATAGGTTTCTCAAGAGGCAGATCAGGTGGTCTGGTATTCCCATCTCTTTCAGAATTTCCCACAGTTTATTGTGATCTACACAGTCAAAGGCTTTGACATAGTCAATAAAGCAGAAATAGATGTTTTTTGGAAGCCCATTGCTGCTGCTGCTGCTAAGTGGCTTTAGTCATGTCCAACTCTGTGCGACCCCATAGACGGCAGCCCACCAGGCTCCCCCATCCCTGGGATTCTCCAGGCAAGAACACTGGAATGGGTTGCCATTTCCTTCTCCAATGCATGAAAGTGAAAAGTGAAAGTGAAGTCGCTCAGTCTTGTCTGACTCTTCGCCACCCCATGGACTGCAGCCTACCAGGCTCCTCTGTCCATGGGATTTTCCAGGCAAGAATACTGGAGTGGGGTGCCATTGCATTCTCCGATAGGGACCAATAAAATAAGTCCTTGATCCTCATTCTCATAAAAGGAGAAGGTAAAGCCCCACAATTAGCAATTAACATAATGAGTGAAGTACATAGTGGTCAGAAAGGAGGTACATATAATAGACAAAGAAAAATCAGATCAGGGTAAGTGAGATTGACTTGGTAGCAAGTTAAAAAGTGTGATCAGAGTAGGCTGCATTGAGAAGGTGGTATCTGAGCTGAGAACTTATGAGAAGTGGGAGAGTTAGGAGCATTCCAGGGAAAGGGAGTGACTCATGCAAAGGGTGAGAGCGAGCCTGGCATGTTGTGGGAAAGGAGGCAGAACAATGGAGGAGGATAGTAGGAGGTGAAGTCAAGAGAGTATCTCAGTATCAAACAGGATCTCTTAGGCTGTTGCGAATGCAAACTCCCGACTAAGACAGGGATCCGTGGCACGATTTTTAGTAGTGAAGTGATGTGATCTGATGGACCTTTTAGAGTGTGCACTTTACCTGCTGAATGGAGGAAAGACCCTAGAGGTACTGCTGCTGCTGCTGCTGCTGCTACTAAAAGCGGGAAAGGCTTCTTTACAATGTAGGTGTGACAACTAACACCTGATTAGTTGTCTGGCTACCCATTAGACTGCTAGCTCCCTTAGGGAAAACACATCTTGTCCAAGTATCCCTTCCAACACAAACTTTGCTACCAAGTAGATGCTTAGGTGTCTTTTGAATAAATAAGTGTATATAATTTCAGTATATCATAGAAAATCATTAAAATATACCCCCAGAGTTTAGGATATTAAGCTACAGACATGTAGAGGAGGGTGAAATCGTAACTCGTAAGGCTTTTAGAGGAGGGAACATTTCCATAAGACTACCGAGGTCTCATGGTCATGGTAAGAGTAGGAGTTAAAAATAATAGCCGCTACCATTTATTGAGAACATACCACATTCCAGGCTGTGGGCTAAATTCTTTACATGTATCATCAATTACAAAGACCAAAGAAGGGAGTTCCCAGTATAGGACATAAGGAAGTGAAGTCCAGAGTTTGGAAAGGAGGCTGACTAGTTATTTCACTTTGTTGAAAACCTGATGCAGAATACGTATGTGGGTGCATGCTAAGTCACTTTGGGAGAAGCTGGTAAGGTTATTTGAGGCTGGATTGTGGAAACCCTTAAATTCATGCATCATGCAAATGTTTTGGATATTTTCCAGGTGTTTCACGTTTATTTGTTTATTCAGCAGGAGAGTGCTAGGTTTAAAGCTGAGCTCGGGGAAGATTAATATAACTCTTAGATTACCTCTGGATCATTTAGCTAGAGAATAAAACTAGATGAGTGGCTGTTTCTAAGGTCAAAATTACAGTTTGATCATTTGGAAGCACTGATGTAGAAAACAGAAAATGACACACCCCTAATATTTGTACAAGCCTGTGCTGTTTGTACAAACACGGAGCCCTTGCCTGTGTAGCATCCCCCTTGATCGTCACAGCAGCCCTGCTAGGTGGCATTGCTATCACATTTTACAAATTGAGATGATTTGTGCAAAAGCGAGCAGTGTGCAGTCTGGCCTGTAGTAGATACTCAAGAAATGACAGCTCAAGTGGAAAAATAAGGAAACACAGGCTTGGAAAGGCTAAGCATTTAGCCCAAGGTCACATAGATGGAGATGAATGACAGAGCTAAAACTTAAAGACAGTTTCTCCGAGTATGAGTCTAATTCTGTTTTACTGCTATCTTAACTACTTCCCTTCCAGTCACCAGAGAGCCTCATAAGTTCTTAGAAAATGACAGGTGAAGGCATTAAGCATACCTGTTAACTAACTTAGTTCAAACTCTCAGTATGGGAAATATTATTTAGTATGTAATATAAATTTTTACTTTATTTTAAGGGTTCTCATATATACATACATAGTCTATTGTATATGTCCTTTTATATGTTATCATATAGTTGTTTGTATGTATGAGTGTGTGTATGTGTGTGTGTTGCATTAGATTGCTAGGGCTGCCATAACAGAATATCACAGCTTGGGTGGCTTAGACAACAGGCATTTATTTTGTCAGCTGTTTTATTTTATACTGAGGCCTCTCGCTTTGGTTTGTAGTTGGCTGCCTTCTCTGGGTCCTCACATGATCTTTCCTCCATGTGCATGAACCCTTGTGTCTGTTTGTATGTCTAAATTTTCTCTTGTTATAAGGAAACCTATCAGATTAGAATGGGGCTGGCCTAATAGTCTCATTTTAACTTAATCTCCATTGTAAAGTTCCTATTTCCAAATAAAGTCAATTTAACCTGCAACATACACACATATACGTATATACAAATATTTATAGATTATTTATTTATTTGTTTATAGGCTTCTTAGAAATAGACAGTACATCCAATTGCCTCCTTTGAATTTCCAAAATATATTATTATCTATTAACCACTTTCTGAGAAAAACTAAGGCCCTGGCACAATGACATAGGCATAGGTGCGATGGACATGGCATGGGGTTTAAATCCCTGTAACACTGGTTTTAATGCTGACTCCATCATCATTTCCCACCTGTGTGGTCATAGGCTTGTAACCTAACTTCAGTTTTTTCATCTGTAAGTTGCAGATAAAATGGTCTTCCTGGCAGGTTTGAGTTAAGTTTAAAAATAATCCATGTGAACCTGTCTAGGATAGGGCCTATCCATTTGTAGAAGCTCAGAAATGTTAGCTCCCCTTTCCATCACTGCCCTAGGCAAGCTCTCAGGGCCATGCTCCCTCAAATAGAGGCAGACATTCACACAGATGATTCCAATTGGACTTGATATGTGCCAGGAGGGCTGGCTGTATATAACAAAAGACTGTGTTTGCTTCAGTGTTTTTTTTTTTTTTTTTCACTTGTATTAGCCTAATCAGGATGTTTCTATAATAAATACACTAGGCACCTATTCTCAATTCTATAGAAATATAATTAGCTAAGCAGGGAGCAAGACCATCCCCCAAAAAAGAAATGCAAAAAAGAAAAATGGCTGTCTGAGGACGCCTTACAAATACCTGTGAAAAAAAGAGAAGTGAAAAGCACAGGAGAAAAGGAAAGATCTACCCATTTGAATGCAGAGTTCCAAAGAATAGCAAGAAGAGATAAGAAAGCCTTCCTCAGTGATCAATGCAAAGAAAAAGGGGAAAACAACAGAATGGGAAAGACTAGAGATCTCTTCAAGAAACTTAGAGATACCAAGGGAACATTTCATGCAAAGATGGGCTCAATAAAGGACAGAATTGGTAGGGACTTAACAGAAGCAGAAGATATTAAGAAGAGGTGGCAAGAATACACAGAAGAACTGTACAAAAAAGATCTTCACGACCCAGGTAATCACGAAGGTGTGATCACTCACACTCACCTAGAGCCAGACATCCTGGAATGTGAAATCAGGTGGGCCTTATGAAGCATCACTATGAACAAAGCTGGTGGAGGTGATAGAATTCCAGTTGAGCTATTTCAAATCCTGAAAGATCAAGCTGTGAAAGTGCTGCACTCAATATGCCAGCAAATTTGGAAAACTCAGAAGTGGCCACAGGACTGGAAAAGGTCAGTTTTCATTCCAATCCCAAAGAAAGGCAATACCAAAGAATGCTCAAACTACGGCACAATGGCACTCATCTCACACGCTAGTAAAGTAATGCTCAAAATTCTCCAAGCCAGGCTTCAGCAATACGTGAACCGTGAACTTCCTGATGTTCAAGCTGGCTTTAGAAAAAGCAGAGGAACCAGAGATCAAATTGCCAACATCCGCTGGATCGTGGAAAAAGCAAGAGAGTTCCTGAAAAACATCTATTTCTGTTTTATTGACTATGCCAAAGCCTTTGACTGTGTGGATCACAATAAACTGTGGAAAATTCTGAAAGAGATGGGAATATCAGACCACCTGATCTGCCTCCTGAGAAACCTGTATGCAGATCAGGAAGCAACAGTTTGAACCAGACATGGAACAAGGGACTGATTCCAAATAGGAAAAGGAGTTTGTCAAGGCTGTATATTGTCACCCTGCTTATTTAACTTATATGCAGAGTACATCATGAGAAACACTGGGCTGGATGAAGCACAAGCTGGAATCAAGATTGCCGGGGGAAATATCAATAACATCAGATATGCAGATGACACCACTCTTATGGCAGAAAGTGAAGAACTAAAGAGCCTCTTGATGAAATTGAAAGAGGAGAGTGAAAAAGTTGGCTTAAAACTCAACATTCAGAAAACTAAGATCATGGCATCTGGTCCCATCACTTCATGACAAATAGATGGGGAAACAGTGGAAACTGTCAGACTTTATTTTTCTGGGCTCCACAATCATTGTGGATGGTGATTGCAGCCATGAAATTAAAAGACGCTTGTTCCTTGGAAGGAAAGTTATGACCAACCTAGACAGCATATTAAAAAGCAGAGATGTTACTTTGCCCACAAAGGTCCATCTAATGAAAACTATGGAATATGGTTTTTCCAGTAGTCCTGTATGGATGTGAGAGTTGGACAACAAAGAAAGCCGAGTGCCGAAGAATTGATGCTTTTGAACTGTGCTGTTGGGGAAGACTCTTGAGAGTCCCTTGGACTGGAAGGAGATCCAACCAGTCCATCCTAAAGATCAGTCCTGGGTGTTCATTGTAGGGACTGATGTTAAAGCTGAAACTCCAATACTTCGGCCACCTGATGCAAAGAGCTGACTCATTGAAAAGACCCTGATGCTGGGAAAGATTGAGGGCGGGAGGAGAAGGGGACAACAGAGGATGAGTTGGTTGGATGGCATCACGGACACAATGGACATGGGTTTGGGTGAACTCCGGGAGCTACTGATGGACAGGGAGGCCTGGCGTGCTGCGGTTCATGGGGTTGCAGAGTCGGACACGACTGAGCGACTGAACTGAAGTGAAAGCTAAAAAAATTAAAATTACAAAAACGTATGCTATGTCCAAACTATCAGCTTAAAAGAAATGGAGTGACTATAAACCTAGATATTTTATCCTATTGCAATAGGCAACCTCAATGTCCCTCAGTGAGCCCCACCCCCTCTATTCACATGTATGCATGTGTGCTAAGTCGCTTCTGTTGTGTCCAACTCTTTGGGACCCTATGGACTGTAGCCCACCAGGTTCCTCTGTCCATGGAATTCTCTAGGCAAGAATACTGGAGTGGGTTGCCATGCTCTCCTCCATGTGATCTTCCTGACTCAGGTCTGGAACCTATGTTTCCTACAGCTCCTGCAATGCAGGTGGGTTCTTTACTGATGAGCCACCTGGGAAGCCCCCTGGCATTCACACTCTTGTTTAATTCCTGCCTCTTTTGAATGTGGATTGGATTTAATGATTCCCTTCTAATGAATCTAATGTAGTAACAGTGATAGTATGACACTTCTGAGACTGAGTTGCAAAAAGACTGTGACTTGTCTTAATTCCTCTGTAAACCCATTTCTCTCAATCCATTTCTCTCCATCTTATTACCCTCTCTCTTTCTGTTTCTTTGTCTCTTTTTCTCATCACCAGATACCACATTGGGGGTTACCCAGGCAGCCCATGGACAGGCTCATACACTGAAAAACAGCATGACATGAAGCAGATCCTGTAAATCTTGTCAAGGAAACAGTCTTGGGAGCAGATTCTCCAGTGCCAGTTTAATCTCAACATGACTGAAGCTCCAGAACAGCTTGAATATATCTTGAGCTAGAGGTGCTCTTTTAAGATACATCCAGCTTCCCGACCCATGGAAACGTGGAGATAATAAACGTTCATTCTTTCAATCTGCTAAATTTGCAGGGTAATTTGACACACAGCAATAAATAAGTTTGTTGTGATCCACACAGTCAAAGGCTTTAGTATAGTCAGTGAAGCAGAAGTAGATATTTTTCTGAAATTTTCTTACTTTCTCCATGATCCAGAGAATGTTGGCAATTTGATTTCTGGTTCTTCTGACTCTTCAAAGCCCACCTTGTACATTTGGAAGTTCTCAGTTCTGTACTACTAAAGCCTAGCTTGATGGATTTTGAGCATAACCTTGCTATGAAATGAGCATGTGAAATGAGCACAATTATATAGTAGTTTGAACATTCTTGGCACTGCCCTTCTTTGGGATTAGAACAAAACCTGACTTTTTCAATCCTGTGCCTCTGCTGAGTTTTCCAAATTTGCTTACATATTGAGTGCAGCACTTTAACAGCATCATCTTTTAGGATTTGAAATAGCTCAGCTGAAATTCCATCACCTCCACTAGCTTTCTTTGTAGTAATGCTTCCAAAGGCAGCCCACTTGACTTCACTCCAGGATGTATGGCTCTAGATGAGTGACCACACCATCATGGTTATCTGGATCATTAAGACCTTTTTTGTATAGTTCTGTATACTCTTTCCACATTTTCTTGATCTCTTCTGTTTCTGTTAGGTCCTTTCTGTTTCTGTCCTTTATCATGCCCATCCTTGCCTGAAATGTTCCCTTGATATCTCCGATTTTCTTAAAGAGATCTTTAATCTTTCCCATTCTATTGTTTCTTTCTATTTCTTAGCATTGTTCATTTAAAAGTCCTGTACAGATGTGAGAAATGAACCATAAAGAAGGCTGAGCACCAAAGAATTGATACTTTGAATTGTGCTGAAGAAGATTCTTTAGAGTCTCTTGGACTGTAAGGAGATCAAAGCAGTCAGTCCTAAAAGACATCAACCCTGAATATTCATTGGAAGGACTGATGTTGACGCTGAAGCTCTAATACTCTGGCCACCTGATGTGAAGAGCCAACTCATTGAAAAAGACCACAATGCTGGGAAAGATTGAAGGCAAAAAGAGAAGGGGGTGGCAGAGGAAGAGATAGTTAGATAGCATCATTGACTCAATGGACTTGAATTTGAGCAAACTATGGGAGATGGTGGAGGACAGAGGAGTCTGGCATGCTGTAGTCCATGGGGTCACAAACTGTAGGACACGACTTAGTGACTAACAACAACAAATAAATAAGAACTTTGCCCAACTTGAGACATGTGTCTGTCTAAGAACAGAAATATTTGCATTTCTTTCAACTTAAATATTTTAACAATCTAATGGGAAACTGCATTTTATTTTTCATGAAGGTCTTTGCACTTGTGTGTCACATCTATACCATTAAAAAAAAAAAACAGAAGAGACATTCTAATCAGAGGATGACTAGATACTGTTTCTTTTTCTTAGTAGAATCATTGGGTGAAATACTGTTAGACTTAATAAAATAAAAAATAAGCAAAAATATTTTATTTTTGCCTACTGGTGAAAGAGTCAAGTATGGCATAGTATTACTGAAAATCACTTTGAATACCACAATAATAAATCACAACACGACTTAGGATCAAGGCTCATAAATGAGATCTATGCACAGAACTTTAGCTGTCTAAAAGGTTGTTGGAAGAAAGCATAATAATGGAATCTTAGGAAAGGAAGAGCTGTACAACTGAACAGAAATATATTTAATTTTTCCTCGTAGAGAAAAATGCAAATAGATACATCTACTTTTGAAAAGATAGGATTCAAAATATATAATAGCAATGATAAGTTATATTTATAGAGCACTTCCCTGTTTGTTCCTTATATCTTTCATATCTGTAATATCCTGGTTCACAGTTCAGTTGTGAAACAGGTCAGCCTAAATGATTTTTTCTTCATTTTACAGATGAGAACAGAGATTTTGCTCTATCACCTTGGGGATGCAGATTGACTAAAACATCTTTCATTACAATAGTTTGGAAATTTTAGGTCATACCTCATGAAACAGATATCTGTCTATCTATCTATCTATCCATTCATCCACCCACCCATCCATCTATCTCTTGTCTGACAATCACAACCCTCTAGAAGATAGTCTGTGAGGCTGGAAGTAAGGCAAAAAGTTCTTAACATTGGCTAAAATAACTCCCAAAGACATATGTACTAAAATCTTAGCTGTAAAATGGTAATACTTAACTTTTTAAGAGTTTCTCAAACTTTCTGTGCAGAACCTATGGACACTTGTTTTAAACAGAATGCTAACAGGTTTGGTTTTGCTCTTTTGTTCCCAAGACCAGAGCAGACTAACCGAGGAGAGGAAGACAAGCCGACAGAATAATCTGACAGCAAGGATGGATAAGGAAGAAATTAAAAAGAAACCGTGGAACCAGAGAAAGCAGCTTTTGGACACTTAAGGTGGAGGTAGACATTGTGACCTATTTCAAAGCACTTCACAATAATTAATGCTGATAATTATCACTCCAAAATCAGTAAAATGTCAAAATAGGATCAGCACCTTTAAGGAGACAAACTAACTGTGGCTGGCATATTTTGAATATTTACTTTTTAGCAAGAACCAAGTAGATGTAGGTGCTTTACATACATTATCCCTAATCCTCTCAACCCTCAAGGTTTTGGAGTGAGAAAAATGAGACTCGCAGAATTTAAGCCACTTTCTTACGGTCACACAGGTGCCAATAAATGATCCAGAATTCAAGATCATTTATTTCTAATTGAAAACCTCCCTTCCATCCACTATTCTATACAACCTGAAAGATGCCTATCAAAACCTGCTTAAGGTTTAACAACAAAAACAGTGTTTTAGTTTCTAAGAGCATAGTTTGCTAATTTGGGAACCAAATCATTTCTATTCTACCTGTCATTTCCCTGAAGTACTAGTGAAATATTAATCTTTGTGTACTTTTTGGCAAAGAGCAGAGTACATTTTTTGCTTGGCATGAACAGGATATCTTTTTAAAATAAGAATTATACAACAGCAGAACAGACTGCTTTGTGAACTAGTGAGTTACCCATCTCTGAGAATAGCAAGCAACAGGTATTTTATATTTTCCAGGGTTGCTGAAGACAATCTTTCTTTACAGAAAAGAAAATGGATCACTAAGGACTTGCCTCATTTCTAAGAATTCGTGTCTTGAAAATCCTGTTTCATTCTTATATGCAGTATTTCTAACAAATCCTAAATGGTGAAGAAAGATTTCCTACCAGATGAATTATCATTCTTGAGAGCACAAAAATAGTGGGTTCAGCTCTCTTAAAAGTTGCATTTAGTTAAGAAATTTTTTCTGTCTTTAATCCTTTGGTGTCAAATGGATTACTGCATGTTCAATACTTAATTACTGAATCTTCATCATCTCCAAATACTTCTGTGCTTAATATTTATTAAAACCTTTTTTTTCAGGGAGACAAACCTCATCTACCATGTGAAATCTAATTTTCATGACATTTTGTAGATAGTAGTTATGAACTAATAATGCACAGTGCTGTTTGAAATCATCATTCCTTATGTTATACTATGAAATTAATTTTCCCTTTTGATTTTTAATACATTTCTCTTGTTCGGTAGGGTGCCCTCCTAGTGATAATTTTGACCAATCATTTTAAATTGCTATTCAAAACAGACTGAGTAGTGTTTCACATGAACATTTCTATTACATTTCCCATGATGTTACTTATGATTAAAAAATAACTACTGTGGTAGAAAAAAATAAAGCCAAAGAAATATATAATCAAATATTTAATATCTTACTCATGACAGATGAAATAAACCTAAGTCAGCTTATGTAAGTACAGATAAATATTTGTAAAAAGTTTCATTGATGAATACATTTGCCCATTCACTCTGCTGCTGCTACTGCTGCTGCTAAGTCACTTTAGTCATGTCTGACTCTGTGTGACCCCATAGATGGCAGCCCACAAGGCTACCCCGTCCCTGGGATTCTCCAGGCAAGAACACTGGAGTGGGTTGCCATTTCCTTCTCCAATGCATGAAAGTGAGAAGGGAAAGTGAAGTCGCTCAGTCGTGTCCGACTCTTAGCGACCCCATGGACTGTAGCCTTCTGGGCTCCTCCATCCATGGGATTTTCCAGGCAAGAGTACTGGAGTGGGGTGCCATTAAGCTCAGTAGGCATAAGGGTACTATATACTAAGTTGTGTGGGGTCTGCCATATATTTGCTGCTGAGTCACTTCAGTCGTGTCCGACTCTGTGCGACCCCACAGACGGCAGCCCACCAGGCTCCCCAATCCCTGGGATTCTCCAGGCAAGAACACTGGAGTGGGTTGCCATTTCCTTCTCCAATGCATGAAAGTGAAAAGTGAAAGTGAAGTCACTCAGTCCTGTCCGACCCTCAGCAACCCCATGGACTGCAGCCTACCAGGCTCCTCCATCCATGGGATTTTCCAGGCAAGAGTACTGGAGTGGGGTGCCATTGCCTTTTCCGCCACATATTTAGGAGCACACAAAAATGTTTTATTTTAAAAACAGAAAAAACAATGAACTTTTAGGTTAAAGAAAATGTTTCAATATATAATATTACTATATTCATTTTTATACCTATGCAATTATAAAATATAATTTAAAAAATCCTTTTTAAATGGAGAAAGTAGCCCACAAAGGCAATAGTGCCCAGAATCCATGCAAGAGGTACTGTTTTGCAGATTTACTCCTTCTAATAGGATTTAGTGAGCTTATTGCTGTTTATTATCCCTACTCTAGAACAGATATATAGGTGGTGAGGAAAAGTGGGGTAAAATGGTGGATGGGATAAAAGACACAACTTTTGTCTTCAAGGAACATATGAACTACTAGTAAATGAAGTGTATGAATTGATTACAATATGGTAAATGATATTATTGACACAGATACGATACAAAGAAATATTGAGGAGGCGGTGACCAACTCTGCCTGGTGGGAAGAGTGTGTGGCATAGCACATGGCGGTTATACTAGGTTGAGAAATGAGATGGATTAGCCTTGTTTAATCTGAGGGGTAGTGAGAGGCTTTGCTCTTGGTAAATGGATGGCATGTGCAAGGGCCTTACAGTGTAATAGGCCTTGCTACTTTCTAGAAACTGTAGATAATTCATTATGGCTGCACAGAGTAAGTGCAGGTACCCTGGGAATTGTAAAAAGGTAGACGGTGTCCATAATAGGAAAAGAAGGGCCTGAGTGCCATCTTTGTCATGCCAATGAGACTGCATTTTATTCAATAGGATAGGGTTTCTGCATTTCTTGATCTTGGCATTAAATACTTGGCTCCTTAGAGTACCATCTCCCATGATACTCTCCCCAAATACTCCAATGCCAAACATCCTTATGGGTTTATTTGCCTAATTCTACTCTTTTGTACATGTTCTCACTCTATCTGGAAAACATTCTGTCCTTTTCTCAAAACAACTATCTCAGCATCCTCAGCTTGCCTCCTTCGGCTGCAGGGAATTGAAAACTGAGAAGAAACTTTGGAATAATCTAGTCCTTTCTTTAAAAAAAGATATTCATTTATTTTATTTGTTTGGCTGCCTTAGGTCTTAGTTGCAGCATGGGGAATCTTCGTTGCATTATGTGGGATTGTTGCAATACACAGACTCTCTAGTTGTGGCTCTTGGGCTCAATAGTTGTGGCATGCAGGCTTAGTTGCTTCGAGGCATGTGGAATCTTAATTCCCCAACTAGGGATTGAACCTGTGTCCCTTGCATTTCCTTAATCACTAGACCACCAGGGAAGCCCATGGAATTATCTAGTCCTTAACCTTCATTTCACTGATAAAACTGAGATCCAGAGGATCAATTAACTTGTGTCCGTTTCCGTAGTCAGCAAGAAATGGAAATGAAATGGGACCAAATTTGTCTGACGGGTGGCTCAGATGGTAAGTAATCTGCCATCTGAGATGATGTGGGACCCCTGGGTTTGATCCCTGGGTCAGAAAGATTCCCTGGAGAAGGGAATGGGAACCCACTCCAGTGTTCTTGCCTGGAGAACTCCATGGACAGAGGAGCCTGGCCGGCTACAGTCTATGGGGCCACAAAGAGTCCCACATGAGTGAGTAACTAATACTTTCACTTTTCATGGTGGGAATGATTTTTGTGGCAATTATCTTCCCAATGCATTTGGTGATTAATCATGAACTGTGAATATTGTCATAGCTTGTGTCATCATCAACTATTTAAATTTTACCATTTGATTTGTTTATTCCCTGTTATATTTTCCTAACAAATGTTAATGCCCTGTGGCCCTGAACTTCCTCTTACAGTGCTTTTCTACAAGGCTTAAAGCAGTGATTTGACATATAAGGAAGCCTTTAAAGAGTTAACAATCACCCTCATGAAATGATTTGCCTACTTTTAGAGATGATTGAATTTACAGTGGGACAGAGAAGAAAGCAGCACTTGGCTCTTTTCTGCTAAGGACAATCCCTGGAAAGGGGATAGAGGCAGCTGTGAATCACTGGGAGAAAAAGACTGCAGCAACTTGTGATGGGTGGACTGACTCAGTAAAGGGAATCTGGGCATAGCACCAGCAGCAGTGATTACCACTATCATTTAGGGGGACAGAGGCGAATAAAAACAACCAACAAATAAGCAAGACAACCCAAGAAAACAAAACAGAAAACCCAGATCTTCTTCCTCTAAAGTCTGGCTTCTTTTGTTAGGTAATAAATTTTTTCAAGTTCCTCCCACAGAGCTTTACTTAACCTAATGTCCATATTGACCCCTATTCTAATAAAAATTTATTGTACGGATTTAATGTACAAACAAATGAATCACTTCTAATGGTGTGGCTTGTCTCTCAGAGGAATGCAATCACTGTTGAGAAAAAAGTGCCATAGATCATCAGATAGATCATTTCCAAGGTTTTGCAGAGCAGATACTGCAGTTTCTGATTTTGCCTCAAAATAGTCATAATGACAAAGGAAAGAACCAAATCCAAAAATTAATCCCCCTCACACCCCTGAAAAAACCTTCCAAGTCATTTACCCTACAGATAACATTGAAACAAACCAACAAACCAATAAAGGCTCATATAAATGGAGATTTTTCTTAAAGATCTAACTGGCACCAAAATGTCTGTTGGGTGCAATGGCACAGCTCTGGAATTAACACACAATCTGCCCAGCAGTGCAGGGTCTGGCTGTGTGTGATGGATCCTAAATACATTCTCCCCTTGGGCCTTGAATGTAATTTTGGTTGTTTTAATCTTAGTCTGAGCCTAGCAATTAGGATTCCATCGGGTCTCTGCTATTTCAAATGGCCCCTGTTTTCACTCCCATCATTTTCACAACAGAGTTGACTTTTTTACTCCAGCCCTGGACACCTCAGTTTACTTCAGTAAATCTGCATTGCCTCCCATGGAGCACATGGCTCTGCATCTGAATTTGGGCTTAGTAACCAAAGGAGTCTTTGCTCTTCCAAATCTTCTCCCGGTGAAGCCAAGCAGTACGAGAAAGGCTTGGACCCACTGTGTGGTTTCTTTCTCTATAGCCATCTCTACCTGCCTCTCCTGGGCTGGTTTTTTTTTTTTTTTATATATATCTTCTTTATTCTGTAAACCTCTCACAGTGTGAGATTTAGAATAATTCAGCATTCCATTGGAAAGATATAGCAGGAGGTTCTCAGAGATTTACTTGAGCACCATGAAGCTTAACTGGGATCCCGGCCCCAGTGCTGTTTCCTTTATAAGTCCCCCAGTCTGACCAGATGCCAGTCGGTCCCTGTGGTTTGCACAGCATGTTAGGAGAATAAATTTTGAGAAAATAATTAGTAATAATCATTTCTAAGAAAACTGGGGTCAAAACTTCCACAATGTTTCCTTTTCTCTTGAATGTCTACCTAATTACATTATATTTAAACTATGACAAACTCTTAATGCATTTTGCACAGGGAAAAAACCAGGTAACAAATGGGCACTCAAAAATGTTTCCCTGAGAAGCCATTTTATCATGCAACCTCTGTAATTAGAATTCTTTAACCCTCAGATTATGTTGGAACTCATGAGAAGCTAAATAAGCACTTAAAATGCACACTAGTCCCTCAGAACTTCTCTAGCTTTCACTTTACTTTACATGTTTTTAAAATTTAAAATCATAATTAAAGGATGATTTAAAATCATGGATTTTCCTATGACCTACTACCAATTACCAAATAAATGAGTTTTTACCAGAAGATCATAGAGGAGAGAAAAGTCTTGGGTGATTCCACATTTTCTAGCCAGGAAGGTGGGGGGAGAACGTAAATGGAGTTTGGGAGAGTAAACTGCTTTGGTAGGAAGGTATTAGCAGCATTGATTTTGTACATCGAATATTTGAAGTGACTTGGGACACCCAAGTGCCCATTCCATTTGGAACCATGGGGAGCTGATGAGAAATAAGACACAGTGAAAAATCATCACCATCTTTCATACCTGAGGATCTCTCCTAAATGTCACAGATTTATCTGCCCACATTCACCTGTATTTAGGAGGAAAAACATATGCTAAGCATCATAGAGTTTGCACAAGGGGTACCTACTGAAGGCAGTCCTGCAGACCATCACATGACAAATGCCAGTGCGTTCTTGAGGGCAAGGGGACAGCAACTGAGTGACTCCTACAAGCCCCACTCTATATGCTAATGCTTTTAATGGGTTTGTCCTGATGAGAATTCAGAAATTGGCCAATTTTCATTCCCATTCAACTGATAAGGGGTGGTCAGTGAGACACTTTAAACCCCAGGAAATTACTGGTTTTGGCTTCGCTGCCCACATGACTAAAGGAGGCCACAATTTCGAATAATTTCTTCTGCTAGAGGGGAGAGAAAGCCAATGGGAAAACTGTTAGTCTGGCCTTAATTCTGCACGCCAAGGGGAAATTGGTTGGTGAAGTGGAAATGATGAAACTAAGTGGGGAGAGTGTCCATGTCACCCTAAAGTGATAACCAAGAGGCTGGGGCCGGATTTCAGGAAGACTGACATTTGCAAGCAGAGAACAGATAGGCAGAGTTCCACAGCAACATTTTGAAAGGGAAGAAAGTTTAAGAGAACTGGAAAACATTCATGAACAGGATTCTACCTGTATAGTTCCTTATTTTCCCCCCGCCAGCTTTACTGAGATATTATTGAAAACAATTGTAAGATGTTTAAAATGTACAATGTTGTATACATTGTGAAAGACTCCCTCCATTGAGTTAATTGACACATCTATCACCTCACTTCTTTACCTTTTGGAGAGGATGAGAACATTTAAGTTCTGCTCTCTTAATAAATTTCAATTATACAAAACAGTGTTATCAGCTAAAGTCATCACAGTATACAATGGATCTACATATGTTATTTATCTTGCAATTGAAAGTTTGTACCCTTTTACCAACCTTTCCCTATTTCTCCCACCCTGGTAACTACTTTTCTCTTCTCTGTTTCTTTGAGTTTGCTTTTTTTTGAGTCCACATGGTAAGTGGTACTATGCGTATTTGTCTTTCTCTTTGTTGTTCAGTTGCTCAGTCGTGTCTGACTCTTTGCAACCCCATGGACTGCAGCACACCAATCTCCCCTGTCCTTCACTATCTCCCAGAGTTTGCTCAAACTCATGTCCATTGAATCATTGATGCCATCCAACCCACTCATCCTCTGTTGCCCTCTTCTCCTCTGTCCTCAATCTTTCCCAGCATCAGGGTCTTTTTCAATGAGTTGGCTCTTTGCATCAGATGGCCAAAGTATTGGAGCTTCAGCTTCAGCATCAGTCTTTCCAATGAATATTCATGGTAGATTTCCTTTAGGACTGACTTCTTTATAGCAAGAAGATCTTCTTGCTATCCAAGGGACTCTCAAGAGTCTTCTCCAGGATGACAGTTTGGAAGCATTAATTCTTCAGTGCTCAGTCTTTTTTTGTACATGACTACTGGAAAAACCATAGCTTTGACTATACAGACTTTTGTAGGCAAAGTAATGTCTTTGCCTTTTAATATGCTGTTTAGGTTTGTCATTGCTTTTCTTCCAGGGGTAAGCATCTTTTAATTTCATGGCGGCAATCACTGTCCACAGTGATTTTGGAGCCCAAGAAAATAAAGCCTTCATTGTTTCCATTGTTTCCCCATCTGGTTGCCATGAAGTGATGGGATCAGATGCCATGATCTTTGTTTTTTGAATGTTGAGTTTTAAACCAGCTTTTTCACTCTCTTCTTTCACCTTCAAGAGGCTCTTTAATTGCTCTAATGTTTTTCTCTGTACTGTGCAATGCTGAGTCCCTCATTTGTGTCCAACTCTGCAACCCAATGGACTGTAGCCCACCAGTCCCCTCTGCCCCTGGGGACTCTCCAGGATAGAATACTCGAGTGGGTTGCCATGCCCTCCTCTAGAAAATCTTCCTAACCTAGGAATTGAAACAGGGTTTCCTCCATTGCAGGTGTATTCTTTACCAGCTGAGCTACCAGAGAAGCCCCAGTGTCTTTCTCTAAACAACAATAAGCAATCTAGCTTATTTCACTTAGCATAATGCCCTCCAGGGTCATCCATGTTGTTGTAGATGAACAAGATTTCCTTATTGGCTTTGGCTGAATAATATTCTATATATGGACTTCCCTGGTGGCTCAGATGGTAAAGAATCTGCCTGCAATATGAGAAACTTGGGTTCAATCCCTGAGTCAGGAAGGCCCCTTTTGAAATGAATGGCTACCCACTCCAACATTTTTGCCTGGAGAATTCCATGGACAGAGGAGGCTTGTAGGCTACAATCCATGGGGTTGCAAAGATTTGACATGACTGAGTGACTATCACTTTCACTTTTTATTTATCTACCTACCTATCTATCATTTATTCATCTCACATTTTCTTTACCAGTTCATCAGATAGACTCTTAGGTTATTCCCATACTTTGGAAATTGTGAATTGTAACTATCCAGTTTCAAATAATCTTAAAGTGCAATAAAAAGGGGGAGACTTTATTAATAAAACTAAGGATAAATATGAGAACAGAGAATTTCTAACAAGTGCATATTTTCATGTATGTTTTTAATAAAAAGTGCATAATTTATCCTAATAAATGAACTTTGGTTCTCAGGATACTAAGATTTGTTTTGTTAGACTGAGATGTCTAAATTGCTACTTTGGTTATTTCACAGGGGGAAGACTGAGGCTCAGAGGTGCTAAAACTCTGATTAAGTTCTGTTTCTTAGTGATACAATCAGGGGTGCAACCAGATTTTTGTAATTCTCAGTTCAGGCCTCTCTGTTACATCAGTGGTGTTGGGACAATGATCTGAAGATTCCAAGGGATACAAAAGCATTTTTGGAGTGAGAGAGGACCCTGAGTAAACATGGCTCCTGGTATGCCCCACACTTCTCTTCACCCTGGGTCTCACTTTCAACCAAGAAACTTACTCTGTTTTTTGTTCTGTAAATATGGTGACAATGTATGATTTAATCTTTAAAGGGAGTTCTGCTAAGGTGTTCCAAAACTAGCATTTTCCCCATGCAATTTCATTGGTTGTAATTCCAAAAACAAGAATATTAAATCATATAGTGTGTGAGTAAACAAAATGATTCAGATGGAGGCTCAAATAAAAACATATTAAAAACTTAAATACAAGTATTATTCTAAAAAAAAAAAAAGCTAGGGTATATAAGGTAAGAGGAAAGAGGGAATCCAGATCTACAAGAAACCCTAGAAGTCTAGAGCTGGACATTGATTGAGGTTTCTGAAAATGGCAGTGAAAAATGTCTTTTTAAAAATTATATTTGGAGGTTGATGACCAAGGACTACAGCTTTGCTAAATGTTGTTTTATTTTGACTCAGTTGTAATAACTGGAGCTAATTCTCTCTGGATCACTACCATATATACAAGTATCTAATTACAGTGTTACATTAAAAAAATTTTTAAATATTTAACCAGCATTTATCCTAAACTTAACCAATCATAATCTGAAAGTCATTCAGCCAAATACTTTTGAGAAATAAGATTTACCTGTCAATATCCATGGTGAGAACATTAAGAGCTTTGGCCCATTCCCTTAGGTGCTCCAAGTTCTCTCCTTTGCTTTCTGCTGCTTTCCCCAGTCCTTTTCCTTGTATGCGTGGCTAAGATTTAAAGATGGCCCCTCAGATATGGAGCTGCTGCCCCTTGTTTCTGGTGAGCTGTGGCCTGTTTGATTTTTCTTTGGTTCCTGATGCAGAGAACTCTCCCAGAGCATTCTGTGACCTGCCAGATTCTTGCTTTCTGCTGAATCTGCTTGTGCAGAGGTTGGATCATGTCAAGTTTTTGTGCTACCTGGCTGCCTCCAAACTTCTTGCTCAGTATCTCTTGGCCTTGTTTATTTAGAAAATAATTTCGGTTCAAACAAAAAAATTTTGTGGTATATGCAAGAGGAATCTTCATGGAGATGATGGTTGGATTCCTGCCTTGGCAAGGAAATGTATGTGGGTGCTGCTGCTGGGCATCAGAGCCAAGCCATTCTATTTTGTTCTTTCTGAGATTGTCATTCTGCCCTTTGTTCTGAACTGGTGCCTAACGTATTCCAAGGTTTTCCTTGCATGAAATGAGGGCTTCAGCATCAGTGATGAACCCTGTGCTCTTCCAACTTTTGTGTATTTCACTACCCTGGCTCTGACTCTGCCTGTGATCTTATTCATTTAACTCCCAGTTGTTTCCCCTAAAATGTTTAGTTCATGCAGCTCATGACCCTAACCTACATCTGCAGCCTCATCACCCAATGCACTGGCCACACTGAATTAAAAGCTGATCTCTAAGCCTACTAGGTCTTGACATAATTGTGCAGCCTCGAGTACTCACTCCCTTCCTCAAATACCCTGCACCCGGCCCCACTAGACAGACTCCTACATGACTGCCAAGAGCCTGTTCAAATGTTTCTCCCTTTGGGAAGCTTTGCTGAATCCCTTGGGCAGTACCCATTCACCTTTCAAAAAATTATTTTATTGAAGTATAATTGATTTACAATATTGTGTTACTTTTTGCTATATATCAAATTGATTCAGTTTTACGTATATATTCTTTTTCATGTTCTTTTCCATTATGGTTTATCACAGGATATTGAATATATTTCTCTCTGCTATACAGTAGGACATTACTGTTTGTTCATTCTGTATAGTAATTTGCATCTGCTAATCCTAAACGCCCAACCCATTGTTCCCCCATCGTCCCCTCCCCTTGGTAACCACAAATCTGTTCTCTGTGTCTATGAGTTTGTTTCTGTTGCATAGGTAAGTTCATTTGTATCATATTGTAGATTCTATATATAAACAATATCATATGATACTTGTCTTTCTCTTTCTGACTTTAGTTAGTATGATAATTTCTATTTCTATCCATATTGCTGCAAGTGACATTATTTAACTTTTTAATGGCTAAGTATTATTTTACTGTATATATGTATCATTTTGAGGCTATTTCCATATCTTGGCTATTGTGAATAGTGCTGCTATGCACGTAGGGGGGCATATATCTTTTTGAACTATAGTTTTGTCTTGATATATGCCCAGGAGTGGGATTGCTGGATCATATGGCAACTATTCTACACTTTATATGGATCTTCTGTACTGTCTTCCATAACAGCTGCACCAATTTACATTTCCACCAACAGTATACGAGAGTTCCCTTTTTTCCATACCTTTCCCAGCCTTTGTTTTTTGTGGATTTTTTTAGTGATGGCCAT